>NC_090445.1:1709541129-1710166129 GCF_031143425.1 Pleurodeles waltl | reverse complement strand
CCAACAGATGGGCAGTGGGGCCGGTGAGGGCCAGCGCCTGCCGGGACTAGGTAACGGGGGGTGAACGGTGCACACCGTCTTTCCAGGAGGGCATCAGAAAAAGGTGGGTGAACTCACATTCAGAGGGTCAATTTCTTACCTGAGGGCCAAAGTCTCCAGCCTCACCCTTGAGTCCTGGACTCCCAGGAGGGCCCTGAAAAGAAGAAAATATGCATCACTGAAACGTCAAAAGCAGCCTCAGGTAGTGAAACCACGGAACCAAAGGAGGGCACAGAGAAGATGGAAATAAAAGAAAATGCACATGAGTGAAAGTTCAAACACAGCCCCACAAAGGGAGAGCACCGTTGAGAGATGCACTGAGAAGACAGGTAAAGAAGATCCTGCTTGAGTGACACCTCAAAATCCACCCCAGGCAGTGAAAGCACAGAATCAAAGCGAGCACAGAGAAGATAGAAGAAAAGAAGACGCACATAGGTGGGACCTCAAAGATAGCCCCAGAAAGTACAAGTACTGAATGATAGGGTGCACTGAGGTCAAGAAAGTGACAGAAGATACAAACCAGATAGACCTCAAAAACCACTGCAGGCAGTGGAAGTTCAGACTCACAGGGCACATTGAGAAGATGGGACTAGGAGAGAATGTGAGACCTCAAAGGACACCCAGGAAAGTGAAAGCACTATGTGGAAGTAAGGCAATGGAGCGAGGAAGGACGTGTTGACCTAATTTCAGCCCCTCAGTCCCAATTTGGTACTGTAGAGAACAAGTAGTATTTGCAGTTCCTTGTCCACACAGCTGAGAGGAAACACTCAAGAGTTTACAGCAGTCCCACAGCCCCCCCTTACTATGATATTACACAGCTTCTCGGAGGAAGAACATGCTGACCTCACTAACACTCTAGTGCTATGGAGAGATAGGACCTACTGACTTTTGTCTAATACAAGCCACTCCTAGCACTGAAGAGAGGGCATTTATTTGTTGATTGCCCTCCACTCCCTCAGCCACACCGACCACTGGAGACAGTAGGCACATGCTGACTTCACTCCAGTCATTCAGCTACTCTCTAATATTGCTGAGGCTTCTATCCAGGATCTCAGCCACTTCCGGAACTAGAGAGAGGGAGTGTGCCCTGGCCTCACTTTAGTGCATCAGACTCACCCAGCACTGGTGAGAAGAGGTCATGCGGACCTCACTCCAATAACCAGCTAAATTCCAGTATTTCCATCAGTCCATCAGCCACACCCAGAGGTATTGTGAGGAAGCTCACGCTGGCTTCACTTCAGTTCCTCAGCCATGCTTCAGAACTGGGAGGAGAAGGCACACACTGAGCGCTCTTGAGTCCCTCAGCCACACCCTGAAAGGAAGCACTTGTTGACTTCAGGCATGGCCCTCAGTCACATTCTACCACTCATGTTTCTTTTATCTAAGGATCACTGAGATACTCAGAGCAGAAGGTGAGAGATGCTGTGAACACAACAACTTACCAGAGGTCCAGATCTCCCGGTGTAGCCCATGGGTCCTGGAGCACCACGGAGGGCAAGCTGAGGAGAGAGGGAGAGAGCGTTAATGACCACACAGAGGCCTAACCTTTGGATCTAGGTGACATAAGGCCTACCTCTTCTCCTGTTCTGTGAAGACTTACCCTGGCTTGTTGGAGTATGGCCTGGGCTTGGGCCTCTTGTGCTGACACCACTGGTCCCTTGTCTCCTCCACTACTGCCGAACCGGAACTGATGGACAGAAAGTGAGAGGCTAATATATAGAGTGCTCCAGGGGTGTCTATACAAAGGCAGGTTCCTCATTGTTTACAAAGTTACCAGTGCATGCCATCAAACACAGTTTCAGCTATCCCACATACCCAGAAATTGCAGTTAATATTCATGTTGTAGGTAGCAGTATCACTGTAGGCTCCTGAAGTTTTAAACATCCAAAAACTGCATGCGTTGGACCTGTTCCTCTCTGCGAGGTCACACCAACATTTTTTGCCCTTACCCTCCTGTTGACTTTTAGGACTCTGTGCACTATATCACAGCTAACCAGTGCTAAAGTGATTATGGTCTTTCCTTTAAGCATAGTAAAAATTAGCCTAGACCCAAATGGCACATTTAATGTACTTGTAAGTCTCTTGTAAAGTTGTGCTATATGTACCAAGGGCCAGTAAATTAAATGCTACTAGTGCGCCTGCAGCATTGATTGTGCCACCCACTTAAGTAGCCAATTAAACATGTCCCAGGACATTGCAGCCTGTATGTGCAGTTCTTGACTGTCATTTTGACCTGGCAAAACAAACCTTCTGCCAGGCCTAAACCTCCATGTTTAATACTTATAAGTCACCCATAGGGTAGGTCCCAAACAGCCCATATAATAGGAAGCAGTGTATTTAAAAAGTTGAACATGTATGTTTGTTTTTTACATGTCCTGGTAGTGAAAAAATAATAAATCAATTTTTCACTACTGTGAGACCTACTTCTCCCATAGGATAACATTTGGTTACCTTATTACATTTACTAAGTGATAACGTTTGATTGGGAGCCAGTGGGAAAGTCAAGTTTGGTGTCAGAGGAATTGTAATTTAAAAATCTCTTTAATGGTAATGCCAGATTTTAAGTCACTATTCTGAAAAGGCTGCTTTTATAAAGTAGGCAATTTTCTTGTCATAACCGTTTGGTGCCTGCAGCCTATTCCTGGGTCACATGACTAGGTGTAGTTGACAGTCAGCCTTTTTGTATTTCTACCAGACAGTCTCACAATAAAAGGGGAATAGGTGTTCTCAAGATAGGCCCTCTCTGTGAGGATGAGGGGGAGCAGCTGTCACCTACCACACTTGCACTATAAAGTCTTTGCTTATTCACAAATTCTTTTACTCTAGTCTTTTGTGCCCTCAGACAATCTGTGACCAGGACAGGAAGGAAGGAAATACAGTAGCTTCTCCCACTTCAAAGCTACCACCAACAATAAAGAGTGGACCCTCAAACCCAACTCTTCAGATTACTTCTGGACCTGTAAACTCTGCCAGGAACATAGAGGACTGCCCAGCTGTGAAGTGCACCTGAAGCTGTGCTTGCTGCCCAAGGACTGCTGTGCTGCCCAAGACCTGATGTTGCTGACCAGGACTTTTTTGCTGCTGTGAGCTGCCCTGCTGAATCCAGCCTGCCTGGTTGGACCCAGGATGTAATGGAATCTCCAATGGTCAGTTGTGTGGACCCATATTGAAGTTACAGGGACATAAGGGACTTTTTTGACATCTACAGAACTCCTCGCATCCCGACACAGGTCGCCATCGACTGCAGCCCAGCAAGATGCAGCTTGTCCCCAACGTATCTCAGCAGAAGTCCTCGCAAGCCCCAGTAGCTTCTTCAATGCCCACACAGACCAACACCGACACAGGCCCAGCATGACGCGTCTCGTCCTCAGTGCCGATGCATCACAGCGCAAGTCTTTGCAAGCCCCACTGAGTTCCTTGACGAAGATACAGGATCCCGCATCATAAGCTGCTGTCGACAGCTCTTCGACTCTGCCGCTGAGCAACATATCTCGACGCTGGACTTCGCTTCACAGCTCTTCGTCGATGGTCATCAACTCCCCTGCTGCATAACGCATCTCAACATCGGACCTCGCATTGCAGCTCTTCATTGACATCTCCTCGACTCTGGCCCATGCAGAGCAATTCAAGGACTTTGCATCTCGATACCCCAAACACCAGGTACTCTTCAGTGGACTTAACTCAGTCCTATAACCAGCCTGTGGTCCATTGCAATTGGCCTGAACTTGTGACCTGGACCTGGTCTACCACGACCAGATAGCCCCGGTTGGGGGCTTTTGCTTCTTAGTGCTTGATTTCTACAAAAACCTTTTAAATTGCATATCTCCGTTTCTACTGATAGGATTTTTGTTGTTTTTATGTCCAGTAATTTATTAAATGTTACTCTATTTTTCTAAATTGGTGTGGGAGTTTGTTGCGTTGTGTTTTACCCTATCACTATTTGAAGTGCTGCATAAATACGCCAAGCATTGCCTCTAAGTTAAGCCTGGCTGCTTTGTGCCAAGTTACAAGGGAATTAAGCACATATTAATTTGAGGTTTGCTTGTGTTTCACCCTGACAAGAATGATGGCTGCTGATTGAATAGGGTCTCACACCTTCAACCAGTAATTAGACTGCCTATAGCATGTCCTAGGAGCTTTACTGCAGTGAGGCCTTGAAGTACCAGACATCTTAAGACTTCACATTCTAGGTAACACTATTGCAGTGTGCTCCTGAAATGCTGGACATCATAAAACTGCATGTTTTAGGTAGTACTGTTGCAGTGAGGTATTGCAGTCCCAGACATCATAGGAACGTCAAAACTCTACCTGAGACCAAAAGTCTAACTTAGACCAAAAGTCTAATTTTACTACTTTTCAGGATTTACAAAGGTAATTTACTACTAATAACATTACTACTAGCAAAGGAAGACTTTTTGGTCTAACTTTGCCTTTGTGAATTGGGCCCTGAGACACTATTTGGACAAGCCAGTTCAGCGTTCTATAACCCCCATCATTTTTCTAGTAATAATGCTTCCCTAGAAATGTCCAAAGGCTTGAACCAATTTACTAATCCTACCCCTGCCCCGCAAGCGGATCCATCATCACTTGAGATGTGTGTTTTTCACTTAGGAACATCAGACAATTTATCAATCTTTCACTGATAACTGTTTGTAACTCTGTTTCTTTCAGTTAGGACTTTAGAAAGTGCACAGACTTCATCTAAGCTCAACCCTACTTCTCTGAGTTGACTCTAAAGATTTAAACACCATCCAACAGGGATCACCTTAGGATCCCTGCCAGCCCAATGGTATGACTCCCATTATCGGTCCATTGATGTGTCAACTAGTTAATTCCTCTTTTAAGACTCTCTTCCCTCTAACCGGAAAAGGGCTTGCATGGTTACTTAAAAAACTCCCTCGATCGTGCAACCCTCATCACCTATCAACCCATCTCTTTGCTGACTTTTTGCTCAAAATTAGCTTAAAAGGAAATTTTCTGCTCTTAAGGCTGTGGGAAACTGGATGTAAAAAAACTGTTTAAATCTGAACTCAGAAAACACCCAGGCGATGGTGTTTGGAGGTTTCCCCACCATCTGGCCCTCGGGTTGGTGGCCAAAGGGTCTAGGTCTGTCCCCTACGGCAGCATGGTCAGTCAAAAACCTAGGGTTTGTATTTGATGAACTTTCATTTCACACACAGGTTGAAAAAGGAGCTTCTTCTTTTGTTCTTACACCTGAAGGTCTTAAAGAAAGCCTTCTTTCCTTCCAAGAAATCCTCACCTCCCATCACTCAAGCTGCGGTAGGTGCACATCTGGATAACTGAAATCTCCTGCATCTCAGTGCTCCTGGCTGGCCATTTCCAGACACCCACAGATGTGATATCTCAGCTGCACATCTTCTAGGTACTGCTAATGAATCTATCCCTCTGTTAGCACGCTGTCCAGATATCAGAGCTATAGGTCTAGATACACAGGAGCATGTTTATGAGCCTCTTAGTCCGGGAACGCAGACTACAAAATTCTATCTATAAGGCCACGCAAAGCCACTTTGAGTGGCTTTTCATGGCCTCATAGATATGCAGTATGGCAAAGCAGTGCAAGCCGCAGCGTTGCCTTACTATGCTCCCTGGGGATATCCATGGGCGGTGGGTTGTTCCCACGCAACAGCCATGGACTTTGACGCATCCCCAGATTTACCAAACCATGTAAACCTGGGGATACACCAAAACTAAGGAGTAACAAGGAGAAATATTTGTATTCTACCTAGTTTTTTCCTCTTTCTATGTGTGCTGCATTCTGCAGCACACACAGAAAAGGAAACCACCTCACTGGGTTATTTTTGTGCAGGAAGGTGCCCCTTCGTGCACAAAAGTAATCCTGCTGACAGCGCCCGCACTCCCCTGCACCAAGGTGCAAGGGTGCCTGCATTGGCACTAGGCTGCCATAATGGTGCCAGCTCGGGGGGCAGCGATGCACTGTGGTGCATAAACAGAACGCATTACTGCCCTTTCACTTCGTCTGTCGTGCTGCGCCGCCCTACGCCAGATGCCTGTGAATGAGGGCCCCAGTGCTGTTCTTTACATCATGTGGCCTACGTCACACGACAGAGGAACCCGTTCGCCTGGTCCCGCACTCAGAGGTGCTTCTTCTCATATGTTGTATCTATCTCTGTCCAAGTTCTCACCACAGCTCTTTGCTCAGAAATAACTAGTTTATCAAGGAACAATCTAGATAACACCAATTAATGAATACCTTTAGTTCTAGGCACCTGGAGCTCCATCATATCACAACAAGGTCAGAGCTCTTTCAAGATCCCTTAACCTACAGAGAGTTCTTTCATGACAAGTTCTTGCTAGCGCTGAGAGAACTATATGATCAGTTCTAGATGTCTAAGTATGCATTTTATCATCACACGCTCTAGGTATTGCAATCAGAAGTATCTCAAAGGTTCTCAGAAACCAGCACTGCTTGTAACCGTCACAACACTATATCACCCTGATGTTCTTCAGAACCATCTCTCTCATCTAATCCTCAATTGCTAAGTTGAACTTGCTACATTCTAGATGATGCAACAGCAGAGAAGATAGATTCTCGCATTTCTCTACCGTCTACTTACCGGGAGCATCAGCGAGCTGCCAGGCTGTCCAGGTAATCCATCTGCTCCGGGGAGTCCTGCACGGCCTGGGGGACCCTAAGAGACAGGAGAGAGACAGAGGTGACATATACAAAGATGTATGAGCCCTAAGAGAGATCCTTACTCACCAGGATTCCATGCACACACTTTGCAGGCTCACAACAGTGACTGTAGGCTCACACACCAAGAAACCAGCCACACATGGAAGCCTCGACCATTAGCGAGTGCCTGGAGCCCTCAACTCTGCTGCAGGGGGAGGTGGAATTCAAATATCAAAGCCCCCGTGATGCTCAATGAGAGGCCAGAGCATTTCTAACATGGGAATCCAAGTTGATGAAATGTGAGCCCTGTGAGACAATCTCACCAAACTGAAAGATTTCAGATGTTCAGAGTCAGAATTAGAATTCACCAAGGGCAGGCAAGTAAGCTGCCAAGTGGACATTCCCGATGGCTATCAGCTGGCCTTGTTCAATATTCAGGGACAGAAGCATTGTCCTACTCTGTCTATGTAACCGATGTTTGTGGGGGATTCCCCCCAAGATTACACAGACTGCCCCACTTTGTGTTGCTTGGGGGTCAACTGTGGCACATTTTTCCCTCTTCTGTTTCTCAAGGAGTGTGTTGTTCCTTCCAAGAAGGGCATTTTGAACCTCATATGGCAAGTAACTTCAACTATTTATTCAGTGTCAAACTTCCACCCAGGTGGATCCGGTTAAGTTATTTGGCCATGACTATGCAGCACCGGTCAATGCCACCCCGTCAGGCAGTGAGGTTTTGTAAGCAAGGAAGCACCATCTTTCACTCACCCTCTCACCAGGATCACCGGTTGGTCCCGGAGCTCCGGAGTGGCCTGGTGGACCAGTCAAACCCTAAAAATAAAGGGAAAAGGTGAATTAAGAGAGCCATCTTAAGCAAGAGAGAGGGAGGGAGAAGGAATAAAAGGAAAGCCAGTATGGGAACACAAAAGAGGGCAACATAAAGATGGTACCCCATTAAAACCAACCCAACATGTGGCAGTAAGAAAGGAACAACAGTATGCAGCAACCCTAGAGGAATGTCAAGAAGGGTACACAAACAGGAAACAACAGAAGGGAAGCACAGGGAGAGGGCACATCTATAGGAGGGCAAGGAAAGAACTACAATAAAAGACACTTCTAGAACAATGACAACTGGGGGACACCATGGAACTTTCAGAAAAAGGGTACTCCAAAAGAGGACCATCAATAGGGGATTTAAGTAGATCACCACTGGAAGTGAATTCATCTTTGTCCATGTTTTCCCATGGACGTGTGGATCTTCTGGTCTTTGGGTGGCCTACGTCTTTGAATGCAGGTAGTCTTGGCCTGCTGAACAGCCCCTACCTGCATTTGACTTTGCCTGAAACTTGAAACCTTTAGGTGGCATGTCCGACAAGGCAGCTATGACACACAGCAAAAGAATAGATGCTTCAAAGACAACATTCCGATGGGAGTGTTTTGACAACAAACACACTGAGCCAGGTGGTCAAATCCAGCACACTTATTGGGTTCTTGGACTGCACCACCGACAGCGCCGTGCGCGGCCCCACCCCGGAGATAACTGCCTGCCCGGACCCTCCAAGCAGCCACAAGGTTCTCCCATCTGTTCTATGTACACTCTGCATGAAGGAAAGGCCACCCATAGCAAGGAGCCTGCAGCGAAAACGTTCACCACTCACACTTGGTGAAAACCTTGCTACATGGGCTCCGCAAAACACACAGCCAATTAAACTACATGTCATCTGAAGAAGACACACAGCCAATTAACCTACATGGGGTCTGGAAAAGACACACAGCCAATTAAAATACATGGGATCTGGAAAAGACACATAGCGCCAATTAACCTACATGGACTCTGGATAAGACACACAGCCAATTAACCTACATGGACTCTGGAAAAGACACACAGCCAATTAACCTACATGGACTCTGGACAAGACACACAGCCAATTAAAGTACATGGGCTCTGGAAATTACACATAGCACCAATTAAGCTACATGGGCTCTGGAAAAGACACACAGCCAATTAAACTACATGGGATCTGGAAAAGACACATAGCACAAATTAAGCTACACAGGCTCTGTAAAAGACACACAGCCAATTAAGCTACATGGGCTCTGGAAAAGACACATAGCACCAATTAAGCTATATGGGATCTGGAAAAGACACACAGCCAATTAAACTACTTGGGATCTGGAAAAGACACACAGCACCAATTAAGCTATATGGGATCTGGAAAAGACACATAGCGCCAATTAAGCTACATGGGATCTGGAAAAGACGCATAGCACCAATTAAGCTACATGGGATCTGGGCAAGACATGTAGCACCAATTAAAATGAAATGAAGGAAAATAAAAATGAATAGTCAACATGGATTGTTAGTTCGTTGTTGCAACTGTGACTTTCATTGGTTGTAAAATGTCCTGAGTTCAGATAGATAAGTCTGTCCTCATGGTCTTCGTTCCCTTCTTGTAGCCGATGAAGCATGTTACATTGGAAGAACAATATGTTGCAAACATTACGCAGGTGGGATGCAGATATGCTTGGGAGGAGGGCGGTTCTGCTTTCATCACAAAGAGATTGGATGAGGTTGGGTATGGGAGAAGGTGAGCCCAGGAAACAGACTCAGTTCTATCTTGTTTTTAAGTGTAGAGAACAAAGCATGGTGACCTTATATTTGCCATAATCCAGCCCTGAGAAGCATGAACCGAGTATGTCTTCTGAAAACATTAGGAGGGGATTGTTCTTAACTACTTAGTTGATAAACTCAGGAATATTCACCAAGCTCAGTTAGGTTCACCTGACAAAACCTGCTGCTCCTGTTCACATAGCAGAGAACTATTTGTGACCGAGGAAAAAGGAAGACGTAGTGCTTGGAAAAAATTCTGCCCGCCTGGTGAAGGACCAAGGAGCACTGTCTCCTGCCTCATCCTTCATCTCTGGACTTGAAGGTCTTCTCCAAGGGCCACAGAACCCAGCCTCATGCAAGTACCGGCAAAGCCAGCAGGCCTATAGTTTCCTGTTCGAACACATTCAGCGTATGCACATTTAGGGGGTTATTACAACTTTGGAGGAGGTGTTATTCCGTCCCAAAAGTGACGGTAAAGTGACGGATATACCACCAGCCGTATTACGAGTCCATTATATCCTATGGAACTCGTAATACGGCTAGTGGTATATCCGTCACTTTACCGTCACTTTTGGGACGGATTAACACCTCCTCCAAAGTTGTAATAACCCCCTAAATCCACACATGAAAAGAAGGGTGGTTTGTACTGACGACTCTCTTGCCTCAAATATAGTCTTGTTTTTATTTATATATCAAGTAAGGAGACTTATCGTTGTTAGCTAGTAATGTAATTCCATCCAAAATGACTGAGTGAATGAATAAACAAATTTGTAGAGCGCGCACCTACTCAAGATGATTCCTGCGCTAAGGCAAATGCACATCTTGTACAACATATGATAGAATAAACAAGTGGGTTTTTAGCAGCTTCCAGAAGGAGGTCTCATCAGCCATATTGTAAGGTTGGAATGGGAGCTGATTCCAGATCAAGGTGGCTCGAAGAGAAAAGGAGGAACTGCTGTGCATCCCCAGAGCATCAAGCTCTTGGGAGACAGTATCTCGAATCCTGGTTTTGGGATGATTGGGCCATTTCCATGGAAGGCTTGGTAGGCTATCACCAGAGCTTTAAATATAATTCTCTTGCCCACCAGGAGCCAGTGAAGCTGTTTTAAGTAGAGCGACACAGAGGGCCGCCTAGCTGCCTTGATCTGAAGATGGACTGCAGTGTTCTGCACAACTTGCAGGCCACATATTAGGCAGTCTGGTAGAGCTAACTACAGGATGGTAGAATAGTCCAAGGATACACCCAAACAGACAATACCATTATCTGAGAGATGAATACTCCACTGAGCTGAGCCAAGTCATGGCTTTCAAGGTCTCAAGGTAAAGGCTGGAAGAGGAAGGTCAAAGGAAGCCCACTTGGTTTTTGTTATAAGCAGCCGGATGTGAGCATGGGATTAATCACATAAACTCGGCCAGGTTGCCGGATGTAAGCTTGGGGCTCATCAAATAAACTGGGCCAGGCTGCGGCATGTGAGCTTGGGGTTCATCACATAAACTGGGCCAGGCTGCCAGATGTGAGCTTGGGGTTCATCACCTAAATTCGACCAGGCTGCCGGATGTAAGCTTGGGATTCATCACATCAACTGGGCCACGCTGCCGTTTGTGAGCTTGAAACTCATCACATAAACCGGGCCAGGCTGCTGGAAGTAAGCTTGGGACTCATCACATAAACTGGGCCAGGCTTCCGGATGTAAGCCTGGAATTCATCACATAAACTGGGCCATGCTGCCGGATGTGAGCGTGGGACTCATCACATAAACTGGGCCAGGCTGCCAGATGTGAGCTTGGGGTGTATCACATAAACTGGGCCAGGGTGCTGGATGTGAGCTTGGGGTTCAACACATAAACTGGGCCAGGCTGCCAGATGTGAGCTTGGGATTCATTAGATAAACTGGGCCAGGCTGCCAGATGTAAGCTTGGGACTCACCACATAAACTGGGCCAGGCTTCCGGATGTGAGCTTGGGGTTCATCACTTAAACTGGGCCAGGCTGCCAGATGTGAGCTTGGGACTCATCACATAAACTGGGCCAGGCTACTGGATGTGAGCTCACATAAACTGAGCCAGGATGCCAGATGTGAGCTTGGGGTTCATCACATAAACTGGGCCAGGCTGCCAGATGTAAGTTTGGGGTTCACATAAACTGGGCCAGGCTACCGGATGTAAGCTTGGGGTTCATCACATAAACTGGGCCAGGCTGCCGGATGTGAGCTTGGGACTCATCACATAAACTGGGCCAGGCTGCCAGATGTGAGCTTGGGACTCATCACGTAAACTGGGCCAGGCTGCCAGATGTAAGTTTGGGGTTCACATAAACTGGGCCAGGCTACCGGATGTAAGCTTGGGGTTCATCACATAAACTGGGCCATGCTGCCGGATGAGAGCTTGGGTTTCATCACATAAACTGGGCCAGGCTATTTTGAGTTTTAGGGAGCTCTGAACTTTCCCTGCCCCATTATTTAGCCACCTCATTTTATAAACATCCAGATTGGAGCACTAAGAAGAAACACAAACAGGGTGCCCAGCGAGGCGCAGAAACTATGACCACAGAAGTCTCAGAAAGGTGGTGGCACTGAAAGTGGATTGCTAAACCGGGGGCTGGCAGGCTTGTTTGCACCCCATTTCTGTCTACGATTATTCTATCTACTGGTTGATCAAGTGCAACAATTTAAAAGAGTATAAAGAAAATGAGATATTAGGACAGAGTGTGTGAAATATTGTTTTTATTTAAATTAAAACTTACCGCAGGACCCTCAGGACCTGGTGGGCCCTCCACCAACATTCCCTGGGGATGAAAAAAAGGAAATGTTACTATGGAATACCAGGAGACTCAAGGGTGTGTCTGAGAAGACCCTTCCCCATCTGCAAACAGACTCTCACTAAGGGCCTGATCTTGGTGGGCGAGTTATTCCAACACAGCGGTGACGCATATCCCGTCTGCCAAAATATAAATCTCATTATATCCTA
Source organism: Pleurodeles waltl (assembly GCF_031143425.1). NCBI lineage: Eukaryota > Metazoa > Chordata > Amphibia > Caudata > Salamandridae > Pleurodeles > Pleurodeles waltl. Next base: position 1,710,153,861 of record NC_090445.1, on the reverse strand, counting down.
CGTGATTTATATTTCCGTAGATGGGATATCTCTAACCGTTGTAATGGAGCAACTTGTCTGCCAATATCAGGCCCTAAGTCTTAATGGGTAACATGGTGCCATGAGAGACGCAGGACCAAAGGGGATGCGAGCAGATCCCAGGCTGTCCCCGTAATAGCACTATGAGCATGATTTAAATCTTGGCGCATGGTTATAGCGACAGAGTATCCGTACCGCCAAGACTGTGGTCCGCCCACCAGATTTAACTGCAGGTGGATCTTTGGTTTAGTCATGGCAGAGGCTACTCCACCATCTGGACAGGATGTGGTGTAACAGCCAGAGCTGCTGACTTTGGAGCTGGGGAACCAGGTTCAAGTCTCAGCGTTGGCTCAACATCCTGTAAATGTGGGCAAATCACGTAGGGCCAGATGTAGGAAAGGGTTTGCGCCTCGCAAACGGTGCAAAATGCCGTTTGCGAGGCGCAAAAGCCTCTCAGCTATGCAGAAATGCATTTTGCGAGTCGGATCCGACTCGCAAAATGCATTTCCGACTCGCAAATAGGAAGGGGTGTTCCCTTGCTATTTGCGACTCGCAACGCTATGCAATTTCATTTGCGACCGCGAAAGCGATCGCAAATGAAATCGCAGTTACCATCCACTTGAAGTGGATGGTAACCCAGTCGCAAACGGGAAGGGGTCCCGATGGGACCCCTTCCCCTTTGTGAATGGAAACAAAATTATTTTTTCAGAGCAGGCAGTGGTCCTATGGACCACTACCTGCCCTGAAAAAAAACGAAACTAAAGGTTTCAGTTTTTTTTTCCAAGTGCAGCTCGTTTTCCTTTAAGGAAAACGGGCTGCACATGGGAAAAAAAAAAATGCTTTATTAAAAAGCAGTCACGGACATGGTGGTCTGCTGTCTCCAGCAGGCCACCATCCCCGTGAGTGCCTAGACTCGCAATGGGGTCGCAAACTGCGACACACCTCATAAATATTAATGAGGTGGGTCTTTGCGACCCCATTGCGAGTTGCAGAAGGTGTCTGAGACACCTTTCTGCATAGCAAATTGCGACTTGCAATTTGCGAGTCGCACGGTCTCGCAAATTGCAAGTCGCAATTTTAAACCTACCTACATCTGGCCCTTAATCCCCCCGTGCCTACCAAAAATGAATGTGTCCTTGTGTAAGGTAACTGGTGCTCATGGAAAGCGCTCCAATACCCCCGGGTTGAGTTTGTGCTGTATAAAAATCCCCTAAATGGCCCAACAGATTAAGGGCCATCGGAGGCAGACCTCTATTTCCGCCCACCTAATTTGGATGGGAGGAATTAGACGTCAGTTTTCACTGCTCATCAGCTCCAGGGAAGCCCTGGTGGTAAGGGGCCCCTTGTCATGGGGGGAAACTCCCATGGCGAGATGAGCATTTTTTGGTTATTTTCAAATTGAAAATCCCACTTTGAGATTTTTGGGGGGGAAATTAAAAAAAAAACTCATAAGTTTGATGGATGGCTCAGTTGTGCACCAAACGTTATGCAGCATTGACAAGAACTGTTGTGATGGTGGTTTCTGCCAATGCTTTTGAAGTGACCGCCACTTTGGGGGTCACTTCTAAATTTGGCAGGCGGAGTAGCCTCAGTATTGTGGACATTAAGTCCTCCGCCACGTTAACGGAGATTACTCTGCCTAAACATAAACTGGGCTCTCTGCTCCTAACTACCATGGAACAAGAGGCACTAAGCAGGAGTGAGCCAAGTGCTCCCGGCTGCCGGTGTCTTTGTTAACCTCTGGGATGGAGAAAGGATGGGTACTTGTAGCTTTGTAAAGCATGATAAAAACATCCTTGCACACGCAACTTGTTGAGAATGTGTGCATGTATAGCATGTTGAGAGGGTGTAAGCATGTAGAGCGCGTTCATTGCGTGCATGTACCTTGCTGAGAGCATGTGTATGTGCAGGTTAATGAAGATTGAGTACATTTGTGGGTGCATCAATGTGTACATTTGTATGGCGGGAATGGCCAGCAGGACATCCATCTATCAGATCTTTGTGCCATCAGCAACAAATGAACATCAACAAAATAACTCAACAATAAGTTGTGAAGTTACTCACCGGTTCTATGACGGCTGGCTCCCCCTTGTCACCTTTCTGCCCTCTCGCCCCTGCGCTAGCCTGTGGGAAACACACATGTAACCGCAAAGAGGGGACCAGTCAATATATCACTTATCATGGGCACAAGCAAAAACACCACACACCCCAAAAATGCACCCGTCGCTCCCACTCCTAACCACCTGCTTCCAAAATGGGAGTCAATGTTCAAGCAAAGAGCAAAAGGTCCATCCCTCCTGCCTAGGCCTGGACTCAGAGGTCTAGGAAGAAACAGGTGATTATGAGGAGTCTGGACTCATTCCAGATCCTGGTAGGGGTCATGAATCGGTGCCAATGTGGAGAATCCACTTCCTGTAGTGAGGGACTGGGCGGGTCAGAGGGAGGCAGTTCTGGATCCCACATATTTAAAATAAACTTTGGACAGAACCTTTCTTGGCTGGTGAAGCTTTGCCACTTGTTGGAACATTGACTCTCCGTTCTCCCTAAGATCTGAATATTCGCCGCTCTGCCTGGCTGCAGTGCCTTCCACACCCAGATTAGGAGGGCATCTGGGGGAAATTCACACTTTCTGGCCTTGAGGCTTTTTATTAACATCCAAAAGTTAGGAGCTTTTGAAGTGTTAACAATAGCGACAACATATTCGTAGGGTTACCATCATCCACTGCAATGGTGCCCCGTTGTCTGCGCAATCTTGGTGCCTCTGAAATGAAACCCAGGCCATGCTGGTGATGGGCCCCCCATCTTCTTTTCGGGCTTGGCACCAAGTGCAATAGCCCCAGAGCTGCTGCTGCTGGGGGGCTCGTCACAGACATTGGCGCAATGTCTACGGGCTAGCAGCCGATGAAAGATGTCCTCACATAGCCGGCGATAATGTCATAATGGTGAAGGATACCTGTTTCTTGCACATTGATGACATCATAGAGCTATGTGTGACATCAGCACATTCGGGCTGATTTAAGCAAAAGTCCAAATTCAAACATATAGTGACATTGTAGTGCTGCCCTCTGCCCCTTCCTGGTATGAGTGTTACCAACTATTCAAGGACATGAGTCGTAAACATTTAGGATAACACCAGTGACATACTTCCCAAGGCCCTACAAGGAAAGATAGGAGACACACTGACATTAATGACAGGACAGTTACACATATTTAAGTGCTTTCTTAGACACACAATAGATGACTGGCCAGATCCAGAGAATCTGTCCTGCTGCCAAACACTAGAACAGGACAAACCCAATTACAAAATGACACAACCCTACACATTATAAAGAAAGGCATTAGTGAACCTGAAAAACACAACACTGGATACATACAAACGACGGAATGAGACATCACACAGGAAGTGTCATTGTACAAGACGGAAGTAGACACCACGCATGACAGGAAGTGGCATCACACAAGACATATTTAAGTAGACATTGCACAAGGCAGGGGTGTATGCTATCCTGGAACAAGACATTTATTGGAAGAGGTTTGACTCTGCAGAAGTCAGAGTCAGTCACTGGGAGGGGACAATTAACAGATTAGAACACTTAGGCACACGTTGAAAGGTGTTTGATTTGCCTAGTTTACCAGGGCCTATACTGTTAAAGTGGCCAGGTCTTTCCAAGCAAAAGATAGACTTCTTTGAAAAACATCTGAATCAACATTGATTGATTTTGAGTAAGTTTTCTGCTGATGTGGACATAGCAGCCAAATACTGCACACTACAAACAAAACCAGAACCGGAGGGAACATTTAAGAAGTATACAACACAGAGACGTGGCACGAGAACACAGAACAGACATGAGGACTCAGGACTTTCCCTACAGACGATGGTTGATAGTGAGGTCCTAATGCTTTGCTCCCACCTCTCGTGGTAAAACACACATGGTAGGCCATGTTCCCATCAACCTTTGACATTCTCCCGGGTCCTTAGCATGCCTCCACTCCCAGTTCCCATGATGACCTTGACTTGGGGTTCTCTCCATGTGATCGAGACACTGTCCCCACTGTTTAACCCATGGTTGAAACCTCCGCACCCTCTTGCGGTGCCTGACCTTCTGGGGCCACCCGCTGCCCTTCTTCCCCAGGGTCCTCCTGCAGATGCACTTACACCTCCACTCTCTGGAGTCTCTGCGGACAGGGCCGGCCCCAGGTCTGTGTGCGCCGTAGCTTCGTTATAGTCCTTATAGATGTACTCGTAATCTTGAGTGGCTGTGGGTGCCTCCTCGCCCGTGACGTACTCCTCCAAGAACCCGTCGTCGCCTTTGACAACTGGTGGCGGGCTGAGCTCCTCCTCCTTCCAGCGGAGGAGGCAGTGAAGGCGGGCAGGGAAGAAAAAGCACAAGTCAACTGAGGGAAACATGAGGAGGAGTTCTGGGCCAAGGGCAGAGAGGCTCCACCTTGATGTGGGAGTGGGACATGCTGGGAGACATCACAGAGAGATAGTGGGGCCGGTCACCGAGACATGCGATAACAGGTATCTGACAGCATGCAAACCCTTGAGCCAAGGAGGCACCGAAAGAACCTCTAGGGAGACACCAGGAAATGGGATGACCTTCTTCATGACAGAGCAGAGGATGATACTCTCATAAGGGCAAGAGGATGGCTCTGGGGCCAGAGGTTGGACCCATCTCTGACTCTCATGCATGCAATGGGCACCTACATTCTTTGCTAGAGAAGTCCACTGAGTGTTATACCTAGACTCAGTGAATAGACAGATTGCGTCGGAGACCAAAGGAGACTTCGGGAAGCCAACAAGCGGTTGGATGGTGAGTAAGACTGTTGAGGTCTAGGGGCTGCGCAATGAGGGTAACTGTTATCATCGTAACACATAAAGGACGAAACCTGATAACAAGAAAACTGTGTCTCCTGCAGGTTTAATGGTCAAATATCAAGATGCCGCTGTTGAACCAGAAACACAGAAGGCCTGATTTAGACGTTGGCGGACGGGTTACTCCATCACAATGGTAACGAATATCCCAATAGCCAAAATATAAATCCTATAGGAAATAATGGGATTTATATTTGTTTGCGGACGGGATATCCGTCTCCGTTGTGACAGTAACCCATCCACCGAAGTCTAAATCAGGCCCAGACTCTTCTCTTCCCACTACAAATTGAGACAGGTTGGAACTCTTTGAGCAAATGAAATAGATCCGTACTAAAGTCGTTGAGCTGTAGATCATGTGGCGGAGGTCATGAAATACCGAGCTATCGTCTACCCGATTCTAAAAGACTTCACAGAATCTGAAGTTTCATGGTAGCCCCATTTATGAAATGTAAAGTTAGCCTCAGTGAGGGTATTAGGGTGAATGACGCAGTAAATTGTAATGAATTAACTCACATCAAACGTTCATAGGTATTTCTATTTACAACTAAACCTGCTTTGGAATTACATATTAATTTGAGATAATTTTTGTACTTTGATGCATTCGATACACGTACAGTTTACTAGTAAACTACAAACTTTACAAGTAATCTATCTAAAAATGAAACTATTAACATTCATGGGGCTATTGAGGGGGGAATGAAAGAAACTCAATGAAAAAACTCTAAGTCCATTGAGGAAGGTGAGTGGAAAGATTTAATTAAATTCCGAGGTGTGATCGTGACAAGTAACATTCAAGATGCTATCGAATCAGTTGTCAAGTAAGACCCCGTTGCAGTCTACGGGGCCATTGCAGCAGATGAGTGAGACTCTGTTATATCTATTTATTTAATATTTAATTTTGGATGCTTCGTAAAGTGCATCTATCGCTTCAAATTAGCCTCTTGGAGCTGAGTTGCTTTGCGAAAGAGATCTGTAGCTGCTATTAGAGGTCTGATGCCAGATGTTTGGCGTGTTAGACCCAGGCTCTTAGCACTTTTCTGAAGTTTGATAGTGTGGCCTGTGAGCGGATCTCATAAGAGACTGAGGTATATGTTTTGGCTCCAGGAATCGTGAATGCCCCCCCATTTCATGTGGCTGAAGCAGGGGACCTCATAATTGGCTTTGTTGGCGAATCGGAGATTCCAGATAGGTATGTATTTTTTTATTTTGCTTAAGAGGAATTTAGGGGTAGAACCGTGAATAGTTTTATAAATCATGCATGATATTTTTTTAAATAATTATTTTTGTCACCTGCAGCCAATAGAGCTTCCAGAGACAGTCGGAGAACGACTCGAATTTTGAAGATTGAAAACCAAATTTACCAGGATGTTTTGGATTTTTAGAAGGCAAAGGATGGACTTGGGAGGGAGACTTAAGTAGGCAGAATTAACTTAGTCTACATGTGAATGAACAAACACATTTTCCGCCATTACCTGGTGAGAAAAGGTAGGAATAATCTCAGTTGATGGATCAGGTTTGCGTGGCCTATGAGTTTGTTGGTCCAGATGTAGCTCTGAGTCTAGTATAAGACCACATTTCTGGCTGAGATCAGGCCCAGACCTGCGCCTAGTTGCCTCGCCACAGATAGTTGGCCCAGTGATTACCCTTGCTAAACTGGGCAGGGTCGCTGATCTGAATATAGTGTAAAGGGGCCCTCGAACAGGTGCTGTGTGAGGCTCTGTCATAGCTTAAGTCCACTGACGTAGGCAATGAGCCAGATGCAGTTATGGTGTATGCTCCCTGTAGGCAACGAGTGAGACTCAACTATAAGTGAAAGGGTCCCTTGAGAAGGCTTTGTGTAGGACCCTTTAATAGCCTCTGGGCCACTGACGAACGCCCTGAGTGAGACTGTGTAAGCGTCTATTAACGTCTATCGACTACTAAAGTGGGTAATGCATGAGACACTCTTATAGACTATGGGTCACTGTAGGCCATGAGTGAGACTCAACTATAACCTAGAGGGTCCCTTGAAAAGACTTTGGGTAAGACCCTTTTATAGCCTATAGGCCACTGAAGAAAGCCCTGAGTGAGACTCTGTAGGCATCTATTATCTCTATCGGCTACTGAAGTGGGTAATGCATGAGACACTCTTTACAAACTATGGGTCACTGTAGGCCTTGAGTGAGACTCAACTATAACCTAAAGGGTCCCTTGAAAATACTTTGTGTAAGACTCTTTTATAGCCTATAGGCCACCGAAGAAAGCACTGAGTGAGACTGAGTAAGTGCCTACCATTGTCTATCGGATATTGAAGTGGACAATGCGGGTGACACTGTTATAGACTACGGGTCACTGCAGGTGATGGTTGAGACTTTACTAAAGTCTATTGAGGTAGGCTGTAGGTGAAATTATTATCGTATGTGTCACGCTTGAAAGCACCAGAATAGTCTATGGGTCGTTGATGTAAGCGACAAGTAAGACCGAGCCTGATGTAGAGTTTGATGGACGGGTTACTCCAACATAAACGTGACAGATATTCCATCCTCCATATTACAATTTCCATAGGATATAATTGAATTGTTATATGGCGGGCGGGATATCCGGCACGTTTGTGACAGAGTACCCCTATCCTCTAAAATGTAAAGCAGCGCATAGTTGTAGACTGTCGGGCCACTGAAGCAGGTACTGAGTAAGAATCTGTTACAATGGGGCCATTGAAGCAGGCAGGAAGTCACAGTCTATTGCAGGGCGTCGGGCCACTGAGTCGGATGATGAGAAAGACTTACTTCTAATGTGCACCAACTCTGGCCTAATGGTGAGATCTGTGAGGCCTGGAGAGGCTGCTCCCATCTGCCTCTAGGCAGAGTTATGGCACAAAGGTGTGGAGTTCGTGAAACAGTCAAAGGGTCGAGGTGGGTTTGTCTGAGTATTAGCAACAAGGAGCAAGGAGAGCAGTATCTGAGGATGAAGGAATTTCCCAGAATCTTCTGCTCTTACCAGTTCCACTCCTAGGAGCCTTAAATACTCGTCCATGGTGGCGAGTATTAAGGAGGAAGCAAACTTTGGCCCTGATTTAGATATTGGCAGACAAGTTTCTCTGTCAATACAGTGATGGATATCCTGTCTGCTGAAATATAAATTCTATAGTAAATAATGGGATTTAGATTTCAATGGATGGGATATTTGCTACTGTTGTGACGGAGTAACCCATCCACCAACATCTAAATCCGGCCCTTGGTCTCACCCTGACCATGAAGGGACTTTCAGACAGGCTTGATGAACTCTCGCTCCATATTGTTTGACTACAGAGCTGTCGAGGCCCTTAGAATAAGATTAGGAAATAGCCATTGAATATGCTTCGAGCCAATCATCAGACAGGGCCACTGACTGACAGAATGGAGAGCCAACCACACATGGTAAGGAAAGGTGCTTGCCGCGTACTAGAGATGGGTCGGATGACAGCACTCGTGCCCTCTCCATGCGCAGTTTCTCTTTCAGATACCTTGATTTGCCTCCTGGAGGAGACAAGGACAGACACATCTTTGGAGAATGGAAACAGAGAGTTGTCACCAGTCGAGCTCCTTAGTCCAGTTGGAAGCGTGGTTTGGAGATGAGGTGAAAATAACCACTGAGAGCAAAGACATTTGTTATCTGTTGGCCTTCACTGGGCACTAGGGACTGGTTAGTCACGGTAATGCATAAATCTAGTGCAGTTTGATGAAGGTGGAAGTATGGACCACTGTAAAGCGCACGTGATACCTAGCAGCAGCTGCTGGACCGGTCAGTAGACTGGTCAGGGGTCAACAGGTCATCATGGTCTCAACCAATGCTCTTTCCAGTTAAGTGGCCATTGGTTCTCCAGTGCTTCTAGTGTTTCACGAACGATTTGGAACAATTTGAAACCCAAAAGTTACAAAGAAAGTTAGTTGAAAATAGATCACTATCTGCAATAATTAGGAACAAGTTAGGATGACTGCATGCTAATACATAGCCAGACCTACTGAACAGTGAAAAGGCCCCACTTGGAACCTATAAACACCAATAGCATGCAACAACACTAAGAAAGTGTTTCCACAATGTACAGAATATGCCAAATTTTCAATCAGGAAAACCAAAGTAAACTGCACAATGAACATGCGTGTGACCCTCATGCTTTTCAGACCTGTCTATTGGTCCCTTCCCAAACACGAAACCTACACTCTGTTGAGACTCCTCCCGTTCCACTCTTCTTCCCTCCCGCTTCCAACCATAAAAGAGCCAATTGAGGACTCCTTTCTCAGCCAGGTTACCTCTGTGATCACCTGAGGTGCAGAAGGGTGGGAAGGTGGGACTTCCTGTGTGGGATCTTCCTCCCCACCACCATTCGCTTCCTCCTCAGGAGGGAGTGTGTACTCCAGGTCCTCCACCACCACTGACGGTTCCTCAGTCGTGACTAAGGCTAGGTCCTTGGCGAGGGGGGCGCACGTTGGGAAGCAGAAGGCGATAGCCCAAGCAGAAGCAGAACATTTCAACAATCACCATGGAGAAGAGAAAGGAGCACAATGGTGGAAAGAAAAGAGTTTGGAAACAAAAAAAACAAGCGTTAGTGAGTTATCCCAACTTCACTCCCCATCGGCGTGGGGGAGGAAGGCGGCAGCTCAGGCCTGCTTAGCGCCATGTCAGATCATCGTTATACACCATGGGGCGGGGATAACGGATCGGTCATGGAAGGACCTGGTTGGGACTATCTGTAATCCCTTTGGGGGCACATTCATGGCAAGAAGAAGGGCAAAATAAGTAAATGCTGAATAACTAACTAAACCTTGGGCTGTTCCCATTTCCCCATGATGCAAGTATCCTATTTCTAAGCTCACGTCCACTTTGAGGCTTCATTTAAATAATTTGAGGCAGTACCGGTATTTCAGATATAGGTCAACCAGCTCCCCAAGAAAATTACATACAAGGTGGGGAAGACAGTCTTTGTGTCTCACTGGCCCCATTAAATTCCAATCCCCAGAATGCCTTAGACCTTAGGTTCCCAGCCAGGCCACATCACAACCTAGCCACTAGACCACATAGCACAACAGCCATCATGACACATAATAACTCAGCACTATGGTACCTTTCAGCTTAGCCGCACAACCAGATATCAATATATCCACTGAACAACAGCTCAACACAGCCACCAGGCCACATCTCACTATAGCCACTACGTCACATCTCACCGTAGCCACTAGGTCACATCTCATTGTAGCCACTACGTCACATTTCACCGTAGCCACTAGGTCACATCTCATTGTAGCCACTACATCACATCTCACCGTAGCCACTAGGTCACATCTCATTGTAGCCACTAGGCCACATCTCACTATAGCCACAAGGTTACATCTCACTGGAGCCATCAGGCCACATCTCACTTCAACTACTATGCCACCTCTCACTGTAGCCACTGGGCCACATCTCACTGCAGCCACTAGGCCACAACATAGCTCAGCTACGAGATTACATCTAAGCAGAGCCACAACTTCCCAGCTTAACTTGGCCAGTAAACTACATCTTAAACTATGCATCTGCATCATGTCTCAAAACAGTCACTATATCGCTTCTCAGTGTATCCTTTACATCAGGGTGGTCACTTAACCACATCTATAATCATATGATATGCTAGATCACACTGTAAGGACTAGACATGATCTTAATTCACTAAGCTACATCTTAACATAGACACCAAGTCACCTTACGAGATCGACCAGCCACTACATCACAGGCACTAATACTCATCTCAGCACAACCCCCTGACCACAGCTCAAGCTAGCTCCTAGAACATGGATCTACTCAGCAACAGCTCAGACTAAGCACTTGACATGCGCTGACAAGCGTACAGTGTGTCATTGAAAAGCCGGGGTGTCCTGACTCCAACTTTCCCACACAACATAGCGGCAGATTTTGGGTCCCTGGTAGAAATAGCCTCATCCTTGCACTGAATGGAAAATGAAGAGTGATGAGAAGGCCACAGAACCCACCTTGGATCCCCTGTTCTTTCTTTTCAGTTTAAAAAATGTTGATCAATGCTATTGAATAGTGCTTCAAAAACCCAGGTAAGTTTCACCACATTTCTCACCCTAGGACTTTAAACAGAGGTCTGAATCTAACAAAAGATCCATGAATTAGGAATGACTTCTTGATAAACCTGCAAACTGGAGTTCATGGAAGATCTTGTGAGTAGAATTGTAGCTAAAGGTCTTGAAGGGGAATATCCAAGCAGAAAACCATGGTCATAGGACCAATCACAAAGCGCTCAAAGACCTATCATCATGGAAAAAGACCTGGCCAAGGTTTTGTTTGATTCCAGATCTACTTATTTTGCCTGACCAAGCATGAATGTGCCAAAAGAGAGAGGCAGGGTTTGATGGATGCAAGCAAGGGCACTGGGCAGCATTGAGGTGGCAGGAAAGTCAGAGAGAGAGAGAGAGACACACATGAGCAGACTGAGAGTCTCCTGCGGTTTGGCACCAGGACACACCTCTCGTCTGCCATGGTGTGCGTATGACAGATCATGAGCAGGGAGCATGGACCCACTGGCAAGATCTGCATACGGTACGTTTTGCTCTACCTGCTGGTAACCGTTTGCTTGCTTCCTCTGCTTGCTGGTGGCCTGGGCTTTGCTGGGCTGGGTTTTGCCCAGGGAATTTTTGACAGGGCTCTGGCGCTTGGCCGGTGTCCTGGCCGTAGAGGCGGCCTTGGGGCTGGCCGCCTTGCCATTTTTGGTCTTGCCGTTGCTCTTGCTGGCAGCGGGTGCAGGCTTAGGCTTCGGCTTCGCGGGTTCCTTGCGGGCCTTGGCCGCATTTGCCTTGGATTTCTGGTGGGCGGATGGAGGATGGCGGGATGGTGACAGAAGGTGGCGCAGCAGCACAAATACAGACCAGACAAAAAATCAAGGCGAGAAAAACAAGAAACAGGAGCATGAATACAGAGGACAATGGATGAACGCAACAGAAGAAGAGACGGAGCACAGCAGAAGGCCAGACTGGAGTCTACATTAATGCTTCTCCTCTGGTTATCCAAGATTAACCCCAAAAGAAGATCCCTACAGACCCTGTCTGCCCTTTACCCAACAGCCAGTCTTAAAGTCCATGGTTCCGGCCGGATGAACCACTGCAGCTAATGGTAGCCACACACTGGCCAAAGCCAACAATGATTTGTTCAAAAGGAAGGGCAAACCATGAGCAAAACAGCCAGGAGATTCCATGAAGTCCCACATGTCTGGTCTCTATGACTAGAGGGTCTGACCCATTCAAGGCTAGAGGTCTGGTTCCTGGAAAGATTGAAACATTCAGAATTTCCTAGCAGGAATTCTACCCAGGAAAGCATCTGACCTGTTGGGGTGTGCCAGTCTAAAATTATATCAACACAACAGGGATAAAAGCTCTTGTGAACGGAATAGATTGAGTTTGCGCTTATATAACTATATGAAAATTGGATACACCTAGCTACTATTCTCTACAGTAATTCTTAAGGTCTTATTTGGAGAAGGTCTTGAGTAGGGATGTTCCCACCCAGGATTTCTCCTGGATAGATTCTAGATAAGAGGGTGTCCATTGTAGGGTCAAGGACGCAAGATCCACATTTGATTTTAGGATAGCCACATAAGATGCATGTGCAAGGACTGAAGCTAAAGGCAAAGAATAAACATAGTTAGAGTTTATCCTGCGAATCTGGCATCCTTATGGACCACGCTGGACACTCTTGTTCTACAAAATGTATGTATCTTGTCCAGGGTATCTAGACATCAGGACATTTGTGGACTCCACTAAGATAGCGAGGTGCAGTGCAGAGAAATGTGTGAGTGTTGATCAGTAGCATCAGTGGCTTTAAAAAGGTTTTTAAATTGTGCTTCTAAGACGCAGATTTCTCGCGCATGAAGGGGGCAGAACACTTAGTTGTTCTTTCAGGCTCATTCCTCTTGATCACTTCATGGATCAGTGGAATTTCTTTCTAGGAGATTTCAATACTGAGACTGGTGTCCTGGGCATCTCCCTACATGAGTCCCAAGAAGGACAGGAGAATTCTGGATTATGGGGGTCATTATGACCCCAGGCTGGCGGTGCTTACCGCCACATTATGACATTGGCGGGTTGGCTAAAGCCAACCTGCCAATGTATCACTCCGACAGCCACGGCAGTAACCGCCGCCGGGCTGGAGATATCCATCTCGAGCCTGGTGGCCACCATTGTTCTGCCTGTGGGATTATGACCCCGCCTACTGCCATGGTTTTCGTGGCGTTTGTAACGCCATGAAAACCATGGCGGTAGGCCATATCAGTGACAGGGAATTCCCTCCCCTTCACTGATAGGGGTTTCCCCCCTACCTCTCCAGTTACACTCCCCACCCCTCCCTACATCTCCAGTTGACCCCCACCCCTCACTCATTCACACCCCCTACACACACACACACACATACACACGTGCGCATACACACACTCATTCACACACACATACACGCATGCATACATCCAATCACACACACATCCGCACACACTACCAAACATACACGCAGACATGCATTCACATTTCACAACATAGACTCACTCACATGTCCGTACATGCACACACGCATTCAACACTCAACACACACCCACATTCACGCACACACATACATTCACACACCCCCATACACACAACACCCCCGACTTACCTGGATCCAGGGGGTCTTCCGGCAGGAGAAGGGACAGGATGGGGCGCTGCTACCGCCAGCAAAACACTGCCAGGCCGTATTATTATTCATAATACAACTGCCGGCGATCTACTGCCGTGGCGCTGCTGATGGTAACAGCGCCACCTTACCGCCATCTGCTGGCATAGCCACAGCCGGATTTCCGCTATTCTTGTGGCGGAAATCCAGCTGTAGTCATAATATGGCAGATGGCTGGTAGCTGCGGCGACGGTCTTTTGGCGGCTGTTGCTGCGGTGGTAGGTGGTTTTTACCTCCAAAATTATAATGAAGGCCTATGTGTCTTGGGATTCAAAGGAATTTCATCCTTGAAGTGTATGGAGCACCACAGACTCACATCTTGAGAATTTCAAGAGGGTTTCAAATGGGGAAACTGTGAAGGTTTAGCAGCAAATCCACAAATCTCAGGATAATTAGACAGCATTTCCACAATCGCAAGACGTTTGAAGTTCGACTTCACCCCAACAAATCCCAGAAATTTTGAAGACCACACCACAAATCCCCGGGTATCTAGACACCAGAGTCACAAACTATTGTGGGTTGTCTCCATGGACTGCTGGGAGTTTTGCATGGTGCTCTCTGGGACATTCCAAGAGAATGTTCCTGGAACAGTCAGGTCTAATGGGGCAATAGAGGCTCATTTAATAGGATGCTCTGTGAGTGACAGTAACGCCACTGCCCTGCCTCAGATGCCCTCAGACACTAATGTAGACCCCAGTTTTATGGCCTCCGGGTGTCAGAAGCTCCATCTCTGGATCCTGTTGAGAGGTGACAAGAAGCAATGACAACATTAACAGTGAACAGCATGAAATGAGATGAGATACATGGACCTAGGAGACACAAAACTTGGACGGACAGATGCGCAGGGGCCGATGGCCCGGTGCCTCCCTCGTTGAGGGGTTACCTGCTCGGTCACAGCTCTCTCTGCTGCTTCAGGCCCTAGTGTTGGTGGAGCCACTGTCCCGTCGTCGGTATGGTCATAATAGTACGGGTATTCGTAATACTCTGACTCCTCTTCCGTGTACTGAGCCTGGCAGCAGAAGCGTGGAGGGCAGAAGAGAAGCAGGGGTTCGAGGAGAGAAATACACAGGCAAAGACAGTTACTCTAGCACATTAAGAGATTGTACATGAGGTGTTAGAAGGACAAGAAGGCCAGAGGGGTCTGCTCCAGCCCTAAGCAGCATGGGCCTTTCTTTCTACCTGACTCAGGAACCCCAGGTGGTCTGCTCTAGCGTCAACAAGACACCCCAGGCTGATCTAGGGAAGTCACTCTACCTCCAGTCTGACACATCTCACCTCCTTGACACAAGACATATGGCAGGCATTTGCCCCAGGAGGATGTGTGCCAACTTCCAAAGAACCAGAGCACACCTGGTTGACTGCTCTTGGCTCTGTCTCCCTAGCAGAGCAGGTGGCATCCCTACAATCCACACCACAAGGTGCTAGTCTGGCTTGCAGATGTCCTCCCCATTACAAGATCTCAAGGTCCCTTTCTCCTCTCCACTGACAGGTTTGGCCTAAACTAACCCTCAAGGGTCCTTCAGCTTGGGTGAACATCCTGCTGGAACCAACTTCAGCACCTAGGGCCCAATTCACAAAGGTAAGTTTAGACCAAAAGTCTAAGTTTAGACCTGAAGTCTAATTAAAACCAAAAGTCTAACTTTACTACTAGTAAAGTTAGACCCTTGCTCTAAACTTGGACTTCAGGTCTAAACTTAGACTTTTGGCCCAAGTTTACTTTTGTGAACCGGGCCCTTAGACTGTCCATTTACCTATCTGGGTCCCTTATCTAGGCTTCATCCATTTCCACTCTTCTCTCTGTACCCCTACTCCCACTTTCTTCTGGGTGTCTCCCTCACGCTTCTATTGCTCTCCCTAGAACCCCCTTCCACGCGCCTCCCTGTGCCCTCACCATGCACTCCCTTCCCTGGGAGCCTTTCCACTTCCTGTCTCCTTTCTGCTCCTCATCCCCCATGCACCCCTGCGGCACCTACCACTGACTTCGGTCACCCCTGAGCATTCTGCAGCTGCCTGAGCTTTCTACAGGAACCCACCAGGCAATAAAAATCTAGATTCCAGGATCCCAAGGTGGCATCAGAGTCAGACCCATGTGGCCTTTTGTGCCTCAGGTGAGATCCTAGGAAATCTCACCCAATCTCTTAGTGACATCTATAAAGAAGAACAGGGGCAGAAAGGGGAGGGGTGGATGCAAGCGGAGGAAACAGGGTATCTATGACGTGCTATGTGGCACAGGTTAGTTCTGATATGTGCTGCGTGTCAAGGGCTAGTTCTGAGCTTAGTACCACATAATGCCTTCGAGAACCTTCAAACCTCCCTCCTCTTGGTCCTTCTTGGATGCCTGTCTCGGCGCACCAGGTGGAAGACCTGGTTCTCTTTCGGGACAGCATGTGCACGTGAAGCCACAACCTCACCCCCAACAGGCAACATGAGGAGAGGAACTTCAGGACCTAACAGTCATGTTTACCTAATTTGTGTCACAATGTCCCAGACACAGTTACAGGTCTCCCCGTTACAGCTTGCATTGAGCACAGCCAGGGTTCTAGATCCACGTAATGTGTCACTACCACTGGTGGAAATCACCACAGTCAGGGTTCTAAATCTACATGATCTGTCACTGTCACATGGAAATCACCACACTCAGGGTTCTAGACCTTTTCAATGTCTCACTATAACTGGTGGTAATCACCAGTCAAGGTTCTAGATCTATGTGATGTGTCACTATCACTGGTGGAAATCACCACAGTTAGGGCTGTAAATCTATGTGACCTGTAACTATCACAGGTGGAAATCACCACAGTCCGGGTTCTAGATCTACCTGATATGTATATTACTAGTGAAAATCACCACAATCAGTGTTCTAGATCTATGTGATGCGTCACTATCTCTGGTGGAAATCACCACAGTTAGGGTTCTAAATCTAGCCAGGATTCTAAATCTACATGATCTGTCACTATCACTGGTGGAAATCACCACAGTCAGGGTTCTAGATCTATGTGATGTCTCGCTATCACTGGTGGAAATAACCACAGTGTTCTAGACCTATGTGATGCGTCACTATCACTGGTGGAAATCACCACAGTTATGGTTGTAAATCTGTGTGACCTGTAACTATCACAGGTGGAAATCACTACAGTCAGGGTTCTAGATCTATGTGATGTGTCACTATCACTGGTGGAAATCACCACAGCCAGGGTTCTAGATCTATGTGATGCGTCACTATCTCTGGTGGAAATCACCACAGTTAGGTTTCTAAATCTAGCCAGGATTCTAAATCTACGTGATCTGTCACTATCACTGGTGGAAATCACCACAGTCAGGGTTCTAGATCTATGTGATGTCTCGCTATCACTGGTGGAAATAACCACAGTGTTCTAGACCTATGTGATGCGTCACTATCACTGGTGGAAATCACCACAGTTATGGTTGTAAATCTGTGTGACCTGTAACTATCACAGGTGGAAATCACTACAGTCAGGGTTCTAGATCTATGTGATGTGTCACTATCACTGGTGGAAATCACCACAGCCAGGGTTCTAGATCTATGTGATGCGTCACTATCTCTGGTGGAAATCACCACAGTTAGGGTTCTAAATCTAGCCAGGATTCTAAATCTACGTGATCTGTCACTATCACTGGTGGAAATCACCACAGTCAGGGTTCTAGATCTATGTGATGTCTCGCTATCACTGGTGGAAATAACCACAGTGTTCTAGACCTATGTGATGCGTCACTATCACTGGGCGAAATCTCCACAGTCAGGGTTCTAGATCTGCATGTTCTGTCACTATCACCAGTGGAAATCACCTTAGTCAGGTTTCAAGATCCGACTATTTGAGATGGGTCTATTGCTGTGTTCAGTCACGACATTGAGGATTGCAGGTCTAGCTGTGGACCGGGAGGAGGTGATGTGTGGCCTTTACTCACAAGAGCAAAGTGTGAGAATTAGATCTGACCCCATGTCTCTTTCATTAGCCACAATAACCACTGTCAGAGTTCTCGGTTGGTGTAGGTGAATTGTCTCTGCTACCAACAACTATCGTCAGGGCTTTAGATCAGCATATGGGGCAGAGGGAGGTGTTCACAGCTCACAATAGCACAGTGTCGAGGGTCTAGATGTATGATCATGTCAGTCGCCTCCATTGCTGTCTGCAGTCGAGGCACTACATTGGTCTTCGAGTAAAATCTTGTGAGTGAGTACAGACATGATATTAGACCTCGCTCTCTGTAAAGAACCACCATTATTGCTAGCAACGGTCGTGATGCTAGATAAAGATTTATATAAGACTGCTAGCAGAGAGTATCGTCAGCGTTCTAGGTGGGTCTACATGCAGGGGAGGTGGAGATCATTACTCACAAGAGCCCTCATCAGGGTCTGGATCTGTGGCATCAAACATCGCTGCTCTCAAGCACCCCAGTCGAAGCTCTTGGTCTGTCATATAGCATGCTTCTGTTATTCCTGTCTTACAACATGGACCAGGTTCTAGGTTTGTCAACATCACAGAAATGTTTACTGCTCTCCATACCACAGCCAGACTCCCATTCTGTTTATAAAGTGAAACACCTTCCCCGGCGTTCACAACTCACGAGTGAGCAGTACTGTGAATCTGAGGTGTTACTTCAGTCTCTAGAGCTTCTAATATCATTTCTCACAGTGAACAGTGACAAGTATATGGCGTGTATGGAGGCAGTGTTCCCAGTGAGCCTTGCGACTGTGTTGAATTAGCACAGACCTCGCAGTTACACCTCCTGAGCAATGTCAGCAATTGGCAGTGGGTTTATTACACTTGGGGGGCCCAGAGCAGCAGTGCACTGGTTATTAATTCCTCACTGGGGTTTTAGAGATGCAGTGAGCTAGTAACACTTACCCCAATGAGGTTTTAAATGAACATACAAGTTGGATAGTGGCCTAGTCTCAGTCTCTGTCTGTTCTACATTTCCAGGGGACTAGTTAGGCTGTCACCGTAGAGCTCTTTAAATGCAGTGGTGTAGCCACACAGCCTCGGCGAGCCCTAGACTGTCAATGCTCTAGAGTGCAGTGTTCTAGTTACACTGCCACAAAAGATGAGTCTAGATAAGTTGTGCTCTAGTTACACTTCCCAGATGGTTCCAGATTTGTTGTGCTCTAAGCACGGTACCCAAGTGAAGTCTAAATGTGCAGGGCTCTGGTCCCACTGTCCGTGAGGTTCAACATTACAAGAGCCCTAGTTACATTCTCCGGTTATTTATAGACTATGCCTCAGACAGGTCCAAGGCACTCAATAGTGGTTCTGGATTAGGAGTGCTACAACCACACTGCCCCAGTGAGATTCTAGCTGCACAGTGCATCAGATATATTGGCTAAGCTTGTTTATAGATGTGCAGCTCTATACATGTAATTTTTCATGTGGGTTCTAGACTCACAATTCTCCATTTACCCTGCCCTGGCTAGGATGGTTCTAGACATCCAGTGGTCAGATTACTATGCCCTGGTTAGGTTCTATGTCCCTAGAGTACGTCTGGCAGCAGGTGTGACCTGAGTCTTGAGTCTCTGGGGAGGGTTAGACGCATCGGTGGTGCAGGATCATAGTTGGGCAGTGACGGGTTCTAGGTGTAGAGAGATCACGCGTGTCTGTACTCACGTCTTCCCTGCGGTTAGGGTCCTGGGCCTGCATCGTGTTGGGGAGTGGGGTGTCGCAGTCTGGACTGTACTGTTCGCAGTAATCATAGGCCGCTTGTGCGTTGGAGGAGAAGAGCAGCTGCTGGATATCTCCCTGCGAGGAAAGAGGACACAGAAAGTGAGCAAAGAACCCTGAGCGCCTGCGACTGGCGCGACATCACAGTACAACACGAGCAGCGTCAGGCTGGGTCAAGGCAAATTTCAAAATTAATAACTTTGTGCAATTAATTAACATAATAAAGACACAGGTGCAAAGTTTATTCTACATTACACACAAGGAAGTTCTTAAATTGACATGAGTGGGCCTAGTAGAGTTGCAAATGCCAATTTCAAGTATTGTGTGATATGCAAGTCAAAAGACCATTTTATCTATTTCTCTGCATGAGCGCTTCAATATATGACCTTCAGAATGTCATTAATTTTACGAAATTCACTTAACATTAGGGGCCTGATTGCACGATATTCACTGCAGTGTTTATTTTTATCTGCTCCTGATGCTCCTGAAGAAAGGAAAGCTCAGCTATGTACAAGTGAAGGCGGTTTCCTTTGGCTGAACAGAGGTGTTGTTTATAGTTTGAATGTGCTTTTGTTTTCTGTTGTAGAATATAATTCAGGGTTGATTCACTAGATGAAAAGCAAAAGCCAATTTATCATGTGATATGTTGTCTGTTTTACAATTAGATAGCTCAGAGTGTCTTGTGTTAAATCATATTGAAAGTACAATTTTTCTGTCTGAAAACATAAACAAATGCCCCATTTGGAATGCGAGTGAAGGTTGCTTCAAGTTTCCCTTAAAGAGCAGACTCCGTGTTGGTCTGTTTATTGATCTATACTTGGGATATTTTACTGTGTTCTTTTCTCCTGCTCAATTTACCAATACTTAGGAGAAAATGCAATGATGGTTTACAAATATTTGCCTTTTAATGTTTTGAATTGAATTGACTAACTATATACATTTTGCCTTTTGTAATTATGCTTACATTTTAAATAACCCTTCATAGTTTATACTTTGAATGTTGTCACATGCAGATTTCCTGTGTGGATTTTCCTATGGAGATTCTCTGGGTTTACATGAAATTTTGGATTTGTCATAACATTACACAGCACCTCTGATAGTATAACACTGCACCTCTGATAAACCCACACTGCATATCTTATCTACATCACCACAATGCATGCAAAGAACATCATATTTTACCCCGATAAAGATAAGACCACAGCACACGGCACATAGAGAGTAAAAAGGTACAGAAGTACATTAAGGTAATACACATATGATAATGAATAGTGTAGTCCTCTTCTTAGTGTTCCAGAGAAATATTTAATTGGCTCAAGAGTTGTGTACCAGTATGTACAGCCAAACAAGCACAGCCAACACGTGTTTGTCACAAAGTGACTTTTTCAAGGCAACACGATAAATTAAAAATCAATCTCCCTAACCCTGGTAGCCACATGGGGTAGAATGTCATGAGTGGCTCCAGCTGGGTGGACACGCCACAAGACCAATGCACAGCTGCCCAGGACTACCTTGTAGCAGACACTCGCTGTCACGTTGGCTTCTTTCAGACCGGGCTTGGTCACTCGGCCGGACGCGCAGACTACTGAGATGTGTGCAGAATTAAGGAAGGGAAAACAGTACAGCCCTTGGCGTGTACGGATGACAAGGTGGTGAGCCACATGATCACCCTCTGATTTGTGAATTCCTATTTATAGTAATTGGCACAACTATGGAAGACCCATCATTTACGGACTACATGCAGGTTACCGTAGAGTTAAATAAACCATTGCCACTTGAGTCAAGGACCATTTCCCTTTCTACAATCCCAGGAATCTTTGATTAATGATGGTGAACATCAAGGAGGAACTAATTCAGATGTGTTCTGCAACTGTACGGTAGCACGCGCCCAAACAATTGCTCATTAGCTGTCTCTTACATACATGCCAACATTTTAGAAGGGGAAAGTGGGAGAGTTAAAAAAATAATTGGGAGAATGTATTTCCATCATTAACTTCTATTACAGGAGAGTCTTCCTCTTCCTTTTTTATTTATTTTTTTATTTTTTATTCAATTGCCTTCCTCTTCTTGTGTCTGGTCCTCCCCTAAAGTGCAGCTTATTAACAACTCTTGTGATTGGCTGACTTGTAGCCTTCCACTGCTCAGGTTGAAACTGCATTTGTTTTCTTGCTCTCTCCCCTTTGCTCCATGTGTTACTGACCCAGCATCATATATCCACGTTTGCTGATGCATGCATGAATACCTCATCATACATGAAAGCACACGTCATCAAGCATTGCACAGGCATATGGAATGATATGGCTGCCAGCAGTATCATTACATGTATACATACATGTTTGTATTCACATCCTTGCACCTATTTTCTTTTTCCTGATGCAGCACAGCATCAACAAAAGTCATTTGCAAAACCAGTAGGTCAAAAAGGCATGCCATGTTCCATTTGCCAATGCTTGTTTATTTTATAGTTCTTATAACACAAAGTTACACATAAGTCTGTAATCCCTGTATAAACACCATTCTATTTTTTCTTATTACCATCCACTTGTGGCACTCTGAAAAACAGAAAGTTTCTACTTAATCAGCACAGAGCTGGGGTAAGGGTGTTTGATGTTAAATTTAAAGAGGAGCGAACCAGAGGGTGCATCCTCAGTACAAAGCTGATCAAATGTCCTTTCTGCAAAGAGCCCTGGGTATTTAGATGTCTCTTGGCTTCCTCTACATCCCTGACAATTGCCCAGAAATGTTAATATAAGTATATGCTTAAAAAGTATGGCGGTTTTTGAACATGGCAGCCAGCGCGAGCCTGCTGGTGCTCAGATCCACCAGCCATAGACTCCCTCAATAGCGCCTATGACTCCTCCTAAAAGCGGAGCAGGGACTGCTTGTTCAGTACTATGGACCCACACCTGGAATCAGAGGAAATAACAGAAATACTGTCAGAAGTGACTGGTGCGGCCCTCTCCTTAGAGTGAGATGCTCAACACACTCAGCGCACACTAATGAAAAGAACACCCGTACACAGCACACGCCGACAGCCAGCGGACAAGGGCGCAATCTCAGGACTGTCGTCTTTCTCAGAAAATGCACCAGCCAATGGCTTATGTTCACTTATTCCAAAAGAGGCAACAGCTGGTACGGGAACAAGAATTAGCGTAAAATCCCAATATTTTTTTTTTTTAAATAGCATGTCTTCCTCCCTTTGCTTCAACAATGATTAAGAAACAACTTAGGTTGGTCATAAAAACGTCTAACTCGATTTCTTCACACGTTTGTAGTTTTAAGTTCATATTGAAAGGCCTGGACTCCCCCTCTGTTCCCAGTTTCAGAAGGCATCGAGCTAGCAAACGCTGCCCAGGCCCTCCAATGTCCTAACACCCTCGAGTCTTCGCAAGCTAAGGAGGCACGTGGCCTAGGCAGGCGCGGTGACGTACCCGCGCAGGTGACGTCACGTCGCGCATCACGCGCTCCTCCGCTGCGTGCACGTGCTCGAAGAAGGTTCAGCGCCCAGAGGCCGCAGGCAGGGTCAGGGGCTGTTGTCACCATTCCAGGAGGCAGACACCGCAGTTTGTTGTTGGTTTAAGAGCCTGCAAAGGCCCGGACCTGGGACCAGCGAAGACTTTAAACAAGATCCCTCTAGTCCCTTGTAACTTGATATTGGGGTGAGGGTTTTCCATTGGACAGAGCTGGCAGGCTGCCTCAGCACTGCACGTGTCTATTGTCCTTTATGTGTACAGTCACCTTGCCTCTCACTTGTAACCTTGCACCAGCGCCGTTGTCAGACTGAGTCTGTATTTGGAGCAACCTTATGCTATTTGTACATAGATATTTGCACATACTTCCGCCATAATGCATGCAGTCATCGTTTCTACAGGTTGTTTTCATTCTCATCTCAGTCATGTTGACTAATGCTTCGCGGTTACCATTAAATATTATAGGTTTTCATATATATTGAACTACTGAAAGGACTTTTTGTTTCTTGCACTAAACACTGTCCAGTTCTTGAGATTCACTGGGTCACCCCATTAGATTGTAATGGACCCACCAACCATGGGTGCCAATCTCTTTCTGGTAGGAGGGCCTGCATAAATGCTAATAGATCCAATTCAGGTGAGAGACTCTAGATTTTTTAATAAAAAAACGTTACTTTAGTTGCCCCCTGCCTGAGATTGCCTCTGCTTCAATAGAGGTCAGTGGTGAAAACAGATTCCCCAAGGTTTATTTCTTATAAATCTCCCATTTCCCTTTCCAAAAGTGTTGGCATGTATGCTCTAGCCTGGGCTACGAAGCCCCCTCCCTGCCGGCTACTGACAGAGGGTCCCTTGGGATCTTGGTCCCTGTCACAGAGCTCCATGCATTGCTCCCTCCAACTATGGGGGCCAATCTCCCTGGGCCCCACCAGAACTTATGAAAGGAACTTCACTTCTGAAAGAACAACACTGGTGAATCGGGCAGTGCCTCATGCAGCACACCACCGTGTGCAAGTGAGGCACTTGAAAGTGCACCAAACCTCCGCCCTGGTACAGGGGCGCTTGCACGGATGGTTTCTTGTCGCCTTTGTCCTTCAGACATATTTGGCTGCTGCTCCTATGAAGAACGACTACAGGAGGTTTGGGCGTGGCTAGTGCTTCAAGTCCACAAGGCTCTTTCTGTGGTGGGCAGAAAGGTTTTCAGCAGGCAGAGTTGTTTTAGAGGAGTCTCAGTGCCTGGCCATTGGCACTGGAATTCACACTGACACAACTCCCTTACTGGCCTTAACGGGGGTTCTCTTTAAATAAGACAGTATACCAAATGTGTAGCATAGTGCCGGAGTCTGCAGAACACATCTTTTTTTAATGTGCAGACACTGGTCACCAAGTTATGACATTTATTTGAAGCTTTAAGTATGATGCTGTTATAAACACCTGCGTAGGTCCGAATATTTTTATTGTGCGAAATGTAAATGCAATTCAGTGCATGCATTTGTCGGTCATTCAGTGCATGCATTTGTCGGTCATTCAGTGCATGCATTTGTCGGTCATTTTTGTGAATGCATCAAGATCATTGCATACTTAAGGTGAAGAGCATTGGGCAGGGTGGACAGTGAGCGTTCAGGGGCTGCAGGTTGTGGACAGAGAGCGTAGGGAGGGCCGTGTATAAAGTGTGTGCACAGAGGGCAGGGACAGAGATTTGGAATTAAATTAAAGACAAGTTCTGGCTGAAAATAGATCAAATTGGAGCAGCAGATACAAGATCTGCAGATATTTTCCCCTCAGGAGGGGTCTTGATAATGGGCTTCCTGTTTAGGAAGGTAGTGATAAATCCTTCTTTATGGAGTTGTGCATTTGTTTGCATTTGATTGGTGGTTTTTCTGCAGCACTGGGCCATCCCCTTCCAGCCACATCATGTGTAGGTTTAGATTACCCTGCTCCTGATGGAGGTTGGTTGCATTCTGGCATTTGTCGGGGTGGCGCCCAGCCTTAGAAATCCAAGTTCTATCCTGACAGACTGAGGAGAGGTGAGGAGAAGAATGCTTTTGGTGTTATTGTGAAAAGGAGATTGTATAACTGTATTTTATAGCCTTTTAAGGTGTTTGTAAGCTTCTTATTATGATTTTTTTGTATTGCCTATATTGGCATCTTACCAAACTAATTATTTGACTGAGAGGTGGCAAATGTAAACATTCACACTTAGCTACAACACTACCTGAGAACACTGCAATCTCACCTCAAAAACTCACAGGAGGGCAAAAAACTCAGGCTCTCATTATGACATTGGCAGTAATAACCGCCTACCGCCACCGTGACGGCCACCAAAAGACCGTCGCCGCTGCGACTACCAGCCGTCAGCCGGATTATGACCACAGCTGGATTTCCACCAGAAAGATGGCGGAAATCCGGCTCTAGTCATGCCGGCGTACGGCGGTAAGTGCTGGCAGCGCCACGCTAGTAAACCGCCACAGACCGTACATGACCCATGATACGGCCTGGCGGTGTTCTGCTGGCAGGTGCTGCTGCTGGCAGCAGCGCCCAGTCCCGTCTCCTGCCGGAGGACCCCCTGACAATAGGTAAGTCAGGTGCTCCGACAGGGGAGAGGGGGTGTTGTGTGTGGGTGTGTGCGTGTATGCGGGTGTGTGATGCGTGTTGTCTGTGTGTGCGTGTATGGATGTGTATGCATGTGTGCATGTATGAATGTCAGTGTGTATGGATGTGTGTGTGAATGGATGTATGCATGTGTGGATGTATGTGGGTATGAGTGTGTGTACGTTGGTGAGTGAAGGTGCGCGTATGTCGTGGGAGTGTCTGGAGAGGGAGGGGGTCGGGGGGAAACCTGGGGAGGTGGAGGGGGTGGGGGGAAAGACCCCCATTAGTGACAGGGAAGGAATTCCATGGCACTGAGGGCGCCTACCTCCATGGTTTTCGTGCCGGTAAGGATGCCACGAAAACCATGGCAGTAGGGGGGTCATAATCCTGCAGGCGGACTATTGACGGCCGACTGGCTGAGGACTGAAGTCTCCAGCCCGGCGGTAAGGACGGAGCGGTACATTGGCGGTTTAGCTTGAGCCAAACCACCAATGTCATACTATGGGGAAAAGTATCACCAGCCTGTTGGCAGTACTTTTCTCCATTTTACCACCGTCCGCCGGGGTCATAATGACCCCCTCAGTGTTTTATACAACCCAGATAGTTCCTATTCCTAGATATTTCTAAAACGTAGGACACCTCCCACTGTCACCAGTTCTCCCATGCTGGGGTTCCTACTGGTTTTCTTTCTGTTCATTGGTGCCCTCTGGGCTGCACCTGTCAGCAATAAATTACATTTTAACAGTTTTTTTAATATCTTGGAATTTTTAACTTTCCCCATCATAATCCAGGGCTGGAGTTAGAATAATAAATGATAAATGCACCTCCCCAGTGTCCATAAAAGCCTCTGCTGCCTTTATGGTGCAATTAAAGGAGAAAAGGAGAAAAGCGTGTCTGCTCTCATGGTCCAGGTGCACGCATGGCCTATGCCACCTGAATGCAAACCGGGTGGACAAACTACACACATTATCGATATATAGTCACAGCCAGAGTGGCAAAGACATCCCAAAGAATGGCTTTTGTCAAAATCTGTTTTAGGGGCATTAAAGAATATTAGCTCCAAGACTCACTTTAGCCTCTCTGGTTCCTACTCCCCCTGGCTCCACAGACATCTGCCCTGGGGTGGAACACAGGTCCCTGCAGCCCCTGTCGCCTACAGGAGGGCCCCAATCTTTCAATGGGGCCCTGTTCAGCCCAAAGCCAATTAATGGCTGTGAGATATGGGGGACAAGGATAGAGGCTATTGCATAAATGCCAACCCTCCTGGTTCAGGTGAGAGACCACAATTTCAAGGTTAGTCTTCCTTCCTGATGCCTACATGCAAAAGCCCTATTCCTCAGTGGGCTTCTGTTGGCAGGGACTGGTCTTGTGTGACTCGGAATATGCACTGCCAGAAACCTGCTCCTGCAAGGCAGTGCACAACATTTTGGTCATACTCTGTCTGCCTTCCATAGCGCTATATCCATGCTCATGACAGGTAAGGGAAAAAACCCATATATTTGCGTTTTTGATATTCAACCTTGCAGCAGCACACAAGCAAGTCCCATCCGTGACAATAGCTCTGATTCAGGCATCAGTAGAAGTCAATGGAAGAAATTCTTTCTCCCGATTATATTTTTTTAATCTCCCTCTTTTCTCTTCTAAAATGTTGGCATGTTTGCTCTTGTATGTCTTTGAGGTGACCAGCCTAAGTGTCATTTTAGTGACGCCTCTCTACATTTTGCTGTAGGTGCACAAGTATTTTATTACCCCCCCTTTATTTATCTTAGTTTTTTTAATGATATAAATTCCACTGAATTTCGCATGCTCCATATTTCCCTGCTGGCTCGTGCCACTGCAACCTTCAGCCAACAGCACTAAGCATGCTGGGACTTGTAAAAGTACGAGCCTAAAAGTTTCAGCAAGCTTAGTGTAATGGTGCAGAAAAGCTCTTCAGACCAATGTGAGTCCTCCAGTATTTATTTAGTAACACGGTAAGTACAAACGCGAATCCCTCGCCAGCCTCCGACACTTCTGCTCCGTGCAACTCCAACTCCAACTGTCCCACCTAGAATGTAGAATTCTGAACATGCGTTGCATGCCGATAATTCCACTACACAACACATCCCCATCCTTTACAAACAGAGTACAAGAGAAAGAAAGGAATATTCCGAACAAGATACAAACAAAATGAAAATTGAGCAAAAGCACATTTTAGAAAGCACTTTGTGTGAAACAACAGCAATGTGTAGATAAATATAACATGTGCATACCTAAAAACAAAACATTGTTCACGAACTGCAACTAAATACACACTAGATTACACATCACCTATTGTTTGTATAATAAAGGGTAAACACACCAGACACTACACAACATAATCAGGTAAATACCCTGGGGGTCTACGGGTCCTCAAACCTGTTCTCTTTGCTTGAACATTCCTTGCATTCACTCCCATACTCAGATCAACCTCTGTCGCTTGTCCACGTTCAGATTGCAACTGAACACTCTCCTGTCCACCACTCCTTCTATTATCTAATAGGTCCTCATCACTCATGAGTAAAAAACTACTATTCCCACCTAGGCCCAACTCTACAAAGTCCACCTTTCTTTCGCCCTCTCTATCGCCTCTGCGATACAAAGCCACTCTCCTCTTGTTTAAGCGTTCCCCATTTTTCGACACAACATGAAATTCACGTACATCTGCAACTACATGCGGTCCCCGGAATTTCGCACCACCACATCCAATTCTTATTTTCACCAGGTCTCCCCTCATAATAACCTTTCCCCACACCGACTGAGAAGTTCCAACACTCTTGTTGACTAACCCTCCTTCCTCTAACACCGACTACATCCATGGTGGCTTAACTTTTGTGCGTGTTTTCCTACCTCTCATTTTCTCAAATGGTATTTTCCCCATTACGCTGTGTGCAGTAGTGCTATAAGCCCACACTAGATCATTCACCATGGTACGTACATTTTTGCCACCCCTTACTGCCATATGAATGACTCCATTTACCATCAGATTACACCTTTCCACCATGCCATTAGCTTGTGGATTGTACAATGCAGTACGGGAATGGTGAATCCCTCACTGTTTAAGAAATTCTTCCATTTCATGAGACATTAACTGTGTTCCATTGTCCGTGATTAGTTTTACTGGGCAACCTTCCTCATGAAATATTTCCTGCATAATTCTAATAGTTGCCTTGGTGGCGATCTCTTTCAGAAATTTCACAGTCAACCACTTGGAATGAACATCAATCATTAGCAAAGCATATCTCAAATCCCATGGAACACCGTTTAAAGGTCAGATGAAATCCATGCATAAAGTATGCCACACTATACCAGGATCAGGTATATATCCCAATACACTCTGTTTGCCCACTTTCAATCTCTTTTCACTCTCCACACAATCAACACATCTCTCCACCCAAGTATTAACATCATTTTCAACCCACGGCCCCAGAAATTTTCCTTCAATCTTATTTTGTAAAGTTTGCCCTAAATTACCCTCATGAGCCAATTTTAATAGCTTTTATCTCACACCCTCCGGAGGGACAAATCTTTCACCCCTCACCACAATGTCCTTCATTACAAGAGACAACTCCTCCAGAACCTTCACATATGGTCAAACATGAACATTCAATACACTTTCTCTCCTCTCGTCATCCAAAATCAATTTGACAATGCCCTTCATCACCTCAGCTTTCCCCATTACTTCACACCACTCCTTGCGCGATTTTACCCCTTGAGTACATTCCAGAACATCTTCAACACTCGTCACTGCTCCCTCATCTTCACACTCTTGCACACATTGTTTATCTACATCCTGCCAATTCAAAGGTAAACAAGACAAGCAATCTGCCTGAATATTACGCCATCCAGGGATGTAATCAATGATAAACTGATGTTCTTGTAACCTTGCGGCCAATCTAGCCAGAAGGGGTGACACCTTGTAAGCACCCCCTGGTGACAGTACCCTCAACAATGGTTTATGATCGGTACGAAGTGTTATCATACGCCCCCAAATATAAGTTCTGAAATATTCGATACCCCACGAGGCAGCCAATGTCTTTCTCGATGACAGAGTAATTCCGCTCTGATTTAGACAATGAACGTAAGGCAAACGTTACCGTCACTTCTCCATTATCCGAATTTTGTGAAAGTATAGCTCCTAACCCAATTGCACTTGCATCCACCGTTACAATGGTTTTCACTTCAACATTGAATGGTACTAACACTTTGGTTTCACACATTTCTTTTTCTATATTCTCAAAAACAGTCTCTTGTTTATTTTCCCATTTAAACTTTTGCCCTTTGCGTAAAAGTTTTCTTATGCTTTCAGTCTCATCAGCAAAATTCTTTATGAATTTGGAGTAGTACTCGATGAGTCTCAAAAATGACCTTAGTTGCTGTTTGTCCTGAAGGGATGGAACTTTCTCAATGGCCTCCAACAGATTCCTCTTAGTTTTCACTCCTTGTTCTGAAAGGGTATAACCCAAATACTCAATTTCATTAACTACAAATCTACACTTCCCCTTCTCCAATGTAAGACCTGCTCTTTTAACTCTTTCCAATGCACACCTCAGAACTTGGTTGTGTCTTTCCAAAGTGTCCCCGAAAATTAAGATGTCATCCTGAAAATAAATCACATTATCAACCCCTTCAAACACATCACTCATCATCCTTTGAAACACACCTGCAGCAGAGGCCAACCCAAACGGCATCCTAGTGAATTGAAAACTCCATCCATTGTGATAAATGCCGTCAATTCTTTAGATTCCTCATGTAACCTAGAATTAATTCATTAATGTTCAGCAAAGGGTAATTGTCTACCACTATATTTTGATTGGGTGACCCGAGGTCAACACAAAACCTTAAAGAACCATCGGATTTGCTTGTGATAACTACTGGAGAAATCCAGCTCAAGGTCTCAATTTGTTCTATAATACCCTTCTGTACCATATCGGAAATCAGTTTCTTTACTTCTTTCCTTGCCTTAATAGGAACTTTCCTCAACTTATGTTGCACTGGGATGGCATTCTTCTTAACCACAATCTTGTGAGAATAGCCTTTAAGTTCTCCTAACTTGTCAGTGAAAACTTCTTTGTTCTCCTCTAAGATGTCATCTAGGGTGCTGTCTTGTAGCATCATAACCCTGTTATCTGCCCTGGGATCCAACCTGATGTGCAGATCATATTACTGGTGCCAGCCCAAAATTGGCAGACCATTAGTGGCCACATAAACCTTCCCCTCAATTTGTCTCTCACCAAACTTTATCTTAGCCAACATGAAACCAATAATATCTATTTTTTCACCCTGACACCCACCAGGATTAAAATCTTTTGGCAAAAGACGTACTTTAGGCCATTCTCTGACAAACATGTTTTGAGGCACAATTGTATATAACGAACCAGAGTCGATTATCAGTTGGACACTCCTCCCACGCACCATGAAATTTGCTGTTGGCCTGGGCGGTCTAGGTACATTGCTCTTCCCCAGACCCATGTTCTCTAAAGACAGGACTCTACTTCTGCTTCCTCACCTACCTCAAAACTATCTTCATAGATGACACCTACTCTAGACTTTCTGTTGGTCTTGCCCATGCGTGCTAAATGCCCCTTTTTGCTGCATTTCAAGCATTCTTTACCCAAAGCAAAACATGATTTAGAGTCTGTATTGTGAAACTTGCTCCCACACCTTGTACACATTTTACTACAGGTTTTGTTTACATTACTATTAACATTCTTATTACTATTTTTGGATGTATGCACACCTCTTGTGCCTGCTAAAATGTCATTGCTTTGTTTCATAATACAATTCATATTTTTGTCAGAACTGTCAGTAAACACTCTCTCCTTCTTTTCTATCTCCCTCATACAGTACTCAGATTGTTCAACAATTATTGCTATTTCAATAGCATCCCTCAAAGATGGATTCTTAGCTGCCCATAATCTCTCCTGCATTTTTTTGCTGCGACACTGTACTATTATTTGATCACGTATCAACTCCTCTGTCATCACACCAAATTGACACTTAGTGGACAACTCTCTCAACCTTGTCACAAATTCGTCGAGGCTCTCTTCTGATCTTTGTGGCTGAGTAAAAAATGTATGTCTCACTGTGACAATATTGACTTCTATTGAAAATATTTTTTCCAGTCTCGTCCTCGCCTCCTGTACACATCCCCTTCCGGTTGACCATCCTGCTCCAGAATAGGAGGTAAGCACTTAAATATGCGCTGACCCTCCTGGCCCAGCGTGCTTAAAAGAATATCTTTCTTCCTTGGTGGTCTCAAATCCTGACCTTCCGGTTCCACCAAATAATTTACAAAAATGTCAATCCATTCATCCCAAGGAATAGGTGGATTCTCTGGATGAGGCAAGAAACGGGGAGGGGGGTGGCACTATACTTGGCGCACTGGTTGCCATGGGTAAATTACTGTAATAAACAGTCTCCAAAAATGAACTGTGCACCAAATATAGTGAGCGCAATGAATTGTTGTTTGGTAGATAATATTTCTTTTTTTTTTTTTTTTTTTTTAAACCAAGTAGTCTTGACATAACATTTGTGAGGGTTTCCTGTATCCTAGGTGAGTATTGTGTCATTAAACGACTATATTCAAAGAAAACAACACAGAGTCCGTATTCTCTAATCCCCAGATGGCTGTCACGCCACTTGTTGTATTTTCCGCAGGCAGTGGGGGTTGTTTTGACTTGTATCGATGCAGACTAGTGCACACAAAGTGCTGTCCGTTGCACACGCATGCGCAATAACTGTAAAAGGAAACCAGCGCGAGCTAGTAACAAGCCTGGATGAAAATCGTCGGACTTCCCCCGAGAAGAAAATGATCCAAAAAACAGATCACCTGGAACGGCTGATAATCCTTCAGTAGGAATCGTGGGCTCTTCTCTCCGGCGTCCTTGTACTTCCGTAACGTAAAGGCAGAGGTAGGCGCTCGTCGCCAGTGTAATGGTGCAGAAAAACTCTTCAGACCAACTCCAGTATTTATTTAGTAACACACTAAGTACAAACGCAACCTCCGGCACTTCTGCTCTGTTCAACTCCAACTGTCCCACCTAGAATGTAGAATTCTCAACATGCGCCGCATGCCAAGAATTCCACTACACAACACTTAGCACTGTTTGGAGAAAATCAAGGCCGGCAGGTAGTTACCATCAGAACGTGGCATCCGGTGACAGCTGTGCCTCTGCAGCGTCTGCTCAGCACTTTCTCCATGTCTTCTTCCTGTTTGTGGCATTCACCACAGGCACAGCGGAAATACTTCCCCAGCCCACTGTCAGTCTATTCATCTTAGATAGGTAGTTTAACCAGATCTACTCTTAAAATATGTAGCTTTCAAAACGTTTATTTTTGATAACTTTGGGCCTGATTTAGAGTTTGGCGATGATGGATATCCAATCTGCCAAAATCTAAACCTCGTAGGATTAAGTGGGATTTATAGTTCGGTGGACGGATATCCGTCACCATTGTGACAGAGTAACCCCTCCGCCAAATTCTTAACTAGGCCCTTTATGAGCTTATGGTTGTATGTGTGCATGCACATGCAATTATAACACAACCATCTATCTTAAGTTGTTGTTTACTGCAGCTACTTTTCATACAGTTGGGTGGGTATCAAACTCACCAGAAGCAAAGCCCCAGATCTCGCTTTACAACAGCCATTAATAAAACACACCTCCAGAGAGCCCACGACTAATAATATTGTCTCCTGAGCAGCAGTCACCACAGATGTTGAACACACAACACACCAGGCAAGAGAGCAAAACAAGATAGCACAGTGTTTGTTTTCACCCATGCCCTGAGACTCCAGTCTGCATCCAGTGGTCATTGTTAGTGGTCAAGGTGAATATATAGGCCTAACGTTTTCTTAGCTTGGCTTTCGTAAGGAACTTTTTGCTAAGTTAAGTTTCTGGGAATTGGATTTGTAGGATCAATAGAATGTCCGGAGAGTGGGGCCAGCTCCATAGATCCAACACTCACCTCAAAGACCTCTTCGTCCAGGATGCGCTTGCCGAAGACAGCAATGCCCTTGGTGTCTACAATGGGGTTGTTGCTGCGTTTCAGGGGCTTGGAGACTTTCTTCTTGCAGTCCAGGATGAGGGTGACCGTCTTCTTCTGCACACTGAAGGCCACTCGATGCCACCTGAGGGAAGAGACCCACAGAGAGTCAAGACCGAACCAAAGAGGGAAACCAAAGACATGGAAAAGAAGAAAAAAAAACAAGCAATAAGAGGAAGATAAGGAGAAAAGAAGGACATTAAGTGGGACAAGAGAACCAATAAAGAGGTTCTCTTTTCTCAACCAAGAAGCCAAGGATGGGCCAGGAGCAGAATAAAAGCAATCCTGAGCAAATCACTTAATCTCCCCATGCCTACAATTCAGCACCTTGAGAACTTCACTGGAAATTTGCTGTGCTTTACAAATCCTGGATTTATTTAAGTAGAAAGCTGGAGACGGGAGGAGATGATGAACTCACAGAAGAATGAAGAAAGAAATGAAAATGAGCAATGTGGGTAGGATTAGAAAGAAGGGAGAGGAGGTGAACCAACAGGCTCCATTGCTGCATACCGAGGGAGAAAGCAGCAGACCCACCAGGAAGCAGAAGACAGCAGAAGATTGGGTCACCCCAAAGAGAAGCAGGACAGGTAGGAGCACACAAGAGCAGGCGCATGTTGAGATACTGACTTGCCGTCTGCCAGGTTGATGTCTCTGAAGATTGGGTAGTCCTCGGGTGCGGGTTTTCCGGTGTGGTCCTCATACAGGAAGATGGGCGAGCGCCCGAGCTCCACGCCAAGCTGTTGGACGCCATTTTCATCGTAAATGGAGAAGAGGAAGGCTTGGACTCCAGCCTTGGCCTTCACCAGGGCCATGATGGAGAAGTCCTCCGGAAACTTACCTACAGAGTGAGAGCAAATGTCCTGAGTAATGGCACTCCTCTGAATTACACAACTGAATTTGCACTGGATTGTACACCCCTGAGAAATAGTCCCTCCCACCACCACCCGCCACCTTAGGATGTGTGCACTTCTGGAGGGCCCACATCCCCGCGAGCGCCCTTGCTGACCCTGCACTGTTAGGAGAACTTGCACTGCTGTCCTTGCTGCACCTGCTCTGTTAGAGACCTTGCACTGCTACCCTTGCTGAACCTGCACTGTTAGGAGACCTTGCACTGCTGCCCTGGCTGCACCTGCTCTGTTAGGAGACCTTGCACTGCTGCCCTGACTGCACCTGCTATGTTAGAGACCTTGCACTGCTGCCCTTGCTGCACCTGCTCTGTTAGGAGACTTTGCACTGCTGTCCTTGCTGAACCTGCTCTGTTAGGAGACCTTGCACTGCTGTCCTTGCTGCACCTGCTCTGTTAGAGACCTTGCGCTGCTGCCCTTGCTGCACCTGCTCTGGCAGGAGACCTTGCACTGCTGTCCTTGCTGCACCTGCTCTGTTAGAGACCTTGCGCTGCTGCCCTTGCTGCACCTGCGCTGTTAGGAGACCTTTCACTGCTGCCCTTACTGCACCTGCTCTGTTAGAGACCTTGCACTGCTGCCCTTGCTGCACCTGCTCTGTTAGAAGACCTTGCACTGCTGCCCTTACTGCACCTGCTCTGTTAGAGACCTTGCACTGCTGCCCTTGCTGCACCTGCTCTGTTAGAGACCTTGCACTGCTGCCCTTGCTGAACCTGCACTGTTAGGAGACCTTGCAATGCTGCCCTTGCTGCACCTGCTCTGTTAGGAGACCTTGCACTGCTGCCCTTACTGCACCTGCTCTGTTAGAGACCTTGCACTGCTGCCCTTGCTGAACCTGCACTGTTAGGAGACCTTGCAATGCTGCCCTTGCTGCACCTGCTCTGTTAGGAGACCTTGCACTGCTGCCCTTGCTGCACCTGCTCTGTTAGAGACCTTGCACTGCTGCCCTTACTGCACCTGCTCTGTTAGAGACCTTGCACTGCTGCCCTTGCTGCATCTGCTCTGTTAGAGACCTTGCACTGCTGCCCTTGCTGAACCTGCACTGTTAGGAGACCTTGCACTGCTGCCCTTGCTGCACCTGCTCTGTTAGGAGACCTTGCACTGCTGCCCTTACTGCACCTGCTCTGTTAGAGACGTTGCACTGCTGCCCTTGCTGCACCTGCTCTGTTAGGAGACATTGCACTGCTGTCCTTGCTGAACCTGCTCTGTTAGGAGACCTTGCACTGCTGACCTTGCTGCACCTGCTCTGGCAGGAGACCTTGCACTGCTGTCCTTGCTGCACCTGCTCTGTTAGAGACCTTGCGCTGCTGCCCTTGCTACACCTGCGCTGTTAGGAGACCTTGCACTGCTGACCTTGCTGCACCTGGTCCGCTAGGAGACCTTGCACCGCTGCCCTTGCTGAACCTGCTCTGTTAGAGACCTTGCGCTGCTGCCCTTGCTGCACCTGCTCTGTTAGAGACCTTGCACTGCTGCCCTTGCTGCACCTGCTCTGTTAAAAGACCTTGCACTGCTGCCCTTACTGCCCCTGCTCTGTTAGAGACCTTGCACTGCTGCCCTTGCTGCACCTGCTCTGTTAGAGACCTTGCACTGCTGCCCTTGCTGAACCTGCACTGTTAGGAGACCTTGCACTGCTGCCCTTGCTGCACCTGCTCTGTTAGAGACCTTGCACTGCTGCCCTTGCTGCACCTGCTCTGTTAGAAGACCTTGCACTGCTGCCCTTACTGCACCTGCTCTGTTAGAGACCTTGCACTGCTGCCCTTGCTGCACCTGTCTGTTAGAGACCTTGCACTGCTGCCCTTGCTGAACCTGCACTGTTAGAAGACCTTGCAATGCTGCCCTTGCTGCACCTGCTCTGTTAGGAGACCTTGCACTGCTGCCCTTACTGCACCTCCTCTGTTAGAGACCTTGCACTGCTGCCCTTGCTGCACCTGCTCTGTTAGAGACCTTGCACTGCTGCCCTTGCTGAACCTGCACTGTTAGGAGACCTTGCACTGCTTTCCTTGCTGCACCTGCTCTGTTAGAGACCTTGCACTGCTGCCCTTGCTGCACCTGCTCTGTTAGAGACCTTGCACTGCTGCCCTTGCTGAACCTGCACTGTTAGGAGACCTTGCACTGCTGCCCTTGCTGAACCTGCACTGTTAGGAGACCTTGCACTGCTGTCCTTGCTGCACCTGCTCTGTTGGAGACCTTGCACTGCTGCCCTTGCTGCACCTGCTCTGTTAGAGACCTTGCACTGCTGCCCTTGCTGCACCTGCTCTGTTAGAGACCTTGCACTGCTGCCCTTGCTGCACCTGCTCTGTTAGAGACCTTGCACTGCTGCCCTTGCTGAACCTGCACTGTTAGGAGACCTTGCGCTGCTGCCCTTGCTGCACCTGCCCTGTTAGAGACCTTGCGCTGCTGCCCTTGCTACACCTGCCCTGTTAGAGACCTTGCACTGCTGTCCTTGCTGCACCTGCTCTGTTAGAGACCTTGCACTGCTGCCCTTGCTGCACCTGCTCTGTTAGAGACCTTGCACTGCTGCCCTTGCTGAACCTGTACTGTTAGGAGACCTTGCGCTGCTGCCCTTGCTGCACCTGCCCTGTTAGAGACCTTGCGCTGCTGCCCTTGCTGCACCTGCTCTGTTAGGAGACCTTGCGCTGCTGCCCTTGCTGCACCTGCCCTGTTAGAGACCTTGCACTGCTGCCCTTGCTGAACCTGCACTGTTAGAGACCTTGCACTGCTGCCCTTGCTGAACCTGCACTGTTAGAGACCTTGCACTGCTGCCCTTGCTGCACCTGCTCTGTTAGAGAGCTCGCACTGCTGCCCTTGCTGCACCTGCCCTGTTAGAGACCTTGCACTGCTGCCCTTGCTGAACCTGCTCATTTAGAGACCTTGCACTGCTGCCCTTGCTGAACCTGCACTGATAGGAGACCTTGCACTGCTGCCCTTGCTGCACCTGCCCTGTTAGAGACCTTGCGCTGCTGCCCTTGCTGCACCTGCTCTGTTAGGTGATCTTGCATTGCTGTTGTCCTCAGTACACCTGCTGTGCTAGGAGACTTTGCACTGCTGCCCTTGCTGTGCTCTGTGAGAGGACTGTTCACTGCTGCTACCCTTGCTATACTGTATGAGAGGTCCATGCACTGCTGCTGCACTTGCTGTGCTCTCTGAGAAATCCATGCACTGCCACTGTCTTTGCTGTGCTGTGTGAGGGGTCCATGCACTGCTGCTGCCCTTGCTGTGCTGTCTGAGAGGTCCAAGCACTGCTGCTGCTCTTGCTGTGCTCTCTGAGAAATCCATGCACTGTCACTGTCTTTGCTGTGCTGCCTGAGAGGTCCATGCACTGCTGATGCCCTTGTTGTGCTCTCTGAGAGGACCATGCACTGCTGCTGCCCTTGCTGTGCTGCCTGAGAGGTCCATGCACTGAGGCTGCCCTTGCTGTGCTGCATGGGAGGTCCATGCACTGTTGCTGCCCTTGCTGTGCTGCCTCAGAGGTCCATGTAGTGCTGCTGCCTTTGCTGTGCTGCATGAGAGGTCCATGTACTGCTGCTGCCTTTGCTGTGCTGCCTCAGAGGACCATGCACTGCTGCTGCCCTTGCTGTGCTGTCTGAGAGGACCATGCACTGTTGCTGCTCTTGCTGTGCTGCATGAGAGGCCCATGCACGGTTGCTGCCCTTGCTGTGCGGTCTGAGAGGACCATGCACTGTTGCTGCCCTTGCTGTGCTGTCTGAGAGGATCATGCACTGAGGCTGCCCTTGCTCTACTGCATGAGAGGCCCATGCACTGTTGCTGCCTTTGCTGTGTGGTCTGAGAGGATCATGCACTGAGGCTGCCCTTGCTGTGCGGTCTGAGAGGTCCATGCACTGAGGCTGCCCTTGCTGTGCTGCATGAGAGGTCCATGCACTGCTGCTGTCTTTGCTGTGCTGCATGAGAGGTCCATGCACTGAGGCTGCCCTTGCTGTGCTGTCTGAGAGGACCATGTACTGCTGCTGCCTTTGCTGTGCTGCCTCAGAGGACCATGCACTGCTGCTGCCCTTGCTGTGCTGCCTCAGAGGACCATGCACTGCTGCTGCCCTTGCTGTGCTGCCTCAGAGGTCCATGCACTGCTGCTGCCCTTGCTGTGCTGTCTGAGAGGTCCAAGCGCTGCTGCTGCCCTTGCTGTGCTGTCTGAGAGGTCCAAGCGCTGCTGCTGCCCTTGCTGTGCTGCATGAGAGGTCCATGCACTGAGGCTGCCTTTGCTGTGCTGCATGAGAGGTCCATGCACTGCTGCTGCCCTTGCTGTGCTGCATCAGAGGTCCATGCACTGGGGCTGCCTTTGCTGTGCTGCATGAGAGGTCCATGCACTGAGGCTGCCCTTGCTGTGCTGCATGAGAGGTCCATGCCCTGAGGCTGCCCTTGCTGTGCTGTCTGAGAGGACCCTGCACTGTTGCTGCAGGAGCTGTACCTGCCCCACTGCTGTAAAACAGGGATTACGCCCACGTCCCTCCTTGTTGCCCAGACGCCCCAACCTCCACAGTTTGTGATCCTCTGCACCCCCTCCCGCCTTCTCAATGCAGCGGCTTGAAGTACCCCGCCCCCGTGGGCTGCAGCGCCTCCTACCTGAGAAGAACTGCTTGCTGGGCGCGCTGATCTGGGCCAGCTTGGATATCCTGTAGGCCACATCGGGCCCGGTTCCTGTCCGCCGGTTGGGGCAGAAACCTGAGGTCTTCTTCACGCCCTCCGGTTGTGTCTGCAGCTGCAGGACTCGCAGGATGTCCACGGGGTCAGCTGTGGGAGAAGAAGAAAGGGATGAGGGCAACAGGGGACAAGGGGCAATCACTCTGCAATCTCACCACCCAAACCTGCAACCAGCCCACTCCTCCTTCCTGCAACCAGCCTACAAGGAACCCACTGCACCTTCCCGCAACCAGCATGCAAGGAACCCATCGCACCTTCCTGCAACCAGCATTCAAGGTACCAACCGCACCTTCCTGCAACCAGCATGCAAGGAACCCATTGCACCTTCCTGCAACCAGCATTCAAGGAACCAACCACACCTTCCTGCAACCAGCCCACTCCCCCTTCCTGCAACCAGCATACAAGGAACCCACTGCACCTTCCTGCAACCAGCATACAAGGAACCCACTGCACCTTCCTGCAAGCAGCATGGAAGGAACCCATCGCACCTTCCTGCAACCAGCATTCAAGGTACCAACCGCACCTTCCTGCAACCAGCATGCAAGGAACCCATTGCACCTTCTTCCAACCAGCATACAAGGAACCCACTGCAACTTCCTGCAACCAGAATACAAGGAACCCATCGCACCTTCCTGCAGCCAGCATACAAGGAGCCCACCACACCTTGCTGCAACCAGAATACAAGGAACCCAACGCACCTTCCTGCAGTCAACATACAAGGAGGCCACTGCACCTTCCTTCAACCAGCATGCAAGGAACCCATCGCACCTTCCTGCTACCAGCATA
The DNA here is from genome assembly GCF_031143425.1 of Pleurodeles waltl. Lineage (NCBI taxonomy): Eukaryota > Metazoa > Chordata > Amphibia > Caudata > Salamandridae > Pleurodeles > Pleurodeles waltl. Next base: position 1,710,114,122 of record NC_090445.1, on the reverse strand, counting down.
CATGGAACCCACTGCACCTTCCTGCAACCAGCATGCAAGGAACCCATTGCACGTTCCTGCTACCAGCATACAAGGAGCCCACCACACCTTCCTGCAACCAGAATACAAGGAACCCAACACACGTTCCTGCAACCAGCATGCAAGGAACCCATCGCACCTTCCTGCTACCAGCATACAAGGTGCCCACCACACCTTCCTGCAACCAGCATTCAAGGAACCCATCACACCTTCCTGCAACCAGAAAACATGGAACCAACCGCACCTTCCTGCAGCCAGCATACAAGGAACCCACCGCACCTTCCTGCAACCAGCATACAAGGAACCCACTGCACCTTCCTGCAACCAGAATACAAGGAACCCATCGCACCTTCCTGCAGCCACCATACAAGGAACCCATCGCACCTTCCTGCAGCCAGCATACAAGGAGCCCACCACACCTTCCTGCAACCAGAATACAAGGAACCCAACGCACCTTCCTGCAGTCAACATACAAGGAGCCCACTGCACCTTCCTGCAACCAGCATACAAGGAACCCACTGCACCTTCCTGCTACCAGCATTCAAGGAACCCATCACACCTTCCTGCAACCAGAAAACATGGAACCAACCGCACCTTCCTGCAGCCAGCATACAAGGAACCCACCGCACCTTCCTGCAACCAGCATACAAGGAACCCACTGCACCTTCCTGCAACCAGAATACAAGGAACCCATCGCACCTTCCTGCAGCCACCATACAAGGAACCCATCGCACCTTCCTGCAGCCAGCATACAAGGAGCCCACCACACCTTCCTGCAACCAGAATACAAGGAACCCAACGCACCTTCCTGCAGTCAACATACAAGGAGCCCACTGCACCTTCCTGCAACCAGCATACAAGGAACCCACTGCACCTTCCTGCAACCAGCATGCAAGGAACCCATCGCACCTTCCTGCTACCAGCATACAAGGAACCCACTGCACCTTCCTGCAACCAGCATGCAAGGAACCCATCGCACCTTCCTGCTACCAGCATACAAGGAACCCACCGCACCTTCCTGCAACCTGCAACCAGCATACAAGGAACCTACAACACCTTAGTGTCACAGTCAAAGGGTCTTAGGGTCCTAACACGCAAAGGTCCTCAGAGCCACTGAGAAAGGCCAGGGAGAGTGGGCACAAGAGACCGGCACTGAGGGAGGGTTTTCTGTCACACCTAGAGGGTCCTAACACTCACAGGTTCTCAGCGCCAGTGAGAGAGGGACAAGAGACAGGGACTAGAGAGAGGGGTTTCTGTCACACCTAGAGGGTCCTAACACTCACAGACCCTCAGTGCCACTGAGAGAGCCCAGGGAGAGAGGGGACAAGAGACAGGCACTGAGAGAGGGTTTACAGTCACACCCAGAGGGTCCTAACACTCACAGGCCCTCAGTGCCACTGAGAGAGCCCAGAGAGATGGGACAAGAGACAGGGACTAGCGAGAGGGTTTTATAGTAACACCCAGAGGGTCTCGGCACTCACAGGCCCTCAGTGCCACTGAGAGAGCCCAGAGAGAGGGGACAAGAGACAGGGACTAGAGAGAGGGTTTACAGTCACAACCAGAGGGTCCTAACACTCACAGGCCCTCAGTGCCACTGAGAGAGCCCAGAGAGAGGGGACAAGAGACAGGCACTGATAGAGGGGTTTCTGTCACACCCAGAGGGTCCTAACACTCACAGGCCCTCAGTACCACTGAGAGAGCCCAGAGAGAGGGGACAAGAGACAGGCACTGAAGGGAGGGTTTACAGTCACACCCAGAGGGTCCTAACACTCACAGGCCCTCAGTGCCACTGAGAGAGCCCAGAGAGAGGGGACAAGAGACAGGGACTAGAGAGAGGATTTATAGTCACACCCAGAGGGTCTCGACACTCACAGCCCTCAGTGCCACTGAGAGAGCCCGAGGAGAGAGAAGACAAGAGACAGGGACTAGAGAGAGGGTTTATAGTCACAACCAGAGGGTCTAGACACTCACAGGCCCTCAGTGCCACTGAGAGAGCCCGAGGAGAGAGAAGACAAGAGACAGGGACTAGAGAGAGGGTTTATAGTCACACCCAGAGGGTCCTAACACTCACAGGCCCTCAGTGCCACTGAGAGAGCCCAGAGAGAGGGGACAAGAGACAGGGACTAGAGAGAGGGTTTATAGTCACACCCAGAGGGTCCTAACACTCACAGGCCCTCAGTGCCACTGAGAGAGCCCAGGGAGAGGGACAAGAGACAGGGACTAGAGAGAGGGTTTATAGTCACACCCAGAGGGTCCTAACACTCACAGGCCCTCAGTGCCACTGAGAGAGCCCAGGGAGAGAGGGGACACGAGACAGGGACTAGAGAGAGGGTTTATAGTCACACCCAGAGGGTCTCGACACTCACAGGCCCTCAGTGCCACTGGGAGAGCCCGAGGAGAGAGAAGACAAGAGACAGGGACTAGAGAGAGGGTTTATAGTCACACCCAGAGGGTCTAACACTCTCAGGCCCTCAGTGCCACTGAGAGAGCCCAGGGAGAGGGACAAGAGACAGGGACTAGAGAGAGGGTTTATAGTCACACCCAGAGGGTCCTAACACTCACAGGCCCTCAGTGCCACTGAGAGAGCCCAGGGAGAGAGGGGACATGAGACAGGGACTAGAGAGAGGGTTTATAGTCACACCCAGAGGGTCTCGACACTCACAGGCCCTCAGTGCCACTGGGAGAGCCCGAGGAGAGAGAAGACAAGAGACAGGGACTAGAGAGAGGGTTTATAGTCACACCCAGAGGGTCTAACACTCTCAGGCCCTCAGTGCCACTGGGAGAGCCCAGGGAGAGGGGGGACACGAGACAGGGACTAGGGAGGGGGTTTATAGTCACACCCAAAGGGTCCTGACACTCACAGCCCTCAGTGCCACTGAGAGAGCCCAGGGAGAGGAACGGGCACACCCAGAGGCTTTCACTTATGAGTCCATATTCCGAATGCCCTCCGCGTGCATCACCCCGGGCCTGGGCAGGTGGCCCTCATCCCCAGGTAGCGGGGGGGCGGGGAGGGGCAGGAGAGCAGACTGGGCTCAGACAGGCCTATCGGGTTGCTGGGGGCGGAAAAGCAGGGGCCGAGAACAGAGGAGACCTGTCTGACATCTCCGCCGAGCAGGGTCTGCAAATGTTCTCAATCAGGAGGCACAGCTTCTGTTTTACTCATTTTTCCACAAAAATCCAGACTTCTGCAGCGCCCCCACCCCCCCCCCCCGATGACACACACGCCCCCCCTCGCTCCCTTCACACTCCTCCTCCCCCTCCCTTTGTCCCTCTCCATTCCTTCATTACTTCACCCCTCGGCCGTCCTGCCCTCGCTTTTCTCTGCATTCACTGTCGATGTTTCATCTCCCACCATCTTACCTCTCACCCACCACTTCCTTCCTTCCCTCCCCTCCCCCCTCACTTCCTCTCCATCCCTCTGTCTTTCTTCCTCTCTCTCTGCCTCTCACCCACCACTTCCTTCATTCCCTCCCCTCTCCCCTCACTTCCTCTCCATCCCTCTGTCTTTCTTTCCTCTCTCTCTGCCTCTCACCCACCACTTCCTTCCTCTCTCCCCTCACTTCCTCTCCATCCCTCTGTCTTTCTTCCTCTCTCTCTGCCTCTCACCCACCACTTCCTTCTTTCCTTCCCCTCTCCCCTCACTTCCTCTCCATCCCTCTGTCTTTCTTCCTCTCTCTCGCCTCTCACCCACCACTTCCTTCCTTCCTTCCCCTCTCCCCTCACTTCTTCTCTATCCCTCTGTCTTTCTTTCCTCTCTCTCTGCCTCTCACCCACCACTCCCTTCCTTTCCTCCGCTCCCCCCTCACTTCCTCTCCATCCCTCTGTCTTTCTTCCTCTCTCTCTGCCTCTCACCCACAACTTCCTTCCTTCCCCTCCACTCCCCCCTCACTTCCTCTCCATCCCTCTCTTTCTTCCTCTCTCTCTGCCTCTCACCCACCACTTCCTTCTTTCCTTCCCCTCTCCCCTCACTTCCTCTCCATCCCTCTGTCTTTCTTCCTCTCTCTCGCCTCTCACCCACCACTTCCTTCCTTCCTTCCCCTCTCCCCTCACTTCTTCTCTATCCCTCTGTCTTTCTTTCCTCTCTCTCTGCCTCTCACCCACCACTCCCTTCCTTTCCTCCGCTCCCCCCTCACTTCCTCTCCATCCCTCTGTCTTTCTTCCTCTCTCTCTGCCTCTCACCCACAACTTCCTTCCTTCCCCTCCACTCCCCCCTCACTTCCTCTCCATCCCTCAGTCTTTCTTCCTCTCTCTCTGCCTCTCACCCACCACTTCCTTCCTTCCCCTCCCCTCTCACTTCCTCTCCATCACTCTGTCTTTCTTTCCTCTCTCTCTGCCTCTCACCCACCACTACATCTGCCTTTCTCTCCCCCACCTCACCCACCTCTCTGCCTTTTCTTTCTGCCTCTTTCTGACTCTCACTCTCTTCTCCCTTCACCCTCTCCATCTGAGGCCGATGCACAGAGCTAAAGTGAGGCCCAAAGTCTAAGTTTAGACCTGAAGTGTAACTTTACACCTGCAGTCTAACTTTACACGTAAGTCTACATTTACACCTGAAGTCTAACTTTACACCTGAAGTCTAACTTTACACCTGCAGTCTAACTTTACACCTGAAGTCTAAGTTTAGACCAAAAATCTAACTTTTCTACTTTTCGGTATTGACAAAGATAAGTTACTAGTAGTAAAGTTAGACTTTGATTTACGTTAGAAATGTGATCTAAACTTATACTTCAAGTGTAGAGTTAGATTTCAGGTGTAAACTTTGACTTTTGGTCTAACTTTATGGTTGTGAATCGGGCCCTATGCTCAACAGCTCCATCCCAACCCTCGTCTTTTCGCCTACTCCCCTCCCTATTTCTCTCTCCTCTCACCTTCTTTTCGCCCATCAGTCTTCCTTCTCTTGTCTCACCCTCCACTTCTATGTCTCTGTCCCCCCAGCTCCCCTTTTCTGTGTCTTCTCTCTCTCCTCTTGCCCACCACTCCCTCTACCTCTCTCTCCTCCCAGCCCCCCTTTCCTTTCTCTCTCTCCTCTCATCCACCACTCCCTCTACCTCTCTCTCTCTCTCCTCCCAGCCCCCCTTTCCTTTGTCTCTCCTCTCACCCACCACTCCCTCTACCTCTCTCTCTCTCTCCTCCCAGCCCCCCTTTCCTTTCTCTCTCTCCTCTCACCCACCACTCCCTCTCTCTCTCCTCCCAGCTCCCCTTTCCTTTTTCTCTCCCCTCCCACCCACCACTCCCTCTACCTCTCTCTCTCCTCCCAGCCCCCCTTTCCTTTCTCTCTCTCCTCTCACCCACCACTCCCTCTACCTCTCTCTCTCTCCTCCCAAACCCCCTTTCCTTTCTCTCTCTCCTCTCACCCACCACTCCCTCTCTCTCTCTCCTCCCAGCTCCCCTTTCCTTTCTCTCTCTCTTCTCACCCACCACTCCCTCTACCTCTCTCTCTCCTCCCAGACCCCCTTTCCTTTCTCTCTCTCCTCTCACCCACCACTCCCTCTACCTCTCTCTCTCTCCTCCCAAACCCCCTTTCCTTTCTCTCTCTCCTCTCACCCACCACTCCCTCTACCTCTCTCTCTCTCCTCCCAGACCCCCTTCCCTTTCTCTCTCTCCTCTCACCCACCACTCCCTCTCTCTCTCTCTGTCCTCCCAGCCCCCCTTTCCTTTCTCTCTCTCCTGTCACCCACCACTCCCTCTACCTCTCCCTCTCTCCTCCCAGCCCCCCTTCCCTTTCTCTCTCTCCTCTCACCCACCACTCCCTCTCTCTCTCTCTCTGTCCTCTCAGCCCCCCTTTCCTTTCTCTCTCTCCTCTCACCCACCACTCCATTTACCCCTCTCTCTCTCCTCCAAGACCTCCCTATCCTTTCTCTCCCCTCTCACCCACCACCCCCTCTACCCCTCGCGCCCTCTCCTCCCAGCCCCACTTTCCTTTCTCCCCCCTCTAGCCCACCACTCCCTCTGCCTTTCTATCTCTCTCTTACCCCAGAGCCCCCTTCCCTTTTTCTCCTCTCACCCACCGCTTCCCTCCATCTCTCCCCATCACTCCCACCCCTCCTCCTCAGCCACTGGCTCCCGCACCTTCTGCCAGTGGTTCCTTCTCACCAGCTGGAGCTTGCAGTGGTGATGGGAAAAACAGTTTCTTTTCTAATGTGTTTTCCATTTGTCGTCTGGGGTATTTTATATCTGTTATTCTATCTGTCGCTTGCAGCATTGGCAGAAAGATATTGTTTAAACCAATAGTACTTTCTTTAGAGTTTGAACGGATCCTTACATTCCCCACACAGCCTGGCACAAAGAAAGCGAGTACAGCAGTGTCAGTAGGTCTGGGTGTATAGTACTAACGCATTCAAACACACGTATATACAACTGCCCAGGTGCGGAGCCTTGCTATGCAAGAGTTGGCTTTGCTAAGCAGGCGTATTGCCATTGCCAATGCTTGTTATCGCTGTCGGCTCCCCTTGCCCTCTTTTGATTGGTTGGAATTTCAAAGTGTAGAGTTCCCATCTATTAATGCAAAGAGGAGGAACCGTGGAGCGGACGTCAGGCTCGGGGAAGGGGCTGCCCCCGAAAGTCCGTCTCAGGATATAAAGAAGGTCATGGATTTACATCGGATTGAAAACGTGTGTGTGTGTGTTGGGAAAAGGGGGGGACCTTCAAAGGGGTGTGGCCAGTGCAGCTAAGGGCGTGGCTTAAACAAGTAAACTACATTTCTGTGATTCCGCCCGTCTATAAACAATGCATTTTCTTTTACATTCCCCTTGTCGATGCGTTGTATCTCCTTCGCACGCATTTGCACAGCATCACAATTGGAACTGACTCCGTGCCATGACTCTGCGCGCTCAGCAGAGAGGCCAAGGATTGGATGGGCACATGTATTCTGAGCACTTTTAGGACCAATTGGGGGGGACTGAGAAACTCGCTCTGCCTTCAGCCCTCCAGCACGGCACATTATCAGCACCTGCGGGTGACTCGGTCCAATGTGTGCACTGACAGGAGGAGGGTATATCCTGCATGAACAAAAACAGAGACGCAGCATCCTGGAAAGAGCCAACACTCTTAAGGAATGAAGGTTAAGTAAAACAGGTGACATTAAACAGTTACTACATCCCTGGCATGGATTACATTAGGGCTTTTCATTCGTTGTTAGACGTGGATCAATGATTTGCTATTAGGACATGCGTAAAGGCCCATGAGTGCCCTTCTTTCAATCACTAGCAGGTCTGAGACCCTGAGGGGCCAGGGCCACTTGGAGCACTGAGCAGTGTCTAGGCGCTTGCGAGCGCAGAATGGAGAAATGGAATGGGCACTTCATCTGCAGGGTGACCAGGTGTCTCGGATTTCCTGGGACAGTCCCGGTGTTCAGAGGACTCTCCTGCCCCCCACCCCTGGTTTTATTAATTTTAAACAGATGTCCCGGTTTGGGGGATAAATGTCAACTCTCCCTGCTGAGCAGAAATGAAGTGTGCACTTCTTTCCCTGGGCTCATCTAACCTTTTATCTTTTAGGGGGCACAGTAGTAGGTCAACTGCCCCTCCCCCCCCCCCCCCCCCCCCCCCCATCTCCACAGCAGAGGGGAGACACAGTAAGGAGGAGAGATGGGGTGCTCGGGATGCATGTCCTGTCATAGTTAATTTCATGTAAACCTGACCTTGTAGATGTGTGATAGGCCTGGGTGGAACTCGCGGAGTTTCACTCCCGTAAATCCAAGGAGTTACATAAAACTCCGCGAGATTCCAGAGTTCCTGGAGTGGGTGGAATTCCGGCATGTTGTGTTGTTGGTGTTGACTTTTAGCATTCTAGCGCCCGAAAATCACCCGAAGGGACGCAAATTCCCCCTCGCCAACATAATGTTGAGGAACTGCGCACGAGAAAAAACTCCGCAGGCAGCGGCTGGTGACTCTGCGCTCCGAGCAAAGTGGGCAATACTATAATTTTTCACCCGCCCCTGCTATATATACATAGGCACACATTTAGAAGGCTACATTCATTCTGACCTCCTGTCCTGCCAGATAAATTACCTAAATGTCTTCAGGGGAGAGGTGTGATGCGATTATTGGGGGGCGGTGATGTGGTCAGGGCGGCCAGTGATGTGGTCAGTGCAGCCGGTGATGTGGTCAGGAGGGCCAGTGACGTGGTCAGTGTAGCCAGTGATGTGGTCAGGGCAACCAGTGATGTGGTCAGGGCGGCCGGTGATATGGTCAGGGCGGCCAGTGACGTGGTTAGTGCGGCCGGTGATGTGGTCAGTGCGGCCAGTGATGTGGTCAGGGCGGCCGGTGATGTGGTCAGGGCGGCCAGTTACGTGGTCAGGGCGGCCGGTGACGTGATCAGTGCAGCCGGTGATGTGGTCAGTGCAGCCAGTGATGTGGCCAGGGCGGTTCAGTGACGTGGTCAGTGCGGCCAGTGATGTGGCCAGGGCGGCCAGTGATGTGGTCTGTGCGGCCAGTGATGTGGTCAGGGCGGCCAGTGATGTGGTCAGTTTTGCTGGTGATGTGGTCAGGGCGGCCAGTGACGTGGCCAGGACTGCGAGTCCAGGAACAAGGCGTGGCGCCGCATCTAGTACTGATTTCGGGGTACCAGGCAGGAGGGAAGGGGGTTCCACAAACTGCCCCAGACAGGACAGGGGGCTGCCACGGACTGGAGGTGTGAGTCCAGGGGACAGGTTTTGGAGTTCAAGGGTCAGCTGTCTCTGGGTGCCAGAGGGGGTACTCGGGGTCCTGACAGATTATGGTGTCTCCTTCCTAACAGTGCCCGCATCCCTGGGAGGGGAGTGCTCTGCACTCACTCAACTGGGGGCCTGAGTTCAGGCTCACTCACCTAAAGCCACCGCCACCACCGTGGCTCTCAAGGCATTCAAGTCAGGAACACCCCCTCCACCCCACCACCCCAGCTCCAACAAACTCGTAAAGAAGAACAAATGAAACCTTATTCCAAGCCTGTCAAGGCTGAACACCCAGGCACAAGATCACACGGAAGGTAGGCACTGAGCAGGATGAGGAGTGACAGCCCAGGTCTAGGAGGCAGTCACTACTGGGCTCCACGATCCACTACATATCCATGGAGTAAATACCTCCTAACTTACAAACGCTCTGACAACCCCCCCCCCCCCCCCCCTCCCCGCCAGGCTACAGACCCCGGTTGGGTCCCAGAAAGAGTCCCGAGCACTCTAGGGGGTTCTTATTGGCCCCTAACGTGCTACAGACCCCGGTGGGGCCCCAGAAGGAGGCCACAGCCCTCTATGTGGTTCTCAGTGGTCCCAGAAGGAGTCCTGCGCCCCTGGAAGGTTCACAGAGGCCCCTGCATTGCTGAAGACCACGGTGGGGCCCCAGAAGGAGTCCTGGAGCCCATGGGCGGTTCACAGAGGCCCCTGCATTGCTGCAGACCACGGTGGGGTCCCAGGAGTCCAGGGGCCCCTGTGCGGTTCACAGAGCCCCCTGCCGTGCTACAGACCCCGGTGGGGCCTCAGAATGAGTCCAGGGGCCCCTGGGCGGTTCACATAGGCCCCTGCCGTGCTACAGACCCCGGTGGAACCCCAGAAGGAGGCCTGGGGCCCCTGGGTGGTTCTTCGAGGCCCCTGCCGTGCTGCAGACCCCAGTGGGGCCCCAGAAGGAGTCCAGGGCCCCCTGGGCGGTTCACATAGGCCCCTGCATTGCTGCAGAACCCGATGGGGCCCCAGAAGGAGGCCTGGGGCCCCTGTGCGGTTCTCAGGCCTACAGCGGTGAAGCTAGAAAGGCTAGTGGAGTGAAGTGAGTGGGAGGGGCTCCAGAGAGGAGGAAGCCAGGGCTGGTGAGGGAGAGCAGGGCTGTGCAGGTGAGGGGAGGGAGAGCAGAGCATCAGAGAGGAGGAAGCCAGGGCTGGTGAGGGAGAGCAGGGGTGATGCAGGGAGGGCTGGTGAGGGAGAGCAGAGGTGATGCAGGGAGGGCTGGTGAGGGAGAGCAGAGGTGATGCAGACAGGGCTGGTGAGGGGGAGCAGGGCTGCAGAAGTGATGCAGGGAGGACTGGTGAGGGAGTGCAGAGGTGATGCAGGCAGGGCTGGTGAGGGAGAGCAGAGGTGATGCAGGCAGGGCTGGTGAGGGGGAACACGGCTGCAGAGGTGATGCTGGCAGGACTGGTTAGGGAGATGGGGGCTGCAGAGGTGATGCAGGCAAGGCTGGCGAGGGAGTGCAGGGCTGCGGAGGTGATGCAGACAGGGCTGGTGAGGTAGTGCAGGCAGGGCTGGTGAGGGAGTGCAGGGCTGCGGAGGTGATGCAGGCAGGGCTGGTGAGGGGGAGCAGGGCTGCAGAGGTGATGCAGGCAGGGCTGGTGAGGGGGAGCAGGGCTGCAGAGGTGATGCAGGCAGGGCTGGCGAGTGAGTGCAGGGCTGCGGAGGTGATGCAGGGGGGACTGGTGAGGGAGAACAGAGGTGATGCAGGGAGGGCTGGTGAGGGAGAGCAGAGGTGATGCAGGCAGGGATGGTGAGGGGAGCAGGGCTGCAGAGATGATGCAGGCAGGGCTGGTGAGGGAGTGCAGCGGTGATGCAGGCAGGGCTGGTGAGGGAGAACAGGGATGGAGAGGTGATGCAGGCAGGGCTGGTGAGGGGGGGCAGGGATGCAGAGGTGATGCAGGCAGGGCTGGTGAGGGAGTGCAGAGGTGATGCAGGCGGGGCTGGTGATGGAGAGCAAGGCTGCAGAGGTGATGCAGGCAGGGCTGGTGAGGTAGTGCAGGGCTGCAGAGGTGATGCAGGAAGGGCTGGTGAGGGAGAGCAGGGCTGCAGAGGTGATGCAGGCTGGGCTGGTGAGGTAGTGCAGTGCTGCAGAGGTGATGCAGGCATGGCTAGTGAGGTAGTGCAGGGCTGCAGAGGTGATGCAGGCAGGGCTGGTGAGGGAGAGCTGAGGTGATGCAGGCAGGGCTGGTGATGGAGTGCAGAGGTGATGCAGGCAGGGCTGGTGAGGGGGAGCAGGGATGCATAGGTGATGCAGGCAGGGCTGGTGAGAGAGTGCAGAGGTGATGCAGGCAGGGCTGGTGAGGGGGAGCAGGGCTGCAGAGGTGATGCAGGCAGGGCTGGTGAGGGAGTGCAGAGGTGATGCAGGCAGGGCTGGTGGGGGAGTGCAGGGCTGCAGAGGTGATGCAGGCGGGGCTGGTGAGGGAGAGCAGAGGTGATGCAGGCAGGGCTGGTGGGGGAGTGCAGGGCTGCAGAGGTGATGCAGGCAGGGCTGGTGAGGGACAGCAGTGCTGCAGAGGTGATGCAGGCAGGACTGGTGAGGGAGTGCAGAGGTGATGCAGGCAGGGCTGGTGAGGGAGTGCAGAGGTGATGCAGGCAGGGCTGGCGAGGAGGTGCAGGGCTGCAGAGGTGATGCAGGCAGGGCTGGTGAGGGGGAGCAGGGCTGCAGAGGTGATGCAGGCAGGGCTGGTGAGGGAGTGCAGGGCTGCAGAGGTGATGCAGGCAGGGCTGGTGAGGGAGTGCAGGGCTCCTAACTCTGATATTCCTAGACGGCACTGTGAATCGCTCAGACACCCCTGGCTCTCAAAGCCGCAGTCCCTCTTCCAGTCTGTGAGAACAGAGACCTCTCTGTGCTGAGCTCCAGGGCTCCCCAGGGCCCCATCCTGGTTAAATGAGAGACTTACACAGGAAGACAGGGTCAGAGGCACTGTACACACAGGCAGGGAGAGAGACATGCCGCGAGAGTGTACACCCAGGCAGGAAGAGAGACATGCCGCGAGAAAGCACACGTAGGCAGGGAGAGAGACATCCTGTGAGACATACACATAGGAAGGGAGAGAGACATGCTGTGAGAAGGCACACGTAGGCGAGGGAGAGCCTTGTCACATTATACACATGCATGGAGGGAGTCTTGCTGTGAGACTGTACACAGACAGTGGGGAGACATGCCGTGAGGCTGTATACAGGCAGGGAGAGAGACATCCTGTGAGACTGAACACACAGGGAGGGAGAGAGACATGCTGTGAGACTGAACACACAGACAGGGAGAGAGACATGCTGTGAGACTGAACACTCAGGCAGGGAGAGAGACATGCTGTGAGACGTACACATAGGCAGCGAGAGAGACATCCTGTGAGACTGAACACACAGGCAGGGAGAGAGACATGCTGTGAGACGTACACACAGGCAGGGAGAGAGACATGCTGTGAGATTGAACACACAGGCAGGGAGAGAGACATGCTGTGAGACGTACACATAGACAGCGAGAGATACATGCCGTGAGACCGTAAACAGGCAGGATCAGATGCAGGCTTTGAGACTGTACACACAGAGACTTGCTCAGTGATAGCCCGTGAGACGGTTCAAAGAGAGAGGCAGGGTCAGAGGCAAGGTAAGAGACATACTATGCTCACAGGCAGGCTGTGAGATCTCACGCACAGAGTCCTGCTCATTGAGAGGTGCGATAAAGGCTTATGTATCACACAGAGAGACACTGTGAGAGGCAAGCAGAGTGACAGGACGAGAGAGAAGGGGCAGAGTGTCAGAGGCAGGCAGAGAGACAGGCTGTGAGACAGCACGAGAGAGGAGGGGCACAGGGTCAGAGACAGGCTGTGAGACAGTACGAGAGAGGAGGGGCAGAGTGTCAGAGACAGGCAGAGAGACAGGCTGTGAGACAGTTCGAGAGAGGAGGGGCAGAGTGTCAGAGACAGGCTGTGAGACAGTACGAGAGAGGAAGGGCACAGTGTCAGAGACAGGCTGTGAGACAGTACGAGAGAGGAGGGGCAGAGTGTCAGAGACAGGCTGTGAGACAGTACGAGAGAGGAGGGGCCCAGTGTTAACAGGCTGTGAGACAGTACGAGTGAGGAGGGGCAGTGTCAGTAACAGGCAGAGAGACAGGGCAGACAGACAGGCTGTGAGACAGACTGTGAAACCCCAAACACAGTCAGATAAAGAGACAGACCGTGAGACCCTACAAAAGGCTGGAAGGGCTTGTGTCAAGGTACCTGGCTGTTGACGGGATGCAGGCAGGGGTGCCGGTACCCAGTTTTACTTTGAAGTAACTGACTCGGAACCCCAGGATGCTGCCTCGTAGGGTAAGGTGCCTATATCATAAATCCTCCAGTCGTGGTAGAGGCTTCTGGTAGCTGGCACCTGTAGGTACTGGTGCCATCCAGACTGATTCATGTTTCCAGCCCTTGTGCCCTCAGTGTTGCGTGAATGTCCTCTCTGCTTCAGACATCCAGCGCCTCACACGCTGCTTGCACATCACCCAGACCTGGATGTCCAGCGCCTCAAACACCGCTTGCACATCACTCAGACCTGGATGTCCGACGCCTCACACGCTGCTTGCACATCACCCAGACCTGGATGTCCAGCGCCTCAAACGCCGCTTGCACATCACTCAGACCTGGATGTCCAAGGCTTTAAACGCTGCTTGCACATCACCCAGACCTGGATGTCCAGCGCCTCACACGCTGCTTGCACATCACCCAGACCTGGATGTCCAGCGCCTCAAACGCCGCTTGCACATCACTCAGACCTGGATGTCCAAGGCTTTAAACGCTGCTTGCACATCACCCAGACCTGGATGTCCGACGCCTCAAACGCCACTTGCACATCACCCGGACGTCCAACGCCTCAAACGCTGCTTGCACATCACACGGACCTGGATGTCCAGCGCCTCATACGCTTCTTGCACATCATCCCAGACCTGGATGTCCAACGTCTCAAACGCTGCTTGCACATCACCCGGACCTGGATGTCCAGCACCTCAAACGCTGCTTGCACATCACCTAGACCTGGATGTCCAACGCCTCACACGCTCCTTGCACATCACTCAGACCTGGATGTCCAACGCCTCAAACGCTACTTCAACATCACCCAGACCTGGATGCCCAACCGATCAAACGCTGCTTGCACATCACCCAGACCTGGATGTCCAACGTCTCAAACACTGCTTGCTCCTCACCCAGACCTGAATGTCCAATGCCTCAAACGCTGCTTGCACAACACGCAGGCCTGGATGTCTGACATCTCAAACGCTGCTTGTACATCACACAGACCTCGATGTCCGACGCCTCAAACGCTGCTTGCACATCACCCAGACCTGGATGTCCAGCACCTCAAACGCTGCTTGCACATCACCCAGACCTGGATGTCCAGCACCTCAAACGCTGCCTCCCCCTGCTTGCACTCCACCCAGACCTGGATGTCCAATGCTTCAAACGCTGCTTGCAGATCACCCAGACCTGGATGTCCAACGCCTCAAACGCTGCTTGCACATCACCCGGACCTGGATGTCCAGCGCCTCAAACGCTGCTTGCACATCACCCAGACCTGGATGTCCAGTGCCTCAAACGCTGCCTGCACGAAACCCAGACCTGGATGTCCGACGTCTCAAACGCTGATTGCACATCACCCACACCTCGATGTCTGACGCCTCAAACGCTGCTTGCACATCACCCAGACCGGGATGTCCAACGCCTCACATGCTCCTTGCACATCACTCAGACCTGGATGTCCATCGCCTCAAACGCTGCTTGCACATCACCCAGACCTGGATGAACAGCACCTCAAACACTGCCTGCACATTAGTCAGACCTAGATGTCCGAGTCCTCAAACGCTGCCTGCACATCAGTCAGACCTAGATGTCCGACGCCTCAAACGCTGCTTGCACATCACCCAGACCTGGATGAACAGCACCTCAAACGCTGCCTGCACATCAGTCAGACCTAGATGTCCGACGCCTCAAACGCTGCCTGCACATCATCCAGACCTGGATGTCCGATGCCTCAAACGCTGCTTGCACATCACCCGGACCTGGATGTCCGATGCCTCAAACGCTGCTTGCACATCATCCAGACCTGGATGTCCGATGCCTCAAACGCTGCTTGCACATCACCCAGACCTGGATGTCCGATGCCTCAAACGCTGCTTGCACATCACCCAGACCTGGATGTCCGATGCTTCAAACGCTGCCTGCACATCACCCAGACCTGGACGTCCGATGCTTCAAACGCTGCCTGCACATCACCCGGACCTGGATGTCTAGTCCCTACCTGAAGCTCAATCCAACCAAGGCCACTTCTTTGCCGAATACAACAAACAAGATACAGTACGAACCTGAGTCTATGGCATGAACCTTGACAACATCGAAACCCAATTTCCACCAAATGCCAAGTCACTGGGATTCACATAAACACAAGGACCGCCTGGTACCAGCGCTCTGTGCTGGTCTCTTCCTGTCGCCGACTTCAGAGCTGCTCTTTAAGCCCTCGTACTCCTGCCCTCCCGGCATTGACAGGAAATGTTTGTAATTCATGCTTTTTAAATTTGATTGTACATTAACTGATGTAAGAACAGATCTTCAAATTTGAATTTTTTTAAATTGCATTGTATGTTTACGGACTCACATTTGAGAAGTATTATTGTATTGGAAAGTTTTTAACTTGTATATGTAATTTTTATTGTGTTTATCACATTTATGATTTTTTGGTATAAAATAAATGAATAATTTTATAGTAACACAGTGAGACAGAATTCATTTGTATAATATTGTTTCATTGATGGTCGAGGTTTACAGATGATTGCCCTTTTCAACCAAGACTGCAAAGCTTTACTCAAATAGTATTTGGTGGTTTAAGATCCTTTCGTTACAAGGGAAGTACTTTGCACAATATAAGCACAAAAAGGAATTTCGTTTTGTTGTAATTATGCCCTACTCCATGGTCTCCCAGGCTCCACTATGGCACCACATATGGGTGTAGGAAAGTACCATCTTGCCTGGCATGTTACCCCCATTTTTCACTGTATATATGTTGTTTTAGTTGTATGTGTCACTGGGACCCTGGTAACCCAGGGCCCCAGTGCTCATAAGTGTGCCTGAATGTGTTACCTGTGTAGTGACTAACTGTCTCACTGAGGCTCTGCTAATCAGAACCTCAGTGGTTATGCTCTCTCATTTCTTTCCAAATTGTCACTAACAGGCTAGTGACCATTTTTACCAATTTACATTGGCTTACTGGAACACCCTTATAATTCCCTAGTATATGGTACTGAGGTACCAAGGGTATTGGGGTTCCAGGAGATCCCTATGGGCTGCAGCATTTCTTTTGCCACCCATAGGGAGCTCTGACAATTCTTACACAGGCCTGCCACTGCAGCCTGAGTGAAATAACGTCCACGTTATTTCACAGCCATTTTACACTGCACTTAAGTAACTTATAAGTCACCTATATGTCTAACCTTTACCTGGTAAAGGTTAGGTGCAAAGTTACTTAGTGTGTGGGCACCCTGGCACTAGCCAAGGTGCCCCCACATTGTTCAGAGCCAATTCACTGAACTTTGTGAGTGCGGGGACACCATTACACGCGTGCACTACATATAGGTCACTACCTATATGTAGCTTCACAATGGTAACTCCGAAAATGGCCATGTAACATGTCTATGATCATGGAATTGCCCCCTCTATGCCATCCTGGCATAGTTGGCACAATCCCATGACCCCAGTGGTCTGTAGCACAGACCCTGGTACTGCCAAACTGCCCTTCCTGGGGTTTCACTGCAGCTGCTGCTGCTGCCAACCCCTCAGACAGGCATCTGCCCTCCTGGGGTCCAGCCAGGCCTGGCCCAGGATGGCAGAACAAAGAACTTCCTCTGAGAGAGGGTGTGACACCCTCTCCCTTTGGAAAATGGTGTGAAGGCAGGGGAGGAGTAGCCTCCCTCAGCCTCTGGAAATGCTTTGTTGGGCACAGAGGTGCCCAATTCTGCATAAGCCAGTCTACACCGGTTCAGGGACCCCTTAGCCCCTGCTCTGGCGCGAAACTGGACAAAGGAAAGGGGAGTGACCACTCCCCTGACCTGCACCTCCCCTGGGAGGTGTCCAGAGCTCCTCCAGTGTGCTCCAGACCTCTGCCATCTTGGAAACAGAGGTGCTGCTGGCACACTGGACTGCTCTGAGTGGCCAGTGCCACCAGGTGACGTCAGAGACTCCTGCTGATAGGCTCCTTCAGGTGTTAGTAGCCTATCCTCTCTCCTAGGTAGCCAAACCCTCTTTTCTGGCTATTTAGGGTCTCTGTCTCTGGGGAAACGTCAGATAACGAATGCAAGAGCTCATCCGAGTTCCTCTGCATCTCTCTCTTCACCTTCTGATAAGGAATCGACTGCTGACCGCGCTGGAAGCCTGCAAACCTGCAACATAGTAGCAAAGACGACTACTGCAACTCTGTAACGCTGATCCTGCCGCCTTCTCGACTGTTTTCCTGCTTGTGCATGCTGTGGGGGTAGTCTGCCTCCTCTCTGCACCAGAAGCTCCGAAGAAATCTCCCGTGGGTCGACGGAATCTTCCCCCTGCAACCGCAGGCACCAAAAAGCTGCATTACCGGTCCCTTGGGTCTCCTCTCAGCACGACGAGCGAGGTCCCTCGAATCCAGCGACTCTGTCCAAGTGACCCCCACAGTCCAGTGACTCTTCAGTCCAAGTTTGGTGGAGGTAAGTCCTTGCCTCACCTCGCTGGGCTGCATTGCTGGGAACCGCGACTTTGCAGCTACTCCGGCCCCTGTGCACTTCCGGCGGAAATCCTTTGTGCACAGCCAAGCCTGGGTCCACGGCACTCTAACCTGCATTGCACGACTTTCTAAGTTGGTCTCCGGCGACGTGGGACTCCTTTGTGCAACTTCGGCGAGCACAGTTTCACGCATCCTCGTAGTGCCTGTTTCTGGCACTTCTCTGGGTGCTACCGGCTTCAGAGAGGGCTCCTTGTCTTGCCCGACGTCCCCTCTCTCTGCTGGTCCAATTTGCGACCTCCTGGTCCCTCCTGGGCCTCAGCAGCGTCCAAAAAACGCTAACCGCACGATTTGCAGCTAGCAAGGCTTGTTGGCGTTCTTTCGGCGGGAAAACACTTCTGCACGACTCTCCACGGCGAGAGGGATCCGTCCACCAAAGGGGAAGTCTCTAGCCCTTTTCGTTCCTGCAGAAACCTCAGCTTCTTCTGTCCAGTAGAAGCTTCTTTGCACCCGCAGCTGGCATTTCCTGGGTATCTGCCCATCTCCGACTTGCTTGTGACTTTTGGACTTGGTCCCCTTGTTCCACAGGTACCCTAGATTGGAAATCCACAGTTGTTGCATTGCTGGTTTGTGTCTTTCCTGCATTATTCCTCTAACACGACTTCTTTGTCCTTAGGGGAACTTTAGTGCACTTTGCACTCACTTTTCAGGGTCTTGGGGAGGGTTATTTTTCTAACTCTCACTATTTTCTAATAGTCCCAGCGACCCTCTACAAGGTCACATAGGTCTGGGGTCCATTCGTGGTTCGCATTCCACTTTTGGAGTATATGGTTTGTGTTGCCCCTATCCCTATGTTTCCCCATTGCATCCTATTGTAACTATACATTGTTTGCACTGTTTTCTAAGACTATACTGCATATTTTTGCTATTGTGTATATATATCTTGTGTATATTTCCTATCCTCTCACTGAGGGTACACTCTAAGATACTTTGGCATATTGTCATAAAAATAAAGTACCTTTATTTTTAGTATAACTGTGTATTGTGTTTTCTTATGATATTGTGCATATGACACTAGTGGTACTGTAGTAGCTTCACACGTCTCCTAGTTCAGCCTAAGCTGCTCTGCTAAGCTACCATTTTCTATCAGCCTAAGCTGCTAGACACCCTATACACTAATAAGGGATAACTGGGCCTGGTGCAAAGTGCAAGTACCCCTTGGTACTCACTACAAGCCAGTCCAGCCTCCTACATGGGTATCCTATATAATGCAGCATGTCTCACTCATGCCCTAAAGAAATATGATCACATCACCCCCATCCTTCTGGAACGCCATTGGCTCCCATTGCCACCTGTACCATCTTCAAAATCAGCGGCATCATTTACAGAGCCATCACGCCCAGCACCTCTGCTTATCTTGGGGACAAACTCACCATCTCTGGTGATCCTCAGCACAACGGCAGTCAGGACACCAGCAGACCGCAGACTAACAAGGGTAAAAATGGAAAAGCAAGATCACAGACCTTTGCCATCTTGTACCTAGGATCTGGACAACATCCTTGTACCCATCAGGACCGTCCGAGTGCTGCGCTAATATGTGAAAGAGTCGAAGAGACACATTTTATAGAACATTAAATCACTCCCACCATCCTTCATTCCAGGTTCACGCTCTAGAAACACAATATATATATATCTATATATATATATATATAGATATATATATATTCATTCATACAATAACTGTAGTCAAGGAACCAGATTCCAAATCAGAGGTTGAAGACAGAGCGCCTGATTTAGAGTTTGGCGGATGATGGAGTACGCCGTCATAAACGTGACGGATATCCCGTCCGCGGTATGCGATATCCATAGGATATAATGGGATTGTAATATGGTGAAGGGGATATCCGTCACATTTGTGATGGAGGATTCCCCTCCACCAAGAGCTAAATCCGGGCCTTTCTGTCTCCCAGTCCCTCTGAAGTGGAGAAAGCGCTTTGTTGGGGCACCTGACTGGCATGAAATAGGAGGGGACGAAGGTTGCTCACCCTCCTCTGTCCTTGAAGGTGGTGAACAGGTCCACGACCTGTGAGTCCTGCTTTTTCTGGGAGCTAGGCAGGGGTCACTTCAAGGCTTCTGGACAGTCTTGGTTCATTGACATGTCCTCATGACCCCCCTTCCAGTCATCCGGGCCAAGGGCTTCCTTCCCTTCGAGCAGGTCATCCTGGTGGGCACAGGCTGCCTGAAGACAGGTACGTCGTCTTTATTGTCCAATCAAGGCAACTCAGTGGGCTGCGCAGACTTAGGAGGGAGGATGGCAACCCCGCAGACATTCTATTCCTCATCCTACGGCTTCTTTATTTACACAGGTATGCAGACCTGCTCCCCACAGGGTCATTGAGGAGGGACCCAAGACTGGCTGAGAGGGCCAGAACTTCTGCTCAACTCAATTCCAAGGAGCTGATATTGTCAAAATTCTCACATCCTGGGGTAGCATTTTTTATAGCAGTGGTGAGACAGTTTTGAGTGCTGTTTGCCCAATTTCCACACTGAGACCAGAGTCAAAACCCCCTCGAGAGCTGTTGTCAGTGGAGATGGCTAGGACACATTTACCGGGGTAAGGGTGCGTTTCACTCATCCAGGGCACATCTACTCTGAAAGGCAAAGGGTTGCCCGGGTACCATCAGCAGCACACCAGGTCCACCAGTGTTGGGAAGTAAGAAAGGAGAGACTATGTGAAGACTGGGATGTCCAAGATGAATGGAGCCAGCCAAGCACAAATGAGACCGCCATATTCTGCAGGCAACACACAGGAGCCCAGCAGACCCTGGCATTCACAGTCCATTTACAACTTGTGCAAGCCTACACGGGGCACGCCAGAGGCATCCACCGTACAGGGTGCCCTGACATGTAAACAAAAGACCCCAGTAATGGGGCCTGAGGAGACCTCTTGCAATGGAGGACCAGGGTCTGGAGCCATAACCAAACTCCCTGGAAGTCTACAGATAAAAAGACATGTGCTCTTGACTTGGCTCAGACCACCACCACCATCAGTCACTTCATAGGCTACGTTGAGAAGGCAGGAACCAGTCTCACTAACCTGATGGTGCACCAAGAGAGGTCCTCGCCCAGCAAGGTCACTTAAGTAGAGGAACCCCTGTGGGCTTCCAAGGTTGTTGAGTTCATTGGGGGGAAATGACGCATGTTGTGGGTACAAGCGAAGAGCAGCACCATTTCACGCAGCCATCCGCCACGTTTGCCCTCTACAGTTCTGAGGAGCAGACCCCAACAACAACATCCTGGACAACTGGGGTCCTTATTGTCTGGAAGAAGAGATACTGCTTGCCAGCCATCAATAGCTGAGACCTCATGCTGAACTGGCTCCAATAACAAACCGCACACGTCATGTAACAAACACCATAAAAAACAGCACATGCCACAGTGAGGGTGCTGACCTCTTCAGCAGTAGATGCCCAACCTAATCCCAACCTGTGAAGGATTCAGGGAAACATTCACCATGGTGTTACAGGAAGATTCTGGATGTTCTCCACCTTGGAAGACCAATGAGGGACAACCTAACCATCTTCTAAGTCTAAGGCGAACTCAGGACCACCCAAGCCAGTATCAGCACTAGAAGTCTGACGTAGGATAGCCGAGTCCAAGCTAATACCACCCAAAGAAGGCCAATGTATGGCTGCCTACTGTCAAGCCATATACCTGGCCGACTGAAGTCAACCCTACTCAACAGCAAATTTAGTAACCTGTTTAAGACAACAAAACCCAAACCAAACACTACAAATGCAACACATTTCAGCCCACTCCAACAGTAAGCGTAAAAGGGAGCCTCAGGACACCATAACATTTACTCTTCAGTGGTAACTCTGGACAACTCACCCCGCTGAAGACTAACGAAGGAGACTTTAGAACCGCTCAACCCAACATGAATTTAGAAGACCAACTCAGGACAACCAAGTCTGGTCCAGCCCTATAGAACTTACACCGCGCGCTTCTTTGCAATGCCAACACCGTAAGGCCGGCTAATGCCCCCCTTCCCTCATGCAAATCCTGGACGACTTTGACAAAACTTTCACCCGTCTGCAAGAAGGTGTTTGATGTATGGAAATTTCAACTACATGCAGAGCCTCAATTCACTGAGAAGCAAAGCAAACTTACAGGAGGAAAGGTCTCTGGTATTGCTACTCCTGAAAAGACACGCTGGAGTAAACCTGTTGATGCTGAGCCCAGGGGCGGCTCCTTCGCTAGGGTGAAGGAGCGTCGCCCCACTGGCTGTCCCAGAAGCAGACAAATAAAACGATAGATCATTTCATGTGTCTGCTTCTGGCACAGCCAGCAGGGGGGGCGGGCCTGGGCCGGGGGGGAGGAGAGAGAGTACAGTAAATGCGCATGTGTGTTTGGCCAGTCGTCTTATGCCATCCAAACACCCATGCGCACTTAGGTTTCTCCAGCCTGGCTCCTCAACAGCGGGCTGGAGAAACTGCACAGACCACAGGGCTGTGTCTGAGCGGCAGCCACTGCTGCCCAGACCAATCCTGGCGCTGCTTTCATGCTAGGTTGTGCATGAAAGCAGCGTCAGGGTTGCTGGGGAGCCTGTGCTTGTGGTGTAGGAGCGCGAGGCAGCGGGAGACGGAGGCAAGGTACGTTTTTTTTTTTGTTTGTTTTTTACCGTGGACAGAGTGAGAGCACGTGTGTTGCTTAAGGGGGTTGTTTGAGGTGTTGCACCACCCCCAAGAAGCGTATTTTCTGATAAATAGTTGGGTACTGGTGCTTTCAGTCGGGTATGGTGAGATGTCTGTGGGATTTTAGCAGGAACTCTCCCTCTCTGTTTTGAAAGTATTCCCCCCACAGTCCAACTGAGCAAGCTAGGCACGAGCGATAGGGAGATATTAACATCACAAGGGACCGTGAGCAGAAGAAGTTTGACTGCATGTATTGACAGATTTGTCACGTGACCTCCACTCATCGATCCTCGTGGGAAATATTTTACATCTTTTTTCTATGCCTATAGCTGAGGTCTTTCTTCCATCCCAGCTTCAAAGGTACAATTTTGTGAGGTAATTGTGTGTTTTTGTGCCCCAGCAGCGCACCCGCGTAAAGCCAGCCCAGCCCAAGCACGCGGTTTTCCATGGAGTCTTGGCGACTGAGCGCATCCTGTGATCTGCGGCAGACTGAAGTCTCAGAGGACCTCACACACCCGCAGAGCTGCACTTCACAGGCGCTGCGAGGCAGACTTCAGTCTTCTACCTTCTCAGACTCTGAACACGCGCAACACTTCAATGGGAAGAGAGGGGACAACGTGTCACCGTGGGAAGGATGCGGAGTGATGCTTCATGTGAAGAGGGTCACGTGAAACCTAACCTGCGCTCGCAGGGCCAGTCCAGACATTCATCATACCGAGGACCATTCATTCACCTGGCGAACAGTGTATGTGAGTAAAGAGGGCTGAGAGGGGTGCGGCAAGCTCTCCACATGGGCAGAATCAAAGTCCAGCCTGCCTGACCCAACGGGAAAAAGAAGGATTTAGGGTTTTACGTTTTCCAAATGCAGGCCTCGCGCACGTGCCAACAGTCCAGATTCAGAAAAGAGGATCCGATTTTTAAAACCAAAATAGGGTTTTACTTCAGCCATTTCCCGCCTCAATCCAAGCCAATGTGGGAAAACACATCCCCCGACTGGTTTCCAAAAATCTCGCTCTTTCTGTTTCCAAATACTGGCACGTGGCGGCGCGCTGCCCCAGACGGGGCATTTGGATATTCGTAAATCCAGAAACGACAAAATGCATCCGAAACCTGCCGGGTGTCAAATCATTTCCACAGCTGCCTTTGTTTCCATGTTGACTTCAGGTGGGATTCTTCATAAAAAGTCGCACAGGTCCATTTCTCGCTTTAGATGTCTCCTGGTCAGAGGCTTTCTAGGGCATGGGCAAAGGGGCGATACCCGGGGCCCCCCACATTGCAGACAGAGTGGGGAGTCCAACCTCTTCCGCTCACAGGTCCTCCGCTGCAACCTGTGGTGTCCTGTGCACAGCGGAGCGTTCAAAGGCCTCGATTATTTCTAAACCAAAACCGAAAACGCCACCTTTCAGAGTGCGTAAAAACCGGACTCACAAGAGGTGGGTTTGTAGAACATTGCAACAGCGCCAGACATACAAATACCGCAGCCGGCCTAAAAAAGAAATAGTTTACTCGGTGCTGATCCACGCTCTCTCATGCACAGTGAACGGCGGAAATCAGGCAGGTTCAGCTTCCGGTCCTCATTTCTGATTGAGTGAGTATTGGTTGGTATCATTAACAGGCCTCTGCCCTGAGCCCCTCCCCAGCTCCGTCTCCTAAGTAAGTTAAATGCAAATCTCTCGTTGCTGCTCCCCTCACATGTTACTCTCATAATCAAAAATTCCAATAAAAAATACTTTCACTTTGTTACCAACAGTGTCAACCACAACCTTTTGATTTTACTAATGATTTATTATTGAGCCTTTTAGCCGGCCCTCAGCCATTGGTCTGCTGATGTGTCATTCACATTCCCACTACTACCTACATCATGAAACAAGGGGTCAGCCCTCTTCAGCCATTGGTCTGTTAATGTGTGTCATTCATCCCCCTCAATACTACCTACATCATGGGGCAAGGGGTCAGCCCTCTTCAGCCATTGATCTGTTGATGTGTCATTCACATTCCCCACTATTGCCTTCATCATGGGACAAGGGGTCAGCCCTCTTCAGCCATTGATTTGTTGGTGTGTCATTCACATTCCCCACTATTGCCTACATCAAGGGACAAGGGGTCAGCCCTCTTCAGCCATTGGTCTGTTGGGCTGTCATTTACATTCCTACTCCCCACTACTGCACACACCATAGGACAAGGGGTCAGCACTCTTCATCCATTTGTTAGTTATTGTGTCATTCACATCCCCCAATACTGCCTACATCATGGGGCAAGGCGTCAGCCCTCTTCAACCATTGGTCTTTTGTTGTGTCATTCACATTCCTCTCCCTCCACCACAGCATACAGCAAGGGACAAGGGGCCAGCCCACTTCATTAATTGGTATGTTGTTGAGTCATTCACACTCCTATTCCCAACCACATCATACAGCAAGGGGCAAGGTGTCAGCCCTCTTCAGTAATTGGTCTGTTGTCGTCATTCACATTCTCCAGTACTGCATACATCATGGGACAAGGGGTCAGCCCTCTTCAGCCATTGATTTGTTGGTGTGTCATTCACATTCCCCACTATTGCCTACATCAAGGGACAAGGGGTCAGCCCTCTTCAGCCATTGGTCTGTTGGGCTGTCATTTACATTCCTACTCCCCACTACTGCACACACCATAGGACAAGGGGTCAGCACTCTTCATCCATTTGTTAGTTATTGTGTCATTCACATCCCCCAATACTGCCTACATCATGGGGCAAGGCGTCAGCCCTCTTCAACCATTGGTCTTTTGTTGTGTCATTCACATTCCTCTCCCTCCACCACAGCATACAGCAAGGGACAAGGGGCCAGCCCCCTTCATTAATTGGTATGTTGTTGAGTCATTCACACTCCTATTCCCAACCACATCATACAGCAAGGGGCAAGGTGTCAGCCCTCTTCAGTAATTGGTCTGTTGTCGTCATTCACATTCTCCAGTACTGCATACATCATGGGACAAGGGGTCAGCCCACTTCAGCCATTGGTCTGTTGTTGTGTCATTCACATTCCCCACTACTGCCTACATCATGGGCAAGAGGGCAGCCCGCTTCATCCATTGGCTATCTTCACTGCGAGTGACACATTCTGCTCTTTTGTAAACAGCGCATCTCTACACAAATGCGTTCCCCTCCAAGCCAAGAGCTACTGTGTCAATTTGTGCTTTTCTAGAGCTAAACATGTTTTGTTTTTAGACACTTTTACGACTATCAGCAAAGGCCTAGCTGAAATTTTATAGCGCTTCATCCTCATCACGAGGTGCCGAAACACATTAGCGGACCAATAGAATTCCACACGTGCAGTGCGCCCTGTCTTGGGGGAGTTTTAGTGCAGTTTGTTAGCGACCACCGCAGTTCTCTAATTTTGTGTTAGGGTCAATGTACCTGGGTGTGTAGCAGACGAGGGGTGAGAGACAGAGCGCAGACCCGACATTTGGGACAAAGATTAGGGCAAGACAGAAGTCCTCATCTTTGGGAACAACACCTCACCATGGAGCAACGCATGGTGGCCTGCTGGACCGTGTTCTGCGATTTACAAATAACTGATTCATTGATTGTACGCAGATTATCTCTTGAGCCACCCGTGCATAAGAGTGGAGCTGTCCACAGTATGCACAGGATACCTGAGGCGGGGTACAGGGTCTATATACACCCCCTGCAGCCAGAGGATACCCGAGGCGTGGTATAGGGTCTATATACACCCCCTGCAGCCAGAGGATACCTGAGGCGTGGTATAGGGTCTATGTACACCCCTGATGTACACCCCTGCAGCAGGAGGATACCTGAGGCGTGGTACAGGGTCGCATGTACACCCCCTGCAGCCAGAGGATACCCGAGGCGTGGTATAGGGTCTATGTACACCCCCTGCAGCCAGAGGATGCCTGAGGCGTGGTATAGGGTCTATGTACACCCCCTGCAGCCAGAGGATGCCTGAGGTGTGGTACTGGGTCTATGTACACCCCCTGCAGCAAGAGGATACCTGAGGTGTGGTATAGGGTCTATGTACACCCCCTGCAGCCAGAGGATGCCTGAGGCGTGGTATAGGGTCTATGTACACCCCCTGCAGCAAGAGGATGCCTGAGGCGTGGTACAGGGTCTATGTACACCCCCTGCAGCCAGAGGATACCTGAGGCGTGGTATAGGGTTTATGTACACCCCCTGCAGCCAGAGGATGCCTGAGGCGTGGTATAGGGTCTATGTACACCCCCTGCAGCCAGAGGATACCTGAGGAGTGGGATAGGGTCCATGTACACCCCCTGAAGCAAGAGTATACCTGAGGCGTGGTAGAGGGTCTATGTACACCCCCTGCAGCCAGAGGATACCCGAGGCGTGGTATAGGGTCTATGTACACCCCCTGCAGCCAGAGGATGCCTGAGGCGTGGTATAGGGTCTATGTACACCCCCTGCACCAAGAGGATACTGAGGCATGGTATAGGGTCTATGTACACCCCCTGCAGCCAGAGGATGCCTGAGGCGTGGTATAGGGTCTATGTACACCCCCTGCAGCCAGAGGATACCCGAGGCGTGGTATAGGGTCTATGTACACCCTCTGCAGCAAGAGGATACAGAGGCATGGTATAGGGTCTATGTACACCCCCTGCAGCCAGAGGATACCTGAGGCGTGGTATAGGCTCTATGTACACCCCTTGCAGCCAGAGGATACCTGAGGCGTGGTATAGGCTCTATGTACACCCCCTGCAGCCAGAGGATACCCGAGGCGTGGTATAGGGTCTATGTACACCCCCTGCAGCCAGAGGATGCCTGAGGCGTGGTATAGGGTCTATGTACACCCCCTGCAGCAAGAGGATACCGAGGCGTGGTATAGGGTCTATGTACACCCCCTGCAGCCAGAGAATGCCTGAGGCGTGCTGAGGTGTGGTATAGGGTCTATGTACACCCCCTGCAGCCAGAGGATACCTGAGGTGTGGTATAGGGTCTATGTACACCCCCTGCTGCAAGAGGATACCTGAGGTGTGGTACAGGGTCTATGTACACCCCCTGCACCAAGAGGATACCTGAGGTGTGGTACAGGGTCTATGTACACCCTAGAACAAGAGGATACCTGAGGCGTGGTACAGGGTCGCATGTACACCCTAGAACAAGAGGACACCTGAGGCGTGGGATAGGGTCCGTGTACACCCCGGTCGAACAAGAGCATGCCTGCAGAGTTGCAGTATGAAAGCGCTGCGAAGCATGGAGAGCTGTGAGTCTGAATGTTGCGAGACCTGGAGCGCTATGAGTCAGATGAGTCAGGGACTGCTGCGAAGCATGGAGAGCTATGAGTTAGAGTGCTGCGGAGCCCGGAGCGCTGTGAGTCAGAGTGCTGAGAGGCCTAGAGCGCTGCGAGGCCTGGAGCGCTGTGAGTCAGAGAGCGCAGTGAGTTAGAGTGCTTCGGAGCCCGGAGCGCTGTGAGTCAGAGCGCTGCGAGGCCTGGAGCGCTGTGAGTCAGAGAGCGCAGTGAGTTAGAGTGCTGCGAAGCCCGGAGTGCTGTGAGTCAGAGTTGTCCGAGTCCCAGAGTGCTGTGATTGAAAGTGCTAAGAGGCCTGGGGTGCTGTGAGTCTGAGAGCGCTGTGAAGCCTGGAGCGCATAAAGTCTTAGAGCGCTGCGAAGCCTGGAGCGCCTTGAGCCCGAGACCGCTGCGAAGCCTGGAGCGCCTTGAGCCCGAGACCGCTGCGAAGCCTGGAACGCCTTGAGCCAGAGAGCGCTACGAAGCCTGAGTATTAGAACCGAATCCCATGGGTGAAGCTCGGCCTCAGAGCCACGCCCAGGGTAGGTGTCCTTAAAGTAGTCCCAGGGTCGGGGGGGGGCCCAGAAAGGCCAGCGGCCTGGTGTGAGCTGTATTAACCGCTGCAGAGGTGAAAGGTCACTCGCGTGCCACTGTTCGGGGGGTTTACACTCTCGGGGGCCCCAGCTGAAGGAATGCATCAGGCTAGCGCCTAATTAGTGGGCTCAGGCAGGTCACCAGAAGTGTGCGCTCACCAGGGCAGTGTGAAGGGGGGGCTGGGGCAGGGTGACCTGGAGGTAACATCCAGCCGAGACATTCCACCGCATACTAACATTCCAAGGGCATTACCGCCGGTGCCTCCACATTACCCCCGGGGAGGGGGGTCCCAGCCCCCCTCCTGCCTGGAGAGGACCTCCCCAAAACAACCTCAGTGCGAGGCCCTGCCCCAGCCCTCCAACTCCTTCCTAAACCGCGAAACCAGGGCACTGAAATTATGTGGCTTGAAGGGTAAATTATGTGGCATTGGAGGGTAAATTATCTGTCGAAGAAATGCATATTATGTAACGTATTATACAACTGAAGTCACAGCGCCTGACACATTCAGCTGCATTGAAACGCAAAAATATCGGTACAGAAATGAACAAAATGCTATGGAAATATGTATGTTTTTAAGAAAAAAGCTCGTACCGTTCAAAAGATCTTAACCAAAATATTAATCACCAGTAATTCACGATTCTGTCTGGCGTGGGAACACGGGCGTCGTGTTATTACCACTGCGCTGTGCTCCCTAAGGCCCATATTTATACTTTTTTAGCGCCGCACTTGCGCCGCTTTTTGACGCAAAAGCGGCGCAAACTTACAAAACATAATTGTATTTTGTAAGTTTGCGCCGCTTTTGCGTAAAAAAATGACGCAAATGCGGCGCTAAAAAGTAGAAATATGGGCCCAAGTGTGGAATAGTTTGTAAAAGCCGCAGGGCCGGATTCACTGCGTCACCTGGAAAGGGCCGGAGTGTGTCGTATTTAAGGAATATATGGCATCCCTGTCCTCGCCCACTGTGCTGGCGCACAACGGGCTGCCTAGGTCCAATGCGGGCACGCTTACACCATGCTGCAAGGGTGTCTGCGTTGCATGTACGATTGTATTCGAAGGGGCACCTTCCTGCACAAAGAACCACCCTGGGAGGCTTTTTCAGAATGCAGCACACATGGAAAGAGAAAACAGCGAGGAGAAGTAAACATATCCTTCCTCCTGCCGCCTCAGCTGAGGAGGCGTGAGGTTTTCACGCATCGCCAGGTTTATCAGGGTTTGTAAATCAGGGGATGCGTCAAAATGCATGGGTGCTGCGTGGGAACATCCACCGCGATGTCCAAGGAATGCCTCCCTGGCGCCCAGTAAGGCAACGCAGTATTTTGCACTGCCTTGCTTTACTGCATATCTATGAGGCCGTTAGAGGCCACGCACAGTGGCTTTGTGTGGCCTCATAGATCTGGCCGCAAGGAATGCGCCACTCCTGCGACACCAAAAGTAACACAACGGCGGTAAGTGGCTCGTACATATGCCCCACAGTGTCAGTACCCTTGGCTCTGCCGCTGTGATGGACGGCGCCCCTCCCACCTCTGACAGAAGCTCAGTTTGAGGTTTGTTCTGTGTCCACACAACAGGGATTTACCAGCCTCTCTCTAAGAAGAAACACCCGAGGCACAGGATGGTCCATCACATCCTTTGATGACAACTCTTTCTCTTTCAGCCACTTCAAGATCCAGGACACCCGGGGCACAGGATGGTGCATCACATCCTTTGATAACAACTCTTTCTCTTTCAGCCACTTCAAGGTCCAGGACACCCGGGGCACAGGATGGTCCATCACATCCTTTGATAACAACTCTTTCTCTTTCAGCCACTTCAAGGTCCAGGACACCCGGGGCACAGGATGGTCCATCACATCCTTTGATAACAACTCTTTCTCTTTCAGCCACTTCAAGGTCCAGGACACCCGGGGCACAGGATGGTCCATCACATCCTTTGATAACAACTCTTTCTCTTTCAGCCACTTCAAGGTCCAGGACACCCGGGCACAGGATGGTGCATCACATCCTTCGATAACAACTCTTTCTCTTTCAGCCACTTCAAGATCCAGGACACCCGGGGCACAGGATGGTGCATCACATCCTTTGATAACAACTCTTTCTCTTTCAGCCACTTCAAGATCCAGGACACCCGGGCACAGGATGGTGCATCACATCCTTTGATATCAACTATTTCTCTTTCAGCCACTTCAAGATCCAGGACACCCGGCCCTACGAAAATGCGGCATCTTTTTGATTTGTCTCACTCTTCCTTTTAAAATAACTTCTGCTTAGAGAACCCCTTGTTGCGAATATATATTTACACCAATATTGAAACCGTATATTTTCATAAGAAAGAAGTCACCCTTCCATGTTTCAGTCATTTTGCAGTTTGTTTTTTGCATTTTGCCACAGACACAAGCCTTCTTCCTAGACATCTATAAGAATGGTGACACATTCTGGGCAAACCCATCACTTCTTTACTGCGGCAACTAACAGGTGAACACGGACCAGTTAACTTTTTAAGTGTAGGGAACAGCATTTTATGTCCTTTGTATCCTTCGGTCACCTTTTGGTCCACTTCAGGTAGACACAGCCAAATGTGGCAACAGTTAGTGGGTGACAGTGGACACGATACAAGATAAACACCAGGCCAGAGTACCCAACACTAACCACTTAAGGCCTCAGTTCCGTAAAACCCACACCGTCCAGCCCATTAACATCACAGAATAACCAGCAAACACAGTCAAACCTCTCAAATCCACTGATTAACCCACACATCATCCCGCCCATTCAACATTTAACATAACCTACCAACACAAACCACCTAAGTCTTCAGTATCAGAAAACCTAAATTACCCACCCATTGGCATCATAGAATAACAACAGAATAACCAACAACCACAGTCCAACCTCTCAAATCCACTAATTAACCCACACACACCACCCAACCCATTCAACATTCAACATAACCTACCAACACAGACCACCTAAGTCTTCAGTATCAGAAAACCCAAACTACCCACCCATGAGCATCACAGAATAACCAAGGAGCACAGTCCAACCTCTCAAATTCACTAATAAACCAACAAACCGTCCCACCCATTCACAATAAACTTCAAACACAAACCAACTAACTCTTCAGCATCAGAAAACCCACACCACCCTACCCATTAACATCACAGAATAACCAACAAGCACAGTCAAACCTCTCAAACCCACTGATTAACCCACACACGGTCCCGCCCATTCAACATTCAACATCACCTACCAACACAAGCCACCTAAGTCTTCAGTATCAGAAAACCCAAACTACCGACCCTTGGGCATCACAGAATAACCACAGAATAACAAGCACAGTCCACCCTCTCAAATTCACTAATAAACCAACAGACCGCTCCACCCATTCAACATAAACTTGAAACACTAACCACCTAAGTCTTCAGTATCAGAAAAACCAAACTACTCACCCATGGGCATTATAGAATAACCACAGAATAACCAAACCACAGTCCAACCTCTCAAATCAATTGATTAACCCACACACACCACCCAACCCATTCAACATTCAGCGTAACCTACCAACACAAAACACCTAAGTATTCAGTATCAGGAAACCCAAAGTACCCACCTATGGGCATCACAGAATAACCACAGAATAACCAACAAGCACAGTCCAACCTCTCAAATTCAATAATAAACCAACAGACCGTCCCACCCATTCAACATAAACTTCAAACACTAACCACCTAAGTCTTCAGTATCAGAAAACGCACACACCCCTACCCATTAACATCACAGAATAACCAACAAGCACAGTATAACCTCTCAAATTCAATAATAAACAGACAGTCCCACCCATTCAACATAAACTTCAAACACTAACCACTATGTCTTCAGTATCAGAAAACCCACACCACCCTGCCCATTAACATCACAGAACAACCAACAACCACAGTCGAACCTCTCACATTCAATAAAAAACAAACAGACAATCCCACCAATTCAAGATAAACTTCAAACACTAACCACTATGTCTTCAGTATCAGAAAATCCACACCACCCTACCCATTAACATCACAGAATAACTACAGAATAACCAACATGCACAGTCCAACCTCTCAAATTCACTGATTAACCCACACACTCCAGCCCACCTATTCAACCAAACCTATAAACACAAAGCAACCAAGCCTTGAGTATCAGAAAATCCACACCACCCAGCCCATTAACACCACAGAATAACCAACAAACACAGTCGAAACTCTCAAATCCACTGATAAACCCCCACACACTTGCCGACCCATTCAACATTATGAACAAACACACACCACACCACCCGAATCTTTACCATCATACAATAGCCAAACCCTATCATATTATTGTATAATAACAATCACAAACACACGAACATCAGCACGCAAACAAACCTGAGCCTTGAAGGCTGGAGCACCACTCTTAACCAGTACCCTGCCCTTCAGCACTGAGGTATAACTAGCACACACCAGCCAGCCTGCCACCAGCAAGGAAACAATAACAAACACATAACCTCGCAACACATAACGAACAAACACACATGAAAAAAAACCTTCATCACTACTGATGGATGTATCATTGACGACTTACTGTATTGTATCAAAAATTGATAACTTTCACTGTTATACCAGCTATCGATGATTGTCAATATTGTGTCGACTGTTGATACATCTCAATACTTTATCAATGTTTAACGGTCTCAGTACTATATCAGCGATCAATGACTCAATGTGATACCAGCCATTGATGATTGTCAATATTGTGTCGACTGTTGATACATCTCAATACTTTATCAACGCAAAACCAGCTCTCAATGCTGTATAGATGATCAATGACTCTCAATGTTAACCAACCTATGGATGATTATCAACATTGTGTCAATCGATGATACGTCTCAAAACTTTATCAATGTTTCACCATCTCAGTTTCTATACCTATGATCAATAACTCTCACTGTTATACCAGCTATTCATGAGTGTCAATATTGTGTCAACTGTTGATACATCTCAATACTTTATCAATGTTTAACCGTCTCAGTACTATATCAGCGATCAATGACTCAATGTGATACCAGCTATCGATGATTGTCAATATTGTGTCGACTGTTGATACATCTCAATACTTTATCAACGCAAAACCAGCTCTCAATGCTGTATAGATGATCAATGACTCTCAATGTTATACCACCTATCGATGATTATCAATATTGTGTCAATCGATGATACGTCTCAAAACTTTATCAATGTTTAACCATCTCAGTTTCTATACCAATGATCAATAACTCTCAATGTTATACCAGCTATTCATGATTGTCAATATTGTGTCAACTGATAATATGTCTCAATACTTTATAAATGTTTAACCGTCCCACTGCTATATCAGCGATCAATAGCTCTCAATGTTATACCAGCATTCAATGATTGTCATTACCGTGTCAGCTTTTTACACCTCCAAGTACTTTTGCAACAATCAATTACATGCAATACTGTTGCAACGATCAATGGCTGTCAATACTGTCTCAACAATCAATGCTCTCAAATCTGTCTCAACAATCAATGGCTGTCAATACTGTCTCAACAATCAAAGGCTGTCAATACTGTCTGTGATCAATTGCTCTCAATACTTTCTCACCAATCAAAGGCTGTCAATACTGTCTCAACAGTTATCGCGTCTCACTGCTACACCTTCTATCAATGACTAAAAATTTGGCGTTGGATGTTGTTGGCGTGATTCATTACGTTAACAGCATTAAATGGCTTTCAGTATCAGTTGTCAATGGCTCTCAATACTGTCCCAGCGATCAATGACTCTATGCAATACCAGCTATGAATGACTTTCAATGCTATTCCAGCTATTGAGGACTGTCAATGTTGTGTCAACTGTTGATACATCTCAACACTTTATCAACGTTCCATGGTTCTCAATAATGTCCCAACAATAAATTGCTCATAATTCTGTATCAACAATCAATGACTCCGCCCTATACTGTGACTCTCAGCCATGGATCAACACTTGATGGGTCTCTAGGGATGGGCGATTTGTTTTACAAAATATCTGTAATTTTCACGACAATTACATGAAATTATACATAATGTCCATAATTAATTTTAGTTGTTATCTTGTATGGAAACTAAATGTGAAGGCATTCCTTCTAGCCAAACGTCACTCAAGATGCTGGCAGGAGACTGAATCGAACAGAATATCTCTGCAAAAAATGTTCGTGAAATATCTATTTTGATTAATCAATCTCTCAGATGCTAAATAAAAGCAACATAGAGGGTCATTCTGACCCTGGCGGCCGGTGGCCGCCAGGGCCACCGACCACGGGAGCACCGCCAACAGGCTGGCAGTGCTCCAATGAGCATTCTGACCGCGGCGGTTCAGCCGCGGTCAGAAGCGGAAAGTCAGCGGTCTCCCGCTGACTTTCCGCTGCTCGTATGAATCCTCCATGGCTGCGGAGCACGCTCCGCAGCCATGAGGATTCTGACCCCCCCTACCGCCATCCTGTTCATGGCGGGAAAGCCGCCATGAACAGGATGGCGGTAGGGGGGGTCGCGGGGCCCCTGGGGGCCCCTGCCATGCCCATGCCAATGGCATGGGCACGGCAGGGGCCCCCGTAAGAGGGCCCCGCAAAGTATTTCAGTGTCTGCCTTGCAGACACTGAAATACGCGACGGGTGCCACTGCACCCGTCGCACCTTCCCACTCCGCCGGCTCGATTACGAGCCGGCATCCTCATGGGAAGGTCGTTTTCCCCTGGGCTGGCGGGCGGTTTTTCAGCCTCCGCCGCCCGCCAGGGTCATAATGAGGCCCATAGTCTGACCGTATAATGGCAAAAAATGTCATTACATTCACGTAATGCAAAATACGTGAATATCGGGGGATTTGACTTGGGGCAATACTCTCCACAGCACCAACAACTAAAAAGTATTTTAATCCCATACAAACAGGTCCATAATTCCCAAGACTTTATCAAGAATGAATAATGGTCCTTATCAGTAATCATTGATTCTCAGAACAAGGCCTGTGATCTTTAACTGCAACTATGGATGGCTTTTAATTTTATATCAACTATTGGTAACTCCATATTGCATCAGCAATCATTGACTCTTGATTCTGAAGTTGGATCTCAATGTATTAACAATTATTGACATCCGTCCATTCTGTGTCAACAATCAAACACTCAATACTATCCCAACTATTGATGACTCTTAATATTGTATCGACAATGGATAAGTGTTCGTAGTGTAAGATCAATGACCCAATACAGTGCAAATACTGATAACTCCAACTACCATAGGCTCTTAATGTTGTATCATCAATCAAAGACTCATACTTGTATACCAACAATTAATTACATTAAGGGCCTGATTACAACTTTGGCGGAGGGGGTTAATCCGTCCCAAATGTGACGGATATACCGCCCGTCGTATTACGAGTCCATTATATCCTATGGAACTTGTAATACGGTGGGCGGGATATCTGTCACATTTGGGACGGATTAACACCCTCGCCAAAGTTGTAATCAGGCCCTAAATGTCATATCAACTATTAAAAATGCTCCATGTTCTATCAACAATCAATGACTATGGATACCATACCAACTATTGATGATTCTCAATATTTTACTGTCTATTGATGACGCTCTGCTACATTAATGCTCAAGGGATCCCAATCCTTAAATCTTAATACTATATTACCAATGGGCGACTCTCCGTACTCCAGCATCGTCTATCAGCATTTTGAAATACTGAAGATGCTCAACATTGTATCATCAATTAATGACCCTCCAGACAAGATCCATAACTCTCAAGGCTGCATTAACAATAGATGACTCGCCGTACTCAATCAACAATCAATAAATCCCAATATCATACAAATATTGATGACTCTTAAGATTGTAATATAGGTCAATGACTCTCCAGACAAGATCATAACTCTCAAGGGTGCATTAACAATAGGTGACTCGCCGTACTCAATCAACAATCGAGAAATCTCAGTATCATACAAATATTGATGACCCTTAAGATTGTAATATCGGTCAATGAATCTCCAGACAAGATCGATAACTCTCAAGGTTCCATTAACAATAGATGACTCGCAGTACTCAATCAACAATCGAGAAATTTCCGTATCATACAAATATTGATGACCCTTAAGATTGTAATATCGGTCAATGAATCTTCAGACAAGATCGATAACTCTCAAGGTTCCATTAACAATAGATGACTGGCAGTACTCAATCAACAATCGAGAAATTTCCGTATCATACAAATATTGATGACCCTTAAGATTGTAATATCGGTCAATGAATCTTCAGACAAGATCGATAACTCTCAAGGTTCCATTAACAATATATGACTCGCAGTACTCAATCAACAATCGAGAAATTTCCGTATCATACAAATATTGATGACTCTTAAGATTGTAATATCGGTCATGACTCTCCAGACAAGATCCATAACTCCCAAGGCTACATTAACAATAGGTGATTTGCCGTACTCAATCAACAATCGAGAAATCTCAGTATCATACAAATATTGATGACTCTTAAGATTGTAATATCGGTCAATGACTCTCCAGACAAGATCCATTTCTTTCAATGCTGCATTAACAGTAGGTGACTCGCCGTACTCAATCAACGATGAAGGAATCCACGGTTGCAGTTGGACACAAACGACTGCAGCACGCTACGCTGCTTATGGTGCGCGTTGTGACTTATCAAGGTCAAAGATTGCTGGAAGGACAATCGCATCAGAATATGCAACCGGCTTGGATCATATAAAAAGAAGAACCTCTTTACAACTTGGAGGTCTTATACTTCCAAAGTTCGATGAACCACGATAACACAAGACTAGTTTGTTCCAACTGAAGTTTGGACTACTACTTGGAGGAATTTTCTTTTCTTTAATTTTCATAACACTATTTCTGGGAGAGGACATGTTCCCAGTTATAGCCTTGAAAAAGTCCAAAGATTCGATGAAACACTTGTTAGCTGAACCATCTGTAATTTGTCATTACCGGAACTACTCTACTGTTTGTTTGACTGTACGAAGGAGAAGTACAAACATCACTGATCATGTTACACAATGTCTGGACTTTTTGATTGTTGAGGTAACATACAGTGATTGAAAATTCCAAAATATGGATTTCAGTACACAATAGGGTGTCAGTTGTACAAATCATTTTTGTTTGCATGCATTATGAGTGCTCCGCCAGTAATTTTGAGATATTTACGACTCTCAATATTGTAATATCAATCAATGACCCTCCAGACAAGATTCATGGCTCTCAATGCTGCATTAACAATAGATGACTCGCCATAATCAACGATGAAGGAATCTTATTACCTTGCAAATATTGTGACTCTCAAGATATCTATCAATGGCCCTCCACACAAAATCCATAACTCCCAATATTTGATTAACACTGGGCAGCTCTCCTCACTGTATAAAAGACCAATGACACACTAGTATGTCAAATAGGTATACCTCTAACTGCCACAGACTGTTCTTCAATATCAATTGTCAATGACTTAGCCCTACATGAACTATTGATGGCTTTCAATAAAGTCACACATTGATGACTCAGCTTTATTATCAACTGTCAATTACTCAACACTACTGAGCTATTGATGACTCAATAAAGTAACATATCAATGACTCAGCATTGATAGCAATTGCCAATGATTCAATGACTCAGCATTAAATGAACTATTGGTGACTCTCAATTAAGTCACATATTGATGACTCAGCAACAATGTCAATTGTCAATGACTCAGCACTAGATGAAATATTAATGACTGAAGGAAGTCACATATTGATAACTCAACAGTGTATCAACTACTGATGGCCTTTACCACTCTATTATGTATCATTACTCTCTATGTGCTATCAACTTTGGGTTCGTTGATCTACTATTTATGTATTCAGTAGTGATTGTGTCAACAACTGATGACTCTCCAGGCTGTGTCACCAACCATTGACTCTTGACACCAAACCAACTATCCATGACTCTCAAAACTGAATCACACCCTCATGGCTCTGCTCATGGTATGTCAAGCTTCACTGATTCACTTTATGGTATCATCTGTTGACTAATGTACCAAATATTGATGCCTTTCAAACGTTATCCACACCACATGACTCTCCACGCAGCACATCAAGCATCACTGATTCACTCTACGGTGTCACCTATTGACCTCTGTACCAACTATTGACGACTTTAGTACTGAATCAACTTTCTATGATTGTGTCAACAACTGATGACTCTCCGGCTGTGTCACCAACCATTGACTCGTGACACTAAACTAATAGATAACTCTCAGAACTGCATCAAACCCTCATGACTCTCTTCACAGTATTATGCATCATTGATTCACTCTACGGTGTCACCTATTGACTACTGTACCAACTATTGATTACTTTTGTACTGAATCAACTTTCTATGATTGTGTCAACAACTGATGACTCTCCAGGCTGTGTCACCAACCATTGACTATTGACGCTAAATTAATAGATAACTCTCAGAACTATATCAAACCCTCATGACTCTCTTCATAGTATTATGCATGATTGATTCACTCTGTGGTATTGTCTATTGACTACTGTACCAACTATTGATGACTATTGAAATCACAGATCAACACCGTCTCCTGCGTCTGAAGCCTCACTCTGCACATGCTACGTAAGATTTTCAAGTGGCTGCCCCTTCAGAGGAGATGCACCATGACTCAGGCCCTAATCACCAGCTGACTGGATTATGGTGACGCTCTTTATATAGGAATCGCCACACACCTCCTATAGAGACCTCAAACCATCCAAAACACCACAGTCAGAATCCTGCTCTGCCTTTCCCCATCACACCCCACCTGAGGCATCTCCACAGGCTCCTTGTGCAGAAGAGATGCCAATTCAAGTTACTGACCCAGGCGCACAAGACTCTACACAACCAAGGACCTGCCTACTGCTCGAACTTCCACCAGCCATCGAGAAGCGCCTCCCTATCATGGGCCCACGCTCCTGCATCTTCCCAACCAGAAGCTGAGGATGCTCCTTCCCTCACCTTGCAGCAAAGACCTGGAACAGTCACCCACACAGCTCTGGACCATCACCTCACTTCTAGAATTCCAAAGGGCCCTCAAGACCTGACTGAGTGAGCCTTTATTCGGGATCTGCTAGCGTCTCGACACCCTGTCTGGTGATAATTAGCGCTTCATAAATCCTTGATTGATTGATTGTATGGACTCCACTGTCTATGGTTGTGTCAGCTGTTGACGACTCTCTGGGCTACATCTCCAACCACTGACTCTCAATACAAGACCATTTATCGATGACTCTCAGACACTGATGCCTCTCTGCATGGTATCAGTACCATTGATTCACGCTATCGCCTATTGATCAATGGACCAATGAATGATGACTTCCCGTACTGAATGAATGACCTATGACTATGTCAGCGATTGATACTAGAACCACCTTCGATGGCTCCCGAGATCCTTCTATTAATGAAAGATGGTACCGGGCGTTGAGGACTCTTCGTTGTCCACGAGGTTAAAAGGTCAATACTAGATGAAGTATTGATTACTCCCCTTGCTGTATCGGCAGTGGGTTACGTCAGAAGCTGCATTACAATTCAATCATTTCTAAGAGTGTATCAGTAATAATGCCAGAAGTGAAACTCGTGAGGACCCCAGGTTCTGCAAGATATTGATTACACGCATCATTTCTGTTTTTTCACCAACCCAATCACGATCGATGATGCGCAATACGATGATCAGATATCAATGAGCGACCATTAGTCACTGTTTGCGAGCAGCTGTTTCTTATTGATGCGTGTCAGTGCTGCATCAGCCTTCAATGGCTGCAGCGAATATCCATTGATTCTAATAATCTATCAACAATCGATGACTCCTTAGCACGCCTCAGATAACAGTGGCTGCACCGATCACTGTGGTGTTTCAGCAGATATATTCAATGTATCAGCTATTGATTGGTTGAAATCCAGTCAGCTATAGCTGACGTGGTACTTCTCCAGCGTCCACGAGCTAGACTAGTTATTGATCTGCCTCCGTACCACATGTATTGTTCATCGCTTTACAAGCTATTGACCACCCTCAGTACTTTACCGGCGATCGATTGGTGTGAAGATATCGATCGCTCTCACCACTATAAACTATAGATCACTCTGAACAACATTGATCGCTCTGAAGATTTTCAGATATTGATCACTCTGGAGTCTGACCACTATCAGCCATCGATCACTCTGAACACTATCAGATATCGATTACTATGAACACTATCAGCTATTGATCACTCTGAACAATATTGATCACTCTGAAGACTGTCAGATATCAATCTGAAGTTTGAACACTCAGCAATCGATCACTCTGAACACTATCAGCTATTGATTACTACGAACACTATCAGCTATTGATTACTCTGAACAATATCAGCTATCTATCATTCTGAACACTATCAGCTATTGATTACACTGAACCCTTTAAGCTATTGTTCACTCTGTATAGTATTGATCGCTCTGAAGACTGTCAGATATCGATCACTCTGAACACTATAAGCTATCGATCAGTCTGAACACTATCAGCTATTGATTACCCTGAACCCTTTAAGTTATTGTTCACTCTGAATAATATTGATCGCTCTGAAGACTGTCAGATATCGATCACTCTGAACACTATAAGCTATCAATCAGTCTGAACACTATCAGCTATTGATTAGTCTAATACTACCATCTATCGATCACTCTGAACAATATTGATCGCTCTGAAGCCTGTCAGATATCGATCACGCTGAACACTGTCAGCTATCGATCATTCTGAACACTATCAGATATTGATTACTCGGAACACTATGTTATCGATCACGTGCATAGGAGTGAACCCAACTCTTGTGATGTTAGGAGAGTGTACCCCTAGACTCACCAATACACTGGTTGCACCCCCTCACAGAGGCCCCTCGACTCTCATCACCAGCGCCCCCAAGCCCTGGACCCCGAGGCCGGAAGCTACCCACTGGTGATGTGTCCATGGTATACACCCCTCCGTCGGTAGGATAGTCTCCCACCCCCCTACACGCACACACACACCTGTGCCTCGATGACGGAAAGTCACCTGTGGCATTATGTGGTGATCTGTGCAAGGTGTACCTCTCCCTCGTGTGCTCCCCCCGTGGATGTACACCTCCTCCGTCATAAGGTACTGCCCCCCACCCTCTCGTGCCTCGATGCTGGAAGCTCCTCTTTGGCATGTGGTGATGTGGCAAGGTGTACCCCTTGCTCGGCTGTATGACCCCCCCCCCACCACCAGTTTGGTATGATGTGTGTAGGGTATAACCCCTCCCTCCGTCGTTAACGTACGTTCCTAACACCCCATCCCCCTCTCCCACGCACACCGTGCCTCGATGCAGGAAGCTCCTCTTTGGCGCTATCTAGTGGTGTGTGCTGGGTGTATCCCTCACTCGGCGGTATGACCCCCCCCCCCCCCTCCCCCCGGGGATGTGTATGGGTTATATACCCTCTCCCTCTGAAAGGTATTCTCCCGCACCCACCCCACCTCACACCCCCAGTGCCTCGATGCCGGAAGCTCCTCTTGGCACCAGGCTGTGCCCGGCCCCCCTCCTGGTCAGGCAGTCAGTAGTGATTACACGGGCACAGCTCTGTGCCCATAATGAGAAGGTGCCCGCCGCCTCCCTAAACACTCATTAGCGGGCACTGTGGGCTCCATGCAGTGCCACGCTGGCACTGGGCTTGACGAGAGCTATTCCCAGGCAGGCCTGGGCCCTGGACCCAGAGCCAGGCTGAACACACCCAGGGGCGGGTGCTTACATCAGGGGGAGCTGGGAATACCCACCCTAGGGCAGGTCATGGTCCCTGAGCCAGGCTGAACACACCCAGGGGCGGGTGCTTACAGCAGGGGGAGCTGGGAATACCCACCCTAGGGCAGGTCATGGTCCCTGAGCCAGGCTGAACACACCCAGGGGCGGGGGCTTACAGCAGGGGGAGCTGGGAATACCCACCCTAGGGCAGGTCATGGTCCCTGAGCCAGGCTGAACACACCCAGGGGCGGTGGCTTACCGCAGGGGGAGCTGGGAATACCCACCCTAGGGCAGATCATGGTCCCTGAGCCAGGCTGAACATACCCAGGGGCAGATGCTTACAGCAGGGGGAGGAGGAAATACCCACCCTAGGGCAGGTCATGGTCCCTGAGCCAGGCTGAACACACCCAGGGGCGGGGGCTTACAGCAGGGGGAGCTGGGAATACCCACCCTAGGGCAGGTCATGGTCCCTGAGCCAGGCTGAACACACCCAGGGGCGGGGGCTTACCGCAGGGGGAGCTGGGAATACCCACCCTAGGGCAGATCATGGTCCCTGAGCCAGGCTGAACATACCCAGGGGCAGATGCTTACAGCAGGGGGAGGAGGAAATACCCACCCTAGGGCAGGCCACGGTTCCAGAGCCAGGCTGAACACACCCAGGGGCGGGGGCTTACCGCAGGGGGAGCTGGGAATACCCACCCTAGGGCAGATCATGGTCCCTGAGCCAGGCTGAACATACCCAGGGGCGGGGGCTTACAGCAGGGGGAGCTGGGAATACCCACCATAGGGCAGACTGAAAATAACCCTGGCAAGCCCAGCGTGCCATCCACAGTGGTTCGGCCAACCCCACCCCCGCGGTCCTCCGTGCAACCAAGCCGTGTAGGCAGTATGCATGGTTGCAGGCACGGCACAAGGTGC
The DNA here is from genome assembly GCF_031143425.1 of Pleurodeles waltl. Classification (NCBI taxonomy): domain Eukaryota; kingdom Metazoa; phylum Chordata; class Amphibia; order Caudata; family Salamandridae; genus Pleurodeles; species Pleurodeles waltl. The sequence goes on along the minus strand of NC_090445.1, from coordinate 1,710,071,412 downwards.
CAGGCACAGTACAGGGTGCCCGGTACAGCACAGGGTGCCAGGCACGACACAGGGTGACATGCACAGTAAAGGGTGCCGGGCACAGTACAGAGTGCCAAGTATAGTACAGGGTGCGAGGCAGTATACATGGTCCCAGGCACGGCACGGGGTGCCAGGCACAGCACAGGGTGCTAGGCACAGTACAGGGTGCCAAGTATACAGGGTGCCAGACACAGTAGAGGGTGCCAGACACAGTACAGGGTGCCAAGTATAGTACAGGGGGCCAGGCACAGCACAGGGTGCCAGTATACAGGGTGCCAGGCACAGGTCAGGTTGCCAGTGTACAGGGTGTCAGGCACAGTACAGGGTGCCAGGTACAGGACAGGGTGCCAGGCACGGCACAGGGTGACATGCACAGTACAGGGTGCCAAGTATAGTACAGGGTGCGAGGCAGTATACATGGTCCCAGGCACAGCACAGGTTCCAGGCACAGTACAGGGTGCCAGACACAGTACAGGGTGCCAAGCATAGTACAGGGTGCCAGGCACCACACAGGGTGCCAGTATACAGGGTGCCAGGCACAGTACAGGTTGCCAGTGTACAGGGTGTCAGGCACAGTACAGGGTGCCAGGTACAGTACAGGGTGCCAGGTACAGCACAGGGTGCCAGACACGGCACAGGGTGACATGCACAGTACAGGGTGCCAGGTACAGTACAGGGTGCCAGGTACAGCACAGGGTGCCAGTGTACAGGGTGTCAGGCACAGTATAGGGTGCCAGGCACAGTACAGGGTGCCAGGTACAGTACAGGGTGCCAGGCACGGCACAGGGTGACATGCACAGCACAGGTTGCCAGGCACAGTACATGGTTCCAGACTACGTTCAACCTATGGGGCGAAATGCGGCAGACGGAGATGGCAGCGGCGGGCACCCCTAACAATGGATGTCGTGGCCTATAGTGAGATACGTTTTAATTCATGGGCAAAGTGGGCTCTGGCCCGGGACCCCATCCTTTCAGGGGCCCCTGATAGACCAACTTCTGTTCTGCAGCGGTCTTAACCTGGTGACCTTGTGGAATTCTTAAACAGATTGTTTTAAATAGTTTATCTTGAATTTATTTTAATGTGGGTGACGTGGGAGAGACGGTTACAGACATTTTGCAGAGAAATGTTGTGCTTATGTTCCATGCAACATCCACAAAAAAGTTTCTTTCAGACCAAGCCAGGACCTCACACATGAGAAACGGGCGAGCGTCCCAGAGATTATTTGCTGTAATATTACTGGTCGCAGCTTCAACACGAAGGTCAATATCCCTGAATATTGGATGTGAACACCTTTACAATGTGGCCCAGTGTGTGTCGGTGACCTGCCATAGAGGGAATGCACGAGCTGAAACCGGGTCATACATCCAAAGCTGTTCCGAACAGGTCCCCCAAAATCCTTAAGATGTCCCTGCCTATAACTCCTGTGGCGACCACTCACTGTAGAAGTTCGTCCAGTCGGGGGTGGAGGCTCGGGTCCCACCCCTGGCACCCAGAGGTCTTTGCAGGCCCAGGGAAGCTCTGATGCACGCGGTGGGGCCCCGGGCCCCTGACACCCAGAGGTCTCTCCAGGCCCAGGGCCCGGGGCTCCGGACACCCAGAGGTCTCTCCAGGCCCAGGGAAGCTCTGATGCTCGGGTAGAGGCCTGGGGCCCCTGACACCCTGGGGCCCAGGCCATGGGAAGTTCTGACGCTCGGGAAGGGGCCTCAGGTCCCTGCCACCCACAGGTCTTTCAAGGCCCAGGGAAGCTTTAATGCTCGCGGTGGGGCTCCGGACACCCAGAGGTCTCTCCAGGCCCAGGGAAGCTCTGATGCTCCGGTAGGGGCCCGGGGCCCCTGACACCCTGGGACCTAAGCCCTGGGAAGCTCTGACGCTCAGAGAGGGGCCCCGGGCCCTCCCCCCTCTGACATCCCTAGGCCCTGGGAAGGAATGGCGCTCCACGGGCGGAAAGGGAACCCCCGACGTGCGCAGGGCTCCGAACAGAGGCCCATTCACGCACCGGGCACCGGCCCTGCTGCTGGCGGACAGACAGGAATTCATCATTTCTAGCTCTGTTTTACAGGCACGGCTAGAAACAACCCCTGCTGACGTCACGGCGCGTGTGGGGCATCCAGGGGCCCCGGCCCACGCCCCGAGGCTGAAGGGCGCCTTCTGTAGCTTTCCTGCCACTGCGCTTTTTCCAAGGCAATTATTTTGAGACCAAATGTCAACAGCAGGGAGGGTCTCGCCCACCGCGGGGCCAGGGAGAAACCAGGAGAAACTCCGAGCCCGTGGACCGAAGCAAGGGAGCCTCGGGCCCCAAGAAACAGGGGCCTGGCTATAGGCCGTGCAGCAGGTGCAGTTGCACCGGGGGCCCAGTGGGCACCAATGAAAGCTGTTTCTACTAATGACATTTGAGTAAAAGGGGCACATTTCCCTGTTTGCCTCATGGCCAGTGGTGGCCTTGCTGCGCCGCTGCCGGGAGGCTAGGGAGCTAGGGGGCACAGGGAGCTAGGGGGCACAGGGATAGGGGCCCTAGGTGGGAACTGCATGGAGGGGCACGAAGACAAGGGAGTACAGAGCCTAGGGAGCTAGGGGGCACAGGGATAGGGGCCCTAGGTGAGTACTGCATGGAGGGGCACGAAGACAAGGGAGTACAGAGCCTAGGGAGCTAGGGGGCACAGGGATAGGGGCCCTGGGTGAGAACTGCATGGAGGGGGCATGAGGACAAGGGAGCACAGAGCCTAGGGAGCTAGGGGACACAGGGATAGGGGCCCTAGGTGAGAACTGCTTGGAGGGGGCATGAGGACAAGGGGGCACAGAGCCTAGGGAGCTAGGGGCACGAGGCCTGGGGAGCTAGGGGGCACGAGGCCTGGGGAGCTAGGGGACACAGAGCATAGGGTGCTAGGGTGCACAGGGACAGGATCCCTGGGTGAGAACTGCATGGAGGGGGCATGAGGAAAGTGGGCACAGAGCCAAGGGAGCTAGGGGGCACGTGGCCTGGGGATCTAGGGGGCACGAGGCCTGGGGAGCTAGTGGGCACAGAGCCTAGGGAGGTAGGGGACACGAGGCCTGGGGAGCTAGGGAGCACGAGGCCTGGGGAGCTAGGGAGCACAGGGCCTAGGGTGCTAGGGGGCACATGGACAGGGGTCCTGGGTGAGAACTGCATGGAGGGGGCATGAGGACAAGGAGACAGAGCCTAGGGAGCTAGGGTTCACGGGGCCTGTGGAGCTAGGGGCACGAGGCCTGGGGAGCTAGGGGGCACGAGGCCTGGGGAGCTAGGGGGCACGGGGCCTGTGGAGCTAGGGGGCAAGGGGCCTGTGGAACTAGGGGGCACGAGGCCTGGGGAGCTAGGGGGCAACGGTGCCTGTGGAGCTAGGGGCACGAGGCCTGGCGGGCTAGGGGGCACGGGGCCTGTGGAGCTAGGGGGCAAGGGGCCTGTGGAGCTAGGGGGCACGAGGCCTGGGGAGCTAGGGGGCAACGGGGCCTGTGGAGCTAGGGGCACGAGGCCTGGGGAGATAGGGGGCACGGGGCCTGTGGAGCTAGGGGCTTGCAAGCCCTGGGCAAGGATGGGACAGCGGGCCTTAGGGCCATGGGTTGAAGGGCCTCGGAAAGGGGGTTTGAGGGGTGCCTGACAGGCAGGGCCTTGTAGTCAGAGGTCCCTGTAAGTGCTGAATTAGCAGGTCCCCAACACCGGCCCACAAGCAGGGTCACTGCAGGGGGAAGGGGAGAACTTCATGATGTTATCAGTTTGTGTGTAGCGCCTTAGTGCGCGTGTAGATTCACAAGGAGCTTCTGTGTGTTTCGAGGACTGGCAGAGAAAGGGCAGTGCCAAGTTCTGGGTGGAGGGGGGAGCCGAGAGAGTAGTTGAAACGGTTACATTAGAGGCTAGCTGAGGGGGTATTTGTGGGGCTAACCTAGAAGGTTACACCAGGGTATGCCTGAGGGGGTTACATGAGAGGCTATCTGTGGGGCCAGCTGGACTAACTGAGAGGGTTACACAGGGGCTAGCTGAGGGGCTCTTTGTGGGGCCAGCTGAGAGGCTAGCTGAGAGGGTTACACAGGGGCTAGCTGAGGGGCTGTCCGTGGGTCGAGCTGAGAGGGTTACACAGGGGCTAGCTGAGGGTGCTGTCCGTGGGTCAAGCTGAGAGGCTAGCGGAGGGTTGCACGAGGGGCTAGCTGAGGGAGGGTTACACGAGGGGCTAGCTGAGGGGCTGTCCGTGGGGCCAGCTGAGAGGCTAGCGGAGAGGGTTACACGAGGGGCTAGCTGAGGGGGCTGTCCATGGGTCAAGCTGAGAGGGTTACATGAGTTATTCATGGAGCCGCCTGAGAGACTAGCTGAGAAGGTTACATGAGGGTCCAGCTGGTGGGACTCTTTATCAGGCTAGAAGAAAGACTAGCTGGTAGGGGTACTTGAGGGGCTAGCTGAAGGACTAGTTAAGAGGGTTACTTAAGAGGTTGGCCTTAGGGGGGCGTCTATAGGGCTAGCTGAGGGACTAGCTGAGAGGGTTACTGGTGGGGCTATCTATAGGACTAGCTGAGATGGTTACTCGAAGGACTAGCAGAGATGGTTACTGGAGGGGTTAGCTAACGTACCTACCTGAGGCACTAATTGAGAAAGCTGACTTAAGGAGTTAGGTTTAGGGGTCTGCTTATCTGGCTAGCTGAAGGACTAGTTAAGAGAGTTACTTAAGAGGTTAACCTTAGGGGAACGTCTATGGGGCTAGCTGAGGGACTAGCTGAGAGGGTTACTGGTGGGGTTAGCTAATGTGTCTCCCTGACGGACTAATTGAGGGGGTTACTTAAGGGGCTAGCTTTAGGGGGGTAATGATGTGGCTAGCGGGAGGACTAGTTAAAAGAGTTACTTAAGGGGTTAGCCTATTTGGGTCGTCTAATGGGCTAGCTGAGGGACTAGCTGAGAAGGTTACTCGAGCGACTAGCTGAGAAGGTTACTCGAGCGGCTAGCTGAGAGGGTTACTGGAGGGGTTAGCTAACATGCCTACCCGAGGGACTAACGGATGAGTTAGGTTAGTGAGTATTAGATTCAGGCTCTGGTGTGGAACCATCCGCAAACATTGGAGCTGGTCACTATCTGTAGAGTGTCCTATAATTACTTCTAAGTAACAGGATACGAACTCACTTAAATAACTCGGAAGTACTAACAATATAACATGTAACTCATGCTCAGCGTTGACATGTCCCGTGAGTAGCTGCAGAATCCTGTGTCCAGGCTGAGAGTTCAGCGCATGCGCAGTGTCTGCTTCCTGAATGCGCCCTTCCCCTGAATCCACTGGTGTCTGGTGGGTGAGAGAGACCCTGGCGACTGAGCTGCAAGTCTGAACCAGGTCCTGGAACCTTGCCTGACCTGCAGCCACGAATACAAGTTCCTATGCTGCACCTGAGGGTGTGGTGAGGACTTCATGTCACAGTGCAACAGCTGCATATTTACAGTACATTAGCGCCTAGACACCTTCGAGCATTGTTGCATTCTACAAATTCTATCATTCATTCAATCATTAAGATATATATATATAAAGTAGAGGGCGAAGGAGGCCTCAGGGCGCATCTGAAGGATGCCGGGGCCTCAGGGCGCCTTGGAAGGGTGGTGGGCACTTAATGAGTTGCTGAAGGATGGTGAGGCCTATAGTGCTATCAAATGATACCGCGGCCTCACAGAACTACTGGAAGGTGTTGGATGCTAAGGGACCTATTGAAGGATGCTGGGGCTTCAAGGAGCTTTGAAGAGTTCTAAAGGAATAAGGGAGCTTTTAAAGATACTGGGGCCTCAGGGCGCCTTGGAAGGGTGCTGGGCACTTAATGAGTTGCTGAAGGATGGTGAGGCCTATAGCAGCTATCAAAGGATGTTGTGGCCTCAGGGAACTGCGGAAGGGTGCTGGAGGTCCAATGGAGCTATTGAAGGATGCCAGGGCCTCAGGGAGCTATTAAATGATGCTAGAGATCTGAGGGTGCTATTAAAGGATGCTGAGGCCTCAAAGAGCTATCCAAGAGTATTGGAGGTTCAAAGAAGCTATTGAAGGATGCAAGGGCCTCAGTGAGCTATTGAAGGGTGTTGGAGGTCCAAGAGAGCTATTTAAGTATGTTGGGGCCTCAGGGAGCTACTGAAGGTGCTGGAGGCCTAAGGGAGTCACCGAAGAATGCTGGGGCCTCAAGGAGCTATTCAAGGGGGCTGGAGGACTAAGGGAGCGATTGAAGGATGTTGGGGCCTCAGGAAGCTATTGAAGAGTGCCAGTGGCCTAAGGGAGCTTTTGACGGATGCAGGGGCCCCAGGAATCTATTGAGTGCTGGTGGCCTAAGGGAGCCTCTGAAGGATGCTGGGGTCTCAGGGAGCTACCAAAGGGTGCTGGAGGCCTAAGGCAGCAATTCATGTATGTTGGGGGCTCAGGGAGCTACTGAAGGGTGCTGGAGGCCTAAGGGGGCTATTGAAGGATGCTGGGGCCTCAGGGAGCTATTAAAGTATACAGGGGCCCTAATCAACAACAGAAGGAGGCTGGTGCCAGGGATCACAGGATCCTAACGACCCAGTGCAGAATGCCGGGCCTAAAGGATCTATTGAAGGGAGTTGGGCCCAGGGCCCCTGGCGGACCCACCGAGGGATGTTGGGGCTTCAGACAGCAACAAAGGTGTCTTCTGTGTCCCTTGGGGAGTTCCAGGCCCTTAGGGAACCTACAAAAGAATACTGAAGCTGATGACGCGTCACAAGTAAGTACCTACCGGGGCATCCTTAAGGATCCCCCCCCCCCCCCCCCCCCCCAACCGAGAATTATCGAATGCATATCTCCGCCTTCCGGGATAGCCGAAGGTGGATGCCCCCACGGGTACCGAAGCCTAAAGCCAGAAAGCATTTGTTTAAATGTATAGCGCCAACATGCTAACTCCAAGGGCTGCCCGTTCGTTGGAGGTCTGTGGAGCAGGACAGGGTGGGGTTTTACAGTTTCAGGCTTCAGAACCACCTTCCATCCCTCTTGTTCCGGGTCCTGCCATTCATCCTTCCGAGCTGTGCAGCGCCTGGCGGTGGCCAAACCCCCAGGGCCCAAAATACCCGGAGGGAAAGAGGGCTATTCATAGGTCTGGTGGGATGGAGGCAGGGCGAGCCCCTGCTGTGGGAACCCAAAAATACACCTTCAGTGCCGCCCCCTCTGCAGCGGGCTCGAGCCCTCCCGGGCACCCGCCCAGGGCACGGGCACTGCTCGGCACAGGCGCATTCACCCCACGGGCTGCCCAGAGGCCGCTGCAGGCGGGAGCCCCACCATCTGGCCAAAGGGTCAGAAGAGGTGCACTTGAGGGGCCCTCCCCAGCGCGAACAAGATCCGGAGTTTGGTGGGGGCAGTATGACGTAGGAATGCTGCCCCCACCCTCCGTGGGTGCCTGGGGTCCACCACGATGGCCCAGACTCTGGTAGCCATGGACCAGCCGGAGAGAGCTGGGCATGCAAATATTTGCGCTGCCACGGGGGTGTGAAGGGAGCGTAGAGGGCTGAGGGCCTGGTGGGCTCGGGGGGCCTGGGGCGTTCAATAGCTCATTTGGAGAACAAAAACACACATTAGTGAAGGATCCAGAGGGCTCGGCCTCTGTGGTTGGTGCCACGTCATCAGATGGTAGAGCCCCAGCCACTCCACCTGACCCTTTACAGACCCTCTCCCAGCCCCTCACCAGCCCCTCCCCTACCCTCCGCCTCAGCTGCACCCCAGCCCCTCCACTATCCCTGAACTGCACTCCAACCCCTCCACTACCCCTCCACCTCAGCTGCACTCCAGCCCCTCCACTGCCCCTCCACCTCAGCTGCACTCTAGCCTCTCCACCTCAACTGCACCCCAGCCCCTCCACTATCCCTCAACTGTACTCCAACCCCTCCACTACCCCTCCACCTCAGCTGCACCCCAGCCCCTCCACTACCCCTCCACCTCAACTGCACCCAGCCCCTCCACTGCCCCTCCACCTCAACTGCACCCCAGCCCCTCCACTTCCCCTCCTCCTCAGCTGCACCCCAGCCCCTCCACTACCCCTCCACCTCAGCTGCACCCCAGCCCCTCCACTACCCCCCACCTCAGCTGCACTCCAGCCCCTCCTCTACCCCTTCACCTCAGCTGCACCCAATCCCTCCACTTCCCCTCCACCTCAGCTGAACCCCAACCCCTCCACTACCCCCACCTCAGCTGCACTACAGCCCCTTCACTACCCCTCCACCTCAACTGCACCCCAGCCCCTCCACTACACCTCCACCTCAGCTGCACTCCAGCCCCTCCACTACCCCTCCACCTCAGCTGCACCCCAGCCCCTCCACTACCCCTCCACCTCAGCTATACCCCAGCCCCTCCACTACCCCTAACACCTCAGCTGCACCCAAACCCCTTCACCTCAGCTGCACTCCAGCCACTCCATCTCAGCTGCACCCCAGCCCCTCCACCTCAACTGCACTACATCCCCTCCACTACCATCCCCTCCACTACCAACCCCTCCACTACCCCTCCACCTCACCTGCACCCTAGCCCCTCCACTACCCCTCCACCTCAGCTGCACTACAGCCCCTTCACTACCCCTCCACCTCAGCTATACCCCAGCCCCTCCACTACCCCTCCACCTCAGCCGCACCATAGCTTCTCCACCTCAACTGCACCCCAGCCCCTCCACTACCCCTCCACCTCAGCTGAACCACAACCCCTCCACTACCAGTCCACCTCAGCTGCACTCCAACCTCACACTGCATCTCCATTTCAATACTCTGCCCTCGTTGCCGTTCTCTACCTGAGCTCTCCACCATCACTTCCTCTCTCCACCCTCACATCCCCTCACTACCTCCACCCTCACTTCTCCTCTTCACCTCTCCTCTCACTTCATCTCACCACCTCCCCCTCACTTCTCCTCTCTACCTCCACCTCCACCTTCACTTCTCCTGTCCTCTCCCCTCTCCAAATCCCCCCTCAGTTCCCCTCTCCATCTCCACCCTCACCTATCCTCTCTTCACCACCACCCTCGCTGCCACTTTCCATCTCAGCCCACTCTCACCGAGACAGCAGAGAGCACCCCAGTACATACTCATAGGGACAGTGGAGCCTGCACCAGGACACTCACAGGGACAGTGGAGCCTGCACCAGGATACTCACAGGGACAGTGGAGCCTGCACCACGACATACTCATAGGGACAGTGGAGCCTGCACCAGGACATACTCATAGGGACAGTGGAGCCTGCAGCTGGACATACTCTCAGGGACAGTGGAGCCAGCAGCAGGACATACTCACAGGACAGAGGAGCCTGCAGCAGGGCATACTCTCAGGGACAGTGGAGCCAGCGGCAGGACATACTCTCGGGGACAGTGGAGCTTGACCAGGACATACTCTCAGGACACAGTGGAGCCTGGCTAGGACATACTCTCAGGGACAGTGGGGCCTTCAGCAGGACATACTCTCAGGGACAGTGGAGCCTGCATCAGGAAATACTCTCAGGACAGTGGAGCCTGCAGCAGGACATACTCTCAGAGACCGTAGAGCCTGCACCAAGACATACTCACAGGGACATTGAAGCCTGCAGCAGGACATACTCTCAGGGACAGTGGAGCCTGCAGCAGGACATACTCACAGGGACGTTGGAGCCTGCACCAAGACATACTCACAGGGACAGTGGAGCCTGCGGCAGGACGTACTCTCAGGGACAGTGGAGCCTGCACCAAGACATATTCACAGGGACAGTGAAGCCTGCAGCAGGACATACTCAGAGGGACAGTGAATCCTGTAGCAGGATATACTCTCAGGGACAGTGGATCCTGCACCAGGACATACTCACAGGGACAGTGAAGCCTGCACAAGACATACTCACAGGGACAGTGGAGCCTGCAGCAGGACATATTCATAGGGACAGTGGAGCCAGCAGGACATACTCACAGGGACAGTGAAGCCTGCACCAGGATATACTCACAGGGACAGTGAAGCTTGTAGCAGGACATACTCACAGGGACAGTGGTGCCTGCAGCTAGGCACTACCACAGGGACAGTGGATCCTGCACCAGGACATACTCTCAGGGACAGTGGAGCCTGCAGCTGGGCAGTACCACAGGGACAGTGGAGCCTGCAGCTGGGCAGTACTACAGGGACAGTGGAGCCTGCACAAGGATATACCCACAGGGACAGTGGAGCCTGCAGCTGGGCAGTACTACAGGGACAGTGGAGCCTGCACAAGGATATACCCACAGGGACAGTGGAGCCTGCAGCTGGGCAGTACCACAGGGACAGTGGAGCCTGCAGCAGGACATACTCACAGGGACAGTGGAGCCAGCAGGACATACTCACAGGGACAGTGGAGCCAGCAGGACATACTCACATGACAGTGGAGCCTGCAGCAGGACATACTCACAGGGACAGTGGAGCCAGCAGGACATACTCACAGCATAATGGAGCCTGCAGCAGGACATACTCTCAGGGACAGTGGAGCCTGCAGCTGGACATACTCACAGAGACAGTAGAGCCTGCACCAGGATACTCACAGGGACAGTGAAGCCTGCAGCAGGATATACTTCCAGGGACAGTGGAGCCTGCACCAGGATACTCACAGGAACAGTGGACCCTGCAGCAGGACATACTCACAGGGACAGTGGAGCCTGCATCAGGATACTCACAGGGACAGTGGAGCCTGCACCAGGACATACTCTCAGGGACAGTGGAGCCTGCACCAGGACATACTCTTAGGGACAGTGGAGCCTGCACCAGGACTTTCTCACAGGGACAGAGGAGCCTGCAGCTGGACATACTCTCAGGGACAATGGAGGCTGCACCAGGACATACACTCAGGGACAGTGGAGCCTGCACCAAGGCATACTCACAGGGACAGTAGAGCCTGCAGCTGGACATACTCACAGGGACAGTGGAGCCAGCAGGACATACTCACAGGGACATCGGAGCCAGCAGGACATACTCACATGACAGTGGAGCCTGCAGCAGGACATACTCACAGGGACAGTGGAGCCAGCAGGACATACTCACTGCATAATGGAGCCTGCGGCAGGACATACTCTCAGGGACAATGGAGCCTGCACCAAGGCATACTCACAGGGACAGTGGAGCCTGCACCAAGGCATACTCACAGGGACAGTGGAGCCTGCAGCTGGACATACTCACAGGGACAGTGGAGCCAGCAGGACATACTCACAGGACAGTGGAGCCTGCAGCAAGACATACTCAAAGGACAGAAGAGCCTGCAGCATGACATACTCTCAGGAACAGTGGAACCTGCACCAGGACATACTCACAGGGACATGGAGCCTGCACCAGGACATACTCACAAGGACAGTGGAGCCTGCGGCTGGACATACTCACAGGGACAGTGGGGCCTGCACCAGGACATACTCACAGGGACAGTGGAGCCTGCAGCTGGGCAGTACTACAGGGACAGTGGAGCCTGCACAAGGATATACCCACAGGGACAGTGGAGCCTGCAGCTGGGCAGTACTACAGGGACAGTGGAGCCTGCACAGGGATATACCCACAGGGACAGTGGAGCCTGCAGCTGGGCAGTACCACAGGGACAGTAGATCCTGCAGTAGGACATACTCACAGGGACAGTGGAGCCAGCAGGACATACTCACATGACAGTGGAGCTTGCAGCAGGACATAATCACAGGGACAGTGGAGCCAGCAGGACATACTCACAGCATAATGGAGCCTGCAGCAGGACATACGCTCAGGGACAGTGGAGCCTGCAGCTGGACATACTCACAGAGACAGTAGAGCCTGCACCAGGATACTCACAGGGACAGTGGAGCCTGCAGCAGGATATACTTCCAGGGACAGTGGAGCCTGCACCAGGATACTCACAGGGACAGTGGACCCTGCAGCAGGACATACTCACAGGGACAGTGGAGCCTGCATCAGGATACTCACAGGGACAGTGGAGCCTGCACCAGGACATACTCTCAGGGACAGTGGAGCCTGCACCAGGACATACTCTTAGGGACAGTGGAGCCTGCACCAGGACTTTCTCACAGGGACAGAGGAGCCTGCAGCTGGACATACTCTCAGGGACAGTGGAGGCTGCACCAGGACATACTCTCAGGGACAGTGGAGCCTGCACCAAGGCATACTCACAGGGACAGTAGAGCCTGCAGCTGGACATACTCACAGGGACAGTGGAGCCAGCAGGACATACTCACAGGGACATCGGAGCCAGCAGGACATACTCACATGACAGTGGAACCTGCAGCAGGACATACTCACAGGGACAGTGGAGCCAGCAGGACATACTCACTGGATAATGGAGCCTGCGGCAGGACATACTCTCAGGGACAGTGGAGCCTGCACCAAGGCATACTCACAGGGACAGTGGAGCCAGCAGGACATACTCACAGGACAGTGGAGCCTGCAGCAAGACATACTCAAAGGACAGAAGAGCCTGCAGCATGACATACTCTCAGGAACAGTGGAACCTGCACCAGGACATACTCACAGGGACATGGAGCCTGCACCAGGACATACTCACAAGGACAGTGGAGCCTGCGGCTGGACATACTCACAGGGACAGTGGGGCCTGCACCAGGACATACTCACAAGGACAGTGGAGCCTGCGGCTGGACATACTCACAGGGACAGTGGAGCCTGCACCAGGACATACTCACAGTGACAGTGGAGCCTGCGGCTGGACATACTCACAGTGACAGTGGAGCCTGCGGTTGGACATACTCACAGGTACAGTGGAGCCTGCACCAGGATATACTCTCAGGGACAGTGGAGCCTGCACCAGGACACTCACAGGGACAGTGGAGCCTGCACCAGGACACTCACAGTGACAGTGGAGCCTGCAGCAAGACATACTCTCAGGGACAGTGGAGCCTGCACCAGGACATACTCACAGGGACAGTGGAGCCTGCACCAGGACATACTCACAGGGACAGTGAAGCCTGCGGCCGGACATACACACGTGGACAGTAAACCTGCGGCAGGACATACGCACAGGGACAGTGAAGCCTGCAGCAAGACATACTCTCAGGGACAGTGGAGCCTGCAGCTGGGCAACCTCACAGGGACATTGGAGCCTGCACAAGGACATACTCACAGGGACAGTGGAGCCTGCACCAGGACGTACGCACAGGGACAGTGGAGCCTGCACAAGACATACTCTCAGGGACAGTGGAGCCTGCACCAGGACATACTCACAGGGAGGTTGACGCCTGCAGCAAGACATACTCTCAGGGACAGTGGAGCCTGCAGCTGGGCAACCTCACAGGGACATTGGAGCCTGCACCAGGACATACTCACAGGGACAGTGGAGCCTGCACCAGGACATACGCTCAGGGACAGCGAAGCCTGCACCAGGACATATTCACAGGGACAGTGGAGCCTGCAACAGGACATACTCACAGGGACAGGGGAGCCTAGGACACTCACAAGGACAGTGGAGCCTGCAGCAGGACATACTCTCAGGGACAGTGGAGCCTGCACCAGGACATATTCTCAGGAACAGTGGATCCTGCAGCTGGATATACTCACAGGGATAGTGGAGCCTGCACCAGGACATACTCTCAGGGACAGTGGAGCATGCACCAGGACATACGCACAGGGACAGTGAAGCCTGCAGCAGGACATACTCTCTGGGACAGTGGAGCATGCACCAGGACATACGCACAAGGACAGTGGAGCCTGCACCAGGACATACTCACAGGGACAGTGGAGCCTGCAGCCGGACATACTCACAGGGACAGTGGAGCCTGCATCAGGACATACTCTCAATGACAGTGGAGCCTGCACCAGGACATACTCTCACGGACAGTGGAGCCCGCACCAGGACATACTCACAGAGACATTGAAGACTGCGGCAGGACATACTCACAGGGACAATGAAGCCTGTGGGAGGACATACTCTCAGGGACAGTGGAGCCTCCACCAGGACATACTCTCAGGGACAGTGGAGCCTGCACCAGGACATACTCATAGAGACAGTGAAGCCTGCAGCAGAACATACTCACAGGGACAGTGGAGCTTGCACAGGACATACTCTGAGGGACAGTGGACCCTGCAGCAGAACATACTCTCAGGGACAGTGGAGCCTGCACCAGGACACTCACAGGGACAATGGAGTCTGCAGCACAGCCTTTCCACACGGGCAGTGGAGCCTGCGGCTGGAGACACATGGACAGTGGAGCCTGCATAGGGTAACCTGTCAGTGCAGTAAGAGCTGCAGAGGTGAAGGCTGCACAGGGTATCCTGTCAGTGCAGAAAGGACTGCAGCAGTGAAGGCTGCACTTGGTAACCTTTCAGTGCAGTAAGGACTGCAGCAGTGAAGGCTGCACAAGGTAACCTATCAGTGCAGTAAGAGCTACAGGGATGAAGACTGCACAAGGTAACCTGTCAGTGCAGTAAGGGCTGCAGCAGTGAAGGCTGCACCGGGTAACCTGCCGGTGCAGTAAGGCCTACTGCACCCAAGGCTTCACGGTAACCTGTCAGTGTAGTACGGTCTGCAGCAGTGAAAGCTGCACAGGGTACCCTGTCATTGCAGTAAGAGATGCAGCAGCGATGGCTGCACAGGGTAACCAGTCAGTGCAGTAAGGATTGCAACAGAGAAGGCTGCACAGGGTAACCTGTTGGTGCAGTAAGGGCTGCAGCAATGAAGGCTGCACAGGGTAACCTGTGAGTGCAGTAAGGGCTGCAGAGGTGAAGGCTGCACAGGGTAACCTGTCAATGCAGTAAGGGCTGCAGAGGTGAAGACTGCACAGGGTAACCCTCAGTGCAGTTAGGGCTACAGAGGTGAAGGCTGCACAGGGTAACCTGTCAGCGCAGTACGGCCTGCAGCAGTGAAGGCTGCACAGGGTAACCTGTCATTGCAGTAAGGGCTGCAGAGGTGAAGACTGCACAGGGTAACCCTCAGTGCAGTTAGGGCTACAGAGGTGAAGGCTGCACAGGGTAACCCTCAGTGCAGTAAGGACTGCAGCAGTGAAGGCTGCACAGGGTAACCTGTGGGTGCAGTAATGGCTGCAGCGGTAATGGTTTACAGGGTGAACTGTTGTTGTAGTCAGGGCTGCAGCGGTGAAGGCTGCACAGGGTATCCTGTTGGTGCAGTAAGGGCTGCAGCAGCGAAGGCTGCACAGGGTATCCTGTTGGTGCAGTAAGGGCTGCAGCAGCGAAGGCTGCACATGGTAAACTGTCAGTGGAGTAAGGTCTGCAGCAGTGAAGGCTGCACAGGGTAACCTGTCATTGCAGTAAGAGCTGCAGCAGCAAAGGCTGCACAGGGTAACTGGTCAGTGCAGTAAGGGCTACTAGGCGGAAGACTGCACAGGGTAACTTGTCAGTGCAGGAAGGCCTGTAGCCAGAAGGCTGCACAGAGTAACCTGTCAGTGCAGTAAGGACTGCAGCGGTAATGGTTTACAGGGTGAACTGTTGTTGTAGTCAGGGCTGCAGCGGTGAAGGCTGCACAGGGTAACCTGTCAGTGCAGTAAGGGCTGCAGCTGTGAAAGCTGCACAGGGTAACCTGTCAGTGCAGTAAGGGCTGCAGCAGCGAAGGCTGCACATGGTAAACTGTCAGTGGAGTAAGGTCTGCAGCAGCGAAGGCTGCACATGGTAAACTATCAGTGGAGTGAGAGCTGCAGAGGTGAAGGCTGCATCGAGTAACCTGTTGGTGCAGGAAGGACTGCAGCAGCGAAGGCTGCACAGGGTAACCTGTGGGTGCAGTAAGGGCTGCAGCGGTAATGGTTTACAGGGTGAACTGTTGTTGTAGTCAGGGCTGCAGCGGTGAAGGCTGCACAGGGTAACCTGTCAGTGCAGTAAGGGCTGCAGCTGTGAAAGCTGCACAGGGTAACCTGTCAGTGCAGTAAGGGCTGCAGCAGCGAAGGCTGCACATGGTAAACTGTCAGTGGAGTAAGGTCTGCAGCAGCGAAGGCTGCACATGGTAAACTATCAGTGGAGTGAGAGCTGCAGAGGTGAAGGCTGCATCGAGTAACCTGTTGGTGCAGGAAGGCCTGCAGCAGCGAAGGCTGCAAAGGGTAACCTGTTGGTGCAGTACGGGCTGTAGCAAGAAACACTTCACAGGGTAACCTATCAGTGCAATAAGTACTGCAGCACCGAAGGCTGAACAGGATATCCTTTCCATGCAGTAAGAGCTGCAGCAACGAAGGCTGCACCAGTAACCTGTCAGTGGAGTAAGAGCTGCAGCAATGAAGGATGCACAGGGTAACCTGTTAGTACAGTAGGATCTGCAGTGGTAAAGGCTGGACAGGGTAATCTGTTGATGCAGGAAGGGCTGCAACAGCAAAGACTGCACAGGGTAACCTGTTGGTGCAGTAAGGCCTGCAGCAGCAAAGGCTGAACATAGTAACCTGTGAGTGCAGTAAGGGCTGCAGCGGTAATGGCTTACAGGGTAAACTGTTGGTGTAGTCAGGGCTGCAGCAGTGAAGGCTGCACAGAGTAACTTGTCAGTGCAGTAAGGACTGCAGCAGCAAAGGCTGCACATAGTAACCAGCTTGTGAGGTAAGGGCTGTAGTAAGGAACACTTCACAGGGTAACCTGTCAGTGCAGTAAGGACTGCAGCAGCCAAGGCTGCACCGTGTAATCTTTTGGTGTAGTAAGGGCTGCAGCAGTGAAGGCCCCACCAGATAACTTGTCCATGCAGTAAGGAGTGCAGCAGTGAAGGCTGCACAAGGTAACCTGTCAGTGCAGTAAGGACTGCAGCAGCAAAGTCTGAACAGTGTAACCTGTCAGTGTAGTAAGAGCTGCAGCAGTAAAGGCTACACAAGGTAACCTGCTGGTGAGGTAAGGACTGCAGCAGCGAAGGCTGCTCAGAGTAACCTGTCAGTGCAGTACAGCCTGCAGCAGTGGAGGCTGCATAGGGTAACCCGTCAGTGCAGTAAGGCCTGCAGCAGCAGCAAATGCTGCACAGGGTAACTTGCAAGTGCAGTAAGGGCTGCAGAGGTAATGGCTTACAGGGTAAACTGTTGGTGTAGTCAGGGATGCAGCAGTGAAGGCTGCACAGGGTAACCTGTCAGTGCAGTAAGGGCTGCAGCTGTGAAGGCTGCACAGGGTAACCTGTCAGTGGAGTAAGGTCTGCAGCAGCGAAGGCTGTACATGGTAACCTGTCAGTGCAGTAAGGGCTGCAGCAGCAAAGGCAGCACCGAGTAACCTGTTGGTGCAGGAAGGCCTACGGCAGCGAAGGCTGCAGACGGTAACCTGTTGGTGCAGTACGGGCTGTAGCAAGAAACACTTCACAGGGTGACCTATCAGTGCAATAAGTACTGCAGCACCGAAGGCTGAACAGGATATCCTTTCCATGCAGTAAGAGCTGCAGCAACAAAGGCTGCACCAGTAAGCTGTCAGTGCAGTAAGGGCCGCAGCAATGAAGGCTGCACAAGGTAACCTGTCAGTGCAGTAAGGGCTGCAGCAATGAAAGCTGCACATAGTAACCTGTCAGTGCAGTAAGAGCTGCAGCAGTAAAGGCTGGAGAGGGTAATCTGCCGATGGAGGAAGGGCTGCAGCAGCAAAGACTGCACAGGGTAACCTGTTGGTGCAGTAAGGCCTGCAGCAGCGAAGGCTGCACAGGGTAACCTGTTGGTGCAGTAAGGGCTGCAGCAGCAAAGACTGCACAGGGTAACCTGTCGGTAGAGTAAGAGCTGCAGGGGTTAAGGCTGCACAGGGTAACCCGTCAGTGCCATACAGCCTGAAGTAGTGAAGGCTGCATAGGGCAACCTGTCTGTGCAGTAAGGCCTGCAGCAGCAAAGACTGCACATAGTAACCTGCTGGTGGGGTAAGTGCTGTAGTAAGGAAAACTTCACAGGGTAACCTGTCAGTGCAGTAAGGACTGCAGCAGCTAAGGCTGCACCGTGTAACCTGTCAGTGCAGTAAGGGCTGCAGCAGTGAAGGCTGCACATAGTAACCTTCTAGTGCAGTAAGGGCTTCAGAGGTGAAGGCTGCACAGGGTAACCTGTCAGTGCAGTAAGGCCTGCAGCAGTGAAGACTGCAGTGGGTAACCTGTCAGTGCAGTAAGGCCTGCAGCAGTGAAGACTGCAGGGTGTAACCTGTCAGTGCAGTAAGGACTGCAGCAGCGAAGGCTGCATAGGGTAACCTGTTGGTGCAGTAACAGCTGCAGCAGTGAAGGCTGCATAGGGTAGTCTGTCAGTGCAGTAAAGCAGCGGCGAAGGCTGCACAAGGTAACCTGTTTGTGCAGTAGGGGCTGCAGCAGCGAAGGCTGCACAGGGTAACTGGTGAGTGCAGTAAGGGCTGCGGCAGTGAAGGCTGCACCGGCTAACCTGTTGGTGCAGTAAGGACTGCAGGGGTGAAGGCTGCACTGGGTAACCTGTCAGTGCAGTAAGGGCTGCAGAGGTGAAGGATGCACAGGGTATCCTGTCAGTGCAGTAAGGGCTGCAGCACTGAAGGCTGCACAGGGTAACCTTTCGGTGCAGTAATGGCTACAGCAACGAAGGCTGCACCGGGTAACCTGTTGGTGCAGTAAGGGCTGCAGCAATGAAAGGCTGCACAGGGTAACCTGTTGGTGCAGTAATGGCTGCACCAGCGAAGGCTGCACCAGATAACATGTCAGTGCAGTAAGGGCTGCAGCAGAGGAGGCTGCACAGGGTAACCTGTCAGTGCAGTAAGGGCTACATCAGTAATGGTTTACAGGGTAAACTGTTGGTGTAGTCAGGGCTGCAGCGGCAAAGACTGCACAGGGTAACCTGTGAGTGCAGTAAGGGCTGCAGCAGTAATGGTTTACAGGGTAACCTGTCAGTGCAGTAAGGGCTGCAGCAGTGAAGGCTGCACAGGGTAACCTGTCAGTGCAGTAATGGCTGCACCAGCGAAGGATGCACCAGGTAACATGTCAGTGCAGTAAGGGCTGCAGCAGAGGAGGCTGCACAGGGTAACCTGTCAGTGCAGTAAGGGCTACATCAGTAATGGTTTACAGGGTAAACTGTTGGTGTAGTCAGGGCTGCAGCGGCAAAGACTGCACAGGGTAACCTGTGAGTGCAGTAAGGGCTGCAGCAGTAATGGTTTACAGGGTAACCTGTCAGTGCAGTAAGGGCTGCAGCAGTGAAGGCTGCACAGGGTAACTTGTTGGTGCAGTAAGGGCTGCAGCAGTGAAGGCTGCACAGGGTAACTTGTTGGTGCAGTAAGGGCTGCAGCAGTGTCCCTTCCGAGACAACAGGGCATTAGGCAACAGGGCCTGCAGGGCTCTCTCCCAGGGGCTGTAGTGAATTCTCCCAGGGGCTGTGGTGATCTCTCCCAGGGACTGCAGGGCTCTCTCCCAGGGGTTGCATGGGTTCTCTTCCAGAGACTGCAGGGATCTCGCCCAGGGACTGTAGTAATCTCTCCCAGGGACTGCAGAGTTCTCTCCCAGGGGCTGTTTTCTCTCCCAGGGGCTGTAGTGATCTCTCCCAGGGGCTGCAGGGTTCTCTCCCAGGGACTGTAGTAATCTCTCCCAGGGACTGCAGAGTTCTCTCCCAGGGGCTGTTTTCTCTCCCAGGGTCTGTAGTGATCTCTCCCAGGGGCTGCAGGGTTCTCTCCCAGGGACTGTAGTAATCTCTCCCAGGGACTGCAGAGTTCTCTCCCAGGGACTGCAGAGTACTCTCCCAGGGGCTGTAGTGATCTCTCCCAGGGACTGCAGGGTTCTCTCCCAGGGACTGCAGGGCTCTCTCCCAGGGGCTGTGGTGATCTCTCCCAGGGATTGCAGGGTTCTCTCCCAGGGACTGCACGGATCTCTCCCAGGGGTTGCAGGGCTCTCTCCCAGGGGCTTCAGGGATCCCTCCCAGGGGCTGCAGGGTTCTCTCCCAGGGACTGCAGGGTTCTCTCCCAGGGACTCAGGGTCTGGCAGAATATCTGTGACTAACAAACAGAAGGCACAAACAGGGGCCATTATTAGCAAACACTCCTTACAAACAACCAGGAAAGATTGCCGACAAACCGGAGCCAAATTACAGGAGGCAGCGCTAACTAACAGGAGGGATTACTAACACACGGGAGCCATTACAGGAGGCTTTACTAACAAACAGGAGCCATTACTAACAAACAGGACATGTTACAAGAGACATTGCCACCAAACAGAACCATTACTAACAAACAGGAGCCATCACTAACAAACCGGCTGCCTGACTGACAGCTGAGGCTGAGTCATGTCCGACAACTCAGTGACTGATAAATAAGCCTAAACATGATTAACAGCCGAGGCTGAGACGTGACTGACAGCTCAGACCGACACATGCCTGACAAGTCTGACTGAGACGTGATTTACAGCAGAATGACTGACCGGTTAGCCTCAAACATGACTGACAGCTCTGACTGAGACGTGATTGACAGCGAACACGATCGATAGCTCTGTGATTGACAGGTCAGCCTCATACTTGTCTGACATCTGAGGCCGAGGCTTGACTGACAGGACAGTCAAGGACACATCTATATACACTGATCATGCTTCATGGCTTATTAGTCGCTGGCTTGGGGCCTCTGGACTATTTATTCATTACATATCTCCATCTACCGATCATCCATCACTAACTGATGACACATTGACCTCAATGGGCCTCTTGGCCAGTTATTGACGATGTATTAGCATGCGCTCGATTATTGATTACTGACTACCCATGGATATTCATGGACGACCTTCACCAATTACTGATCACCTTTCACAGGATATTGGCACCCATCTGAAACTCATGGGCCCGATCAGCGGGTATTGATCATCTATTGACATTTACAGATACCTGATATCTGTGGGCCCCATCACTTAGTTATGGGTTACTTGATGGCATTTACAGATCACCTCGCCAGTTATTGATCAACATTTGACATAAACGGACCCCACACTGGTCATTGATCACCTATTGACATTTACAGATCTCTTCAGCAGTTATTGATCAGCGATTCTCACTTAAGGACCCGACACTGGTCACTGATCACTTATTGACATTTACAGATCCCTTCACCAGTAATTGATTACCTAACGGCATCTATTGATCCCATCACTTGTTATTGGTTACGTAGGACTCCTAGACTTTCAATCAAGTTGTTGTCATTTAGAGGAAGTTATTGATTACCGATTGATACATACGGGCTCCGTCACTAGTTATTGATTACAGATTGATATATACCGGCTCCGTCACTAGTTATTGATTACCTAGTGACACATACGGGCTCCTTCACTAGTTATTGATTACCAATTGATATATACGGGCCCCGTCACCAGTTATTGATTACCTATTGACATATACGGGCTCCCTCGGTGGTTATTGATTACCTATTGACATATAGGTACTTCGCCAAATATTGAGTTCCTATCGATCGTTTTTTGATTATCTGTTGACATCTATTGAGCCAGTCGCAAGTTATTGATTAGCTATTGACATACCCGGCCCTTTACCATTTATTGATTACATTTCGAAATCTAGGTAGTCTTTCACGAATTTGCGTTTACCTGTTGTCACCTTCGTGATTTATTAATTGAGCCCCTAGTGACACATACGGACCACTTCGCCAGTTATTGATTACCCATTGACATCCCTCCACCAGTTATTGATATGTGTTGAGATCCATGGGTTCCCTTCATCAGTGATCACCCATTATCCTTCGTGAGCCTCAGTCCCTACGCCTTCACTCATTCATTCCTCCAGACAGGGTCATCCGGGCGGAGTGACAGCTCTCCTGTCCCGCCCTCCTCCCAGGCTGCAGGGTTACCCCTCTCCCCACCTCACACCTCGCGGCCCCTGCGCCCCTAGGACTCGCGGTGCTGCTTCCAGACCCGACGCTGACCCCAAACCTGAACCCCTTTAGCACGTGAAGCCATCTGTGACCAGGGCACCCCGAAACCACAAGGGCACCTCCCCGGACACCCCCAGGCACACCAGTCTCTTTTATTAAGACCCTCCGGACCAAAGAGACCCCCTGCACCCTGCTTCGGATAGCGCCTCCCCAAGTTCCGAGACCTCTGCCCCCCTAGCCCCCTCCCCAAACACGATTGTTGAGATACAAGGTGATGATAGCACCCTCCCCACACCCCTGTACAATCGAGGCGCTTCTCGCCCATCCCTTGCGAGCACTGCGCACCTCACCGCCCCCACATTTAGACCTACAGCGCCTACGAGGTGCCTTGAAAACAACGAGCGACTTCAGTGGAGCGCCTAAATCAACTAAGAACTCGCCATGGTGGGTGAGGGGAGAGGGGAGGGTGCCATAGTGGGGAGGAGAGTGGAATAAGGTGCACTTGAAAGGATATAGTGCCATGATTTGAACAAAATGCCATTGTGAGAATAGGATGCAATTGAGGGAATAGTGTGCGCAGAGGGAATGTCGTGTCATTGAAGGAATACTGTGTTGAGGGAATAGTTTTCGCCGACGGAGTAGGGTACATTTGGAAGAATAAGGGGTGTTGGACCGAATGAGGTGCCTTGGGAGGAAGGGTTGCATTGATACAAAAGCGAGCAGCTTTTGGTGAAAGGGGATCCCTTGAAGAAGTACAGCGCCTTGGAAGTTACGGCGCATCCTTTGGAGGAACGAGGCGCTTTCTAAAGAATAGGCAGCAGAGTCTGGAACAAGGCGCTTCTGAAGGGGCAAAGTGTCTTAGGAGGGTTGAGTTACCCCTGGAAGGAACATAGCGCCTGGGGCTGGGACTTGGTACTCAAGGGAGGGGCACTGATGGGGGAGTGTGGTACTCAACGAGGCGCTGCGGAGGCACGCAATGCTCAAGGGAAGGCTCGTGTGGAGGGGACAGCGCAAGGCAGAGGGAAGAGGCTACCTTGGAAGGAATGGCGCGCCTTTAGGTGATGCGCATGGAAATAAACGATGCGGTGTGAAAGGAATGAGGCGCCTTGAATGAAGCGCCTCGAAAGGAAGTATGATGTGGCTGGACAGGGGTGATGCGGCTTGAAAGGGATGGGGTGCCTAAAATGATTGAAGCGCCTTGAATGATGCGCCTCAAAAGAAACTATGTTGTGCCTTGAAAGAGATGGTGTGCCTGGACCGGGATGGAGCGCCTTGAAAATAATGATATTCTGTGAAAGAAATGAAGAGCCTTGAACGATGAGCCTCGAAACGAACTATGTGCCTCGAAACGAACTGTGCTGTGACTTGAAAAGAATGATGCGACTTCAAGGCATTGATGCGCCTTGGAAGCAACGAGGCACCTTTGAAGGCACGAACCCTCTTTGGTGGGGGCGGGGGTATTGTAAAAGGAATGGGTGCAATTACACATCTCTTGGCCAAGTCCGTACGACACCCCAACAGGGTGCGATGGCGGAGGGGGCAGATTTGTCCCCCAAAACTCAAGTCTGCTAGAGGTGATCATTGAAGGGCCAGCTTACCCCCCCCCCCCCCCCCCCAAACTCGTGGCATGTGACAGATGATGGAAAAGTCAGCAAGCTTCCCTGCTCCCCCTCCCCCAAACCCCCCCCCCCCCCCCACACACAAAAATCACACCAAGCTGGGAAACGACGGAAGAATTTCAATGTCCTGTACCCCAAAACCTGTGCCACTTAGGAGAGGGAAGGAAGAGGCTGTGGGGTCCCACGATCCATGCCAACTGTAAGAGTTGGCACAGGAGACCACCTGCTACCACCCCTCCCCCCAAAAAAATGAAGTTAAGCGAGACAGCAGATAGAAAAGCCTCCTGTTCCCTCGCCCCATTTCTTATGCCAGCTGGGCGAGACGATTGGGAGCGTCGAGTTTACCACCTCACGCGCAATGCCAGCTGGAAGAAAGCGCCAAAGAGTTTAACTGAGCCCCCTACACCTCTGCCGCCTGACAGTCAACCGGCCATCAGCCCCCCCAAACACCCATGCAATCCGAGAAACAAGGTTAAAGAGCTAACCCCCACCCTCTCACACCAGTGCCACCCAGGAGAGACAAAAAGTCGCCGAGGCCACCCGGTCTGCCCAAGAGCACACAGCTGCGCCCCTCGTCTCCCAGCCAGCCTTACCTGCCGCCTGCACTCTCCAGGTGCAGTGCCAGAGCACCAGGGCCAGGCTGATGAGGGGCACCCCCCTGGTCCGGGGGCCCGTGTCTTTCATGGCAGGCTGAGGGGTCGCCGGCAGAGGAGGGCGCTCGGAGGGGTGCGTGGAGGGAGCAGCTGCTGAGCTCACGGCTGCCCGGGCTCGAATACTTCCATGGAGCGGTGGCCGGGGGTGGCCCACTCAGGAGCTAGGGAGGGGAGGGGGAGGGCAGAGAGGAGGGGAGGGCAGGGGGTGGCGCCTGATGCAGGTTGGGAAGGGATGCTGTTGCAGAGATGTTTGTTATGGTGTGTGTGAGAGACGGATTATGAGGGTTCGGCGGTATCAGAGGATGATGGCGTTATCGGGGTTTGGGGGGCGCTGAGTGAGAGGGGATTGTGACGGTGTCCGGTCGGAGGGTGGCGTGGGCACAGGGCAGCAGTGGGGTGTGCGCAGAGTGTAGGTGCACAGGGCGGTGGGCGCCGAAGGTGCTGGTGCGCAGGGTACTGGTGGGGGGAGCCTAGGGTGCTGGTGGGGGTGTCAGTGAGAGCTCCCTTGCTTCACTCTGCACTCCTGGCACAGTGAGCGGCTGTCTCTGTTCACCCTCAAGCCCCGAGACTGTGGCATGCCCTGGTGCAGCGCTGGTGTGCGCAGAGCTCCTCCCCCAGGGCCAGGACCACGCCCCCTCGTGCCTTGGCACTGCCCCTGTCCTGGAGTGGGACGGGTCCCACACAGGCTTTACCCTATGTGGTGTAGAAAGGGAACACTGCCCTCTGTGCCCCTGGCACACCCCGGCCTTAACACTGCCCCTTCAGCTGGCAAAGCCCATCGTCCCTGGCACTACAGCTTAGTCCTAGCATAACCTCAGCCCTAACACTGCCCTTCAGAGCTGGTACAGCCCACCGTCCCTGGCACTACAGCTCAGTCGTGGCATAACCTCAGCCCTAACACTTCTCCCAGAGCTGGCACAGCCCACCGACCCTGGCACTACCGCTTAGTCCTCGCATAACCTCAGCCCTAACACTGTAGCTCCTCCTGTGCTGGATTGACCCCTCCTGGCCTTGGCACAGCCACTTTCCGAATAGGATAACACAGGCACCTTCTACAGACCTTGCTCCTGCACACTAACACTGGTACACCCACCCAATGCCCCTGGCACGCACTTGGCACTCCCACTTCTGCCCTGGCAAGCTCATCCCTCCTCCTCTTCCCTGGCACAACTCCTCATGCCTCTAGCTCTACCCCTCCCTTGCCTGGCATAATCTTGCCTGTTCTGGATTCTGACAACCCCCCCCCCCCCCGCCCCCCCAAACACTCCAATGTGTCCCAAAAAGTCCCAGAGCTGACCCTACCCACAGACTTTGAGACAGAACAACACACCCTTCCTGGCAAAACCGTGGGTATGCACGTGGTATCCCAATCAGATGCCAGGCACAACGTCTGTCCCTTGCACAGCGGCGGCGCTGGAACAGTGCCAACCCCTTGCGCAGCAGTGGCCCTGGCACAACGTCTGCCCCTTGCACGGCGGCAGCCTTGGCACAGCGTCTGCCCCTTGCACAGCAGTGGCCCTGGCACAACGTCTGCCCCTTGCACGGTGGTAGCCGAGGCACAGCATCTACCCCTTGCACAGCAGTGGCCCTGGCACAACATCTGCCCCTTGCACGGCGGCAGCCTTGGCACAGCGTCTGCCCCTTGCACAGCAGTGGCCCTGGCACAACGTCTGCCCCTTGCACGGTGGTAGCCGAGGCACAGCATCTACCCCTTGCACAGCAGTGGCCCTGGCACAGCGTCTGCCCCTTGCACAGCAGTGGCCCTGGCACAACGTCTGTCCCTTGCACGGTGCTAGCCTTGGCACAGCGTCTACCCCTTGCACGGCGGCAGCCTTGGCACAGCGTCTGCCCCTTGCACAGCAGTGGCCCTGGAACAACGTCTGTCCCTTGCACGGTGGCAGCCTTGGCACAGCGTCTACCCCTTGCACAGCAGTGGCCCTGGCACAACATCTGCCCATTGCACAGCAGTGGCCCTGGCACGACGTCTGCCCCTTGCACGGTGGCAGCTTTGGCACAGCATCTACCCCTTGCACAGCAGTGGCCCTGGCACAACGTCTGTCCCTTGCACGGTGGCAGCCTTGGCACAGCGTCTACCCCTTGCACAGCAGTAGCCGAGGCACAGCATCTACCCCTTGCACAGCAGTGGCCCTGGCACAGCGTCTACCCCTTGCACAGCAGTGGCCATGGCACAGCATCAGCCCCTGGTACAGCAGTGGCCCTGGCACAACGTCTGCTCGTTGCACAGCAGTGGCCGTGGCACAGCTTCTGCCCCTTGCACAGCATTGGCCCTGGCACAACGTCTGCCCGTTGCACAACATTGGCAGTGGCCCAGCGTCTGCTCATTGCACAGCAGTGGCCCTGGCACAGTGTCTGCCCCTTGCACAGTGGTGGCCCTGGCACAACGTGTGCCCCTTGCATAGCTGCAGCCTTGGCACAGCTTTTGCCCCCTGAACAGCAGTGGCCATGGCACAGTGTGTGCCCGTTGCACATCGGTGGCCTTGGCACAACGTGTGCCCCTTGCACAGCAGTGACAATGGCCCAGCGTCTGCCCCTTGCACAGCAGTGGCACAGCTCCTGCCTGTTGCATGGCAGTGGCCCTGGCACAGCGTCTGCCCGTTGCACAGCAGTGGCCCTTGCACAGTGTCTGCCCCTTGCACAGCAGTGGCAATGGCCCAGCGTCTGCCCGTTGCACAGCAGTCGCCCTGGCACATCGTGTGCCCATTGCACAGCGGTGGCAATGCCCCAGGGTCTGCCCGTTGCACAGCAGCGGCCCTGGCACAACGGGTGCCCCTTGCATAGCTGCAGCCCTGGCACAGCTTCTCCAGTCTAGCCAGTCTATACCCGGCCTGCTCTGTCCGGGCGCCGCCACACTCCCTAATCCGTTGTTAGAGTATAGTGGAGTGCGGCCTGGCCACATGCTGTGTGCGCGCGGCACATGCATGACACACATTACTAGACATAGAATTCACAGCTTTGGGGGGAGGGAGGAGCACAGCTGGTATTTTAACAAGGCTTCTCTGACAGGTGGGATTTTATGACCTGTGATGCAAGCCTGGGGGCTTAGGAAGGTAGCCTCTTCCAGCCCTTGGTAATAACCAGGGCCAATTAAATTATGCGGCAGGGTTAAGTAAATTATGGGGCAAGCAGACACAAATTATGCGGTATAATACAGCATAATTTGTAATATTATTACTTCATTATGTCGTCATTTTTAAACTTGTAACGCCGTCGGGGCATTGATTGCACTTCATTGGTACCAGGTTAACACCCAAATATAGCCGCAAGCAACAGTGAGTGACCAGTCCAGCTCTGCAGAGGCCCTCCCAGCGCACAGAAACACGCGTGGCTGCATTTCAGGAACTCTTGAACCATTTCAGCTAGACACAACATTTTTTTGTTAAAATCGGCAGAGTATGCGGCAGATTCTGAATTATGTGGCAAATCTATAATCATGCGGAAATCGCCGAAGTTACACAAGCGCATAATTCCAGTCGCCCTGGTCATAACATAAGTTTGAATCCTGTCGGGTCCATGCAGCCTTTCATTCTTCTGAAGCTGATAAAAGGAGTACCATTGGGTTGGGTAACAGTAAAACATTTTTTATCCTTCAGCAGCACAAACAGACCCCCGTTCAGTTGCCTTATGCTTCGAGAATGCTCTATATGCACCCTGGACATGTAGTAACAATGCCCTCGAAATGCTGTGCCAGGACCAGTGATGCTCTTCAGGGTACTGTGTAAGACTTCGCAATACTCCTCAGGACATTGCATCAGGACCAGACTCCCCTTGTGATGTTGTCCCAGTGTCTCCGCCCTCCCCTTTATATTCTGCAAGGACCAGTGGTGCCAGGATCCATAGTGCCCGTCAGGATGCCATGCTGCAGTCTGCAATGCTCCTCCACACAATGTGCTGGGAGTAGTAATGCCCATCAGGTCACTGTGGCAATGCCTTTAATGCTCCTCAGAATAAGGATTTAGTATCAATTATGGCTTGTTGAATATTGTGCCACGATGTGCAATGCTTCCGAAGGATACTGTGCCAAGACCAGTGGCTCCCCCTCATGATACTGTGCCAAGATCCGTGACAAAACTCATCATACTGTGCCAACATCACTGACACCACTCATCATACTGTGCCAAGATCAGTGACACCATTCATGATTCTGTACAAAGATCAGTGACACCCCTCACAATACTGTGCCAAGATCAGTTACATCACTCATGATACTCTGCCAAGATCAGTGACATCATATGGTAAGGTACCAAGATCAGTGACACTACTCATGATACTATGCCAAAATCAGTGACACCTCCTCATGATACGTAGCAAGATCAGTGATGGTACTCATGATACTATGGCAAGATCAGTGATGCCATTCATGATACAGTGCCTTTAATGACCCCCTTCATGATAGTGTGCCAAGTTCAGTGATGCTCCCTCATGAAACTGTGCCAAGATCAGTGACACTCTGTCATGATACTGTGCCAAAATCAGTGACGCCACACAAGATATTGTGCCACGATGAGTGATGCCCCTCACAATACTGTGCCAAGATCAGTGATGCCACCTATGATACTGTGCCATTAGTGACTCCCAGCAGGTGACTGTGCTAAGTGCAGTAACACTCCCTCATGATATTGTGCCAAAGATCAGTGACACACCCCTCATAATACTGTGCCAAGATCAGTGTTGCCACACAAGGTACTGTGCTAAGATCAGTGATGTCGCTTCATGATATTGTCCCAAGATCAGAGTCTGCACTTACGATACTGTGCCAAGATTAGTGACTGTAAACAAACACAAATAATGGCCGGAATGTGGAACCAATCAAGCATTCTGACTGGAGCATCCTCCCCAGCCAGGGATCATGCAAAGAACCACTACACTCACGGAGCTCTGTAGCAGACGTCTTTATTCCTCTGTATACGATCACACACTGCACTCTCATTACATCATAACCATTAATAACCACACCTTAACACCTCCCAGCAAGTTACGTAATTCCTCTATTGAGTCTGCTCAGAACCACAAGGGTCCTAGAACACACAGTTTCACAACACTACACCCCCCCTTGTTAAATAAACAGTACAAACAACAGTTACATAATATTTCTTCAATAAGTTGTTGAGGCACTCGCACTAGTCGGCCAGACTGAGTGGTACAATGTGGTCAAGAGGCACTCTGGTTGTTCACCTATGGTACCGGTTTTTATGTTTAATAGGGACTGTTAAGCAGGGTCGCCTCATTTATACCTGGAGGAGCTGATGAACGTTGAGGTATGTACTTAAAGTGTGACAAGTACTATGTGATGGACTGTCTGGGACGATGTGCTGTCTCCATGTACCCTTTGCAACTCACCATCCTCAGAGGGTCGACATCGAACCGAGTATCAGGTTCTATGCTTTTGTTTCTGTTTGAACAGGACCCAGTCACCTTTATCGAAGACGGTTTCATGAGTTTGTCAATGCTGGTTGACTTATGCTTTCATTTTGAAATTTTGAGGAGTGTCTGACATGAACCTTATCAGCATTTAAAGGTCAGTCCTCTGCCCACTGTGGTAGTTTTGTTCCAATGGCTCTTCCGAATACCAAGGTGGCAGGACTTTCACCAGTCCTGGAGTGAGGAGTTGAATGATAGGTACGGAGGGCTTGCCACAGGGCCTGGTTTAACTTGATTCCCTCCAGCGATGCTTGTTGAATGACCCTTTTGAGGGTACCCACAAATCGTTCCACAGCACCATTTTCTCGGGGCCACAGAGGTGTACTCTTTTGATGCTTGACTTTAGGCTTGAGCAGAGACTCCTTGACTTCTTTGCTATTAAAGACAGACTACTGTCAGATTTGATAATGGCGGGGATACCACATGCTGCAAAGATCTCGTCCAGCCTTTCGATGACCTTGTCATGGGTTGTGGTTGATAGCTCTTCTACTGAAGGAAGGCGTGAATACTCAGCAATGACTACCGTAAATGATGTCAGTTTCCTAAAGGCCCAAAAGAAATCAACTGCAACTCTTTCCCAGACTTGTGCAGGAAGGTCAGACATTGTCAATGGATGCTGTGTCACTTTTGGGGAAAGGCATTTGCAAAGATGACACTCTTAGTTCCCTCTCAACTCGCTCATCCAAGCGCGGGAACCACACTCGATGTCTTAGGGCTCTTTTGATGGTTACAATGCCACAATGTCGTTCATGGGCTAGTTCAATGACTTGCTGCCTTAGGCTCTCAGACATGACAATTTCTCAAGCCTCTCCATATACCTTCCTTGGTCACTGACAGTTCATCCTGTACATTTTTGAATTTTTGAAATTCAACATCGTCTGCAGTAGGTTGAGTGCTCCTTTTCCACGACTGAGTAGAAATGATGTCTTTGAGGATACGCATGTTCTTGTAGCAGCAATAATCTGTTCAATGGACAGGCCTCCTGGCATGCTAGACCTCACAATGGAGCTAATGTACTCCTCGGCTGCTTGGGATGGGGCACTGTGACGATGTAGTGGTTCTCATGAAAAGTAACCAGCAGGGTTCTGATCTTTACCCCGCTTGTGTTCAATTGAATAGTCATACTCTTGTAGTCACAACTCCCACCTCTCTTGGCTGTCCGTTTCCAAAAAAAGTGAGCAGCGTGTGGTGGTCTGCAATGGTAGTGAAACATGTTTGGTTTAGAAACATGTGAAAATGTTTGCAGGCCCACACTACAGCCACACTCTCCTTTTCTGACTGAGAATAGGCACCCCCTGTGTCAGACAGCCTTCGACTGGCATAAGCCACAAAGGGGGTGATTTTAACTTCGGCGGGCGGCGGAGGCCGCCCGCCAAAGTTCCCCCACCAAAATACCGCTCCGCAGTCGAAAGACCGCTGAGGGTATTTTGGGATTTGCCCAGGGCTGGCGGGCGGATGCCAAAAGGCTGCCCGCCAGCCCAGGGCAAATCAACCTTCCCACGAGGACGCCGGCTCAGAATTGAGCCGGCGTAGTGGGAAGGTGCGACGGGTGCAGTGGCACCCGTCGCGTATTTCAGTGTCTGCATAGCAGACACTGAAATACTTTGTGGGGCCCCCAGGGGCCCCGCGGCACCCCCTACCGCCATCCTGTTCCTGGCGGGAGACCCGCCAGGAACAGGATGGCGGTAGGGGGTGTCAGAATCCCCATGGCGGCGGAGCGTGCTCCGCCGCCATGGAGGATTCTGCAGGGCAGCGGGAAACCGGCGGGAGACCGCCGGTTTCCCGCATCTGACCGCGGCCGAACCGCCGCGGTCAGAATGCCCTGCGGGGCACCGCCGGTCTGTCGGCGGTGCTCCCGCCGACCCTGGCCCCGGCGGTCTCTAACCGCCGGGGTCAGAATGACCCTCAAAGTGTCTCTGAGCATTCAGATGACCATTATGTTAAGCAAGGATTGCCCCCAGCCCCACCGGACTCTCATCTACTGTAGTCTCAGTATGTAACTTAGGGTCCAAATAGGCCATTTCGGTTGCATTTGCAATCATGTGTTTTTATTATTTTGAACCTTTGATGACGTTCACGAGTCCACTGGAAAGAGACAGTTTGTTTTGTCAATTCTCTTAATGGGGCATTCACTGTAGCAAAGTTACAAATGTACTTTGAACAATAACTGGCCATGCCTAGAAAGGATGGAAGCACGGTCACATCTTGTGGGGAGCAAGTAACTGACAGTGCTTGAACTTTATCTGGTTGACGAGTCATTCCCCATTAGAGAATATGTGCCCAAAGAACTTAAGTTTCTCTTGTGAAATTCCCACTTTCCTGGGTTCACCATGAGACCTGCTTCAGCAAGTACACTTGTGTAAGAGCCTTGTCATGCTCTTCTTGCGTAGCTCAAAATACTATAATTAAATTCTTGTGTGACTGTTTGAATTGTTCAACTTATATCATCCTGAAATATTTCTCCAGCTGATGACACTCCAAAACTTAACCCTTTGTATCTGAACAAACAGTAGTGATGTACAAAAGTAGTGATGTACCTGCAAATTTCTTCCAACTCGAGTTGATAGAATTCCTTGTTCAGGACAAGACGAGAGAAGACTTTGGCACTGTTCAGTCGCATGGTCATGTCCGCTATGTGTGGAACAGGAATTATTTCTCTCTCGATTGCTTTGTTGGCCTGGCGCATGTCAACACAGAAGCGCACTGCACCTCCACTTTCCTTTTTTGGCACCACCATTATGGGCGAAACTCATGGTGTAGGACCGGTGGAGCGTTCAATTATGTCATGCTTCAACAGCATTCTTGGTTCTTTCTCAACAGCATTTTGCACGTGAAAAGCGACCGTTGTGCCGTTAGGCAACAGGGCAAGTGTCCTCATTAATGTGAAGTCACACCTTCATTATTTCGAGTCTTCCCAGGCCATGAAACAATGACAGAAACTGACTTACAATTTCAGATTGAGTGCAAAGGTTGTAATTGAGAGGTATCAGTCTCATGTCAGCAGCAGTGGCAAAACTGAGTAGGCATGCACTGGACAAAGTTCCTTGAAAAACGTGAATTGGCACTTGCACTGATACTGCGTTATGTTGCAATGTTGCTATGGATGACTCTTGACTCAGAAACAGTTTAGAAGCAGCCCACTTGTACACCTTTGTGTTTGATGGGTTGCGGCATGGCACAGGAGATAGGTTATTGAATTTCTCAACTGGCATGCTTTTAATCGATGCACTACTGTCTATGATGAAGGTTGTGGGGCAACCATTGACTTTTATTGCAAACTTGGGGCAATGTCAAGATTAACTCACTTGTTTCGTTTGATGGTTTTTCTTTTTTACTTCCTTGCAAGCAGCCAAACCAACATGTGCCTGTTGTTCCTTGGTTGGCAGCATCATAGTACATCCATATTCTTCACTGGCACTTGATAAAGACATTGATGAGCATTTACGTAATGAGCATGACGATGATCGACTTTGTCTGGATTTTACTTTTCGTAAAAGGTGATGCTTTTTGGAATTGTGAGTGTGGTGAGAATGCTTCTGGAACCTTCTGGTTTCCATTTTCTCTTCTTGCTGTGAAATATCTGGTTTCTCTTTCGCTTTGCAAATCGTTATGAAGTGGTTTTCTTTCCCGCAACCTTTCCCCTTCTGTCTTATGGCTGGCCATTTAGCTTCATGGGATTCACAAACCCACATCGGAAACACAACTTCTTCTTTGAAGACGTAGACTGGCATGCATCTACCTTGCAGTTGTGCTTGCTTTTCATGACACATGCTGATTCATTTTTTGCTGTTCCAGCTTCTATATCATCAGCTTGCCGATTGACTCTTTCGATCGGCTTTTGTAGCCATTAATATTTTCTCTGGACTACCCGTCTCTCTCAACATGCGACTTCCTAAACAGTCTGAAAGACAGCCATCACGACTCTGAGGCATATGGCTTCTTCATCATTAAATTCACTAAACTTGCAGTGTTTGATGAGCACCTCAAGTCTTTCA
The DNA here is from genome assembly GCF_031143425.1 of Pleurodeles waltl. Lineage (NCBI taxonomy): Eukaryota > Metazoa > Chordata > Amphibia > Caudata > Salamandridae > Pleurodeles > Pleurodeles waltl. The sequence continues at coordinate 1,710,038,039 of NC_090445.1, read as the reverse complement.
ACAAACTCATCCATCGTTTCACCAGCTTGCTATCTCACTTGATTGAAAATGTACCTTTTATAGTCGACAGTCAGCATCGGATTGAACTTGGAAACCCTATGCCTCTTTGATCTGATGGTACAGTACTGTATCAGTGTGTCAGCTTTTCTTTCGCACTTCTACTCCATCACTGGCAAGATTTTTTAAATACTCAATGATTTTCTTATCATCTACTTCTTCTAGGGCATATATGGAGTCATAGAATGTCTCACTTCATGCGGTCCATTTGGAGCCAACATTTTGCTGTTTAGCAGTGTCGAATGGCAGTGGTGGTTTCAGAAACACAACTGCATTATACTTCACATTTTTTTCTGCAGCAACATCATGTGACCCAGGGATCATCGCTCAGCCGCACGCTGTTCAAAATATAACCCCCCTCACATCGTCAGATCCCATGGACTCAACATCATCTCCTTCCATGACACTCAGCTCGTCCTCTTGCTCACCAAAGACCCCTCTAACACCAAAAGCAACTTCCACAATGCCATGACTGATGTAGCCTACTGGATGAGAGAGACAGCTGCCTCAAATTGAACTTCGACAAATACTGAGGTACTGATCTTTGGAAAGAACACCTTTGCCTGGGGCTGCAGCTGGTGGCCGGAAGAACTCGGACCCATTCCCACACTGACTGACTGACTTAGCATAATCCTGTACAGCCAACTGATCATGAAACAAAAAGTCAACGCAGTCGCCTCTTCCTCTTTCCACACCAACCGCATGCTCCGCAAGATCTTCAGATGAATCCCAGGAAACGCCAGAAAGATTGTCCTACAAGTCTTCGTCACCTGCAGCTTCGACTACAGCAACACGTTCTACACTGGTGTTTCCTCCCAGATCCTCAGAAGATTCCAGACAATACAGAATGCGGCAGTCAGACTCATCCTAGACCTCCCCAAGTGGACCCACATCACTTTTCAGGAAACTCCATGGGCTACCTGTCCAGAAAACCTGCCAGTTCAAGACTCTCACACACACCTACAAAGCCCTCCACAAACTTGGACCATCAACCACCGGCTGAATTTCCATCTTCCCTCGAGACGCCTGCCCTCCACTTCACACGCCCTTGCACAGGTCCCCCACATCCATCACACCCACAGCGGGGATCGTGCTTTTTCCTGCATTGCCGCCAAAGCCTAGAATGACCTCTACCTCCAAACACCACCTTGATCCTCATGATACTGTGCCAAGATCAGTGACACCATTCATGGTACTGTGCCATTAGCGATCCCCCTCATGATACTCTGCCAAGATTGGGGATGCCACTTATACTGTGCTAAGAGCGGTGACCCCCTGTGAGAAAGTAGCCTCTTTCTAGCCTTGTTACCCCCACTTTTAGCCTGTTTGTGAGTGTATGTCAGGGTGTTTTCACTGTCTCACTGGGATCCTGCTAGCCAGGGCCCAGTGCTGATAGTGAAAACCCTATGTTTTCAGTATGTTTGTTATGTGTCACTGGGACCCTGCTAGTCAGGTCCCTAGTGCTCATAAGTTTGTGACCTATATGTATGTGTTCCCTGTGTGGTGCCTAACTGTCTCACTGAGGCTCTGCTAATCAGAACCTCAGTGGTTATGCTCTTTCTGTACAAATTGTCACTAACAGGCTAGTGACCAATTTCACCAATTCATATTGGCATACTGGAACACCCTTATAATTCCCTAGTATATGGTACTGAGGTACCCAGGGTATTGGGGTTCCAGGAGATCCCTATGGGCTGCAGCATTTCTTTTGCCACCCATAGGGAGCTCTGACAATTCGTACACAGGCCTGCCACTGCAGCCTGAGTGAAATAACGTCCACGTTATTTCACAGCCATTTACCACTGCACTTAAGTAACTTATAAGTCACCTATATGTCTAACCTTTACCTGGTAAGGTTGGGTGCTAAGTTACTTAGTGTGTGGGCACCCTGGCACTAGCCAAGGTGCCCCCACATTGTTCAGGGCAAATTCCCCGGACTTTGTGAGTGCGGGGACACCATTACACGCGTGCACTATACATATGTCACTACATATGTATAGCGTCACAATGGTAACTCTGAACATGGCCATGTAACATGTCTAAGATCATGGAATTGTCACCCCAATGCCATTCTGGCATTGGGGAGACAATTCCATGATCTCCCGAGTCTCTAGCACAGACCCGGGTACTGCCAAACTGCCTTTCACGGGGTTTCACTGCAGCTGCTGCTGCTGCCAACCCCTCAGACAGGTTTCTGCCCTCCTGGGGTCCAGCCAGGCTTGGCCCAGGAAGGCAGAACAAAGGACTTCCTCAGAGAGAGGGTGTTACACCCTCTCCCTTTGGAAAAAGGTGTCAGGGCTGGGGAGGAGTAGCCTCCCCCAGCCTCTGGAAAAGCTTTGATGGGCACAGATGGTGCCCATCTCTGCATAAGCCAGTCTACACCGGTTCAGGGATCCCCCAGCCCTGCTCTGGCGCGAAACTGGACAAAGGAAAGGGGAGTGACCACTCCCCTGACCTGCACCTCCCAGGGGAGGTGCCCAGAGCTCCTCCAGTGTGCTCCAGACCTCTGCCATCTTGGAAACAGAGGTGCTGCTGGCACACTGGACTGCTCTGAGTGGCCAGTGCCAGCAGGTGACATCAGAGACTCCTTCTGATAGGCTCTTACCTGTGTAGCTAGCCTATCCTCCTTCCTTGGTAGCCAAACCTCCTTTTCTGGCTATTTAGGGTCTCTGCTTTGGGGAATTCTTTAGATAACGATTGCAAGAGCTCATCAGAGTTCCTCTGCATCTCTCTCTTCACCTTTTGCCAAGGAATCGACCGCTGACTGCTCTGGAAGCCTGCAAAACTGCAACAAAGTAGCAAAGATGACTACTGCGACCTTGTAACGCTGATCCGGCCGCCTTCTCGACTGTTTTCCTGGTGGTGCATGCTGTGGGGGTAGTCTGCCTCCTCTCTGCACTAGAAGCTCCGAAGAAATCTCCCGTGGGTCGACGGAATCTTCCCCCTGCAACCGCAGGCACCAAAAGACTGCATTACCGGTCCTCTGGGTCCCCTCTCAGCACGACGAGCGTGGTCCCTGGAACTCAGCAACTCTGTCCAAGTGAATCCCACAGTCCAGTGACTCTTCAGTCCAAGTTTGGTGGAGGTAAGTCCTTGCCTCCCCACGCTAGACTGCATTGCTGGGTACCGCGTGATTTGCAGCTGCTCCGGCTCCTGTGCACTCTTCCAGGATTTCCTTTGTGCACAGCCAAGTCTGGGTCCCCGACACTCTAACCTGCAGTACACGATCTCCTGAGTTGTCCTCCGACGTCGTGGGACCTTCCTTTGTGACTTCGCGTGAGCTCCGGTTCACTCTTCGTTGTAGTGCCTGTTCCGGCACTTCTGCGGGTGCTGCTTGCTTCTGAGTGGGCTCTTTGTCTTGCTGAACTCCCCCTCTGTCTCCTCACACAATTGGCGATATCCTGGTCCCTCCTGGGCCACAGCAGCATCCGAAAACCCTAACTGCAACCCTTGCAGCTAGCAAGGCTTGTTTGCGGTATTTCTGCACGGAAACACCTCTGCAAGCTTCTTCACAACGTGGGACATCCATCCTTCAAAGGGGAAGTTCCTAGTCCTCTTCATTCTTGCAGAATCCACAGCTTCTACCATCCAGTTGCAGCTTCTTTGCACCCACAGCTGGCATTTCCTGGGCATCTGCCCACTCCCGACTTGATCGTGACTTTTGGACTTGGTCCCCTTGTTCCACAGGTACTCTCGTCTGGAAATCCATCGTTGTTGCATTGCTGGTGTTGGTCTTCCTTGCAGAATTCCCCTATCACGACTTATGTGCTCTCTGGGGAACTTAGGTGCACTTTGCACCCACTTTTCAGGGTCTTGGGGTGGGCTATTTTTCTAACCCTCACTGTTTTCTTACAGTCCCAGCGACCCTCTACAAGGTCACATAGGTTTGGGGTCCATTCGTGGTTCGCATTCCACTTTTAGAGTATATGGTTTGTGTTGCCCCTATCCCTATGTGCTCTCATTGCATTCTATTGTGACTGTACATTGCTTGCATTGCTTTCTATTGCTATTACTGCATAATTTTGGTATTGTGTACATATATCTTGTGTATATTTGCTATCCTCATACTGAGGGTACTCACTGAGATACTTTTGGCATATTGTCATAAAAATAAAGTACCTTTATTTTTAGTTTATCTGTGTATTGTGTTTTCTTATGATATTGTGCATATGACACCAGTGGTATAGTAGGAGCTTTACACGCCTCCTAGTTCAGCCTAAGCTGCTCTGCTAAGCTAACTTTTCTATCAGCCTAAGCTGCTAGAAACACCTCTTGTACACTAATAAGGGATAACTGGACCTGGTGCAGAGTGTAAGTACCCCTTGGTACCACTACAAACCAGGCCAGCCTCCTACACCCCCCCCCTCATGATACAGGTGTCAAGATCAGTTGCACACCTTATGATACTATGCCAAAATCAGTGATGCTACAAGTGATACTGTGTCAAGATCAGTGTCCCCCATGATACTGTGCCAAGATCAGTGACTCCAATTGTGATACTCTGCCAATATCGGTGACACCACTCATGATACGGTGCCAATAGTGACTGACGCTGTTCATGATACCTTGCCAAGATCAGGGATGCCAATTATGAAACTGTACCAAGAATAGTGACACCTCCTCATGATAATATGCCAACATCAGTGACACCCTCATGATACTGTGCCGTTAGTGACCCCCCCTTGTGATACTGTGCCATTAGTGATGTCCCTCATGATACTGTGCCAAGACCAGTGATACCTCTTATGATAATGTGCCAAAATCAGTCATCCTATCTCGTGATACTGTGCCAAGATCAGTGATGTCACTTATGATACTGTGCCAAGAACAGTGACATCACTTATGATATTGTGTCAAGATCAGTGACACCACTCTTTGTACTGTGTAAAGATCAGTGATGCCACTCATGATACTGTGCCAAGATCAGTGACACCCCTCATGATACTGTGCCAAGATGAGTGATGTCACTCGTGATGCTGTGCCAAGATCAGTGATGCCCCCTCATGATGCTGTGTCAAAATCAGTGACACCACCCATGATAAGGTGCAATTCATGATACTGTGCCAAGAATAGTACCCTCCTCGTTATACTGTGTCAAGCTCAGTGACTCCACTCATGATACTGTGCCAAGATCAGTTACACCCTCTCATGATACTATGCCAAGATCACTGATGCCCCCTCATGATACTGTGCCAAGATTAGTGGCGCCACTCCTGATACTGTGCCAAGATTAGTGATACCACTTTATGATCCTGTGCCAAGATAAGTGATGCCGCTCATGATAAGGTGCCAAGATCAGTGATGCCATTCATGATACTGTGCCAAGAATGGTGCCCCCCTCATGATTCTGTGCCAAGATCAGTGACGCAACTGATGATACTTTGTCGAGATCAGTTACACCCCCTCATGATACTGTGCCAAGATCAGTGACACCACTCATGATACTATGCCAAGATTAGTGATGCCCGGTCATGATAATGTGGTTTTACTGACTCCTTCATGAAACTGTGCCAAGATTAGTAACGCTACTCATGATACTGTGCCAAGATTAGTGACAGCCCCTTATGATACTGTGCCAAGTTCAATGACACCCACTCATAATACTCTGCCAAGACCAGTGACACCACTTATGATTCTGTGCCAAGATCAGTGACAGCCCCTCATTATACTGTGCCAAGATCAATGACACCCACTCAGGATATTGTGCTAACAATAGTGGCACACTATTATTATGATGTGCCAACATCAGTGATGCCAATCGTGATCCTGTGCCAAGATCACTGAATCCCCCTCATGATTCTGTGCAAAGCTCAGTGATGCCTGCTCATGATACTGTACCAAGATCCGTGACTCCCCCTTGTGATACTGTGCCATGATTAGTGATGCATCTCATAATACGGAGCCAAGATCAACAACACCACTCATGTACCAAGATCGGTGACACCTCCTCATGATACTGTGCCAAGACCAGTGACACCACTCATGATACTGTGCCAAGACTAGTGATGTCCGCTCATGATACTGTGTCATTAGTGACCCCCCTCATGATACTGTGCCAAGATCAGTGACATCACTCATGATACTGTGCCAAGGTCAGTGGCACTCACATATGATACTGTGCCAATAATAGTGACACCCACTCATGATAGTGTGCCATGAATAGTAACACACTCTTATGATACTGTGCCAAGATCAGTGATGACACTCATGATGATGTGCCAGTATTAGTGACAGCCCCCTCATAATACTATGCCAAAATCACTGAATCCCCCTCATGATACTGTGCAAGGATCAGTGACACGTCTTCATGAAACTGTGCCAAGATCAGTGACATCCCCTCATGATGCTGTGCCAGGATCAGTGATGCCATTCATGATGGTGTATCAGTGAGCCCCTCTCAATATCGTGACAGGATCAGTAATGCTATGACATACAATGTGCCAGGATCAGTAGTGAATCTCAGAAGATTGTGCCAGGATCAATAATGCTCCCCAGTGTCATGCCAGGATGAGTAATGCTGCTCCAGTATTATGCCAGAAGCAGTGATGGCCATCCAGTATGGAGCTAAGACAAGGTACTGCTCTCTCTAATAATGTGTTAGGCTAAAAAATGCCTGGCAGGATAGAGTACTGGGTCAACCTGGCCCCTGAACATATGGTGCCTGGGCCAGTGATGGTCCACCACATTATGTGCTCAACCAGTGGTACTTCTTGGAGTTTCATGCCAGGAGTATATTACTTCCCCATGTGATGTGTCACAATCAGAAAAGCCCATGGAGATGCCCACGTGTTAATAACGCATTGTTTTCATAAAGAGTGAGCATGGGAGTGCACTGCCTCAGACCTCAACACTAGGGGCACACCCGGAGCTGGGATGTGAGGCATTGTGCGCCCACCCTCCTGTTTGAAAAGGCTCTCTTGAGCTACTGAGCTGACCAGCTACTGTTGATGCATCTGCACCAGGTGAGTGGCACAGAGACCTGAAGAGACTTTGGGCACCATTTCCAGCACCCCGAAAATGACTTCTTGTTTTCTACTGATGAAGGGATGAATACAGAAACGTGTCCAGAGTTACATAGCACTGGCTGTACCAATAAGGGTGAAAAGCAAAAGATTGTTACTGAAGTAAGTGCTGTCATGCATTGCATTTACCATGATGCACTGGAGCAAATGGAGTCCTTGGATGTGAGGCAGTGTGCGCCCACCCTCCTTTTGTTTTCATAAAGGGCCTTTTATCTTAGCTTTGCTATCACTAATTCTCAGCGAATCAGGAGCATAATGAAACTTGAGGGCCTCCCCCCCTCCGGAGTCGGTCAGGATCTGTCAGGCCAGGGACCCCTGCTCATGCGCAATGTACTGTGCTGAGGGCCCCCCCTTGGAGCTCAAGGACCTCCCCGTACAGCGGGGGACTTTGTTACACCACTGTTGCAAATGAAAAATGATATCTCATAGGACCAGATAACACCGTCCCAGCAGGAATCACTGTTCATAAAGTTATCCAAGAAGAGTAATTTCTTTAGCGTAACTGCTAGAGGATACAATGGCCCGGATTTACAAGAATCTGCTGCATCAGTACTGGTGCACCAGATTTCTTGCGTGCCCCCCACCGCTGCCTAACAACACCAAGGGTGCGCCATATTACAATACAGTACACCATGGCGCACATCGGGCCAATACCGTCAAAATGTTTGACGCTACTGTGGTGCTTTGCTGCACTAGCATCAAAAATGTTGACACTAATGCAGCAAAATGCAAGGAGGCACATTAATTTCAATGGGTGCATCCTTCTAATGCCTGCTTTGAGCAGGCGTTAAAAATGACGCCAAAAATGATGCAGTGAAATCTTGTAGATTTCATTGTGCAATTTTTCCGGGTCTTCTACCACCGGAAGTCCTCCTTTCACACATTATGCTTGGCGGAGGCATACTGTGGCGCAAGGGGTCGCAAAGTGGCACAATGCATGCATTGCACTACTTTGTAGATATGGTGTGGCGATTTTGCCTCGATGACCCACATTAGCGTCAAGAAAAATGACGCGAACGTGGCACAAGTCCGTAAATCTGACCCAATGTTTCTCTGGAAACTCTGACCATGAGGGTCCCCAGCTTGAAAACAGGCTGCACCAAAGTCCTGTGGCAGAAGAAAAACTGAAGACGACTCCAAAATATTGCGGCAGGAGCTTTATTTTCCCAAGAAAACACTCACCAACAAGTACGCGAAGAGAATAAGGACCCCTGATAATCCTGTGTCAAAGAGTACACGTGGCACTACTGGAAAACACGGTGCCAGAATGAGTAATGCCCTGAACACTGTGCCAGAATGAGTAATGCCCTGAACACTAGGCCGTAATTAGTAATGTCCCCGAACACTATGCCAGAACGAGTAATGCCCCCGAACACTGTTCCAGAATGAGTAATGTACCCAAACACCGTGCCAGAATGAGTACTGTACCCGAACACTGTGCCAGAATGACTAATGCCCCGAACACTGTGCCAGAATTAGTAATGCCCCGAACACTGTGCCAGAATGAGTACTGCACCGAACACTGTGCCAGAACGAGTAATGCCCCTAAACACTGTGCCAGAATGAGTAATGTACCCGAACACCGTGCCAGAATGAGTACTGTACCCGAACACTGTGCCAGGACGAGTAATGCCCCAAACACTGTACCAGAATGAGTAATGTACCCGCACACCGTGCCAGAATGAGTACTGTACCTGAAACTGTGCCAGAATGAGTACTGTAGCCAAACACTGTGCCAGAATGAGTAATGCCCCGAACACTGTGTCAGAATTAGTAATGCCCCCGAACACTGCCAGAATGAGTACTGCACTCGAACACTGTGCCAGAACGAGTAATGCCCCAAAACACTGTGCCAGAATGAGTTATGTACCCGAACACCGTGCCAGAATGAGTAATGCCCCCAAACACTGTGCCAGAATTAGTACTGCACCCGAACACTGTGCCAAAATGAGTAATGTACCCGAACACCGTGCCAGAATGAGTACTGTACCCGAACACCATGCCAGAATGAATACTGCACCCGAACACTGTGCCAGAACAAGTAATTCCCAAAACACTGTGCCAGAATGAGCAATGTACCCGAACACCATGCCAGAATGAGTACTGTACCCGAACACTGTGCCAGAATGAGTAATGTCCCCGGACATTGTGCCAGAATGAGTAATGCCCCCGAACACTGTTCCAGAATGACTACTGTACCCAAACACCGTGCCAGAATGAGTACTGTACCCGAACACTGTGCCAGAATGACTAATGCCCCCGAACACTGTGCCAGAATGAGTAATGCCCTGACCACTGTGCCAGTAGGAGTAATGCCCTCGAACACTGTGCCAGAATGAGTACTGCACTCGAACACTGTGCCAGAATGTGTACTGCACCAGAACATTGTGCCAGAATGAGTAATGCCCTGAACACTGTGCCAGAATTAGTAATGCCCTCGAACACTGTGCTAGAATGAGTAATGCCCTGAACACTGTGCCAGAATAAGTACTGCACTTGAACACTGTGCCAGAAGGAGTAATGCCCTCGAATACTGTACCAGAAGGAGTAATGCCCTCGAACACTGTGCCAGAATCAGTACTGTACCTGAACACTGTGCCAGAATGAGTAATGCCCCGAACACTGTTCCAGAATGAGCAACACCCCCAACACTGTGCCAGAATGAGTACTGCACTCGAACACTGTGCCAGAATGAGTACTGCACCAGAACACTGTGCCAGAATGAGTAATGCCCTGAACACTGTGCCAGAAGGAGTAATGCCCTCGAACACTGTGCCAGAATGAGTACTGCACTCGAACAGTGTGCCAGAATGTGTACTGCACCAGAACATTGTGCCAGAATGAGTAATGCCCTGAACACTGTGCCAGAATGAGTAATGCCCTGAACACTGTGCCAGAATTAGTAATGCCCTCGAACACTGTGCCAGAAGGAGTAATGCCCTGAACACTGTGCTAGAATGAGTACTGCACCAGAACATTGTGCCAGAATGAGTAATGCACTGAACACTGTGCCAGAATGAGTACTGCACTCGAACACTGTGCCAGAATGAGTAAGGCCCTCGAACACTGTGCCAGAAGGAGTAATGCCCTCGAACACTGTGCCAGAAGGAGTGATGCCCTTGAACACTGTGCCAGAAGGAGTAACTGCCCTCGAACACTGTGCCAGAATCAGTACTGTACCTGAACACTGTGCCAGAATGAGTAATGCCCCGAACACTGTGCCAGAATGAGCAACGCCCCCAGCACTGTGCCAGAATGAGTACTGCACTTGAACACTGTGCCAGAATGAGTACTGCACCAGAACACTGTGCCAGAATGAGTAATGCCCTCGAACACTGTGCCAGAATGAGTACTTCACTCGAACACTGTGCCAGAATGTGTACTGCACCAGAACATTGTGCCAGAATGAGTACTGCACCAGAACATTGTGCCAGAATTAGTAATGCCCTCGAACACTGTGCCAGAAGGAGTACTGCACCAGAACATTGTGCCAGAATGAGTAATGCCCTGAACACTGTGCCAGAATGAGTACTGCACTCGAACACTGTGCCAGAATGAGTACTGCACTCGAACACTGTGCCAAAATGAGAAATGCCCTGAACACTGTGCCAGAATGAGTACTGCACTCGAACACTGTGCCAGAAGGAGTAATGCCCTCGAACACTGTGCCAGAAGGAGTAACTGCCCTCGAACACTGTGCCAGAAAGATCGGCTGCAGATCTGTCACAGTCCCGCGGAATCCAATGTAAAAAGATGAAAAGCGCCCAAAACACTTTACTGACATGTGACTGACTCTGCCCCATAACCACCAGCCCATCAGAAACCCAAGCTGTCGGGCAATACCCTGCTTGCGGTACGTTAGCCTGACTCTCCCATAGAGCTCCCTAGAGCTCCTCAAAGACTCTTCTGGGGCTTCAAGGACCTCACCCCCGTGAGCGATCCATGTGGGTCCGTCTCTAGAGCATTGATGGGTTCGACCTCAAACCTGCATCCGAGGAGAGCGATGTCAGCTGCATGAGGTGCACATTCAGTCCGTGGCCTCTCGGCTGGGACAGCCAGGGACAGGATGCTTCTAGACACCAGCTGCGCCGGTGGTTTTGGGAAGAGTACACTTGTTTCTGAGGACAATAACTTGTATCACTGGTGATAAAAGTAACACAGAACTTTGAGTACAAGTGCCTCAGTCACATCCAACCCCGTGGCCGGCAGACACGGAGTGTGAGCGTGCCCTGGGTTCACAGGTCACCGGCGAGAGGACCCCTCTCTGGCAGTCACCCCCTCACCTCCCGGAAGAGAAGCCTGTCCTCCAATATCTGCCTTCCTCGTCTAATCTGAGACGCCCCAATCAGACCTAAACCCCAAAAGCCCAATTAGGCTGTCAGTCGCCCTGTCTAACAGCTCCCCCCAGACAGAGGGACCTTCATTCCCTTCCGGACAGCAGCGAGCCACAAAAACACCCGATAATCCCTTAATATTCCCCAGAGATAAGATTAGACACCGCCGCATCCTGAGAGCGCCCTCTATCTGTCCTGTCTAATCCCCAATCCCTGCTGTTCCCAACACCGGGCCTGTGGGGTCTGCCTTCAGGGAGGGGTGAGGGTTGCGTGCCATGACGGGGCACTCCTTGGGGGGCCATGACACATCATCCATGGGCGACCATGACAGGGCATCCCTCGGGGGACCATGACAGGGCATCCCTCGGGGGACCATGACAAAACATCAATGGGCGACCATGACAGGGTACCCCATGGGAGACCATGTCAGACCACTCCATAGGGGCCATGACAGGCCACTCCATGGGGGTCCATGTCTGACCATCTAGGGGGGACCATGACAGGGCGCTCCATGGGGGGGGGGGCATGGGCGACCATGACAGAGCACTCCATGGGGGGGCCATGACAGGTCATCCAAGGGCGACCATGACAGAGCACTCCATGGGGGGGCCATGACAGGTCATCCAAGGGCAACCATGACAGAGCACTCCATGGGGGGGCCATGACAGGTCATCCAAGGGCGACCATGACAGAACACTCCATGGGGGGCCATGACAGGTCCCTCCCTGGGCGACCATGACAGAGCACTCCATGGCAGGTCCATGGTAAGCAAAGCACTCAATAGGGGGCCATGACAGGTCACCCAATGGGGGCCATTAGAGGTCACTCCATGAGCAGCCATGACAGGTCATCCATGGGCGACCATTACATAGCAGTGCATGGGGGGAAATTGGCGGCCATGACAGAGCACTCAATGGGCAACAGAGCACTCAATGGGGGGCCATGACAGGTCACCCAATGGGGGCCATGAGAGGTCACTCCGTGAGCAGCCATGACAGGTCACCCAATGGGCGGCCATGACAGGTCACCCAAAGGGTGGCCCTGACAGGTCCCTCCATGGACAGACAAAAGAAAAAAAGATAGCAGAGCACACAAATTATTCTTAATATACAATTATAAAGGGCCAATAATGGCTCCTAAATTGATGACAGGAATTCCAAAATGTTCCTACAGTACTATTGTTCTATTAGCAACAATGGTGTAAGTTCTCTTGTTAACATATGCATAACAATTCCTTTACACGTATAAAAAGGACACATTTTTTATTTACAAAAACAAATAACGTACAATACAAATCATGACACAACAAAAACTAATACAATGAAAATGCACTGACAAATGACTGTCACAGAAGTCGTAAAGTATTCTTGTTGTGATAATGCGAGCTTGAAGTCAGTGGGCCTAGAAGATGTATGTTGAGCCCACGTGTAGCGTGCTACACTGACACCAAACTTGCATTATCACAAGAATTCATTACGACTTCTGTAACAGTCATTTGTCAGTGCATTTTCATTGTATTAGTTTTTGTTGTGTCATGATTTGTATTGTACGTTATTTGTTTTTGTAAATAAAAAATGTGTCCTTTTTATACGTGTAAAGGAATTGTTATGCATATGTTAACAAGAGAACTTACACCGTTGTTGCTAATAGAACAATAGTACTGTAGGAACATTTTGGAATTCCTATCATCAACTTAGGAGCCATTATTGGCCCTTTATATTTGCATATTAAGAATAATTTGTGTGCTCTGCTATCTTTTTCTCTTTCGTCTGTTACTGGTTTTCTGTGGGGAATTCCGGGAGGCACATCATGGCAACGATGTGCTTTAGTGTATGAGCACCTTCAACCATTATTACATTCAGGAATACTATGGGAATGTGCATTGATATTCTTTTTTAGTTTTGCCAACAAATTCTCTTGTACCCTCCATGGACAGCCATGGGCGGCCATGAGAGGTCACTACTTGGGCACTCATGACAGGTTACTCCATGAGCAGCCATGACAGGTCACCCAATCGGCGGCCATGACAGGTCCCTCCATGGGCAGCCATGTGCGGCCATGAGAGGTCACTACTCAGGCAGTCATGACAGGTCACTCCATGAGCAACAATGACAGGTCACTCCGTGGACAGCCATGACAAGTCACTCCGGTGGCAGTCATGACAGGTCATTCGATGGCAGGTCACTCTATGGGCGGTAATGACAGGTGACCCCATGGACAGCCATGACAGGTCCCTCCATGAGCAGCCCTGACAGGTCCCTCCATGGGCGGTTATGACAGGTGACCCCATGGACAGCCATGACAGGTCCCTCCATGAGCAGCCATGACAGGTCCCTCCATTGGCGACCATGACAGAGCACTCAATGGCAGCCATGATAGATCACTCCAAGGGACACCATGACAGGTTAGTCCCTGGGTAGGCATGACAGGTCACACAATGGGTGCCATGACAGGTCCCTCCATGGACAGCTATGACAGGTCACCCAATGGGAGGACACAGGGCACTCCACGGACAGCCATGACAGGTCACTCCATGGGCAGGCATGAGAGGGCTGTGTGCAACTAGATCCTTGAGGAGTATTGTCAGTGAGCTCATCTATGGCGGCCATGACAGGTCTCTGTACCGCACTATGTATAGCTGTGGTATTTCTATAGCGCTAACCTAGTTAAAGGCAGCGGAGCGCTACACGCGGTCAAAGACAACCATAAAAGTCAATAAGTGATAGGAGGGGCGGGTGGGTTGATAATGGAGGGGCGGGTGGGTTGTGGATAGGAGGGGAGGATAGGAGTGGAGAGTGGGTCGGTAGATAGGAGGAACAGGGTGGGTTGTGGATAGGAGGGGAGGGTTGTGGATAGGAGGGGAAGGTGGGTTGTCGACGGAGTGGAGGGTGGGTTGAGGATGGAGAGGGTGGGTTGGGGAAAGTAGCGGCGGGTGGGTTGTGGATAGGAGAGGCGGGTGGGAGGACGGATAGGAGGAGAGGGTGGGTTGTTGATAGGAAGGAAGGGTGGGTTGTGGATAGGAGGGGGGGTGGGTGTTGGGTAGGAGGGTGGGTAGGTTGTGGATGGAGGGGCGGGTGGGTTGTGGATAGAAGGGGAGGATAGGAGTGGAGAGTGGGTCGGTGGATAGGAGGAACAGGGTGGGTTGTGGATAGGAGGGGAGGGTTGTGGATAGGAGGGGAAGGCGGGTTGTCGACGGAGTGGAGGGTGGGTTGTGGATGGAGAGGGTGGGTTGGGGAAAGTAGCGGCGAATGGGTTGTGGATAGGAGAGGCGGGTGGGTGTTGGGTAGGAGGGTGGGTAGGTTGTGGATGTAGGGGCGGTTGGGTTGAGGACTGTTAATGCGTCCAACCTGCATCGGGGTGGTTTTGTACAGCCTATTCCAGAGCCCGGGTTCCGATGTACTTGCTGCCCCCTGCTCGGGGGTGTTTCGCGCACAGCGCCTAGTTAGTGCCCTGGTGTCCCATGGCGCAGTGGTATTGTACTGGCACCGCCTGCCTCTCCTGGGGTGGGGACGCACAGCTGTTTAAACTCTCAAGATGAGCCGTTTTCGGAATTTCTCGCCCTCTCCTGAAAAGTTAAAGAAGAAACGCAAACCGAGTTCGAGCCGAGGAGACCACCCACCCCTCATCACGGGACAGCAGGACCGGCAAGCCCGAGGGGCCCGACAAAAGGTAGAAGGGCCCGTGAAGGCGCAGTGACATCCCCGAGGGCCCAGTGGGCAATCAGAGCACCGATCTCACCGCTGCGGTGCCGCTGCGCAGAGAGGCCAGGCATTGCATGGGCACAGAGACCTGGACCAGGGCCTCGAGGCGGCAGAGACACCTGCAGCGGGTACAAAATACAACGGATTACACTGATAAAGTGTTTAAAGAAACACATTTACACATGTGCAACAGAATAATACCTTTGCACGGCTCGCCAGCGGTGGTAGGCGCTATATAAATGCATAGCGCTCAGAGCATTTCTACTAATTGAATACTGAGTCGCAGTCTTACACATAAATAGAAAAGAAAACCTTGCGTGAAAGAAAGAAAGAAAGAAAGAAAGAAAGACAGCCTCTACTCAGTAGCACAACCTTCTGTCCATCAGAAGCAGTGGAGAGAGGGCGGGGGGTGGAGGAATGGGGTTCAGTAAAGTAAACCGGCAGATATAATTCCCAACTACACCTGAGAGGATTGAAGCAGCTTGGACAACAAAGACACACACACTACCGTCATCTGAAGGCGAGCAGTGAATAACTGTACACCCCAGCAAAGCAAAGCGCCCAGCAATCACACACACAGAAACACTACAACCACCTGAAGGCAAGCAGTGGATAACTGCACAGCCTAGCAGAGCACAGCTCCCAGCAATCACACACATCCAAACATTACAGCCACCTGAAGGCGAGCAGTGGAGAACTGTACACCCTAGCAGAGCAGAGGGCCCAGCAACCACACACATGGAAACACTACAACCACCTGAAGGAGAGCAGTGAATAACTGTACACCCTAGCAGAGCAAAGCACCCAGCAATCACACACATGGAAACACTGCAACCACCTGAAGCCCAGCAGTGGATACTCATGCACCCCAACACAGCAAAGCACCCAGCAATCACACACATTGAAACACTACAACCACTTGAATGCGATCAGTGGATAACTGTGCACCCTAGCAGAGCAAAGCGCCCAGCAATCACACACATGGAAACACTACAACCACCTGAAGGCGAGCCGTGGATGACTGCACAACCTACCAAAGCAAAGCGCCCAGCAATCACACACATGGAAACACTACAACCACATGATGGCGAGCAGTGGATAACTGTACACCCTAGAAACCAAAGCGCCCAGCAATCACACACATGGGAACACTACAACCACCTGAGGGCGAGCAGTGGATAACTGTACACCCTAGAAACCAAAGCGCCCAGCAATCACACACATAGAAACACTACAACCACCTGAAGGCAAGCAGTGGATAACTGCACAGCCTAGCAGAGCACAGCTCCCAGCAATCACACACATCCAAACATTACAGCCACCTGAAGGCGAGCAGTGGAGAACTGTACACCCTAGCAGAGCAGAGGGCTCAGCAACCACACACATGGAAACACTACAACCACCTGAAGGCGAGCAGTGAATAACTGTACACCCTAGCAAAGCAAAGTGCCCAGCAATCACACACATAGAAACACTACAACCACCTGAAGGCGAGCCGTGGATGACTGCACACCCTAGAAAGCAAAGCCCCCAGCAATCACACACATGGAAACACTACAACCACCTGAAGGCAAGCAGTGGATAACTCTACACAATAGCAGAGCAGAGCGCCCAGCAATCACACACATAGAAACACTACAACCACCTGAAGGTGAGCAGTGGATAACTGTACACCCCAGCAAAGCAAAGCAGCCAGTAATCACACACATGGAAACACTACAACCACCTGAAGGTGAGCAGTGGATAATTGTACACCCTAGAAAGCAAACCGCCCAACAATCACACACATGGAAACACTACAACCACCAGAAGGCGAGCAGTGAATAACTTTACACCCTAGCAAAGCAAAGCACCCAGCAATCACACACATCCAAACATTACAGCCACCTGAAGACCAGCAGTGGATAACCATGCACCCCAACACAGCAAAGCGCCCAGCAATCACACACATTGAAACACTACAACCACTTGAATGTGATCAGTGGATAACTGTACACCCTAGCAGAGCAAAGCGCCCAGCAATCTCACACATGGAAACACTACATCCACCTGAAGGCGAGCAGTGGATGACTGTACACCCTAGCAAAACAAAGCGCCCAGCAATCACACACATCCAAACATTACAGCCACCTGAAGCCCAGCAGTGGATAACCATGCACCCCAACACAGCAAAGCGCCCAGCAATCACACACATAGAAACACTACAACCACCTGAAGGCGAGCCGTGGATAACTGTACACACTAGCAGAGCAGAGCGCCCAGCAACCACACACATGGAAACACTACAGCCACCTGAAGGCGAGCAGTGGATAACTGTACACCCTAGCAGAGCAGAGCTCCCAGCAATCACACACACGGAAACACTACAACCACCTGAAGGCGAGCAGTGGATAACTGTACACCCTAGAAAGCAAAGCGCCCAGCAATCACACACATGGAAACACTACAACCACCTGAAGGCCAGCAGTAGATAACTGTACATCCTAGCAGAGCAGAGCACCCAGCAATCACACACATGGAAACACTACAGCCACCTGAAGGCGAGCAGTGGATAACTGTACCCCCTAGCAGAGCAGAGCTTCCAGCAATCACACACATGGAAACACTACCACCACCTGAAGGCGAGCAGTGGATAACTATACACCGCAGCAAAGCTCACAGCAATCACACACATGGAAAACCTATACAGCCACCTGATGGTGAGCAGTGGATAATTGTGCACTGCAGCAAATAAAGCTGACAGCAATCACAAACATGGAAAAACAACAGCCACCTGAAGGTGAGCAGTAATAACTGTGCATCGCAGCAAAGTAAAGCTGACAGCAATCACACACATGCAAATACTGTACAGCCACCTAAAGGAGAGCAGTGGATAACTGCACACCACAGCAAAGCAAAGCTCACAGCAATCACACACATGGAAAACCTATACAGCCACCTGAAGGGGAGCAGCGGATAACTATTCATTTCAGTAGAGTGAAGTGCAGAGCAATCACACACATCCAAACACTACAACCACCTGGTGCCCAGCAGTAGATAACTGTACATCCTAGCAGAGCACCCAGCAATCACACACATGGAAACACTACAGCGACCTGAAGGCGAGCAGTGGATAACTGTACACCCTAGCAGAGCAGGGCTTCTAGCAATCACACACATGGAAAAACTACAACCACCTGAAGGCGAGCAGTGGATAACTGTGCACCGCAGCAACTAAAGCTGGCAGCAATCACACACATGGAAAAACTACAGCCACCTGAAGGTGAGCAGTAATAACTGTGCATCGCAGCAAAGTAAAGCTGACAGCAATCACACACATGCAAATACTGTACAGCCACCTAAAGGAGAGCAGTGGATAACTGCACACCACAGCAAAGCAAAGCTCACAGCAATCACACACATGGAAAACCTATACAGCCACCTGAAGTTGAGCAGTGGATAACTGTGCACCGCAGCAAAGTGAAGCTGACAGCAATCACCCACATGAAAAACCTATACAGCCTCCTGAAGTTGAGCAGTGGATAACTGTAGATCCTAGCAGAGCAGAGCACTTAGCAATCACACACATGGAAAATCTACAGCCACCTCAAGGCGAGAAGTGGATAACTGTACACCCTAGCAGAGCAGAGCTCCCAGCAATCACACACATGGAAAAACTACAGCCACCTGAATGTGAGCAACAGATAAGTGCACATCATAGCAGAGCAGCGCTCCTAGTAATCACACACATGGAAACACTACAACCACCTGAAGGCAAGCAGTGGATAACTGTACACCCTAGCAGAGTGAAGCACACAACAATCACACACATGGGAACATTACAGCCTCCTGAAGATGAAGAGTGGATAACTGCACATCCCAACAGAAGGAAGAGCACGGCGATCACACACAGGAAAACATTACAGCCACCTGAAGGCGAGCAGTGGATACTTATGCATCTCAGTAGAGTGAAGTGCAGTAGATAACCATACACACCAACAAAGCAAAGTGCACAGCAATCAATCACATCCAAACACTACAACTACCTGAAGCCCAGCAGTGGATAACCATACACCCCGGCAAGGCAAAGCGTACAGAAATCACGCACATCCAAACAATACAGCCACCTGAGGCCCAGCAGTGGTTAACCATACACCCCAGCAAAGCAAAGGGCACAGCAATTACGTACATCCAAACACTACAACCACCTGAAGCCCAGCAGTGGATAACCATACACATCGGCAAAGCAAAGCGCACAGAAATCACGCACATTCAAATATTACAGCCACCTGAGGTCCAGCAGTGGTTAACCATACACCCGAGCAAAGCAGAGCGCACAGCAATTACATACATCCAAACACTACAACCACCTGAAGCCCAGAAATGGATAACCATACACCCCAGCAAAGCAAAGCGCACAGAAATCACGCACATCCAAACTTTACAGCCACCTGAAGTCCAGAAGTGGTTAACAATACACCCCAACAAAGCAAAGCTCATAGCAATCACTCATATCCAAACAGTACAGCCACCTGAAGTCCAGTAGTGGATAACCATACACCCCAGCAAAGCAAAGCGCACAGTTATTAGATACATCAAAACACCACAACCACCTGAAGCCCAGCAGTGGATAACCATACACCCCAGCAAAGCAAAGCACACAGCAATCATACACCTCCACCCTTTACCCCCACCTGAATTCCAGCAGTGGATATCAGTACATACCAGCAGAGCAAACAACACAGCATTCACACACATCCAAACATTACAGCTTCCTGAAGCCCAGCAGTGGAAAACAGTACATCCCAGCAAAGCAAAAAGCACAGCAATCACACACATCCAAACATTACAGCCACCTGAAGCCCAGCAGTGGATTACCATACACCCCAGCACAGCAAAGCGCACAGCAATCGTGCACATCCAAACACTACAGCTACCTGAAGTCTAGTAGTGGATAACCATACACCCCAGCAAAGCAAAGCGCACAGCAATCATACACATCCAAACACTACAATCACCTGAAGTCCAGCAGTGGATAACTGTACCCCACAGCAAAGCAAAGCGCTGAGAAATCACACACATCCAAACACTATAGCCACCTGAAGTCCAGCAGTGGCTAACCATAACCCAGGCAAAGCAAATCACACAGCAACCACGCATACCCAAACACTACAGCCACCTGAAGTGCAGCAGTGGATAACCATACACCCCAGCAAAGCAAAGTGCACAGGAATCACACACATCCAAACACTACAGCCACTTGAAGTCCAGCAGTGGATAACCATACACCCCGGCAAAGCACACAGAGATCACACACATCCAAACACTAAAGCCACCTGAAGTCCAGTAGTGGATAACCATACACCCCGGCAAAGGAAAGCACACAGCAATCACACACATCCGAACACTACAGCCACCTGAAGTCCAGCAGTGGATAACTACACACCCTAGCTGAGCAAACAACACAGCAATCACAATCATAGAAACATTACAGCCACCTGAAACTGAATAGTGGATAAATGTACACCCATAGCACTGCAGAGACCCCCAAGGACCCCACAGTGCCGCAGAGACACCCACAGCACTGAAGAGACACCAAAGGACCCCCACAGCACTACAGAGACACCCAAGACCCCCACAGCACTGCAGAGACACCCAAGGACCCCCACAGCACTGCAGAGACACCCAAGGATACAGCACTGCAGAGACACCCAAGGACCAGCTCAGGACTGCAGAGACACCACATGAGCCACACAGCACTGCAGAGACACCCGAAGACCCCCACAGCACTGCAGAAACACCTAAGTCCTCCACAGCACTGCAGAAACACCCAAGACCCCCACAGCACTGCAGAGACACCCAAGGATACAGCACTGCAGAGACATCCAAGACCCCCCACAGCACTGCAGAAACACCCAAGAACCCCACAACACTGCAGAGACACCAAAGGACCCCCACAGCACTACAGAGACACCCAAGACCCACACAGCACTGCAGTGACCCCCAAGGACCCCACAGCACTGCAGAGACACCCAACAAACCCCGCAGCACTGCAGAGACACCAAAGGACCCCCACAGCACTGCAAAGACACCCAAGACCCATACAGCACTGCAGAGACACCCAACACCCCCACAGCACTGCAGAGACCCCCAAGGGCCCCACAGCACCGCAGAGACACCCACAGCACTGCAGGGACACCAAAGGACCCCCACAGTACTACAGAGGCAACCAAGACACACACAGCACTGCAGAGATACCCAAGGATACAGCACTGCAGAGACACCCAAGTCCCCCACAGCATTGCAGAGACACCCAAGGATACAGCACTGCAGAGACACCAAAGGACCCCCACAGCACTGCAGAGACACCCAAGGATACAGCACTGCAGAGACACCCAAGACCCCCACAGCACTGCAGAGACTCCCAAGCATACAGCATTGCAGAGACACCCAACGACCCCAGAGCACTACTGAGACACCCACAGCACTGCAGAGACACCCAAGACCCACAAAGCTCTGCAGAGACACCAAAGGACCCCCACAGCACTTCAGAGACCCCCACAGCACTACAGAGACACCCACAGCACTGCAGAGACACCCAAGGACCTTCCAGAGCCACAGCATCCCTGACTGCACTAACAGCACTGCAGACACACCAACGGACCCCCTCAGCACTGCAGAGACACCTACGGACCCCAACGCACGACACAGACACCAAAGGGCCCCACAGGACTGCAGAGACACCCAAGAAACCCCACATGACTGCAGAGACACCCAAGGATACAGCACTGCAGAGACATTGAAGACCCACACAGCAACTCAGAGACACCGAAGGACCCCCACAGCTCTGCAGAGACCCCAAGACCCCACATCACTACAGAGGCACCCACAGCACTGCAGAGACACCCAAGGACCCCCCCTAGAGTACCGCAGAGACACCCAAAGATGCAGCACTGCAGAGACACCCAAGACCCACACAGCGCTGCAGAGACACAAGAGGACCCTTGCAGCACTACAGAGACACCCAAGGACCCCCACGGCACTGCAGAGACCCCCAAGACCCCCACAGCACTGCAGACACCGAAGGACCCCCACAGCACTGCAGAGACGCCCAAGACCCCCACAGCACTGCAGAGACACCCAAGGACCCCCATAGCACCACAGAGACACCCAAAGACCCCCTCAGCACAGAAGAGACATCAAAGGACCTCGCCCCACAGCACTGCAGAGACACCAAAGGACCCCAAAGCACCACACAGACACCAAAGGGCCCCACAGCACCGCAGAGACACCAAAGGACCTTCCCCAACCACAACATCCCTGACTGCACTAACTGCACTGTAGAGACCCCCACTGACCCTTACAGCACTTCAGAGACACCCACGGACCCCAACAACATTGCAGAGACACTCAAAGACCACCTCAGCACTGCAGAGACACCAAAGGACCCCAAAGCACTACACAGACACCAAAGGGCCCCACAGCACTGCAGAGATACCAAAGGACCCCCACAGCACTGCAGAGACACCCAAGGACCCCCACATCACTGCAGAGACACCAAAGGACCCCCAGAGCACTGGAGAGACAACCCAAGGATACAGCACTGCAGAGACACTCAAGACCCACACAGCGCTGCAGAGATACTAAAGGATCCCACAGCACTGCAGAGACACCAGATGAGCCACACAACACTACAGAGACACCCAAAGACCCCCACAGCACTGCAGAGACATCCACGGCTCTGCAGAGACACCCAAGGACGCCACAGCACTGCAGAGACACCCGAGTACCCCGCATGGCACTGCAGACACACTAAGGCCCATCCCCACACACATCACAGCACTGCAGACACCGAAGGCCCTTCTCTAGAGGCAGCACCCCTTAGTGCACTAACAACACAGCACTGCAGAGACTCCAAGGACCCTGACAGCACTGCAGAAACTCTCAAGGACCATCCCCCGACACAGCATCCCTGGCTGCACTCCCAGCACAGCACTGCAGAGACACCAAGGGCCTTTCCCAATCACAGCATCCCTGACTGCAGTGACAGCACTGCAGAGACTTTAAAACCATTCCCCGACACAGCAGAGACACCAAGTACCCTGACAGCACTGCAGAGACACCAAGGGCTTTCCCAATCACAGCACCCCTGACTGCAGTGACAGCACAGCACTGCAGAAACTCTCAAGGACCATCCTCCGACACAGCATCCCTGGCTGCACTCCCAGCACAGCACTGTAGAGACACCAAGGGCCTTTCCCAAACACAGCATCCCTGACTGCTCTAACAGCACGGCAAAGATATCTGTGCACCTCCACCCCCAACACCCCTGAGTGCACTAACAGCACAGCACTGCAGAGACTCTAGGACCTTCCCCAAACACAGCACCCCTGACTGCACTAACAGCACAGCACTACAGAAACTCCAAGGGCCTTTCCCAAACTCAGCATCCCTGAGTACACTAACAGCACAGCACTGCAGAGACTCCAAGGGCCTTCCCCAAACACAGCATCCCTGAGTGCACTAACAGCACAGCAAAGATATCTGTGCACCTCAACCCCCAGCATCCCTGAGTGCACTAACAGCACAGCACATCACTGCAGAGACTCCAAGGACCTTCCCCAAACACAGCATCCCTGACTGCACTAACAGCACAGCACTGCAGAGACTCCAAGGGCCTTCCCCAAACACAGCATCCCTGAGTGCACTAACAGCACAGCAAAGATATCTGTGCACCTTCACCCCCAGCATCCCTGAGTGGACTAACAGCACAGCACATCACTGCAGAGACTCCAAGGACCCTCCCCAAACACAGCATCCCTGAGTGCACTAACAACACTGCACAGCACTGCAGACGCACCCAGCATCCCTGAGTGCACTAAGACCACCAGCAGCCCTGGCCACACACCACGCTCCCCTGAGAGGTTCCCCCAGCCCCTAATGTCTGCATTAGAAGAAAGGTGCCCCATTCACAACTTGGCCTCGAAGCTGAGAGGCCTCTTTGATGCGGCAGTATAGTGAGGCCACAGCCAGTGGAAGTTGATTCAATCGCTTGAGCTTGGACTGTGGCTTTGATTCCCTGGATCAGCCGTTGAGACACCTGGTACTTGGCGGCCAGGAGAGGTCTGAGGTTTAATGTGAATGTGATGACTAGGCCTGGGAGGAACTCACGGAGGTTCACTCCACGGAATTCTGCAGAGTTACATAAAAACGCAGCGAGATTCTGTGGAATTCCGCAGGCGGATTGCGGGCGCGTTGCTTTGCTCGCGTGACTGTTAGCACTGGGAGCTTGTTCCGTGCTGTAAAATCAGTGCAAACGGCACCACGCGGCGCGCCAGAGGACGCTGTTAGCACTGGGAGCTTGTTCCGTGCTGTAAAATCAGAGCAAACGGCACCACGCAGCGCGCCAGAGGACGCTGTTAGCACTGGGAGCTTGTTCCGTGCTGTAAAATCAGTGCATACGGCACCACGCGGCGCGCCAGAGGACGCTGTTAGCACTGGGAGCTTGTTCCGTGCTGTAAAATCAGTGCAAACAGCACCACGCGGCGCGCCAGAGGACGCTGTTAACACTGGGAGCTTGTTCCGTGCTGTAAAATCAGTGCAAACGGCACCACGCAGCACGCCAGAGGACGCTGCTTCTTTCTACTGCTCGAGCGACGGCTTTTTCAACTTGAGCGGTCTCGACCTGCTGCAAACGCCCACGATGAGAACTCCCACCAAGAGGTGTTCTATCGCACAAGGGGATGCAAATTCTCATCCGCGCTCGCCAGCTTGATGTTGGCGTGCCGCACAGAAGAAAAAATTGCGGCAGAGTTTTGCCCAAACTCTTCACTCCAAGCAGAGCGCGGAGTGGGTAAAACTAATCACATGCCACCTGCGGAGCAGAATTTTTCACCCACCCTAGTGATGACGTCCCGGTGGTGACCATATACTTCAATGGGGAAAGTTAGGCCCTTATTTATAATTTTTTAGCGCAGCATGTGCGCCGCTCTTTGACGCAAAAGCGGCGTAAACTTACAAAATACAACTGTATTTTGAAAGTTTGCGCCGCTTTTGCGTCAAAAAGTGACTCAAATGCGGCGCAAAAAAGTATAAATATGGGCCCTAGTTCGATGACAGAGGTCCAGGGGCGGAATCATCGATACCCCTCCCTTGCCTGGTTAGCTCTTTTGATTTCGCTGATTTTGTAAACACAGCCACAACTCTTCCCATTCAGGGTCCAAACTTGGGCGCTGTAAAGCGCCTCGTATGTTTTTGTAAATATGTTCACCGTTTGAGCACTGAGTCGTCTGCATTATCCCAACTTTGTTAAAGTTTACCTTGTTCCTATGAACCATATGACTGATTTGTATACACAAAAGAGACAAGGGGGGTCATTCTGACCTCGGCGGTAAAAGGCGCTTACCGCCGGTCAGAAGACCGCCATAACACCGCCGCGGCCGCGGAAAGCCGCCACGGTCATTCTGACCCACAACGGCCAAACCTCCAAAAATCCGACCTCCACTGCAGGCCGCCACATCAGCGGGCAGCGATAAACTGGAGATGACCAAACCTCCACCGTCACGCCAACAGAAATACGCCCATGCCATTTCGACCCACGAATCAACGCGGCGGGCTTTCCAACGCGGTATTCCATTGGCGGTACACACCGCCGCGGTCAAAATACACACACAGCACCAAAGGCACATTGGACAATTACAAATACACACACCTGATACACATACACAACCCACTCCCACACAATCAATCAACTATAAAACACACCCCCACATCACCCACAAACCCCTACGACCACAATTACTGAGAGAAGGAGAGAGAGACACAGCAGACAATCCATAGCAATACACACTGAGGCACACTACACCATCACACACACCACATAGTAGCACAAAGCACCACACACCAACATACTCATCATCACATACACCACCCCACACCTCACCCACACCACCCCATGGCACCCCAAAGGCACCCACGCTTTTCGGACCAAGAACTCCGGGTCATGGTGGAGGAAATCCTAAGAGTGGAACCCCAGCTCTTCGGCTCACAGGTGCAGCACACCGGTATAGCTAGGAAGGCGGAGCTATGGCAGCGGATCGTGGACAGGGTCAACGCGGTGGGACAGCATCCCAGGAATAGGGAGGACATCCGTAAACGATGGAACGACCCACGGGGGAAGGTCCGATCGATGGTCTCCAGGCACAACATCGCGGTCCAGAAGACTGGCGGCAGACCCCCACCCACCCCCCCCGAATTTACATCATGGGAGCAAGAGGTCTTCAACATCCTGCATCCTCAAGGCCTCGCAGGAGTAGCCGGAGGAATGGACTCTGGTAAGTCCAATCTCAACTACTATATCCCCCCCACCCCACCAGCATGCCAACCCCCACCCCCACCCTCACCCCCAACCCCCCAGCACACATCCTCCCTGACAATGTCTCACCAGCACAACCCACCCATCCCAACACCAACTCCTGCATGCCAACACAATCCATGGACACCCATCACCCAAGCATGACCACTGCACTTACCCCCCCCCCACTAACTACCCTCACAACACCTCCCTCAAGGGAATGCCTGCACTGGGGGACGAGGGCACCCATAACACGCACGCCATTGCACACACAGAAACAATAACCAAACTCTCTTACCCCATGCAGGACCCGAACGCCAACACACCAGCCAGGAGGGTCCAGAAATGTCCATCCCACCCCCGGAACAGGCCCACAGTGAGGACAGCAGCTCTGTCGACACTGAACCTGATGACCAGCCCGGACCATCGGGGACCTCTGGGCAGTCGGTTCCCCTCACCCAGACACAGGCCACACCAGACCCGACCCCCTCTGCCAACACCAGCACAGCTCCCACCCAGCGGGCCCATGCCTCTGTCTCTAGGACACGTCAATCAGCGGTGTGTCTGCCACTACAGGGCACCCAGGCTAACCCAACACCCCAACAACAACAGGGACCTGGGGGCAGTGGGAGCGGGCACACCGTCCAGGAGACAGAGGCCGGGGGAAACCGGGCAGCTCGGAGGGCTGCTGTGTGACAGGGGGGGGAGGAGAGGCCCAGGGAACCCACTCTCCAAGAGGCCCTCACCACCATCATGGGGGCCTACCACCACTCCCAAGAGACGATGGCGACGGTACTGGCCAGGTTCACGGACATCCAGGCACAGCAGGAGGAACGCAACATGGGGTTCAGGGAGGAGCTGAGAATCATCGGGACCGCAATGGGGACCATCGTCCTGGCCCTCAACAGGATAGAAGACGCGTTGCGGGACCATGTGGCACCACACAGGGCCCCTGTCACTAGCCCGGACCAGGAACAGCCTACCACCTCCGCCGGCGCTAGTGGACAGGAGGCCCCAACACCACGACAGGCCACCAGAACCCCACCTCCTGCTGAAGAACAACCACCCCGTAAGAGGAGCCTGAGATCCAAAAAAAAGACAGAGTAGGATGTCAAGACCCCCGCCAGCAGGACATACCCCCTGAACTCTTCCCACTGTCCCACATTGCCACCCTGTCCAACCATGAACTGCCTCTGCTCCATCCTTCCACAGGCAAAAGGACAATGCACCTGTGAGACTGAGAACTGGTCTCTGCCATGGACATTACTCCACCCCCACCCATCACCCTTATAATCACATGTACCAATATCTAGCACTGTAAATAAATCACATATTGCACACAAATCAGTTTGGAGTCATGCTGTATTATTAGCAAATGTATTACATATTACTGTTCAATATCTGTTCTGTCAATTAG
Source organism: Pleurodeles waltl (assembly GCF_031143425.1). Classification (NCBI taxonomy): domain Eukaryota; kingdom Metazoa; phylum Chordata; class Amphibia; order Caudata; family Salamandridae; genus Pleurodeles; species Pleurodeles waltl. Next base: position 1,710,010,176 of record NC_090445.1, on the reverse strand, counting down.
TGATGACAACATACCAATGTCAATACGCTGTAGTTCATGGGCAAACCAAGCAGAAGTCAGGCACTGAGTCATACAGCACTGAGAAGGGAAGGGAAAAACAAAAATTACCCAAAAAGATCTGGTGGGAACTACAGAAAGTACAGATGCAGGAGGCTATAAGCAATTGTGAAATGGCGTGGGTGATTCTTACCTGGGTGTTACTGGAAATACTGTTGTATCACTCTGTCCCTATTGTCTGTGTCGTCCTCTGAGTCTTCCTCCTCTTCACTCTCCACAGGCTCCACGGCTTCTACAACACCACCATCTGGACCATCCTCCTGCAGGAAAGGCACCTGGCGTCGCAAAGCCAGGTTGTGAAGCATACAGCACGCCACGATGATATGGCACACCTTCTTTGGTGAGTACATTAGGGATCCACCGGTCATATGCAGGCACCTAAACCTGGCCTTCAGGAGGCCAAAGGTTCGCTCAATCACCCTCCTAGTATGCCCATGGGCCTCATTGTAGCGTTCCTCTGCCCTTGTCCGGGGATTCCTCACTGGGGTCAGTAGCCACGGCAGGTTGGGGTAACCAGAGTCACCTATTAGCCACACACGGTGTCTCTGTAGCTGCTCCATCACATAGGGGATGCTGCTATTTCGCATCACATACGCGTCATGCACTGACCCTGGGAACTTGGCATTTACATGGGAGATGTACTGGTCAGCCAAACAGACCACCTGGACATTCATCGAATGATAACTTTTTCTGTTTCGGTACACCTGCTCATCGTCTTTTGGGGGTACCAAAGCCACATGGGTCCCATCAATGGCACCAATGATGTTGGGGATATGTCCAAGGGCATAGAAATCACCCTTCACTGTAGGCAAGTCACCCTCCTCTGGGAAAATGATGTAGCTCCGCATGAGTTTCATCAGGGCAGACAACACTCTGCTCAAAATCTTAGAAAACATAGGCTGAGACATTCCAGATGACATGGCCACTGTGGTCTGGAATGACCCACTTGCCAAAAAATGGAGGACTGACAAAACCTGCACCAGAGGGGGAATCCCTGTGGGTTGGCGGATGGGGGACATCAGGTCTGGCTCCAGCTGGGCACACAGTTCATGGATAGTGGCACGGTCAAGTCTGTATCGAAGTATTATATGGCGTTCTTCCATTGTCGACAGGTCCACCAGCGGTCGGTACACGCGAGGATTCCTCCTTCTCATCGCAAGTCCCAGCGGACGGTGCCTAGGAAGGACAACATGGAGCACAGAGTCAGCCAAACCACAGGTACTTACAGACAGCTTGCACAGTTAAAGAATGGCAATGGGTTGAAAGGCGTGTATGTGTGGCAATGCAAGGCCTAGGCCTGTGTGTCGCAGTCAAAATTAAGCCATGTAGGCCCTTGAAATGGCGGCTGCCTGACCTGTGAAGTGGGACAATGGGATGTGAGGTCAATGCGCTGGCGGGGCACACCGTGGCGGTAGGCGGTCGAAGACCGCAGCGCAAAGCCGCATTGGTTAACATTGAAGCCCATGGGTTTCAGGAGCCAATGACGAAGTGCGCCGGCGGTCGCGGTACGCACCGCCGCGGTACGCACCGCCGCGGGCGTGACCGCCATTTTCTATCTGCTTAATCACTCGAGACCTGATCATCCACAGGAGAGGACCTATACTGCAAGTGCTGCTGTGACCTCGGTCTGGGAGATACAATGGCTGCTGCGACTGGGGAAAGGGCCCCTGCCTTCACGTCTGAAGAGTTGGAGAAGCTCGTGGATGGGGTCCTCCCCCAGTATGCGCTACTCTACGGTCCTCCAGACCAACAAGTGAGTACACCGGGTGCACATGGAATGGGCTATGCCTGTGTGGATTGGGGTGGATGTAAGTTGGTGGGGTGGGGGGCGAATGAGGAGTGCAACGCCCGACAGATGAGAGCATGTGCCATATGGCAAAGTTGGTGGGGGGGGCCAATTACATCTAACATGCAGGTCATTGATGATTTCCTCCTTTCCACCCTGTACATGTCAAATAGGTCAGCGCCCATCAGAAGATCGAGATTTGGCGTGCCATCGCCAAGGAAGTCCGGAACTTGGGGGTCCACAACAGACGGGGCACCCACTGCCGCAAGAGGTGGGAGGACATCCGCCGCGGAACAAGGAAGACCGCAGAAACACTGCTGGGGATGGCCTCCCAACCTAGGAGGGGTGCCAGTCGCACCATGACCCCCTTGATGTCCCGGATCCTGGTGGTGGCCTACCCTGAATTGGATGGGCGCTTTAAGACATCACAGCAGACACAAGGGGGTGAGTATCAGCACATTCTCCTATCTTTCTGCGCAGTGGAGGCGTCTGGGTGGGGGAGGAGGGCTGTGGGTGACATTAGGCCAGGGCGCTTTCTGTAGTGTAGTCCTCTCCCTTAGGCATGGCCCTGTGCCCCCGGCCCCCACCTCGGTAGGGTGACAAGTACAGCCATTGAAGGTCCAGCATCTCCCATGTGCGCGTTTGACGTCTCTTGGCCTGTTGTCTTAGTCAGTAGTACTGAGTAGTGTACCCCGAATGCGCGGCTTAGTGCATTAGGCACCTGTGTCTGTCCTCTCCGCCAACGGTGTTGACATTGCATGCACTCAACCTGGTCTTCTTTTTTCTCCCCCCACCCTTTCTCTTCATCTTCTTGTGCATGTGTGCATTAGCATCATCAGGCGGAGGAGATTTGGCATCGGAGCACGAGGGAGCTGCAGGACACAAGGCCCCGGTGGGCCCAGGAACAGACACCGAGGGCACCAGTGATCCGGAGGGCGAGGGGAGCACCACGACGGGGACCGCTGGTGAGAGCAGCGAAAGCGACACGTCCTCGGATGGGAGCTCCCTAGGGGTCGCGGCAACATCCGTGCCCCCCGCATCTACAGGTACAGCCGCCACCCAGCGCACCCGCCCCGCCCTCCCAGCAGCCCCTCAGTCTTCGCTCCGTGCCCGTTCGCCCAGGAAGGCGCGCGTCTCCTTCGCCCCAGGCACCTCAGCCCCTGCCCCTGTTGCCCCTGCTGCCCTCAGTGCGGAGCTCATTGACCTGGTAAGGACGCTCATTGTTGGGCAGACGACCCTTTTGAATGCCATCCAGGGTGTGCAAAGGGAGGTGCAACAGAGCAATGCGTACCTGGAGGGCATTCATTCGGGTCAGGCTGCCCATCAACGAGCGTTCACTGCTCTGGCCTCAGCACTGACGGCAGCCATTGTCCCTGTTACCAGCCTCCCTCTTCTTACTGCCTCCAGCCTTTCTCTGTCTCCTGTTCCTCAGCCTATCCCATCCACACCATCAGACCAGCCTGCACACACCTCAACACCCAAGAGCAGCTCATCCAAACACAAGCACCACAGATCCCACAAACACTCACCCAAGCAACACCCAGATGCAGACATGCCAACAGCCACTGCCACCCCTGTGTCCCCCTCCTCCACGTCTCCCTCCTCCCTCCCTGTGACGTCTACACTCACACCTGCATGCACCCCAACATCAGCCAGTGCTTCCATCACCACCTCACCCTCCAGTACAGTCCACACTCGTGCAGTCACCACCCCCACTGCCATTTACACGTCCCCTGTGTCCTCTCCCACTGTGTCTGTCACCCCCTCTTCCAAGACACACAAACGCAGGCAGCCACCCACCCAACAGCCATCCACCTCACGACAGCCTACAGCACCAGCACCTTCACCCAATGACAGCACACCTGACTCTCCTACAACCACCTCCTCTACCTCCACTTCCATCTCCACTTCTCCTACCCTTTACCTTGGCCCTAAAAAACTTTTCATGGCTAACCTTGACCTCTTTCCCCCCGATGAGCTCCCCCATCCATCTTCAAAGAGTCCCAAGAGCACCGCAGCCACCACCAGCCCAGCTTCGGGTGTCACTGTTGTGCATGGGTACTGGAGCCCACCCTTTGCCAGCAGTGACACATCGATCAGCAGCAAGGACACGTCCAGCCCCCCCCCCCCCGGCAAGAGGACCCGCAAAAACAAGGGCCGCCGTGCGAGGACCGACAGGGCTGCCCCCAAGGAGCAATGTGCGGCCACTTCACCACCCACACCATCTAGGGGAGGCAAGGGCCCGAGAGCCCCATCAAAGGAGCGGAAGGGCAGCAGGAGCGCGGAGAAGGTGGACCCCACATGCCACATCCCAGCTGGGAAGGAGGACACTAAGGAGGCCAGGAGTCCGTCCCCGAAGGGTCCAGAAACGTCACGGTCCGAGGGCGACTGAGCAGGGAGTCCAGGCCAGGTCTGGCTCCCTTGACCTGCTGGATGAGCACCGCTGAACAGGGCCCGCCGTGGAGAAGAGCACCGCTGAACAGGGCCCGCCGTGGAGAAGAGCACCGCTGAACAGGGCCCGCCGTGGAGAAGAGAACCGCTGAACAGGGCCCCGCCGTGGAGAAGAGCACCGCTGAACAGGGCCCCGCCGTGGAGAAGAGCACCGCTGAACAGGGCCCGCCGTGGAGAAGAGCACCGCTGAACAGGGCCCGTGGTGAAGAAGAGCACCGCTGAACAGGGCCCGCCGTGGAGAAGAGCACCGCTGAACAGGGCCCGCCGTGGAGAAGAGCAACGCTGAACAGGGCCCGCGGTGAAGAAGAGCACTGCTGAACAGGGCCCGCGGTGAAGAAGAGCACCGCTGAACAGGGCCCGCCGTGGAGAAGAGCACCGCTGAACAGGGCCCGCGGTGAAGAAGAGCACCGCTGAACAGGGCCCGAGGTGAAGAAGAGCACCGCTGAACAGGGCCCGCGGTGAAGAAGAGCACCGCTGAACAGGGCCCTTCTTCTCAAGCACCGCTCCGCTGGGCACCGCCGTCTCAAGCACCGCTCTGCTGGGCCCTTCCTCTCAAGCACCACTCCGCTGGGCCCTTCATCTCAAGCACCGCTCCGCTGGGGCCTTCATCTCAAGCACCGCTCCGCTGGGCACCGCCGTCTCAAGCACCGCTCCGCTGGGCCCTTCCTCTCAGGCACCGCTCCGCTGGGCACCGCCGTCTCAAGCACCGCTCCGCTGGGCCCTTCCTCTCAAGCACCGATCCGCTCGGCCCTTCATCTCAAGCACCGCTCCGCTGGGCCCTTCCTCTCAGGCACCGCTCCGCTGGGCCCTTCATCTCAAGCACCGCTCCGCTGGGCACCGCCGTCTCAAGCACCGCTCCGCTGGGCCCTTCATCTCAAGCACCGCTCCGCTGGGCCCTTCATCTCAAGCACCGCTCCGCTGGGCCCTTCATCTCAAGCACCGCTCCGCTGGGCACCGCCGTCTCAAGCACCGCTCCGCTGGGCCCTTCATCTCAAGCACCGCTCCGCTGGGCCCTTCCTCTCAGGCACCGCTCCGCTGGGCCCTTCATCTCAAGCACCGCTCCGCTGGGCACCGCCGTCTCAAGCACCGCTCCGCTGGGCCCTTCCTCTCAGGCACCGCTCCGCTGGGCACCGCCGTCTCAAGCACCGCTCCGCTGGGCCCTTCCTCTCAAGCACCGCTCCGCTGGGCCCTTCATCTCAAGCACCGCTCCGCTGGGCCCTTCCTCTCAGGCACCGCTCCGCTGGGCCCTTCATCTCAAGCACCGCTCCGCTGGGCACCGCCGTCTCAAGCACCGGTTTGCTGGGCCCTTCATCTCAAGCACCGCTCCGCTGGGCCCTTCATCTCAAGCACCGCTCCGCTGGGCCCTTCCTCTCAGGCACCGCTCCGCTGGGCACCGCCGTCTCAAGCACCGCTCCGCTGGGCCCTTCCTCTCAAGCACCGCTCCACTGGGCCCTTCATCTCAAGCACCGCTCCGCTGGGCCCTTCCTCTCAGGCACCGCTCCGCTGGGCCCTTCATCTCAAGCACCACTCTGCTGGGCACCGCCGTCTCAATCACTGTTTATGGTTCACTGTGCCCGCCATGCCTCCTCCTTGACCAGTGGAGACTGTCATCCACCTGATGGACTGTGGCTTTGCACTCCCCAGGATGGTCCAGTGGGCAGCCCACCCACTGTAGAGACATTGAGAGACTGTGGCTTTGCACTCCCCAGGATGGTCCAGTGGGCAGCCCACCCACTGTAGAGACATTGAGAGACTGTGGCTTTGCACTCCCCAGGATGGTCCAGTGGGCATGGTGGCTCCTCGTGGATCTGGCGTCGTGGACTCATGTGGCTGTGGTGCCCCCCCCTTCCCTTCCCCCTGAGGTGCCTGTAGTTTTTACATCTGATGCCCCTGCAGTGTTCTCTCCAAAGGACTCAGGTCTCCTGTGTGGGCTTTGCCCTTGTTTCTCAAAACTTTGGCCCACGGACATGATGAATTTGTAGGATGTGCAGGACTTGTTACTTCAGTTATACACTGATGTGTATATCATTTGTTTTCTTGTAAATATCTTTCATGGTTGTACGATAATTGCCAGGAGCTTTTTGGTACATAAATATTTATTCCAAATTTGATTATGTCCTAGCATTTTTCTGGGGTGTTTGGGTGGTGTCACTGTGACTTGTTGCTCTGCATTGGTGTGTACATAGTTGGGGGGGGGGGGTCGCATATGTGTGTGCCCGTAACCTTTCGTCCTCCCCCCTCCCGTGTGTCGTAGGTGCAGTACTCACCGTTGTCGTCTGCGCCGGACTTCGTACTCGTGGTAGATGAGAAGGTAGACGAGAGCAGGTAGGATGCTTAATTCGGGTTCCATGCTGTCCTCCTTCCTCCTGGAGTGCGTAGTGGTGAGCGTTTTCCCGTTCGTAGTCTGTTTCCGCCGTGTTTTTATCGGCGGTGCTCCTGCCCCGGAAATGGTGGCGGATTGGTGAGTTGTGATAGGGTGGGCGGTACATTGTCTGCCGCCTGGCTGTTGGCGGTGACCGCCGCGCTGTTTGTTTGTACCGCCGTGGCGGTCGGAGTGTTAAAGTGGCTGTCTGTGTTGGCGGTTCCCGCCAGCGTCAGAATTCCATATTTTTTACCGCCAGCCTGTTGGCGGGTTGGCCGCCGCTTTAACACCGACCGCCAGGGTTAGAATCACCCCCTAGGTGTCCCACATTCACTGTTGGGCAGTACTCAGTACGAATGAATGATTTAATTACATTTATATATCCCCGAAAGCATATGAGGAGTACTCACAAATGAGTCCAACGGGACAATTGTGATATTATATTAAAGCTCAGAGATGGCAGCACTGACTTCTAGGCACTACTGAACAGCAGTGGTAGCTTAGCGCCTACCACCCACCAGCACAGCAAGGCTGATCTCAAAATCAGGCCACGTCAGTGAGGACAGGTGGTATTAATCACTCGCTGCCACACTGATACTACCTACGCCCCCGCCGACTGCCCTTACAGGCCCACCGTGAACCCCAAAGTGCAGACCACACCCAGCGAGGAGAGACAGGCCTCTGTGCTCGGGAGGCGAGACACATCCATGGAAAAGAGACAGACACCCAGTGCCAGGGAGTGAGAGGAGCCCACTCAGGAGAGACAGGAACCCAGGCCGTGAGAGACGCCCATTCAGGAGAGACAGACACCCAGAGAGCGAGAGACGCCCACTCAGGAGAGTGAGACACACACGCCCAGGAAGTGAGAGACGTCCACTCCGGAGAGACAGACGCCCAGGGCCAGGGAGTGAGAGGCGCCCACTCAGATGAAAGAGACACCCGGGTAGAAGAGACAGGAGACAGACACCCAGGCTCAGGGAGTGAGAGGCACCCACTCAGAATAGACAGACACCAGGGTAGACGAGACAGACACCCAGGCTCAGGGAGTGAGAGGCACCCACTCAGGATAGACAAACACCAGGGTAGACGAGACAGACACCCAGGCTCACGGAGTTAGAGACGCCCAATCAGAAGAGAGAGGCACGCGGGTAGAAGAGACAGACACCCCAGGAGGAGAGGCAGATACCTAGGAAGAAAAGACAGACACTCAAAGAGAGTAGACAGACACCCAGACTCGGGCAATGTCCGATACTGATTGAGGAGAGACAGAGATCAGGGTAGGAGAGACAGGCACCCGAGGGGAAGAGACAGATGTCCAGGGAGAAGAGAAAGGCGCCGAGGTAGAATGGAAGGACAGACAGACAGACAGACCGACAGAAGAGACATACACCCACCGAGGTAGAAGAGCAGACACGCAAGGGGCAGAGATACGCAGAGAAAAGTGACTGGCAGGCAGGGAGAAGAGACTGAGGGAATAACAGAAAGAGATGGAGAGAGACAGATAACCAGGTAGAGGAGAGAGACACACAAAAGGGAGAGATAGACATTCAGGGAGAAGAAACTGACACCCAAACTCAGGGAATGATAGACATCGACTCAGGAGACAGACCTCATGGGAGAAGAGACAGAGAACGAGACGGAAGAGAGACACTCAAAGAAGAGAGATGGTGAGAAAAGACAGCTACTGAGACTTAGGGAATAACAGACATCGATAGAGTAGAGACAGACAACCAGACGTAAGCGAGAGACACGCAATGAGGAGACACAGAGTCTTAGGGGCATATTTATCTCGGTTTGCACTGAATTAACGTACATTTTTTTTACCCTAATTCAGCGCAAACTTAACTCCATATTTATATTTTGACGCTAGACATGTCTAGCGCCAAAATATTGGAGTTAAAGTCATTTTTTGCCTGCGGAAAACTACCTTGCGTCAATGAGATGCAAGGTAGGCGTTCCTGGACACAAAATGACTCAAAGGCCTTAGCGCCTTATTTATCCTCCCGTGCAAAAATGGTGCACAGGAGGGAGGCGGGTCTAAATAATGCCTGGGTCAGGACAGGCGTTAGGGGACCTGTATGAACATTGTGGAATAAGCCCACAGGTGCCCTCTTTAAGCCTGAGGGAGACCCCCACACACACCAGAGGGACAGCGGAGGATGAAGGACCCCATCCAAGTAAGTATAGGTAAGTAGAGGTAAGTATTTCTGTATTTTCTTAAAAGTGCCATTGGGGCCCTGAAATGGGCCCCCATACATGGCACTGAGTGCAGTTGCCCTGCCCAGGGGACCCTTGTCCCCTGTGCTGGCCAGTGGGGTGGTGGGCATGACTCCTGTCTCCCATAAGACAGGAGTTATATGGTACGGTAGGTTTAGCGTCAAGAAATGGCGCTAGGCTGGTTAGAGTCACCTTTTTTGACTCTAACCAGCCTAACTTCATTTTTTAACGCTGAACCCACTACTCCCATACCGCCAGCCCCACCCAGCTAACGTCATTCTCGTTGACGTTAGCCCACCCTTTGCGCCGGATTGCACCACTCCATAAATAAGCCGGCGTCTTGGAATAGCTCGTTGGCGGTATACTTTTTTACGCTAAACTGCGTTAGTGCTGTTTAGCATCAAAAATTATAAATCAGGGCCAAAGTGAGAAGAGACAGGTCCTTAGACTCAGGGAATCGCAGACATCGACTGAAGAGAAGCAACATCGCCCCGGCTCAAGCGACAATGCAAGCGATGGGAGACAGCCCCGGCTCAAAGGACAAGAGACAGCCCGGCTGGAATGCCCCTGAGAATGTTGATGGGGTGGAGGGTGGCAGCCGCAGTGAGGGCAGCGGTGCATCCCATGTTGTGTCTACGCTCCCGTACACATACCTGGGCGCTGACTCACCTGTCCCCCCAGTCATGGCGCTGTACTGAGGAGGGGCGGGGGGTTGACACTCCCATAGTGAACCTGGAGCCCATGTGTGTGTTTGTGTCTGTGTCTTCACACACATGTATGTGTGTGTCTGCATGTGTGTGTCTCTGTGTGCGCACATGTGTGCACACGCATGTGGCTGTGGCTGTCTGCATGTGTGTGTGCAAGCACGTGCAAGCCCGTATGTGTATCTGTTTGCATGTGTGTGTGCACATGTGTGTATGTGTGTGTCTGTCTGCGTGTGTCTATGTGTGTGTGTGCACATGCATATGGGTGTCCTTCTGCCTGTGTGCACACATGTGTCTGTGTGTTTGTGTGCACGCATTTGTGTGTTTCTGCACACAGATATCTGTGTGTCTCTGCATGTGTGTGTGTCTGCTCGTGCCTGTGTCTGTCTGCATGTGTGTGTGCATGCGCATGTGTGTGCACATGTGCGTGTGCATGCACGTGTGTATGTAGTCTTGTTGTGTTTTGCACCCGTGTGTGTCTGCGTGTGTGTTTCTATCATTAGGTGTGTCTGAACCGCCCACCCTAAGCTCCCCCGCCCAGCTACTGTCACCCCCTTTTCTGGAAGCCTGCACCCCACCTCCTCTTTCTGCCTGAAAGAAGCAGATGACCCCCTGGTCTCCAACCTTTTCTGTGATAAGAGCTCCTTCTGTTAGATGAAGACCAGCCCGGGCTGCTAACATTAGTGCTGCAATAGTGACCACCCACCCAAGATTGTCAGCAGTGATCACATCAGTGCATTTCCAGCTGTAATGTAAAATAAGGCTTGATAGTTTGAATTGGAATATTCCATGGGTACTGCATAAAAGCCACAGCTGCAATCCCCTTGGCGCTGAGGTAAAAGTGAGTTATAAATCTCTCCAACTCAAATGATTGTTTTAAACACGTTTTTGAAATTCAACCATTTTGCTCCAAACCTCCTTTATGAGTTCTGAAAATACACTCATTTTCAGCTTGTATAAATGCTTTTTAATTTTGCTTTACATAATGATTCAAGCAAGCAATAACTTGTATAATAATAGGTGGGGCTGCACACAGGAGAGCTACTCATAGGTAGCTGGAGAGCCAACACTGGCTCAGGAGCTACTCACAAGTAGCTGGAGAGTCAACACTGGCTCAGGAGCTAGTCAAAGGTAGCTGGAGAGCTACCACTGGCTCAGGAGCTAGTCACAGGTAGCGGGAGAGCCAACACTGGCGAGGCTGGACTGGCTTGTAGTGAGTACCAAGGGGTACTTGCACCTTGCACCAGGCCCAGTTATCCCTTATTAGTGTATAGGGTGTCTAGCAGCTTAGGCTGATAGATAATGGTAGCTTAGCAGAGCAGCTTAGGCTGAACTAGGAGACGTGTGAAGCTACTACAGTACCACTCAGTGTCATATGCACAATATCATAAGAAAACACAATACACAGTTATACTAAAAATAAAGGTACTTTATTTTTATGACAATATGCCAAAGTATCTTAGAGTGTACCCTCAGTGAGAGGATAGGAAATATACACAAGATATATATACACAATAGCAAAAATATGCAGTATAGTCTTAGAAAACAGTGCAAACAATGTATAGTTACAATAGGATGCAATGGGGAAACATAGGGATAGGGGCAACACAAACCATATACTCCAGAAGTGGAATGCGAACCACGAATGGACCCCAAACCTATGTGACCTTGTAGAGGGTCGCTGGGACTATTAGAAAATAGTGAGAGTTAGAAAAATAACCCTCCCCAAGACCCTGAAAAGTGAGTGCAAAGTGCACTAAAGTTCCCCTAAGGACAAAGTAGTCGTGTTAGAGGAATAATGCAGGAAAGACACAAACCAGCAATGCAACAACTGTGGATTTCCAATCTAGGGTACCTGTGGAACAAGGGGACCAAGTCCAAAAGTCACAAGCAAGTCGGAGATGGGCAGATGCCCAGGAAATGCCAGCTGCGGGTGCAAAGAAGCTTCAACTGGACAGAAGAAGCTGAGGTTTCTGCAGGAACAAAAAGGGCTAGAGACTTCCCCTTTGGTGGATGGATCCCTCTCGCCTTGGAGAGTTGTGCAGAAGTGTTTTCCCGCCGGAAGGACGCCAACAAGCCTTGCTACACGCAAATCGTGCTATTGGCGTTTTTGGACGCTGCTGGGGCCCAGGAGGGACCAGGAGGTCGCAAATTGGACCTGCAGAGAGAGGGGACGTCGAGCAAGACAAAGAGCCCTCATTGAAGCAGGTAGCTCCTGGAGAAGTGCCAGAAACAGGCACTAAAAGGATGCGTGAAACGGTGCTCACCGAAGTTGCACAAAGGGGTCCCACGTCGCCGGAGACCAACTTAGAAAGTCGTGCAATGCAGGTTAGAGTGCCGTGGACCCAGGCTTGGCTGTGCACAAAGGATTTCCGCCGGAAGTGCACAGGGGCCGGAGTAGCTGCAAAGTCGCGGTTCCCAGCAATGCAGCCCAGCGAGGTGAGGCAAGGACTTACCTCCACCAAACTTGGGCTGAAGAGTCACTGGACTGTGGGGGTCACTTGGACAGAGTCGCTGGATTCGAGGGACCTCGCTCGTCGTGCTGAGAGGAGACCCAAGGGACCGGTGATGCAGCTTTTTGGTGCCTGCAGTTGCAGGGGGAAGATTCCGTCGACCCACGGGAGATTTCTTCGGAGCTTCTGGTGCAGAGAGGAGGCAGGCTACCCCCACAGCATGCACAAGCAGGAAAACAGTCGAGAAGGCTGCAGGATCAGCGTTACAGAGTTGCAGTAGTCGTCTTTGCTACTATGTTGCAGGTTTGCAGGCTTCCAGCGCGGTCAGCGGTCGTTTCCTTATCAGAAGGTGAAGAGGGAGATGCAGAGGAACTCGGATGAGCTCTTGCATTCGTTATCTAGAGTTTCCCCAGAGACAGAGACCCTAAATAGCCAGAAAAGAGGGTTTGGCTACCTAGGAGAGAGGATAGGCTACTAACACCTGAAGGAGCCTATCAGCAGGAGTCTCTGACGTCACCTGGTGGCACTGGCCACTCAGAGCAGTCCAGTGTGCCAGCAGCACCTCTGTTTCCAAGATGGCAGAGGTCTGGAGCACACTGGAGGAGCTCTGGACACCTCCCAGGGGAGGTGCAGGTCAGGGGAGTGGTCACTCCCCTTTCCTTTGTCCAGTTTCGCGCCAGAGCAGGGGCTAAGGGGTCCCTGAACCGGTGTAGACTGGCTTATGCAGAATTGGACACATCTGTGCCCAACAAAGCATTTCCAGAGGCTGGGGGAGGCTACTCCTCCCCTGCCTTCACACCATTTTCCAAAGGGAGAGGGTGTCACACCCTCTCTCAGAGGAAGTTCTTTGTTCTGCCATCCTGGGCCAGGCCTGGCTGGACCCCAGGAGGGCAGCTGCCTGTCTGAGGGGTTGGCAGCAGCAGCAGCTGCAGTGAAACCCCAGGAAGGGCAGTTTGGCAGTACCAGGGTCTGTGCTACAGACCACTGGGATCATGGGATTGTGCCAACTATGCCAGGATGGTATAGAGGGGGCAATTCCATGATCATAGACATGTTACATGGCCATATTCGGAGTTACCATGGTGAAGCTACATATAGGTAGTGACCTATATGTAGTGCACGCGTGTAATGGTGTCCCCGCACTCACAAAGTTCAGGGAATTGGCTCTGAACAATGTGGGGGCACCTTGGCTAGTGCCAGGGTGCCCTCACACTAAGTAACTTTGCACCTAACCTTTACCAGGTAAAGGTTAGACATATAGGTGACTTATAAGTTACTTAAGTGCAGTGTAAAATGGCTGTGAAATAACGTGGACGTTATTTCACTCAGGCTGCAGTGGCAGGCCTGTGTAAGAATTGTCAGAGCTCCCTATGGGTGGCAAAAGAAATGCTGCAGCCCATAGGGATCTCCTGGAACCCCAATACCCTGGGTACCTCAGTACCATATACCAGGGAATTATAAGGGTGTTCCAGTAAGCCAATGTAAATTGGTAAAATTGGTCACTAGCCTGTTAGTGACAATTTGAAAGTAATGAGAGAGCATAACCACTGAGGTTCTGGTTAGCAGAGCCTCAGTGAGACAGTTAGGCACCACACAGGGAACATATACATGCACACCTATGAGCACTGGGGCCCTGTGTGACAGGGTCCCAGTGACACATACATATAGGCCACAAACCTATGAGCACTGGGGTCCTGACCAGCAGGATCCCAGTGACACATAACAAACATACTGAAAACATAGTGTTTTCACTATGAGCACTGAGGCCTGGCTATCAGGATCCCAGTGAGACAGTGAAAACAGTGACAAACACCCTGACATACACTCACAAACAGGCCAAAAGTGGGGGTAACAAGGCTAGAAAGAGGCTACCTTCTCACACAACCCCCCCCCAAACGAAGGACAATAAGGCTAACCTTGGCCAGTTGAGACTTTATTGTCTAAGTGGTGATAAGTAGAGAGTAGCTCTGCAATAGACTGGTTACTCCCTTTATCATCCACTATATGGTTACTTCCCTGTGGGGATGTAAACCACCCTGTTTGAAGTTTTTTAGCTAACCAACAATGTGAAGATGTATTTTCAGAGTTTCTATCAGTAAGTTTTAGTTTAGAGCAGTGGGAATTATCCACTGAACCTATTTGTAATGATGGAAATGCCAGACAGGGATGCTGTCTCAGTAAAGCCATAGCTGGGCAAAAACTTTGTCCATTTGGCTGGAAGAGAGAACAGGGATGCTGTTTCTCTTGAGTTGGAGCAGGGCAGGGATGCTGTCCTATGAGCTCCACACTAGGGCAGGGATGCTGTCCTAAGTGTTGTGAGGCAGTACAGGGTTTCTGCACTAAAGTTTCTCTGGGAGGGTTGGAGGGATGCTCCATGTTAACTAAAATGGTGCTCTTTTTGTCACCAATGTTAGTTATCCCACAGAGAGGTACTTCTACCTCAGGGAGTCCAGCTATGCCAGCTGATGATTCCCTTGGAACAGGTGCCACCCCAGGAGAGGTTTCTCCCACCACAGGAATGGTATCCTGAATGGTAGGGTGGTTAGGGGATACTGTGATACCCTTTTTACCTGTTGATGGAGAGGGATCCTGAGTTTTCAGGCCTTCTCTCCTTTGCTTTTTCATTTCAGTAGAAATGAGAGGGAACAATTCCTCAGGGATGCCCAGCATGGCTGCATGGGCATAAAACTCTACATCAGCCCAACCTGAGGCCTCTAGGTCATTACCTAAGAGACAGTCTACAGGTAAGCTAGGTGATACCACCACCTGCTTAGGGCCAGTAACTCCACCCCAACTAAACTGAATTATAGCTAAGGGAAGAAACTTAGTGGAGTTATGGACATCAATAATCTTATACTGTTGTCCAATGATGTGTTGTTCAGGAGGCACTAGGTTTTCAGTCACCAAAGTGAAACTGGCACCTGTGTCCCTGTAGGCCAAGGCCTCAACACCATTTATTGAAACTGTCTGCCTGTACTTATCCATTGTAAGGGGACAAGCAGCCAGTGTGGCAAGGCCAATGCCACTAGGTGTGACAGAAACTGCCTTGGGACTGATTACATCAGTTTCCACTATGGACCCATAAGTGAACCCAACTACACCCTTTGCTTGACTGTTGCCAGCAGTCCCACCACTAGTACCACTACTGCTAGGGGCACTAGAGCTTGATGTATTAGTGGTGGTAGGCTCAGGGGGTTTACCTGGACAGGACTTATCCCCTGGCCTATGGCCTCTGTTTTTACACACAAAGCACCAAGGCTTTTTAATGTGTGCAGGTTGAGAAGAAGAGGAAGAATTAGTTTTATCCCCACCCTCTGAAGAGTGTTTAAGATTTGAAGTGGGATCTTTGGTTTTACCCTTATCCCCATGCTTATCTTGAGATTTTTCACCATCTTTCTTCTTATTGCCATCTTTGTCACCCCCTGTATGAACTTTTCTGTTCACCCTTGTTCTCACCCATTTGTCTGCCTTCTTTCCCAATTCTTGGGGAGAGGTCAGATCAGAGTCTACCAGGTACTGGTGCAACAAATCAGACACACAATTATTAAGTATATGCTCTCTCAGGATTGTGTTATACAGGCTTTCATAATCAGTAACCTTACTGCCATGTAACCACCCCTCCAAGGCCTTCACTGAATGGTCAATGAAATCAACCCAGTCTTGTGAAGACTCCTTTTTGGTCTCTCTGAACTTTATCCTGTACTGGTCAGTGGTTAAGCCATAACCATCCAGGAGTGCATTCTTAAGAACTGTAAAATTATTGGCATCATTTTCTTTCACAGTAAGGAGCCTATCCCTACCTTTTCCACTAAATGATAGCCATAGGATAGCAGCCCACTGCCTTTGAGGGACATCCTGTACAACACAGGCCCTCTCAAGTGCAGCAAACCACTTGTTAATGTCATCCCCCTCCTTATAAGGGGGAACTATCTTGTGCAGATTCCTGGAATCATGCTCTTTTGCAGGATGACTATGGGGAATACTGCTGCTGCCACCATGGGTATCTAAACCCAACTTCTGTCTTTCCTTCTCTAATTCAAAAGACTGTCTATCCAAATCCAGCTGTTGCTTTTTAAGCTTCAGTCTGGTTTGTTCCACCCTCAACTTATTGAGTTCCCTCTCTAACATTCTGTCATCAGGGTTGGTGGGAGGGACATTTCTAGAAACAGAGCTATGATGGGAATGAACAGAAGGAGACCTGTCCCATACAGAAGCCAACTTAACAGCTTGGTTTACAGAAACATTACTACCAGTATGGTGAGAATAAATGCTTTTGCTATGATGTGAGACAACACTATTTATTTGGTGTGGCTCATCATCATTACCATCTATGCTAGATTGTCTAGTAATGGGCAGGCTAGGAAGTTTCTTTCCTGAATCTTTTCCTGGGTGAGTCCCTGAATCAGATTGGGAACTATTAGGTACTTTTTCAACAGATGGGGCACCTATGGCCTTATCTTGTTCTCTAAGCATGTTAATTAACAGTTCCAAGGCAGGATTCTTCCCTACACTCAAACCTCTCTCTATACAGAGACTCCTTGCTCTTTTACAGCTAAGGTTGTCATATGCAAGTTTGGACAGATCAACACTTTGGCCTGTGCCAGACATTTTTTAGAGAGAGTTAAAGTGATAGAGAAAGAGACAAAAGTTTTCAGAACTTTTTGGAAAGACAGAAAAAAACTTTTTAAACTTTTTGAAAGTTTAGGAGTACTTTTCAGCACTTTAGAAAAGAGTGAAAAGAGGAAATGCAAAACTTTTTGCCTATGTGTATATACACTGACCTTGTTTTGTATATTTTTCTCTTATGAAAAGTACAATGACAAGAGTGGTAAGTAGTCTCAAGCACTTATCCCACCACTGCACAACCAATGTAGGAGGCTGGACTGGCTTGTAGTGAGTACCAAGGGGTACTTGCACCTTACACCAGGCCCAGTTATCCCTTATTAGTGTATAGGGTGTCTAGCAGCTTAGGCTGATAGATAATGGTAGCTTAGCAGAGCAGCTTAGGCTGAACTAGGAGACGTGTGAAGCTACTACAGTACCACTCAGTGTCATATGCACAATATCATAAGAAAACACAATACACAGTTATACTAAAAATAAAGGCACTTTATTTTTATGACAATATGCCAAAGTATCTTAGAGTGTACCCTCAGTGAGAGGATAGGAAATATACACAAGATATATATACACAATAGCAAAAATATGCAGTATAGTCTTAGAAAACAGTGCAAACAATGTATAGTTACAATAGGATGCAATGGGGAAACATAGGGATAGGGGCAACACAAACCATATACTCCAGAAGTGGAATGCGAACCACGAATGGACCCCAAACCTATGTGACCTTGTAGAGGGTCGCTGGGACTATTAGAAAATAGTGAGAGTTAGAAAAATAACCCTCCCCAAGACCCTGAAAAGTGAGGGCAAAGTGCACTAAAGTTCCCCTAAGGACAAAGTAGTCGTGTTAGAGGAATAATGCAGGAAAAACACAAACCAGCAATGCAACAACTGTGGATTTCCAATCTAGGGTACCTGTGGAACAAGGGGACCAAGTCCAAAAGTCACAAGCAAGTCGGAGATGGGCAGATGCCCAGGAAATGACAGCTGCGGGTGCAAAGAAGCTTCGACTGGACAGAAGAAGCTGAGGTTTCTGCAGGAACAAAAAGGGCTAGAGACTTCCCCTTTGGTGGACGGATCCCTCTTGCCTTGGAGAGTCGTGCAGAAGTGCTTTCCCGCCGGAAGGACGCCAACAAGCCTTGCTACACGCAAATCGTGCGATTGGCGTTTTTGGACGCTGCTGTGGCCCAGAAGGGACCAGGAGGTCGCAAATTGGACCTGCAGAGAGAGGGGACGTCGAGCAAGACAAAGAGCCCTCACTGAAGCAGATAGCACCCGGAGAAGTGCCAGAACCAGGCACTACAAGGATGCGTGAAACGGTGCTTGCCGAAGTTGCACAAAGGGGTCCCACGTCGCCGGAGACCAACTTAGAAAGTCGTGCAATGCAGGTTAGAGTGCCGTGGACCCAGGCTTGGCTGTGCACAAAGGATTTCCGCCGGAAGTGCACAGGGGCCGGAGTAGCTGCAAAGTCGCGGTTCCCAGCAATGCAGCCCAGCGAGGTGAGGCAACGACTTACCTCCACCAAACTTGGGCTGAAGAGTCACTGGACTGTGGGGGTCACTTGGACAGAGTCGCTGGATTCGTGGGACCTCGCTCGTCGTGCTGAGAGGAGACCCAAGGGACCAGTGATGCAGCTTTTTGGTGCCTGCGGTTGCAGGGGGAAGATTCCGTCGACCCACGGGAGATTTCTTCGGAGCTTCTGGTGCAGAGAGGAGGCAGGCTACCCCCACAGCATGCACAAGCAGGAAAACAGTCGAGAAGGCGGCAGGATCAGCGTTACAGAGTTGCAGTAGTCGTCTTTGCTACTATGTTGCAGGTTTGCAGGCTTCCAGCGCGGTCAGCGGTCGTTTCCTTATCAGAAGGTGAAGAGGGAGATGCAGAGGAACTCGGATGAGCTCTTGCATTCGTTATCTAGAGTTTCCCCAGAGACAGAGACCCTAAATAGCCAGAAAAGAGGGTTTGGCTACCTAGGAGAGAGGATAGGCTACTAACACCTGAAGGAGCCTATCAGCAGGAGTCTCTGACGTCACCTGGTGGCACTGGCCACTCAGAGCAGTCCAGTGTGCCAGCAGCACCTCTGTTTCCAAGATGGCAGAGGTCTGGAGCACACTGGAGGAGCTCTGGACACCTCCCAGGGGAGGTGCAGGTCAGGGGAGTGGTCACTCCCCTTTCCTTTGTCCAGTTTCGCGCCAGAGCAGGGGCTAAGGGGTCCCTGAACCGGTGTAGACTGGCTTATGCAGAATTGGGCACATCTGTGCCCAACAAAGCATTTCCAGAGGCTGGGGGAGGCTACTCCTCCCCTGCCTTCACACCATTTTCCAAAGGGAGAGGGTGTCACACCCTCTCTCAGAGGAAGTTCTTTGTTCTGCCATCCTGGGCCAGGCCTGGCTGGACCCCAGGAGGGCAGCTGCCTGTCTGAGGGGTTGGCAGCAGCAGCAGCTGCAGTGAAACCCCAGGAAGGGCAGTTTGGCAGTACCAGGGTCTGTGCTACAGACCACTGGGATCATGGGATTGTGCCAACTATGCCAGGATGGTATAGAGGGGGCAATTCCATGATCATAGACATGTTACATGGCCATATTCGGAGTTACCATGGTGAAGCTACATATAGGTAGTGACCTATATGTAGTGCACGCGTGTAATGGTGTCCCCGCACTCACAAAGTTCAGGGAATTGGCTCTGAACAATGTGGGGGCACCTTGGCTAGTGCCAGGGTGCCCTCACACTAAGTAACTTTGCACCTAACCTTTACCAGGTAAAGGTTAGACATATAGGTGACTTATAAGTTACTTAAGTGCAGTGTAAAATGGCTGTGAAATAACATGGACGTTATTTCACTCAGGCTGCAGTGGCAGGCCTGTGTAAGAATTGTCAGAGCTCCCTATGGGTGGCAAAAGAAATGCTGCAGCCCATAGGGATCTCCTGGAACCCCAATACCCTGGGTACCTCAGTACCATATACCAGGGAATTATAAGGGTGTTCCAGTAAGCCAATGTAAATTGGTAAAATTGGTCACTAGCCTGTTAGTGACAATTTGAAAGTAATGAGAGAGCATAACCACTGAGGTTCTGGTTAGCAGAGCCTCAGTGAGACAGTTAGGCACCACACAGGGAACATATACATGCACACCTATGAGCACTGGGGCCCTGTGTGACAGGGTCCCAGTGACACATACATATAGGCCACAAACCTATGAGCACTGGGGTCCTGACCAGCAGGATCCCAGTGACACATAACAAACATACTGAAAACATAGTGTTTTCACTATGAGCACTGAGGCCTGGCTATCAGGATCCCAGTGAGACAGTGAAAACAGTGACAAACACCCTGACATACACTCACAAACAGGCCAAAAGTGGGGGTAACAAGGCTAGAAAGAGGCTACCTTCTCACACTCAGGAGCTAGTCACAGGTAGCTGGAGAGCTACCACTGGCTCAGGAGCTAGTCAAAGGTAGCTGGAGAGCTACCACTGGCTCAGGAGCTAGTCACAGGTAGCGGGAGAGCCAACACTGCCTCACAAGCTATTCACAGGTAGCTGGAGAGCCAACACTGGCTCAGGAGCAACTCACAGATAACTGGAGAGTCAACACTGGCTCAGGAGCTACTCACAGGTAGCAGGAGAGCCAACAGGGGTTCCCAAGCTACTCACAGGATGCTGGAGAGCTAACACTGGCTCAGGAGCTACTCACAGGTAGCTGGAGAGCTAACGGGGGCTCAGGAGCTACTCACGGGTAGCTGGAGAGCCAACAGGGGCTCGCAAGCTACTCACAGGTTTCTGGAGAGCTAACACTGGCTCACAAGCTTCTCACACGTAGCTGGAGAGCCAATGGTGCCTCATGAGCTACTTATTAGCTGGAGAGCCCACACTGGCTCAGGAGCTGCTCACAGGTAGCTGGAGAGTCAACACTGGCCCACAAGCTACACACAGGTTGCTGAAGAGCCGACACTGGCTCACGAGATACTCATGGGGAACGGGAGAGCCAACAGTGGCTCACAAGTTACTTACAGGCAGCTGGAGAGCTAACAGGGGCTCCGAAGCTACTCACAGGTAGCAGGAGAGCCAACAGTGGCTCAGGAACTACTCACAGGTAGCTGGAGAGCTAACAGGGGCTCAAGAGCTACTCACAGGTAGCAGGAGAGCCAACAGTGGCTCAAGAACTACTCCCAGGTAGCTGGAGAGCTACAAGTGGCTCACAAGCTACTCCTTGGAGAAGCCTGAGATAACTTATTTAAAGTTGCCCACGGAAAGGAAAGCAAAGAATGTCTGCCCTGTTCTTCAGGGACAGCACAGGCTTCCTATCCTACCTAGTGTTGCGTTGCTGTCTCTTCTTCGTGGGGCTCCATGGAGCTGCCGACTTTAGAGCTGAATACCAGGTTCGAGCCTCAGCAACCACTGTGATTCTGGACAAATCACTTAGGGTCTGAATTCGAATTTGGTGGAGGGAGTTACTCTGTCACAAACGTGACAGATATCCCGTTCGCCATGTCACAATTCCATAATATGCTATCGGAATCACAATACAGCGGACAAGATATCCGTCATGTTTGTGATGGAGTAACCCCTCCGCCAATTCTAAATCCCGCCCTTAATCTCCCCGTGCCTACAAAACAGTGCCTTGAGGCCAAGAATTCCTTGCCTTGAGACCCTCAGGAGTGATCAGCCGCCCTGTACAAATGCTGGGTTTGTTTATGTATTTGTATTCAGAATGAGTGAGCTGCTCTGCCCTCTAGCTCCACTTTACCAACTCCTTCTGTCCGCTCATCCCCTGGATCGAGAGGACCCTCTTTCGGCTCTCTCCAGCACTTTCTTACCCTTTCTTTCCAGTGACAAGGCAATCTCTTCAAACTCTCTATCATGGTGCCTAAGTATCAGTTTCTTTTGTGTCCTCTCTGTCACTTTCCTTTCTGAGTCTGTACCTTGCTTCCTCTGTCAGTTTCTTTTGTTTTCTCTAACACTTTCTTTTCTGAGTCTATAACGTTTCCTCTGTCAGTTTCTTTACTGTCCTCCCCGTCACTTTCTTTCCTGAGTCTGTAACATATTTCCTCTGTCAGTTTCTCTCCATCCTATGTCCCCTCTGTCACTTTCCTTTCTAAGTCTGTATCTCGTTTCCTCCGTCAGTTTCTTTTCACTCTGTGTCCCCTCTGATACTTTCCTTTCTGAGTCTGTATCTCATTTTCTCTGTCAGTTTTTTCACTCTGTGTCCCCTCTGATACTTTAATTTCTGAGTCTGTATCTCGTTTCCTCTGTCAGTTTCTTTTCACTCTATGTCCCTTCTGACACTTTCCTTTCTGAGTCTGTACCTTGTTTCCTCTGTCAGTTTCTTCATACTTTCCTTTCTGAGTCGGTATCATGTTTTCTCTGCAAGTTTTTTTCCACTCCATGTCCTCCGTCACTTTCCTTTCTTGTCCCTCATTCTGAGATTGGTGGTAAAACCACCTACCACCGCAGCAACGGCCGCCAAAAGACCATCGCCGCGGGCTACCAGCCATCCACCGCTTTATGACCACAGCCAGATTTTCACCAGAAGAATGGCGGAAGTCCGGCTGTGGCCATGCCGGCGGATGGCAGTAAGGTGGCGCTGCTGCCACCAGCAGCGCCACACCAGTAATCCGCCGCCAGCCGTAGCATGACCCATAATATGGCCTGGCGGTGTTCTGCTGGCAGGCACTGCTGTTGGCAGACGCGCCCAGTACCGTCTCCTGCCGGAGGACCCCCTGGATCCAGGTAAGTCGGGTCTCTGACAGGGGAGGGGGTGAGGGGTGTTGTGTGTGTGGGGGGGGAAGGGTGTGTTGAATGTTGAAGACGTGTGTGCATGTATGGAGGTGTGAAAGCGTGCATGTTGTGTTATGTGAATGCGTGTCTGCATGTATGTTTGAAAGTGTGTGTGTGAATGGATGTATGCATGCATGGATGCATGTGGGAATGGGTGTGTGTATGCGTGTGTGAAGAGGGGGCGTGAATGTAGGGGGTGCTTTGGAGAGGTAGGGGAGGTGGGGGAGACCCCTATCAGTCACAGGGAAGGAATTCCCCGTCACTGGTAGTGCCTACCGCCATGGTTTTCGTGACGTTAAGAAAGCCACGAAAACCATGGTGGTAGGTGGGGTCATAATCCCGCAGGCGGAACGGTGACGGCCGCTGGGCTCGGGATGATTATCTCCAGCCCGGCAGCTGTTACCGCCGTAGCGGCCGGAGTGGTACATTGGCGGGTTGACTTCAGCCAACCCGCCAATGTCATAATATGGAGGTAAGTACCGCCAGCCTGTTGGCAGTACTTACCGCCATATCAACACCGACCACCAGGGTCGTAATAACCTCCTTAGTCTGTAACATGTTTCCTCTGTCAGCTTCTTCTGCGTCCTCTCTGTCACTTTCATCTCTGAGGCTGTGACATGTTTCCTCTGTCAGGTTCTTCTGTGTCCTCTGTGTCACTTTCCTCTCTGAGGCTGTGACATGTTTCCTCTGTCAGTTTCTTCTGTGTCCATTCCGTCACTTTAATTTCTGAGTCTGTGGCATGCATCCTCTGTCAGTTTCTTTTGTGTTTTCTCTGTCACTTTCCTTTCTGAGTCTGTACATGCTTCCTCTGTCAGTTTCTTTTGTGTTTTCTCTGTCACTTTCCTTTCTGAGTCTGTACATGCTTCCTCTGTCAGTTTCTTTTGTGTTCTCTCTGTCACTTTCATTTCTGAGTCTGTAACATGCTTCCTCTGTCAGTTTCTTTCGTGTCCTCACTGTCACTTTCCTTTCTGAGTCTGTAACACGTTTACTTAGTCAGTTTATTTTGTGCCCTGTAACACTTTCTTTTCTGAGTCTATAACGTTTCACCTGTCAGTTTCCTTACTGTCCTCTCCGTCACTTTCCTCTCTAAGGCTGTGACAATAACATGTTTCCTCTGTCAGTTTCTTCCCCACACTATGTCCGTTCTGTTATTTACCTTCCCGAGCCTGTGTCATGTTTGTTGTGTGTTTCTTTTATATTCTCTGGTTCACATTTCTTCCTGAGCCTGTGTCATGTTTTTTGTGTGTTTCCTTTTATATTCTCTGGTTCACATTTCTTCCTGAGCCTGTGTCATGTTTTTTGTGTGTTTCCTTTATATTCTCTGGTTCACATTTCTTCCTGAGCCTGTGTCATGTTTGTTGTGTGTTTCTTTCATATTCTCTGGTTCACATTTCTTCCTGAGCCTGTGTCATGTTTGTTGTGTGTTTCTGTTATATTCTCTGGTTCACATTTCTTCCTGAGCCTGTGTCATGTTTGTTGTGTGTTTCTTTCATATTCTCTGGTTCACATTTCTTCCTGAGCCTGTGTCATGTTTTTTGTGTGTTTCCTTTATATTCTCTGGTTCACATTTCTTCCTGAGCCTGTGTCATGTTTTTTGTGTGTTTCCTTTATATTCTCTGGTTCACATTTCTTCCTGAGCTTGTGTCATGTTTGTTGTGTGTTTCTTTCATATTCTCTAGTTCACATTTCTTCCTGAGCCTGTGTCATGTTTGTTGTGTGTTTCTTTCATATTCTCTGGTTCACATTTCTTCCTGAGCCTGTGTCATGTTTTTTATGTGTTTCCTTTATATTCTCTGGTTCACATTTCTTCCTGAGCCTGTGTCATGTTTGTTGTGTGTTTCTTTCATATTCTCTGGTTCACATTTCTTCCTGAGCTTGTGTCATGTTTGTTGTGTGTTTCTTTTATATTCTCTGGTTCACATTTCTTCCTGAGCCTGTGTCATGTTTTTTGTGTGTTTCTTTTATATTCTCTGGTTCACATTTCTTCCTGAGCCTGTGTCATGTTTGTTGTGTGTTTCTTTCATATTCTCTGGTTCGCATTTCTTCCTGAGCCTGTGTCATGTTTTTTGTGTGTTTCCTTTATATTCTCTGGTTCGCATTTCTTCCTGAGCCTGTGTCATGTTTTTTGTGTGTTTCCTTTATATTCTCTGGTTCACATTTCTTCCTGAGCTTGTGTCATGTTTGTTGTGTGTTTCTTTCATATTCTCTAGTTCGCATTTCTTCCTGAGCCTGTGTCATGTTTGTTGTGTGTTTCTTTCATATTCTCTGGTTCGCATTTCTTCCTGAGCCTGTGTCATGTTTTTTGTGTGTTTCCTTTATATTGTCTGGTTCACATTTCTTCCTGAGCCTGTGTCATGTTTGTTGTGTGTTTCTTTCATATTCTCTAGTTCACATTTCTTCCTGAGCCTGTGTCATGTTTGTTGTGTGTTTCCTTTATATTCTCTGGTTCACATTTCTTCCTGAGCTTGTGTCATGTTTGTTGTGTGTTTCTTTCATATTCTCTAGTTCACATTTCTTCCTGAGCCTGTGTCATGTTTGTTGTGTGTTTCCTTTATATTCTCTGGTTCACATTTCTTCCTGAGCTTGTGTCATGTTTGTTGTGTGTTTCTTTCATATTCTCTAGTTCACATTTCTTCCTGAGCCTGTGTCATGTTTGTTGTGTGTTTCCTTTATATTCTCTGGTTCACATTTCTTCCTGAGCTTGTGTCATGTTTTTTGTGTGTTTCTTTTATATTCTCTAGTTCACATTTCTTCCTGAGCCTGTGTCATGTTTATTGTGTGTTTCTTTTATATTCTCTAGTTCACATTTCTTCCCGAGTCTGTATCTTGTTCTTTTGTGCCCTCTCTTTCACGTTAATTTCTGAGTCTGTTACGTTTCCTCTGTCAGTTTCTTTTCACTCTGTCTGCCCTCAGTCACTTTCACTTCTGAGTCTTTCTCCTGCTTTCTCTCTCTCAGTGGGTTTCTGCTCCGTATCTCCCTGTTGGTTGCACATCTTTTCTTCCCTTCTCTGTCCTGTTTCTCCAGTCCATCTCTATGTCGTTTGTCGATTGATTGCAGTCTGTCTCGGACAGTGTATTTCCTTCCTATATCGGGTTTTCACTCCCTTGAGAGTGTGTCCGGCCCCTGTCTTCAGTCTTTGGTCTTCACTCCCTGGCAGTGTGTCCAGCCCCTGTCTTCAGTCTTTGGTATTCACTCGCTGACAGTGTGTCCAGCCCCTGTCTTCAGTCTTTGGTTTTCACTCCCTGACAGTGTGTCCAGCCCCTGTCTTCAGCCTTTGGTATTCACTCCCTGAGAGTGTGTCCGGCCCCTGTCTTCAGTCTTTGGTTTTCACTCCCTGACAGTGTGTCCGGTCCCTGTCTTCAGCCTTTGGTCTTCACTCCCTGAGAGTGTGTCCAGCCCCTGTCTTCAGTCTTTGGTTTTCACTCCCTGAGAGTGTGTCCAGCCCCTGTCTTCAGTCTTTGGTCTTCACTCCCTGACAGTGTGTCCGGCCACTGTCTTCAGTCTTTGGTCTTCACTCCCTGACAGTGTGTCCAGCCCCTGTCTTCAGCCTTCGGTATTCACTCCCTGACAGTGTGTCCAGCCCCCGTCTTCAGTCTTTGGTCTTGACTCCCTGGCAGCGTGTCCAGCCCCCGTCTTCAGCCTTTGGTATTCACTCTCTGACAGTGTGTCCAGCCCCTGTCTTCAGTCTTTGGTATTCACTCCTTGACAGTGTGTCCAGCCCCTGTCTTCAGCCTCTGGTCTTCACTCCCTGACAGTGTGTCCAGCCCCGGTCTTCAGTTTTTGGTCTTCACTCCCTGACAGTGTGTCCGGGCCCTGTCTTCAGCCCTTGGTTTTCACTCCCTGACTGTGTACAGCCCCGGTCTTCAGTCTTTGGTATTCACTCGCTGACAGTGTGTCCAGCCCCTGTCCTTTGGTTTTCATTCCCTTACAGTGTGTCCAGCCCCTGTCTTCATTCTTTGGTCTTCACTCCCTGAGAGTGTGTCCAGCCCCTGTCTTCAGCCTTTGGTATTCACACCCTCACAGTGTGTCCAGCCCTGTCTTCGGTCTTTAGTATTCACTCCCTAACAGTGTGTCCAGCCCCTGTCTTCAGCCCCTGTCTTCACTCCCTGACAGTGTGTCCAGCCCCTGTCGTCAGTCTTTGGTTTTCACTCCCTGACAGTGTGTCCAGGCCCTGTCTTCAGCTCTTGGTCTTCACTCCCTGACAGTGTGTCCATCCCCTGTCTTCAGTCTTTGGTCTTAACTCCCTGACAGTGTGTCCAGCCCCTGTCTTCAGTCTTTGATCTTCATTCCCTGAGAGTGTGTCCATCCCCTGTCTTCAGTCTTTGGTCTTCACTCCCTGACAGTGTGTCCAGCCCCTGTCTTCAGCCTTTGATATTCACTCCCTGGCAGTGTGTCCAGCCCCTGTCCTCAGTCTTTGGTATTCACTCGCTGACAGTGTGTCCAGCCCCTGTCCTTTGGTTTTCATTCCCTTACAGTGTGTCCAGCCCTTGTCTTCAGCCTTTGGTCTTCACTCCTTGACAGTGTGTCCAGCCCCTGTCTTCAGCCTCTGGTCTTCACTCCCTGACAGTGTGTCCAGTCCCGGTCTTCACTCCCTGACAGTGTGTCCGGGCCCTGTCTTCAGCCCTTGGTTTTCACTCCCTGACTGTGTACAGCCCGGTCTTCAGTCTTTGGTATTTACTCGCTGACAGTGTGTCCAGCCCCTGTCCTTTGGTTTTCATTCCCTTACAGTGTGTCCAGCCCCTGTCTTCATTCTTTGGTCTTCACTCCCTGAGAGTGTGTCCAGCCCCTGTCTTCAGCCTTTGGTATTCACACCCTCACAGTGTGTCCAGCCCTGTCTTCGGTCTTTAGTATTCACTCCCTAACAGTGTGTCCAGCCCCTGTCTTCACTCCCTGACAGTGTGTCCAGCCCCTGTCGTCAGTCTTTGGTTTTCACTCCCTGACAGTGTGTCCAGGCCCTGTCTTCAGCTCTTGGTCTTCACTCCCTGACAGTGTGTCCATCCCCTGTCTTCAGTCTTTGGTCTTCACTCGCTGACAGTGTGTCCAGCCCGTCTTCAGTCTTTGATCTTCATTCCCTGAGAGTGTGTCCATCCCCTGTCTTCAGCCTTTGGGCTTCAATCCCTGACAGTGTGTCAAGCCCCGGTGTTCAGTCTTTGGTCTTCACTCCCTGACAGTGTGTCCAGCCCCTGTCTTCAGCCTTAGGTCTTCACTCCCTGACAGAGTGTCCAGCCCCGGTCTTCAGTCTTTGGTTTTCACTCACTGAGAGTGTGTTCAGGACCTGTCTTCAGTCTTTGGTCTTCACTCCCTGACAGTGTGTCCAGCCCCGGTGTTCAGTCTTTGGTCTTCACTCCCTGACAGTGTGTCCAGCCCCTGTCTTCAGTCCCTGTCTCCAGCCCGGTACCTAGGTGAGTCCCTCCTTTTGCTGTTCCCTGTTTCTTCGGTTTCTCCTCGGTTCTTGGATTGTCCGCTGTGTCTGAACTCTGCGTCGTATTTTCTGTTTCGTTCCCGGGTGTTGTGGTTTGTGTCTGTTCCTGTCTGTTTGTGTTCTTTCTGTAGTTTGTTCCTGCCTGCCGGTGTGTCTCCCTTGGTCCCCGGTGCCACTGCACTCTCCATGGTGCTGCCCAGCGCTGACCATGCGCACACCTGATGCCTGCTTTAAACCCCTTCGCCCTCACCCTCTCGATGCCACGCAGTTATGACGTGTCCCACTGCAGCGGGGGCACTTGCCATAGAAAGGGGCACCAGGTACCAGGTGGGCTACCCGCCCCCTGCTGCAGTTATCAGGTCCCTCCCATCGCCTGCGCCAAGAGGCGGACGTGTATTTATGGCGCATCCAGTCGTGCCCCCTGTGTGCCCCTGGTTGTCCCTGTCAGTGCACCTCCCTCCAGCCTCTCCACCCTCCCGCCGTCAGCAGCTTCCATCCCTGTCCAGGGCGTGGCTTCAGGACGGGTCTTTCGGGTCCGACGCCCCCCAAATAAATGCATTCTTGGCTTGGTCTTTGGGTCTGGGAGCCCTGAGAGGGGTCTGCCATGTCAGTGCTGGGTTTTATCGTTCTCCTTATTTTACTAAGATGTTTTCACTTATAGAGTTCTTGGGTCAGTCACTCAAAGATAGATATGGATAGTTGGCAAGTTGCCAACAGAAGTAGTAAATCTGCCCCCACAGAAGTCCTCCTTGACTGGGTACATTGGCAGGAGTGGGCTTGGAAAGTGGGTGCAGCCTGAGGTTTCCTGGCACACTTCTGGCAATCAGACACCCGAAGGTGATGGGAGGAATGCTGGCAAATAGTCTAAACCCAGCATTGCTTGGGGTAGAATTTCCAAATCATTATTTTTGTGCCCACTGTGCCACGCTGCACAGCAGGGGCGGCCCCTTCCGTTGGAGGAGCATTGGCCCAGCTGGGAAAAATGCCCCCAGGCAATGCCCAGAGATGAAAAACAAAATCGTGATCAAGTTCATTTATCACCTTTTTATCTTTCATCCTGAGTCGTGAACTGAGCGTCAAGACGGGGCAGGGCTACCTAAGTGCCACAGCAGGGAGGAGGGTGGGCTGCTGTGCACTTGTTAAGTGCGCATGTCCTTTTGGCCGGTGTAGGAGGCTGGCCTGGCTTGTGGTGGTACCAAGGGGTACTTCCACTCTGCACCAGGTCCAGTTATCCCTTATTAGTGTAGAAGAGGTATTTCTAGCAGCTTAGGCTGAACTAGGAGACGTGTGAAGCTCCTACTATACCACTGGTGTCATATGCACAACATCATAAGAAAACACAATACACAGATATACTAAAAATAAAGGTACTTTATTTTTATGACAATATGCCAAAAGTATCTCAGTGAGTACCCTCAGTATGAGGATAGCAAATATACACAAGATATATGTACACAATACCAAAAATATGCAGTAATAGCAATAGAAAGCAATGCAAGCAATGTACAGTCACAATAGATTGCAATGAGAGCACATAGGTATAGGGGCAACACAAACAATATACTCCAAAAGTGGAATGCGAACCACGAATGGACCCCAAACCTATGTGAGCTTGTAGAGGGTCGCTGGGACTGTATGAAAACAGTGAGGGTTAGAAAAATAGCCCACCCCAAGACCCTGAAAAGTAGGTGTAAAGTGCTCCTAAGTTCCCCAGAGAGCACAGAAGTCGTGATAGGGGAATTCTGCAAGGAAGACCAACACCAGCAATGCAACAACGATGGATT
The DNA here is from genome assembly GCF_031143425.1 of Pleurodeles waltl. NCBI lineage: Eukaryota > Metazoa > Chordata > Amphibia > Caudata > Salamandridae > Pleurodeles > Pleurodeles waltl. The sequence goes on along the minus strand of NC_090445.1, from coordinate 1,709,980,545 downwards.
TCCAGACGAGAGCACCTGTGGAACAAGGGGACCAAGTCCAAGAGTCACACTCAAGTCGGGAGTGGGCAGATGCCCAGGAAATGCCAGCTGTGGGTGCAAAGAAGCTACCACTGGATGGTAGAAGCTGTGGATTCTGCAAGAACGAAGAGGACTATGAACTTCCCCTTTGGAGGATGGATGTCCCACATTGTAAAAAAGCTTGCAGAGGTTTTCCCACGCAGAAAGACTGCAAACAAGCCTTGCTAGCTGCAAGGGTCGCGGTTAGGGTTTTTGGATGCTGCTGTGGCGCAGGAGGGACCAGGATGTTGCCAATTGCGTGAGGAGACAGAGGGGGTGCCCAGCAAGACAAGGAGCCCACTAAGAAGCAAGCAGCACCCACAGAAGTGCTGGAAAAGGCACTACAAAGAAGAGTGAACCGGAGCTCACCCGAAGTCACAAAAGAAGGTCCCACGACGCTGGAGGACAACTCAGGAGGTCGTGCACTGCAGGTTAGAGTGTCAGGGACCCAGGCTTGGCTGTGCACAAAGGAAATCCTGGAAGAGTGCACAGGAGCCGGAGCAGCTGCAAATCACGCAGTACCCAGCAATGCAGTCTAGCGTAGGGAGGCAAGGACTTACCTCCACCAAACTTGGACTGAAGAGTCACTGGACTGTGGGAGTCACTTGGACAGAGTTGCTGTGTTCCAGGGGCCACGCTCGTCGTTCTGAGAGGGGACCCAGAGGACCGGTGATGCAGTCTTTTGGTGCCTGCGGTTGCAGGGGGAAGATTCCGTCGACCCACAGGAGATTTCTTCTGAGCTTCTAGTGCAGAGAGGAGGCGGACTACCCCCACAGCATGCACCACCAGGAAAACAGTCGAGAAGGCGGCAAGATCAGCGATACAAGGTTGCAGTAGTCATCTTTGCTACTTTGTTGCGGTTTTGCAGGCGTCCAGCGCGGTCAGCAGTCGATTCCTTGGCAGAAGTTGAAGAGAGAGATGTAGAGGAACTCTGATAATCTCTTGCATTCGTTATCTAAAGAATTCCCCAAAGCAGAGACCCTAAATAGCCAGAAAAGGAGGTTTGGCTACTTAGGAAGGAGGATAGGCTAGCAACACCTGAAGGAGCCTATCAGAAGGAGTCTCTGACGTCACCTGCTGGCCCTGGCCACTCAGAGCAGTCCAGTGTGCCAGCAGCACCTCTTTTTCCAAGATGGCAGAGGGCTGCAGCACACTGGAGGAGCTCTGGGCACCTCCCAGGGGAGGTGAAGGTCAGGGGAGTGGTCACTCCCCTTTCCTTTGTCCAGTTTCCCGCCAGAGCAGGGCTGGGGGATCCCTGAACCGGTGTAGACTGGCTTATGCAGAATTGGGCACCATCTGTGCCCATCAAAGCATTTCCAGAGGCTGGGGGAGTCTACTCCTCCCCAGCCTAACCACCTTTTTCCAAAGGGAGAGGGTGTAACACCCTCTCTCTGAGGAAGTCCTTTGTTCTGCCTTCCTGGGCCAAGCCTGGCTGGACCCCAGGAGGACAGCAACCTGTCTGAGGGGTTGGCAGCAGCAGCAGCTGCCGTGAAACCCCGGGAAAGGTAGTTTGGCAGTACCCAGGTCTGTGCTAGAGACTCGGGGGATCATGGAATTGTCTCCCCAATGCCAGAATGGCATTGGGGTGACAATTCCATGATCTTAGACATGTTACATGGCCATGTTCGGAGTTACCATTGTGACGCTATACATAGGTAGTGACCTATTTATAGTGCACGCGTGTAATGGTGTCCCCGCACTCACAAAGTCCGGGGAATTTGCCCTGAACGATGTGGGGGCACCTTGGCTAGTGCCAGGGTGCCCACACACTAAGTAACTTAGCACCCAACCTTTACCAGGTAAAGGTTAGACATATAGGTGACTTATAAGTTACTTAAGTGCAGTGGTAAATGGCTGTGAAATAACGTGGACGTTATTTCACTCAGGCTGCAGTAGCAGGCCTGTGTAAGAATTGTCAGAGCTCCCTATGGGTGGCAAAAGAAATGCTACAGCCCATAGGGATCTCCTGGAGCCCCAATACCCTGGGTACCTCAGTACCATATACTAGGGAATTATAAGGGTGTTCCAGTATGCCAATATGAATTGGTGAAATTGGTCACTAGCCTGTTAGTGACAATTTGGAAAGCAGAGAGAGCATAACCACTGAGGTTCTGGTTAGCAGAGCCTCAGTGAGACAGTTAGTCATCACACAGGGAACACATACAGGGCACACTTATGAGCACTGGGGCCCTGGCTGGCAGGGTCCGAGTGACACATAACAACTAAAACAACATATATACAGTGAAATATGGGGGTAACATGCCAGGCAAGATGGTACTTTCCTACAGCCAGCCAGACATGTGCACTTTAAACTTCTGTAGCCAGCTGTCTTAAGACTGGGTTAGAGAAAGCCCAGGTCTCCAGTGCCCTCGGGAGCATCGAGAGAAGCCCCTCCCTCCAATCCTGGTGCTGCTCTCATGAAGGTAACCAGCATCAGAGCAGCACCAGGATTGGTTAAGGAAGTTGGGTGGGGCCTGAGATGGAGGCTGGAGCGAAGAAGTCAGCAACTTAAAACAAGGTAAGTTATTTTGTTATTTTATTTGTTTAATGTCCCCCCTCTCTTTCATTTGGCGCGTGTTTGCATGCGCCCACCCCCACGTATTTGCGCACCCCGCCACTCTCGGTGGCTGCCAGCTGCCCCTGCTGCACAGTTGGCCAGATTTAGGGTTTGGCAGATGGGATAAATGTATACAAGGTCGCAGAAGACCTTACATCTGCCACCTTGCCTTCCCTCCACCTGCCCAATTTAGAGATGTCCACCAGCCCACAGACACGTCTACGCATTGGCAGGGGGTGGAGGCGTGGTGGGCCCGGTGGCGGCATCGATGGCCGCTGTCAAACTTTAGGCAGGCTATTTAATTTTCAAAAACAAACTCCTAAAGTGGAAGCTTGTCTTTAAAAAGTAAAAACCTAATGACCCCAAGAGGGGCCCTCACATGATTTGCCTGCCATGCTTTGGGACAGTTTTCTTTCCTTTACCGTCCCTCCCTGCAAGGATGCACCTGGCGGTGACGGGCAGTGGAGAACCGTCCTGCCACCGTCCACTCTCACCCGGGCAGACGACTGGACGGTTCATCTCTGACGGACACTACTTTGCGGAGCCCCTGAAGGAGGTTTAACACTGAGAGAGGATATTCACTGTGTCAAAGTAAAACTTGCAGTCCGCCAGACTCAAAATGAATGAATGAATGAACTGCAGGATTTCCAGAGCTCGCGGTACCTCAAGCAGTGTCCAGTGTTTACTGGAAAGTGAAAGAGAACAAAGGGACGGTCAAATAGTGCAAATCCAGGTCTGAAGTGGCTTTCTAAGTGGCCGCCAGGGTACTCTGTCACTGTTGCAATGGAGCATCTCCCGCCCACCAAACTGTGCATCATTCCCGGAGGCGCAGCTACTGCAAACCAGCCCTGCCCTGCTCCTCATGGGCACAGCCACCCGGAAGCTGCGTCACCTCGCCCGTCCACACCGTGGCCACTGCACTCTTAGGAAACTTGAGAGTCACAGCCCCCGAATGTCACTGATCAGGCTTCGCCCCTGTCTCTGTTGGTGTTTTCCTCGCCCCTGTCTCTGTGGGTGTTTTCCTCGCCCCTGTTTCTCTCGGTGTTTTCCTCGCCCCTGTCTCTCTCGGTGTTTTCCTCACCCCGTCTATGTTAGTGTTTTCCTCGCCCTGTCTCAGTGTTTTCCTCGCCCCTGTCTCTGTTGGTGTTTTCCTCGCCCCTGTCTCTGTGGGTGTTTTCCTCGCCCCTGTTTCTCTCGGTGTTTTCCTCGCCCCTGTTTCTCTCGGTGTTTTCCTCGCCCCGTCTATGTCAGTGTTTTCCTCGCCCTGTCTCAGTGTTTTCCTCGCCCCTGTCTCTGTTGGTGTTTTCCTCGCCCCTGTCTCTGTTGGTGTTTTCCTCGCCCCTGTTTCTCTCGGTGTTTTCCTCGCCCCGTCTATGTCAGTGTTTTCCTCACCCCGTCTATGTCAGTGTTTTCCTCACCCCGTCTATGTCTGTGCTTTCCTCACCCCGTCTATGTCTGTGCTTTCCTCACCCCTGTCTCAGTCAGCCTTTTCCTCATCCCTGTCTGTGTTTTCCTCCCCCTTCTCTCTGTCAGTGTTTTCCTTGCTCCTGTCTCAGTCGGTGTTTTCCTCACCCCTGTCTGTTTTCCTCGCATTTGTCTCAGTCAATCTTTTCCTCGCCCCTGTCCCTGTCAGCGTTTTCCTTGCTCCTGTCTCTGTCAGTCTTTTTCTTGCCCCGTTCCTGTAAGTGTTTTCCTCTCCCCTGTCTCTGTCTATGTTTTCCTCACCCCGTCTCAGTCAGTCTTTTCCTCACCTCTGTCTGTGTTTTCCTCGCACTTGTCTCAGTCAAGCTTTTCCTCGCCCCTGTCTCTGTCAGTCTTTTCCTCGCCCCTTTCCCTGTCAGTGTTTTCATTGCTCCTGTCTCTGTCAGTCTTTTTCTTGCCCCGTTCCTGTGAGTGTTTTCCTCTCCTCTGTCTCTGTCGGTGTTTTCCTCGCCCCTGTCTGAGTCAGTGTTTCCCTCGTCCCGTCTTTGTCAGTGTTTTCCTTGTCCCAGCCTCTGTCAGTGTTTTCCTCGCCCTGTCTCTGTCAGTGTTTTCTAGTCCCATCTCTGTCAGTGTTTTCTCACCCCTGTCTCTGTCAGTGTTTTCCTCGTCTCTGTCTCTGTCAGGGTTTTCCTCACCCATGTCTCTGTCAGTGTTTTCCTCACCCCTGTCTCTGTCAGTATTTTCCTCGCCCTGTCTCTGTCAGTGTTTTCTAGTCCCATCTCTGTCAGTGTTTTCTCACCCCTGTCTCTGTCAGTGTTTTCCTCGTCTCTGTCTCTGTCAGTATTTTCCTCGCCCATGTCTCTGTCAGTGTTTTCCTCACCCCTGTCTCTGTCAGTATTTTCCTCGCCCATGTCTTTGTCAGTGTGTTCCTCGTCCCTGTCTCTGTCAGTGTGTTCCTTGTCCCATCTCTGTCAGCCCCTGTCTCTGTCAGTGTTTTTCTCGCCCCTGTCTGTCAGTGTTTTCTTCGTCCCGTCTCTGTCAGTGTTTCCTCATCCCTGTCAGTGTTTTCCTTGCCCCGTCTCTGTCAGTGTTTTCCTCGTCCCGTCTTTGTCAGTGTTTTCCTCACCCCTGTCTCTGTCAGTGTTTTCCACTCCCCATCTCAGTCAGTGTTTTCTCGCCCCTGTCTCTGCCCCCCCCTTTTATCTCCTCACTGTCCCCTTTAGACCCTTTTTATTTCTCCCTATCTTCTGTCATTTTGTTTTCTCCTTGTCCCCCCGTGTATCTCCTCACTGTCCCCTTTAGTCCATCTTTATTTCTTCCTATCTCCTCTGTCAGTTTGTATTCTCCCTGTCCCCCCTTGTATCTCCTCACTGTCCCCTTTAGACTATCTTTATTTCTTCCTATCTCCTGTCAGTTTGTTTTCTCCCTGCCCCCCTTGTATCTCCTCACTGTCCCCTTTAGACCATCTTTATTTCTTCCTATCTCCTGACAGTTTGTTTTCTCCCTGCCCCCCTTGTATCTCCTCACTGTCCCCTTTAGACCATCTTTATTTCTTCCTATCTCCTGACAGTTTGTTTTCTCCCTGCCCCCCCTGTATCTCCCCACTGTCCCCTTTAGACCATCTTTATTTCTTCCTATCTCCTATCAGTTTTTTTTCTCCCTGTCCCCCTTGTATCTCCTCACTGTCCCTTTTAGACCATCTTTATTTCTTCCTATCTCATCTGTCAGTTTGTTTACTCCCTGCCCCCCTTGTATCTCCTCACTGTCCCCTTTAGTCCATCTTTATTTCTTCCTATCTCCTCTGTCAGTTTGTATTCTCCCTGTCCCCCCTTGTATCTCCTCACTGTCCCCTTTAGACCATCTTTATTTCTTCCTATCTCCTGACAGTTTGTTTTCTCCCTGCCCCCCCTGTATCTCCTCACTGTCCCCTTTAGACCATCTTTATTTCTTCCTATCTCCTATCAGTTTTTTTTCTCCCTGTCCCCCTTGTATCTCCTCACTGTCCCCTTTAGACCATCTTTATTTCTTCCTATCTCCTCTGTCAGTTTGTTTACTCCCTGCCCCCCTTGTATCTCCTCACTGTCCCCTTTAGACCTTCTTTATTTCTTCATATCTCCTGTCAGTTTGTTTTCTCCCTGTCCCCCCTTGTATCTCCTTACTGTCCCCTTTAGACCATCTTTATTTCTTCCTATCTCCTGTCAATTTGTTTTCTCTCTGTCCCCCTTGTATCTCCTAACTGTCCCCTTTAGACCTTCTTTATTTCTTCCTATCTCCTGTCAGTTTGTTTTCTCCCTGTCCCCCCTTGTATCTCCTCACTCTCCCCTTTAGACCCTCTTTATTTTTCCCTATCTCCTGTCAGTTTGTTTTCTCCCTGTCCCCCCTTGTATCTCCTCACTGTCCCCTTTAGAGTGTCTTTATTTCCCCTCTCCTCCCTCTCTGCCTCTGTCTTTGTATTCTCTCCCTGTCTCCTCTGCACCTGTCGGTTTAGTTGTTTCCTGTCCCTTCTTTGTTCTCACTGTATGTGCCCTCTCTGTCTCTGTCAGTGTGTTCCCCCTCCCCTCTTTGTATTCCCTCACTGTCCCCCTCTCTTCCTCCTCTCAGTGTTTCCCCTCCTCTTCCTCGCTCTGACAGCCAGTTGTTCTCGGCCTGTGGAGCATGAGCAGCCAGGACAAGCCCCCGCCTGTCTGTTGTGGCTGGGCCGGGCCGGGGTGGGGTGCGGTCGGGGGTGTTTTATCTCGGCAGGTGGCCGTGCCCAGGTGGTTACCTGTCTGACTGCCCCTCAGCTGGAGCGCATGCGCGGGGAGCCGGCTGGCTTTGTGGACGGGGCTGGGGACAGAGGCAGGTTTCACGACGGTCGCTTAGGAGCCCCCGGGGCACTTCCTGGAGGGTGAGAGATGGGAGAGCCGCAGACAGCTCGAGCCGGGCTCGAGCCTCAAGTCTGGCTCTGGCTCAGCTCGAGGTCCTCCTAGAACCTCGAGCCCACAACGAGCCGAGCTTTCAAGTGGCTTCTGTCTCCCTCTCTCCACCCAGGAAGTGCCAGCAGTCTCAGCCTTTGGGTACAGTTTGCACAGTCTTTGAAAACTGAAGTGAACACAGGAGTGAAAGCTAAGACAATATGAGGAAAGGCAAATAGAAACCCATTTCCTGGCTGATTTGTACAAACTGAAATCACAAAAGCTGGATAAATAGCCTCTTCCCCCTTACATTGTGTGATCTTAAGCAAATTCCTCCCTCAAAACTTTGTTTTTTTTCAATATAGCACATGAAAGCCCTTTGAAATATGAGTTCAGACTACCAGTCCTGCAAAACGAATGAGATAATAGGTATTTCCCCGAGCAGTGCTGTAATGTGCCTTGTTACAGCTAGAGCTCCCACATGTCAAAGAAATGCACTTCTCGGGTCACAGCGTACCAGGCAGTGCGGCTGTCTGGATGCTAAACACATCTGGGACTTTCAGAAACTTTCCCCAGATGCATTCAGCTCGTTTATTGCCTTTGGCTTTGGGGCTTGTAACGCACTTTCCGGCTTTCCATTTGCTGGCTTTAGTTTCTTAAGGCTCTCCACTAAACTGTGGTTTCTGTATTCTTTCATAAACTCCTATTCTGTAAACAGGCATTTAACTCTTGTTCCTATCTCATCACATTTGAGACCGAGGTCAAATGTCAGGCTCTGTCTTCCAAGGGCGTTTGTTTACTTTTCTTTCTCTGACTTCAAAGAGAGGATTTATGTGACAATCACGCTGGATAGGAAATAGTATTTTCTAGCACATGACAACGTTTAAATGAATTTTTTATGTAGTTCAGAATATATCACAATTATGAAGGAACTAATGAAGTACATTTTTGTTATTTCTGAACTGTGTTGCAAACAAATATTTTTTTATGATCAAAATGAGTCATCAAGGTAGGTGATGCAATTTCCACACGTCCTTCTGTGCGCTGTATAGTTTTATAGGTAAAACCCTCAGTGCAAATGTAATGGTCATTTCAAAGGAAAATGTGATGTCTGTAATGGCGGCGCCCTACCACACCATGCATATTCCACTCTGCTCTGCACCAGTCCACGCCACTGCACTCCTCACCACTGCACTCTACGCCACTGTACTTTACTGTGCAACACTCCTCACCACTGCACTCCTCACCACTCCACTCTATGCCACTGCACTCTACTCTGCACCTCTCCACTCCACACCACGCTACTCTGCATCACTGCATGCCACTGCACTCCTCACCACTCCACTCTACGCCACTGCACTTTACTCTGCACCTCTCCACTCCACTCCACTCCACTCCACTCCACTCCACTCCACTGCACCCTGCACCACACCACGCCACTGCACTCTACTCTGCACCTCTCCACTCCACACCACGCTACTCTGCATCACTGCACGCCACTGCACTCCTCACCACTGCACTCTACGCCACTGCACTCTACACCTCTCCACTCCACACCACGCTACTCTGCATCACTGCACGCCACTGCACTCCTCACCACTCCACTCTACGCCACTGCACTTTACTCTGCACCTCTCCACTCCACACCACGCTACTCTGCATCACTGCACGCCACTGCACTCCTCACCACTCCACTCTATGCCACTGCACTCTACACCTCTCCACTCCACACCACGCTACTCTGCATCACTGCACGCCACTGCACTCCTCACCACTCCACTCTACGCCACTGCACTTTACTCTGCACCTCTCCACTCCACACCACTCCACTCTGCACCACTCCACGCCACTGCACCCTGCACCACACCACGCCACTGCACTCTACTCTGCACCTCTCCACTCCTCTACTCTACATCACTCTTCACCACCATACGCTACTTCGCACCTCTCCACTCTACACTACTGCACTCTACTCCACTCCACTGCACCCTGCACCACTCCACTCTACGCCACTGCACTCTGCTCTGCAACACTCCACACCACTGCACTCCTCACCACTCTACTCTACGGCACTACACTGTACTCTGCACCTCTCCACTGCACACCACTGCACTCTATGCCCCTGCACTCTATGCTTTTCTGCTCTTACCCACTGCACTCCATGGCACTTCACTCTATGTCTCTCATCTCTATCGTTGCCAGTCTACTCTAGTCCAATACACTCTTCATCACTCTACTCTGCACAACTTTACTCTACGCCACTGTACTCTACTCCACTCTGCAACACTGCACTCTACGCCACTGCACTCTGTTCTTATACCCTTAATGCCAATGCACTTTACTCTGTAACACTCAACTCTATGGCCCTACACTTTTTGCCAATCCACTGTACGCCACTGTAGTTTCCTCTACACCACTATCGTTCAGCCATGCTGCACCGCAGCCACTCTCGTGTACAACATGGCTAAAACACGTTGGCAAAGCCAATAACTCTTGCACAGGCGAAACCTGTTGTCTTTGCCAATGATTGAATTTTTAACAAACTTTACCATTCATGATGTTTGTAGTATGATTTACTTAGAAACTATTTTCAAGGTTTGGCTCGTGCACAGGCTCTAAGATCTGAGAGAGACCCTTGGCTCGGCTCTGGCGCGGCGCTTCCTGGTAATTTCTTGGCTTGTGCACAGGCTCTAAGATCTGAGAGAGACCCTTGGCTCGGCTCTGGCGCGGCGCTCCCTGGTAATTTCTTGGCTCGTGCACGGGATTTGGGCTCTAAGATCCGAGACAGACCCTTGGCTTGAGATAAACCCTTGGCTCAGCTCCGGCGTGGCTCACCCTGGTAATTTCTTGTCTCGTGCACGGGCTCTAAGATCCGAGACAGACCCTTGGCTCGGCTCCGGCGCGGCCCTGCCTGGTAATTTCTTGTCTCATGCATGGGCTCTAAGATCCGAGACAGAACCTTGGCTCAGCTCTGGCGCGGCTCTCCCTGGTGATTTCTTGGCTCGTCCATGGGCTCTAAGATCCGAGACAGACCCTTGGCTTCAGACAAACCCTGGGCTCGGCTCCAGCATGGCCCTCCCTGGTAATTTCTTGTCTCATGCACGGGCCCTAAGATCCGAGACAGACCCTTGGCTCGGCTCTGGCGCGGCCCTCCCTGGTAATTTCTTGTCTCATGCACGGGCTCTAAGATCCGAGACAGACCCTTGGCTCGGCTCCGGCGCGGCCCTGCCTGGTAATTTCTTGTCTCATGCATGGGCTCTAAGATCCGAGACAGACCCTTGGCTCAGCTCTGGCGCGGCTCTCCCTGGTAATTTCTTGGCTCGTCCATGGGCTCTAAGATCCAAGACAGACCCTTGGCTTCAGACAAACCCTGTGCTCGGCTCCAGCATGGCCCTCCCTGGTAATTTCTTGTCTCATGCATGGGCTCTAAGATCCGAGACAGACCCTTGGCTCGGCTCCGGCGCGACCCTGCCTGGTAATTTCTTGTCTCATGCATGGGCTCTAAGATCCGAGACAGACCCTTGGCTCAGCTCTGGCTCGGCTCTCCCTGGTAATTTCTTGGCTCGTCCATGGGCTCTAAGATCCAAGACAGACCCTTGGCTTCAGACAAACCCTGGGCTCGGCTCCAGCATGGCCCTCCCTGGTAATTTCTTGTCTCATGCATGGGCTCTAAGATCCGAGACAGACCCTTGGCTCGGCTCCGGCGCGGCCCTGCCTGGTAATTTCTTGTCTCATGCATGGGCTCTAAGATCCGAGACAGACCCTTGGCTCGGCTCTAGCGCGGCTCTTCCTGGTAATTTCTTGGCTCGTGCACCGGCCCTAAGATCAGAGACAGACCCTTGGCTCGGCTCTGGCGCGGCTCTCCCTGGTAATTTCTTGGCTCGCCCACCTCTGGTAGGGTGTCAAGGCGTGGGGCAGTGGGGTTGGATTGCTGCTTCCTCCAGGCCTGGAAGCTGCCACCTACAAGCAACAGTGCTGTGTAGCAGGTGTACTGTTTGATGAGCTACAGGACCAGGAATGGGACCTGCCAATGTTTGACTGTACAAGCAGCTGTGCAGTGGGTGCATTATCCTGCCCAGGCTCCTTCCGTTTGTAAACAAGCAGAAGCAGGTTTACAGCGCTTGAAACAGGAAATGGAAACAGGAAAGTGCAGGTACTGACTGTAGGAGGCTGGACTGGCTTGTAGTGAGTACCAAGGGGTACTTGCACCTTGCACCAGGCCCAGGTACCCCTTATTAGTGTATAGGGTGTCTAGCAGCTTAGGCTGATAGATAATGGTAGCTTAGCAGAGCAGCTTAGGCTGAACTAGGAAACGAGTGAAGCTCCTACAGTACCACTAGTGTCATATGCACAATATCATAAGAAAACACAATACACAGATATACTAAAAATAAAGGTACTTTATTTTTATGACAATATGCCAAAAGTATCTCAGTGAGTACCCTCAGTATGAGGATAGCAAATATACACAAGATATATGTACACAATACCAAAAATATGCAGTATAGCAATAGAAAATAGTGCAAACAATGTATAGTTACAATAGGATGCAATGGGGACACATAGGGATAGGGGCAACACAAACCATATACTCCAAAAGTGGAATGCGAACCACGAATGGACCCCAAACCTATGTGACCTTGTAGAGGGTCGCTGGGACTATTAGAAAATAGTAAGGGTTAGAAAAATAGCCCACCCCAAGACCCTGAAAAGTGAGTGCAAAGTGCACTAAAGTTCCCCAAAGAGCACAGAAGTCGTGATAGGGGAATTCTGCAGGAAAGACACAAACCAGCAATGCAACAATGATGGATTTCCAAACGAGGGTACCTGTGGAACAAGGGGACCAAGTCCAAAAGTCACAAGCAAGTCGGAGATGGGCAGATGCCCAGGAAATGCCAGCTGTGGGTACAAAGAAGCTGCTACTGGACAGTAGAAGCTGGGGATTCTGCAGGAACGACAAGGGCTAGAGACTTCCCCTTTGGAGGATGGATCCCCCATTCCGTGGAGAGTTGTACAGAAGTATTTTCCTGAAGAAAGACCACCAACAAGCCTTGCTAAGTGCAAGTCGTGCAGTTATTGTTTTTGGATGCTGCTGTGGCCCAGGAGGGACCAGGATGTCGCCAATTGCATCAGGGGACAGAGGGGGCACCCAGCAAGACAAGGAGCTCTCTCAGAAGCAGGCAGCACCCACAAAAGTGCCGGAACAGGCACTACAAAGAGGAGTGAAACGGTGCTCACCCAAAGTCGCACAAAGGAGTCCCACGTCGCCGGAGGACAACTTAGGAAGTCGTGCAATGCAGGTTAGAGTGCCTTGGACCCAGGCTTGGCTGTGCACAAAGGATTTCCGCCGGAAGTGCACAGAGGCCGGAGTAGCTGCAAAAGTTGCGGTTCCCAGCAATGCAGTCTGGCGTGGGGAGGCAAGGACTTACCTCCACCAAACTTGGACTGAAGAGTCACTGGACTGTGGGAGTCACTTAGACAGAGTTGCTGGATTCAAGGGACCTCGCTCGTTGTGCTGAGAGGAGACCCAAGAGACCAGTGATGCAGTTCTTTGGTGCCTGCGGTTGCAGGGGGAAGATTCCGTAGACCCACAGGAGATTTCTTTGAAGCTTCGAGTGCAGAGAGGAGGCAGACTACCCCCACAGCATGCACCACCAGGAAAACAGTCAAGAAGGCGGCAGGATCAGTGTTACAGAGTTGCAGTAGTCGTCTTCGCTACTTTGTTGCAGTTTTGCAGGCTTCCAGCGCGGTCAGCAGTCGATTCCTTGGCAGAAGGTGAAGAGAGAGATGCAGAGGAACTCTGATGAGCTCTTGCATTCGTTATCTAAGGAAATCCCCAAAGCAGAGACCCTACATAGCCAGAAAAGAGGGTTTGGCTACTTAGGAGAGAAGATAGGCTAGCAACACCTGAAGGAGCCTATCAGAAGGAGTCTCTGACGTCACCTGCTGGCCCTGGCCACTCAGAGCAGTCCAGTGTGCCAGCAGCACCTCTGTTTCCAAGATGGCAGAGGTCTGGAGCACACTGGAGGAGCTCTGGGCACCTCCCAGGGGAGGTGCAGGTCAGGGGAGTGGTCACTCCCCTTTCCTTTGTCCAGTTTCGCGCCAGAGCAGGGCTGAGGGGTCCCTGAACCGGTGTAGACTGGCTTATGCAGAAATGGGCACCATCTGTGCCCATGAAAGCATTTCCAGAGGCTGGGGGAGGCTACTCCTCCCCTACCTTCACACCATTTTCCAAAGGGAGAGGGTGTAACACCCTCTCTCTGAGGAAGTCCTTTGTTCTGCCTTCCTGGGCCAAGCCTGGCTGGACCCCAGGAGGGCAGAAACCTGTCTGAGGGGTTTGCAGCCGCAGCAGCTGCAGTGAAACCCCGGGAAAGGCAGTTTGGCAGTACCCAGGTCTGAGCTACAGACCTGTGGGATCATGGGATTGTGCCAACTATGCCAGGATGGCATAGAGGGGGCAATTCCATGATCTTAGACATGTTACATGGCCATATTCGGAGTTACCATTGTGAACATACACATAGGTATTGACCTAAGTGTAGTGCACGCGTGTAAAGGTGTCCCCGCACTCACAAAGTCTGGGGAATTTTCCCTGTACAATGTGGGGGCACCTTGGCTAGTGCCAGGGTGCCCACACACTAAGTAACTTTGCACCTAACCTTTACCAGGTAAAGGTTAGACATATAGGTGACTTATAAGTTACTTAAGTGCAGTGAAAATGGCTGTGAAATAATGTGTGCATTATTTCACTCAGGCTGCAGTGGCAGGCCTGTGTAAGAATTGTCAGAGCTCCCTATGGGTGGCAAAAGAAATGCTGCAGCCCATAGGGATCTCCTGGAACCCCAATACCCTGGGTACCTCAGTACCATATACTATGGGATTATAAGGGTGTTCCAGTATGCCAATGTAAATTGGTGAAATTGGTCACTAGCCTGTTAGTGACAATTTGTACAGAGAGAGCATAACCACTGAGGTTCTGGTTAGCAGAGCCTCAGTGAGACAGTTAGGCATCACACAGGGAACAAATACATATAGGTCACAAACTTATGAGCACTGGGGTCCTGGCTGGCAGGATCCCAGTGACACATAACAAACATACTGAAAACATAGGGTTTTCACTATGAGCACTGGGCCCTGGCTAGCAGGATCCCAGTGAGACAGTGAAAATACCCTGACATACACTCACAAACAGGCCAAAAGTGGGGGTAACAAGGCTAGAAAGAGGCTACTTTCTCACACTGACTATCCCCGGATATCTGTCTTACTGAGAAGTGCTGGTACTCCCCCATTAACAGCATTGCAGCCCTGAAGAGAGAGGTGCAGGTACTGACTATCCCCATATACCTGTCTGTTACTGAGAAGTGCTGGTACTCCCCCATTAACAGCATTGCAGCCCTGAAGAGAGAGGTGTAGGTACTGACTATCCAGAGTACCTGCCTGTTACCGAGAAGTGCTGGTACTCCACAGATAAAAGTTTTGCACCCCTGCAGAGAGGTGCAGATACTCAATGTCAAGACTACCTGTGTTCCTCTGAGAAGTGTTGGTACTCCACCATTAACAGTATTGCACTCCTGAAGAGAGAGGTGCAGGTACTCAATGTCAAGACTACCTGTGTTCTTCTGCGAAGTGCTGGTACTCCACCATTAGCAGTATTGCACTCCTGAAGAGAGAGGTGCAGGTACTCACTATTCAGAGTTCCTGTCTGTGACTGAGAAGTGCCAGTACTCCCCCATTAACAGTATTGCACCCCTGCAGGGAAATGCAGGTACTCAGTATAAAGAGTACCTGTGTGCTTCTGAGAAGTGCTGGTACTCCACCATTAACAGTATTGCACCCCTGCAGAGAGGTACAGGTACTCGCTATCCTGAGTACCTGGCTGCTACTGAGAAGTGCTGGTACTCCTTCATTAACAGTATTGCTCCCCTGCAGAAAGATGAGGGTACTCGCTATCCAGAGTACCTGTCTGCTACTGAGAAGTGCAGGTACTCACCCAATTAAGAGTACTGTCCTCCTGCAGAAAGGTTTGGGTACTCGCTATCGAGAGTACTGTCTGCTACTGAGAAGTCCAGGTACTCCCCATTAACAGTACTGTCCCCCAGCAGAGAGGTGCAGGTACTCGCTATCCACAGTACTGTCTGCTACTGAGAAGTCCAGGCACTCCCCTTTAACAGTACTGTCCCCCAGCAGAGAGGTGCAGGTGCTCGTTATCCAGAGTATCTGCCTGTTACTGAGAAGTGCCAGGACTCCCCCATTAACAGTATTGCTCCCCTGCAGAGAGGTGCAGGTACTCGTTATCCAGAGTACTGTCTGCTACTGAGAAGTCCAGGTACTCCCCATTAACAGTACTGTCCCCCTTCAGAGATGTGCAGGTACTCGTTATCCAGAGTACCTGCCTGTTACTGAGAAGTGCCAGTACTCCTCCATTAACAGTATTGCTCCCCTGCAGAGAGGTGCAGGTTCTCCACAAACTATTCTAAAGAGAACGCCACACTTCCGGTTTGGACCCCATGATGGACAGGTGCAGCCCACGTGGGGCTCCGCCTCCCAGCCAGCCTGGTCAAGCTTTTTCCCTTAAGGTCTGGCCCCTCCTTATCCATTGCCTGGGGCAGCTCATGGGTTATTTTCAGAAGTTAACTAGTTGTCCGTGTTATTTTTAAGGTTGTGCACATACTCTGTTTATTGAAAAATAAACCGTGACATTTCTAAAGTTTGAAAATATTGACATGAATGTTCAGTTTAGAAATATTTTAAGATATGTGTTTGCTTTTCCATCAGTTTTTAGATTTTTTAAAAGACTCTTTACAAAGAATGCAGTAGCTTGTTACGTGCATCATCAAGGCGAGACCTATTGGCTTTGCCGGTGCTTGTGTCTCTTGCGCCTGCGGCAGTGCTGCAGATTGGTAGCTTCGGAGCTGGGTTAGGTGGCTCAGTGTGTTAATGCATGCACTGCTGCCGTCAGTGTCTGAGCTCATGGTCCCAGGTTCGAATCCTGGCAGATCCTCTCGGACCTCAGTCCTTCCAGTAACAGGAGCAGCGATTACCTGCACGAAAGCAAACACCCTCTACCCGTCAAGAGACCCCGCAGGTGTAAACTTATCCGCTGTCACTAGTACTCTTATGTGCAATGCAGACACTCGCAGGTTGGGGCATGTGCGCATCATACGTGTTCTTTCTTTCCATACATATGTGCCCATGTTGTGAGAACACTCCTATGTGTCTGACTTTGTGTTGGCAGAATGTACATTTGTGCGCGTACTTTGGTTCTATCAGCGTGCCCTCTTCAGGTTGTCAGTTTGTTTGTATGTACACGTGTGTCCGTCTGTTCTATCAGTGCGTCATCTGCAGGTTGTCAGTGTGCTTGTATGTGAGTGTGCATGTGCTTCTGCTCTATCAGTGTGGCCTCTGCAGGTTGCCAGTGTGTTTGTATGTACACACGTGTGTGCTTCTGCTATATCAGTGTGAACTCTGCAGGTTGTCAGCGTGTTTGTATGTGCACATGTGTGTGCTTCTGTTCTATCAGTGTGTCCTTTGCAGGCTGTCAGTGTGCTTACATGTGAGTCTACATGTGCTTCTGTTCTATCAGTGTGCCCTCTGCAGGTTGTCAGCGTGTTTGTATGTACACATGTGCGTGCTTCTGTTCTATCAGTGTGTACTCTGCAGGCTGTCAATGTGTTTGTATGGGTGTGTACATGTGCTTCTGTTATATCAGAGTGTACTCTGCAGATTGTCTGTGTGTTTGTATGTACATATGTGTGTGCTTCTGTTCTATCAGTGTACCCTCTGCAGGTTGTCAGCCTGTTTGTATGTACACGTGTGTTCTTCTGTTATATCAGAGTGTACTCTGCAGGTTGTCGTGTTTTTTATGTACATATGTGTGTGCTTCTGTTCTATCAGTGTGCTCTCTGCAGGTTGTCAGCGTGTATGTATGTACACATGTGTGTGCTTCTGTTCTATCAGTGTGCCCTCTGCAGGTTGTCCGTGTGTTTGTATGTACACATGTGTGTGCTTCTGTTCTTTCAGTGTACCCTCTGCAGGTTGTCAGCGTGTTTGTATGTACACATGTGTGTGCTTCTGTTCTATCAGTGTGCCCTCTGCAGGTTGTCCGTGTGTTTGTATGTACACATGTGTGTGCTTCTGTTCTATCAGTGTACCCTCTGCAGGTTGTCAGCGTGTTTGTATGTACACATGTGTGTGCTTCTGGTCTATCAGTGTACCCTCTGCAGGTTGTCAGCATGTTTGTATGTACACATGTGTGTGCTTCTGGTCTATCAGTGTGCCCTCTGCAGGTTCTCAATGTGTTTGTGCAGTTGGCAGGGGATGGAACCGGAATATGAAATACTGAGTATCATGGGACACTGATATCAAGGGTAAAATATCGAAAAGTAAGTATGTACAGAGTCTCTGATCCCAACTCCACATATACGTGCCTTGACAATCTATATATATATCTATTCAGGATGCGTAGATGAAAATAGTGAATCTTTACTTCCCTCCTTGCACTCACATGTCAACATTTCGTCCCCATCTTCTAGTATTCGGTATTCCACGGTAGAGTCCCCTTAGCGGAGAGGGGCGCGGGAACAATGGGTGGGAAAGCAGCACAGCACATATGGGGGCGTGAATGTGAGGGGGGGCAGCACACAATGGAGGGGGGCAGACTGGGCACATGCTCTGCTCCGGCGTGCTGAAAGTAGAGGATAAAAGTAGTTCCCAGAATGTGAGCGGAGGAAGGACACAAGGCTGCCAAGCAGGACACGGTGAAGGAGCTCTGCATTGGTTAGAGGGGGCGTGGTGGAGAGGTCTGCTGGGATGGACTTTGGTGCTATCGTCCCATATCTGGATGCCACTGTGAGATGCCAAGAAGCGTTCATGGCATGTAGCTCGCTGGTACCCACAGTGGTGGTGCAAACTACAGTCCTCCCTTGCCAGTGGCACGTGGCAGACCTCTACCGTTATTTCATGCCCTTCCAGTTGCTGGTGGGTGGTTTATTGCTATAGACCAGTCCACTCCTCCCCCTATCCCTTCCGGCCACCCCCCTCCTTAGACCACCTCTCCTCCAGCCCTCTCCCCCTGTCTATGTTCCCTACGCTCCCCTTGTTCCCTCCTCCGCTCTGCTTTTCCGCCCACTCCTCCCCTCACTATGTACCCCGATTTCCCCGCAAATACATTCCATCTCTCTCCCTCCCCACTCTCCTCCAGCACTGCTGTGCTACCCCCTTTCCTCCCATGGTAACCCCTTCCCTCCCTAGGACCGAGCAGAATCACTTCCTTTCTTCAACTTCCCTTTCTCCCAATCCCCCCCATTCTGCCCGATACCCGCTCCATCACAGCCACCTCACTTAGCTGCCAGGACCTATCCAACCCCCTCCCCCCCTTCCTTTCATACCTCCCTAATCCCTATGACTCCTCACACTCCTCCCCTCTCCTATCGCCCCACCGCCCCACTCCTCTACTATCGCCCCCTAGTTCTGCCCTTAATTCCTATCCTTCTTGCAACGCCAACAACGACAACTCTCCTCTCACCCCTGGTGCACCAACTCCTGCTCTCACCCTAAACCTTTCCCCACCTCTGAACCCTATACCCCTACTCCCCTCCCGTTCCCCCACCTCTTCCTGCCGTACACTGCCTAGTGCACCCCCTCCTGTTTCCATCGAGCCACCCATTACGCCGTGCTCTTCCTTACTCTCTCTGGAAAAAAGCTAGGCTCTCTAATCACCGCCATCTCCCAACTTGAAGCTACCATTTTAGTTTTAAGCTCCAAGATCTCCACTTTTCCACACACCTCAATTCCTTTGGCTAACACTCACCCTTCCACGAGATGCACCTCACCACCACACCCCACTATAGCTAAACGTAGCCAGTCGTCTGCAAATCCACACAAGCACTCGAACGCCACCCTTCCTTCACTTCCACTTCCCAGTAACCCTGTAATCTACACTATTCCGACCATCTCCTCTGTCAGAACCACTCGCCCACCTAAATCCTCCCGAGCGCCCTCATATAAGCACAATATCCCTATCACCCCTCATAGCCCAAGTGCCCCTGTCACCAAAACAGTTGCGTCAGAGCTGCGCTGTCTGCTCCACAACTGCAGATCTGCAATAAAACACAAACTTGAAATCTCCGATACCATCAACCTGCACAATATTGACATGATCTTCCTCACAGAGACCTGGTTCAACGATACCTCTCACTCTATGTTTGATCTCCTTGTACCCACAGGCTATTCTATACTTAGAAATGACAGAATTGACAAAGTGGGGGGAGGTGTTGCGGTCATCTTTAGAAACTCCCTTCAACTTAAGGCTCTTCCTAACAGCTCCTGCCACACTTTTGAATGCCTTTCACTTGAGCTTCAATTGCACCACCGCTCACCTCTCAGATTCCATGCTATTTACCACCCGCCTGGTAGCAGCCCTTCGTTTATGGAGAAACTCACGGACTGCATCAGCGACCAATTCACGCAAAGTGACAATCAGATCTTCGTGGGTGACTTCAATGTCCACTGGGGCTCGCCTCTAGACACAAATGCGAATTTGCTGGCCACCTTCCTCTCTGCAAACGATCTTATCCAACACTGCACAGAAACAACACACTCTAAAGGCTCAATCCTAGACCTTGTCATTTCTAAAGCAGGCTTGCTGACTATCGCTACCCCTATTCATGTAGACTGGTCGGACCACCTCCTCATCCCATTCTCTCTTCACCTATCACACTCTATAACTCTGGGCCAGCCTAAGAGGGCTACTTCCTGGTTCCGTGACACTAAAAATATTGACCTCAGTACCCTCTGTAATTCTGCCTTGCTATCACTTCCAAGGCTAGACCCGGACCTAGATGTCAACGAACTCACCTCCCAATGCATCACAGTCCTTGCAGTCGAAATCAATAATGTCGCTCCTCTCCAAAGCAAAAAGAAAAGGCCCACTCCCTCAGCACCTTGGTTCAACAAATCCCTCTATGAAGAAAGGAAGTTCATAAGAGCCCTTGAGAAACAATGGAGACAAGCACCCTCCACTGAAAATTTGGCCACGCTTCGTTCAGCAAGATCCAAGTACCACAATCTCATCTTCCTTGGAAAAGCGTCGCACTACAAATCCCTCCTTGACTCAGCCAAAAATAGACCCAAAAAACTATTCGACCTCATCAAGAACCCTAACAGCTCTCCCCCAACCTCCAAATTGGAAGATTCCACAAAGAAAGCAGCGGAATTCGCTATATTCTTTGACGAAAAGGTAAAATCACTTGTAGATCAGGTCATTCATCCTACCCCCACAGAGGAGTGCAAATCCTTAACCATTTGGCAAAACTTTGACCCCATCTCTGACGATGCTCTCCTTAAATGCATCCTCGATACAAAGCCCTCTAACCACTCTCTTGACCCCATCCCTAGTGCCATTGCCATTGACTTCTATACTAACTCTCTTTCCTATTGGACCACTTTGGTCAACCTCTCCCTCAGTCAAGGCTCCCTTCCTGTCTCCTTCAAAACTGGGCAGGTCACCCCTCTGCTTAAAAAACCCACTGCTGATGCGAACGACCTCAACAACTACCGTCCCATCACTAACCTACCCTTTCTTGCGAAAATCACAGAAAAATGTGTAGCGAAACAACTCTCTCGCCATATCAAGGAAAATGATCTTCTTGACAATTTCCAGTCCGGCTTCATTCAAAACTGCAGCACTGAAACAGCCCTGCTGCTAGTGATTGATGACGCGCTGCGGATACTCGATTCAGGGGAGTCTTGTCTTCTAATTCTTCTTGACCTTTCTGCAGCCTTTGACACTGTCAATCACAACACTCTCCTTAACACTCTTCAACAGAGAATGGGCATGGAGGGCACTGTGCTCAAATGGTTTGCCTCCTTCCTCTCTGATAGATCCCAAATGATCAAAATAGCGAACAGTCTTTCAGCTCCTGTAGCAGTCAGTCAAGGTGTTCCTCAAGGCTCCATACTTGCACCCACACTGTTCAATCTCTATTTAGAACCGTTGGGAAATCTGCTGAGTAAATCCGGGATCTACTATCATCTATATGCGGATGACACTCAGATTTACCTTAAGGTGGCCTCCAATCACGATCTCTCCTTCCTTAGCTCTACCCTCGACTCCATTCAAAACTGGATGGTAACTCATCAACTGATCCTGAATCCCTCCAAAACAGAATTCCTCCTCCTCTCCTCCTCACTTTCTCATCCCCCAGTGCAAACATGGATGGATCAGATCAATCTAATGAACAATAAGCCCATCATTGTCGAGAGCGCAAAATCCCTTGGTGTCACTCTCAACAAAAAACTCAATCTACTCTCCCACATCGACTCCATTGCAAAGTCTGCTCGACACCAACTGCGCCTTCTTTGGGGGATTCGTCGCTTCTTCCCGGAGTACGACCTTAAAACCCTGGTCCAAGCGCTGGTTCTCTCCAGATTGGACTACTGCAACTCTCTTCTTACTGGCCTTCCCAAATCCCACCTTTCCCCCCTGAAGTCTATTCTCCATTCAGCAGCTCGTTTCATATATGGGGCCAAAAGAAGCGACCACATCACACCCATTTTATCCACCCTCCGTTGGCTTCCCATAGAGGCAAGATCTATCTACAAAACTGCATGTATCACCCACAAAGCCTTGCACTCCTCCTCCCCTCGCTACCTGGTGAATAAGCTGAAACTCTCTGGGGGCTCCAGACCATCACGTAATGCAGAAAAGTTACTGCTTGAACCTCCCATTTTCAAGAAGGAAAGATTGATGGCCCAATCCTTTTCAGGCAACGCGGTGAGAATCTGGAACTCACTTCCGCCTCAGCTTCGGACCACCACCTCTTCCCAGGCCTTCAAAACTGACCTCAAAGCTCTCCTCCTTCAAAGACACTTCCAAATTTAATTCAAGCCCTCTGTTTTCAGAAGGAAGTCCTTCCATTATAGGATATTCTGTTCTCCATGCCTATAGAAGTGCCTTCCCAGGGTGTTTTTGTGTTTTGAGTGTCTGCCATTTAGTGCAGTATTTTACCTCTACCTGTATCTTGTACTCGTTTGTAACATGCACACTGCACCTTTCCTTTTCAACGTATCATTTGCTACCTCTTATATCTTGTTTGCTTTTGATACATGCACAACGGCCACCACTGCCTCATGTAACGTAACTATTGTTTTAGTGTTTTGAGTGTCTACCATTGATTGCAACTTTTTTTACCTCTATTCGTACTTTATTTACTCTTGTAACCTGCACACGTCACTTTTTCCTCTCATAACGTATCGTTTGCTACCTCGTTTATTTTTTGCTCTTGATACGTGCACAATTATCACGATTGCCTCTTGTAATGTAACGCTTGTTTTTGTAACAGGCTCACTTGTAATTTTTCTCCTCTTGTATCTTTACTTTGCCTATTGTGAAGCGCTCTGACACCTTCGGGTAAAGTCCGCGCTATATAAAAACGCATTAAATAAAATAAAATAAATAAATAAAATAAACTGGTGGGTGATGGCTGCAGCTTCTATTGTTCAACGCAGTGGCGGCCGGCAGCTTTGGGTGGAGGGCGGGCAGGTGCACACACACAAACACACACACAGACTCATTCTTTCACACCCAAACACGCACGCACGCACGCACGCTCACCCATTAACAACACTCATTCCATTCAAACATGCACGCACGCACCAAACATTCATTTTACAAATTCACACACATTCATTCTTCCACACACACGCACGCACGCACGCACTCACATCCATTAACAACACTCATTCCATTCAAACATGCACGCACGCACCAAACATTCATTTTACAAGATCAAACACATTCATTCTTTCACACACACACACACGCACGCACGCACATCCATGAACAACACTCATAACACTCAAACATGCACGCGCGCACCAAACATTCAATGTAAAACATAACACACATACATACACACACACACACACTTACCTTCGGCCTCCAGGTCCCAGGAGGGTTGGGACTGCTGCCTTCCCTCATTGGCCGACCTTAGGTCAGCCAATGAGGGAAGGCAGCAGTCCCAGCCTCGTCACAGAGTGGGCTGTGGTCAGTGAGACTGCTGACCCCACCCCACTCTGTGACGAAGTGTCACTGATTGACACTCGCCCTGGGCACTTCAGGGCTTAAACCTGAAGCGCCCAGGGAGAGTGTCAATGGGTGACGCTTTCCACGTCACCCAGGGGAGGGCCTCGAGGCACCTTTGCTGGGCCGAGGAGGTCACGCCCATAGGGGTCGTGATCTCCTCAGCCCAGCAAAGTTCAGCTCAGGCAGCCAGGAGTCTGCGCAAATCGCGCATGTCTGCTCCTGGCTGCCTGACCTGAACATAAAGAGTGTCTGTCAGGCTGACCTTTGTTCAGCCTGACAGACACTCTTCATGGGGTGGGGGGGCGTGGCCCCTCCGCCCTAAAGGACGGGCCACCACTGGTTCAACGTGAGGAATGCTCTAAGCCAGGTCGCCTTGCGCTGCAGAGAGGTGAGCGACTGCCAGGTGCAGGCATCTCACACTTCGTAGTGCCTGTAATGTGGGTACTCCTGCTTGGAGCTAGCCCCGGTGATTCCTGCTGTGATTGGCATCACTTTACACAAAGGCAGGGAGCCTGGGAGGACACCAGAAACCTCTCAGTGGCACAGCGCTGCTGGGGAGAGCTAGGCATCACCTAACATTTACATACTAATCTCTCAGTTGCCAAGATGTGATATCAAGGTGCTGCAGGCATCACACCCCATGGAGAAGTGACAAGAGTCTCAAGTCAACAGAGCAATGTCCATGGAGTGGAATAAGCTTGGTTTACAAAAGATCTTGGAATTGAAGTTTTTTAAAAAGATTCTTTCCAACGATGTTATGTGTAGGCCTCTCAGCTTCAGGGTATTTATTTTTTTAACATTTCCGTCTGCATTTATCCTCAATTCTTTTTTGACCACCTTACTAGTATGTATCCATAATTATTTTGTGATTTGCAAATAAGTGGAGTCAAGAATGGTACATTTCCTTATTTATTTAACTGGTAGACATGCGCTCAGACTTTGATGCCTGTTGTGTTTTAGCAAATTTAGCAACCAAATATAGCAAAACACTACAGCCACAGGTAAATATTAGCAATTTACTACAAATATATTTACACATATGCTTGTATTTAACTACATCTTAAACTGTTTTTAACTCCCCATGCTGTCTCTCTGCTCATCTGTTGTCCTGGAGTTCACAAAAGACAGCAGGAAACACCACTCATTAGAAGCACAATTTACACTATTTTTATGCTTTTAAAATAAATACAGGCAGGAAACACATTGTTTTCTGTCTGTATTTATCTGTAAAAATCAGTAAAAATGGAAAACTGGAAGCCTTCGTTATAATTTGTTTCCAAGAGAGCTGGCTGCGAGAAGAAACCCCATCCCCCAATAGTTAGATTCTTACAACTGACCCAATATAGTTATCCTAACAGTTCAGGGCGAGCTTAAGGGGGTCTATTGACCCTAATAAGGTGGCCTGTGATGTACTGTTGTAAATGGGCCTAGGTTACTCTTGCTCATCGAAATAACAATCCCTCTAGCTGTGGCCCTATGATTGTGATAATCATAAATATTACTCCTTCTAATGCGCATGTCTAAGATGTTCAACCGGTTCTTTCCTTTCACGAGCTGATAAGGATTTTTTCTTTTTCTACCATCATTTTAATGACTAGAGATTTTAAACTTCATTTATATCTCTGAAAGACCATCTTGTATGTTAAGGATTTACTATCTGCCTGTTGAGTCAAGACAGAAGTTTTTCTAGATTATACTACTCCAGCTTACCATCGTGGTATTTTACATTTTCTATCTTCTGGGGTAATTGTCTATGTAAATGGTCATTTCACTTCTGATTATGCAGCTAAAAAAACCTTTATTAATGGTAACCAACGCTGCCTGATAGGTTATTACAGATTGAAGGAAGCGGCCATTGACTGGTGCACCTAATCGTACGGCTATTGGTTCTATATATTCGACAAAAAGGTTCTTTCTCTTAAGGCAGATTTCCCAAAAATCTTACAAACCTGATCAACAATGAACATCAATTACTTTTGTCAAATTTGTAACAAAATACAGAATTATCGTGGGAGAGGTTGTACCCAATAACTTCTCAGATTGGTATTCAAGTCTAATAAAACAGGGGGCAAGTGTCAACTTCTACCCAATGTATGGAAAGAGGATTTTTTCATAAAGACTGTAGACATGTAAAAAATAAAGTCAGCAAATTAAGAACAGTAAATAAGGGTACAAGAAGGAAAAATAGTTGTCTCATTGAGTTCCCTGAAGTTTAAATATAGAGTATTATTAAAAAAGAAAAAATGGTTACTTTATAAGAGTTGTTGGGATCAATCAATCAGTCAACTTGTAGAACGTGACTTGTCACCCGTGAGGCTCTTCAGACGCAGGCAGGGTCCAGTATGCTAAGTGCGAGATCCACTTAATTCTCCAGGAAAGTTTGGCAACTAGTGCAACAAGGCTTGAGTAGAAAACCTGCTAGAGTCCTCTGTAGGGTGCCAGAGGAAGTCTGGGCAAGTTATCTGGATATTATTGCAAAGTGACTTGGAAGCCTCCAAATGTGCTGATATTTTGTCTGACTTTTCAGTCTCTGCTATAAAAAACACAATTGTATCTTTAAAGCTCACAAGAGCCGTAGGTCCAGAGGACATTCCTGTCGTTCTCGTAAAATCACATTTGGAATGGCGAGCAAAGTTTTTTCCAAGATTATTGTGGGATATTAACAATGGGACAGTTTCTGGAAAGCTGGAAAGGAATGATCATGAAACCAGTTTTTCTTCCACCCCACAAAGTTACAGATTGAGTCTTTTGGATGTGGGGACAGGCACGTTAACTGAAATAATACCTGCACCCTTGGAGGACAGGTCCGAGCCCCTGACCTAACACCTATGGATCACGCGGATCCAAAGAAGGTCATTCTACCTTAGGTGACTCTTCTAGCTTGTGGTCTCTGACACAAAAGGTAATAAAGCAAAGGGGTCATCTCTTTGGTTGCTTTGTTAGCTTCTGTGCTGCCTTTGATTTGCTTAATAGGGAGTGATTATTGGAAATGTTAACTATTTTTCAAATCCCAAGGAGTTTTCTTGCAGTTTTGAGGAAGCTCTATAGGGGTAATTGGGCAGGAGTGGAGATTGACCCAGAGGGTTCTGATTTTTCTGAAAACCCCAATCAAAAAGGGCGAGGTGTATTACCCAGAGGCATTTTAAGGCTTGGGCAAATAGGGCAATTGCCCTGGGCCCCCATCTTCCAAGGGGGCCCTGGAAAGGGAACCTTCTCTACAGCTCACTTCTCTCTATTGCTGTGTCTCAACCTTTGACATAGACGTCAACATTCCTTGGGATCATGGAACTTGAATAAGCAGAAGTGGGTAATAAACTTCGAACAAGGACCCCCAAAGTATTTCTTACCTGGGTCCCCAAAAAGCCTTAAGATGACACTGGGATCGTGTTAGCTCCACTTTCATTTGCCCTTTGCTACCAGATCTCCCTCCGGTGTTGTTAAAAATAAACCCTTCCTTCCAAAGAGGGATGGGTTAGATGTCCTGTCTTCTTCATTCAAGCAATCTTGTATTTATGAATATGACACAAATAGGACTCCAATACGAATTAGCTGAACTCTACAGGTGTCGTAATTAGCAAAATTGATCATTAATTTTGGTAAAGCCAAAGATCTAGTGTTTGGCTCGAAACTCCCCGCAGTGTGGACATCGAGAGATGCAAATATTGCAGATTAAATATCGAATCCAAAATATCGAAAGGTAGGTAAGTATGGGTGTTTTATAGCAAACTCTAGTTGTGTGCACCATAGTGACATAAATATCATACATATCTTTAAGGAACATAGAACAGTAAATCTATACTTCCCTATAAGCACTTACCTTTTGATTTTTGGTCTCTCGATATTCTGCCCATGATAATCTTTCATGTCGATATTCTTGGACTCATTATTCAATAGTATCGCCCTCCCCTACTACTCTTGGCATATAGGCTCCAGGGTGTGACTTCTTACAAGTATGTATCTGTGTTGTTTGTAAGAACTCACAGTGGAATGACTACATTGATCATTTCAAAGCCAGAGCATTGCTCCCCGCTCCCCACCCAGAATCTAAACTCAGGAGAGTACGGTCAAGCAGAGAGCCATCCTAGGGACTTGGAACCAATCTGCAGGGGAACTAAGAGGCACATCTCAAACAACACAACAAGCAACAATACTACAGATCACAAGGAGGAAAGTGTGGCCTTCCTGAATACCTCACTGTGGTGAGAAACCCAAAGTACAGGCGGACACTCGCCAAGCACAGCCCGAGTGACCACAGACTAGAAATAGAGAGTGGCCGGCAGAGACCAAACCACAAACTCAGGGTTAGAAGCTGCCAAGAGTGTGCCTTGGGAGCGGAGGAGGCTCAGGACACATTCAACTCCACCGCTCCGCCTGAGAAGACACGACGACATCTGTCCACCCACATCCTGCGAGAGAGACAAGGCTTTGTAGTGAGGCCGAAGAAGCAAAACTGAGCCAGGAGGGGCCTCTGCATCTCACCAAACAAGATACAGGGCCTATTCATAAAGGAAAAGCTAGACCAAAAGTCTAACTGGGACCAAAAGTCTAACTTTACTACTAGTAAAGTTATTTGTAACAACTTACCTTTGCGATTACTGAAAAGTGGTAAAATTAGACCTGTGGTCTAAGTTAGACTTTTGGACTAACTTTACCTTTGTGAATTGGGCCTTATTCTCACTTTACCTTTGTGATTACAGAAAAGTACTAAAGTTAGACTTTTGGTCTAAGTTAGACTTTTGGTCTAACTTTACCTTTGTGAACTGGGCCCATAATGAATAAAAGATGGACTTTGAAAGAGCCTGGAGACTGAAACAGCTGGACACACTGCAACACTCAACGTATCCTGCCTTTGTGTGCAAAGTCCTAGGGGGTTGGCACATGAGAGCTAAACCACACCACAGTGTTTATTATTTAATTATGCAAAACACAAAGATCATGCATTAAATCTCAGCACAAATTTTGAAGGCAGCTAAGAGAGTTGGAGGTGCTAAGACTGATACCTGTTTAAAGGTAATATTCAAAGAAACCTTCCTAAAACAACATCCTGATACTGAAAGCACAACCGGTGCTCATTGCGAGGTCACGAGGACTCTGACCTGCAGAGGGTGGCCTGGCTGGCCCAGGTAGGTGAAAGGATAACAGCACAAATCTGAAAAGAACCCCCGTGCCACCATCACCTAAACACGGCCTCACCACGTGAGCTCTAGAAACTCTTCTACCTCAGCCAGGCCTGTACCACCCTTCACCACACAGTCCCTGGCACTGAAAACTCATTCTGGGAACTCCCAAGGGCAGTGGTTCTTAACCTTTTGACTTCTGTGCACCTGTGCATCCACACTGAATCATTATTAGAATCCGGGGACCCCCCACTGAGTCGTTACTGGAACCCAGGGACACGGGCCTAAATATTGACGATGAGTTGAACCACAAAACAATACACAAACAATACACAAACAAGCATTCCAAAAACACATGCAGAAATTATAACATATTTTATTTAGTTTGGAAACAAATATAAATAAATAAATAAAAAGGAATGTTGGAGCGTTCTCAAATTTAATTGAAGCCACACATCGTCCATACTATATTCTGTTTGACGCACCTGCACTGCTCCCGCAAATCAATCTGAGGATACTAATGTAACATTTAGCCTCCAATTTCAAATTCCTTGACATTTACAGTACGTTTTAAGATTTTCAGTTGTACATTTAGCCACTTTATATGCACTTTATTAATCTTTTAATATTATTGAATTTTCTAAGCAGTCGCAGATCCCCATGCGGAGGCTCTGTGGACCTCCAGGGATCCCCGAACCAAAGGTTGGGAACCACTGCTCTAGGGATTTCATCTGTAATGCGTAATACCTGCTTACTCTATGTCACTAAAGGTCTACTGGGATTACATCACAGATGCGTCCATTGAGCACAAAGAACAATAGAGGAGCCATACCATTATCATTCCTCATACTTGGCCATAGAGAGGTCACCATCCCATGAAGTCACAGAATATAATGTGCATAAGTGTCCTGTGTGTTGATCATCCACAGCGGAATCCCTTGTACTGGATACAATATCACTTAATGACTGGAGTCTCCATCATACCAGTATGTCAGCATAGTCACAATCTATGGCCTTACATGGAAGTGTAACATTTAAGCCCTGCGCCACCATTTGCCCTCCTCCTTTTGGCCTACTTGCCCACTCCCGTAGCGCTCTGTGTTGGTGTTTGCACCCTCCCACCCGTCTCCATGTTGTTGCTTGCACCATCCCCACCCTCCTGTCCCGCTACATGTTGTTGCTTGCTCCCACCACCTTCTCTGTGTTGTTGCTTTGCCCTCCCACCCTTCTGTCCCTCTCTGTTGTTTCTTGCACCCTCCCACCCCTCCCAATGTTGTTGTTGCTTGCACTCCTACCCCCACCACTGTTGTTGTTGCTTGCACCCTCCCACCCCTCTCCATGTTGTTGCTTGCACCCTCCCACCCCTCTCCGTGTTGTTGTTGCTTGCACCCTCCCACCCCTCTCTGTGTTGTTGTTGCTTGCACCCTCCCACCCTCTCCGTGTTGGTGTTGCTTGTACCCTCCCATACTTCTGTCCCGCTCCATGTTGTTGCTTGCCCCTCCCTCCCGTCCCACTCCATGTTGTTGCTTGCCCCCTCCCACCCTCTTGTCCCGTTCCATGTTTTTGCTTGCACATCCCACCCTCCTGTCCGGCTCCATGTTGTTGCTTGCTCCCACCACCGTCCCTGTGTTGTTGCTTGTGCCCTCCCGCCCTTCTGCCCTTCTCCATGTTGTTTGTTGCACATTCCACCCTCCTGTCCCGCTCCATGTTGTTACTTGAACATCCCACCTTCCTTTCCCGCTCCAAGTTGTAATTTGCACATCCCACCCACCTGTCCCACTCCATGTTGTTGCTTGCCCCCCCACCCTCCTGTCCCGCTCCATGTTGTTGCTTGCACATCCCACCCTCCTGTCCTGCTCCATGTTGTTACTTGCCCCCCCACCCTCCTGCTCCATGTGGTTGCTTGCCCCTCCCACCCTCCTGTCCTGCTCCATGTTATTGCTTGCACATCCCACCCTCCTGTCCCGCTCCATGTTGTTGCTTGCCCCCTCCGACCCTCCTGTCCCGCTCCATGTTGTTGCTTGCTCCCTCCCATACTTCGGTCCCGCTCCATGTTGTTGCCTGCCCCATCCCACCCTCTTGTCCCGCTCCATGTTGTTGCTTGCCCCATCCCACCCTCCTGTCCCGCTCCATGTTGTTGCTTGCTCCCTCCCATATACTTCTGTCCTGCTCCAAGTTGTTACTTGCACATCCCACCCTCCTGTCCCACTCCATGTCGTTGCATGCACATCCCACCCTCCTGCCCCGCTCCATGTAGTTGCTTACCCCCTCCCACACTCCTGTCCCGCTCCATGTTGTTGCTTGCACATCCCACCCTCCTGTCCCGCTCCATGTTGTTTGCTTGCACATCCCACCCTCCTGTCCCGCTCCATGTTGTTGCTTGCACGTCCCATCCTCCTGTCCCGCTCCATGTTGTTGCTTGCACATCCAATCCTCCTGTCCCGCTCCATGTTGTTGCTTGCCCTTCCCACCCTCCTGACCCGCTCCATGTTGTTGCTTGCCCCTCCCACCCTCCTGTCCCGCTCCATGTTGTTGCCTGCACATCCCACCCTCCTGTCCCGCTCCATGTTCTTGCCATCGGGACAGCCCGGCCCGCCTACCTGCGCTTTGGTGCCCCATGCGCACAGGCACCCATGATTAAAGAAAAGGTGGCTTATTTACATAATTTCCTGCTCCTGCAGTGCCCCAGAAAGGTATAGGGGCACCATCAACAGCCATCAGAAGAGATGTGAGGGCTGCATGATGTGTAACAGCCCCCAGAAGTGATTTATCAGACACTGACCCCAAGCCTCCTGGGGCCCCAGGAGAAGTTTTCATGGTAATTCAGGTACTCTGAGCAAGAGCTTTAGGCTATTGGGCTCTGAAGTGCAGGGACTCCTCGTGGTTGGCCTTGTGGCTTCATTATGTGGCCTGTAGCAAGTTAAGAAAGACACTGATGTTGTTCTGGTATTAAATGCTTTATCAACAACATAGATATTGAACAATAAATGTTTACCATTATGGTCAATGCTTATGACTGATAATATACTAGTACCTCAAGTCTGCAAAAACACTTGATTTCGCAGTGCTTAAATCCATTTGTGGCTATGCCAGCATGGGTGTCTGCAGGGGGAGGGCTTGCCCCCTCCCCTCCTGAATTTAGGTGCAGCCTGATGTGCAGGCTCACAGTGCAGTGTAACACTATGTCTGCCATAGTGTTTTGCTGCCTGTACTAGTAATACAAATTATGCCCCCCTGAAAACATTTCTGCAGATGCCCATGTCTGCCAGTGCTCCTAAATCCTGTTCAGTAGCACCCTTTGATTTTCCTGTGTTTGGACTTGTACACATTTTGCCTATTGTATCTCTATCCTGCAATTGTACCTGCTATCACAATGCTTAGCATCTGCTATTTCAGTGCTAATACCCCCTCATTTCTAGCTAGCGAGCTGCTCAAAACACAGACTCCTGCTACATATACAACAGCTGATTAACTACATTTCTCCTACATTTACCCAGCTGCCTGTAAAATATCATCTTCACACCTTTCCAGCACAGTGGCACTCCAAATAACATCTATTTCTGCTACTGCCAATACTGTCAACAGTGAAGAAAAATGCATATTTATCTTCCTTCCTTAATCACAGCTCACTTTAAGGTCTTGCCTACCATCCAACACATGTGCTGTCTGTTGTGAAAACTTTTGTTAGATTACAGTGGGCTTACAGCCCGCCCATTGATTACCATTGTGACTCTCATTTTTTAACGTCACACCAAGGGCCGCTCACCTAAATTCCCAGTACTTCTGTGGAAGTGAAGATTTTCCACCACTTCCTTTCTGAGATTAATCCTTCGTATTAGAGGAGACAAGTGGCACCAACATCTCATCCTGGGGTAAGGGACGTTGGGGAAAGAGAGACCAAGAGAGCAATGGTTCTGGTGCACCTGGAGCTCCTGTGGAAAGAATGACGGGGGTGTGTTGATTCTTTTGAGAGGAAACCTTCAAGTTCTAGTGGTAAGGCACACTCCTTCTGCCAGGAAAGTACTCTGACGAAACAACACAATCACTTTAGGCATCCATACATCAGTGTTTTACAACCAGCTTGAGCACGCTTTTCTTGCCCCCCCCCCCCTTCAGTTATTTGTAGCTTGGTCTACAATCCCTAAACCCAGTTGTGGAGACCACCATGGAGCTTACCCTTCTACTCACCATGTGGTAAAAATTAGACTTAGGCAAAAAAATGCTCTTTTTCAGAGAAGGCTCATTAAGAGTTGTTTTAGTGTGAGTACTTGCCAAAATATCAAACAAGAATTACTGAAAGAAATAATTCCACTTGGGGGTCCTTTGAACACTGACCCTCGTGCTTAACCATAAGTGCTTTTTCTAGTTTCTTCATTGAAGCTAGACAGCCTATTACCTGTCTTTTATGTTCTCTTACTTCACATAACACACAATTTGTCTCTTTTTCTGCTAAAACTTCCCAATTTAAATTCAAACTGTAAGGATGTCCTTGAAGAAAGGAGAAACCAAAATAAGAGGCACCCACCTAGTGCACTAATCTGAGGCTTGTGTAATGGAGCAATGTAACTATAGAGTTGAGCACCGGTAAGAGACTGATGGTTATAGTCAAGGTGAGGGAGGTGTGGTGGCACCAGCTGAATGACCAGATTCCAAGGTTCAAGGTTGTAGGAAGTCACCTTGAAGTGAGGGGATTCCAAGAAAAGCTGCAAGGCTCAGCTTTCAGGGGACAGTGTCCAGGTTGCTCTTGTGGCAGGCAGCAGGCCTCAGAACCCATAGGTGGTGCTGGCAGGACACTCAACTCTCTCTTCAGACGGATTGATGAAACCAAGCAGGAGGCCATACATTGAACATGGAAGTTATAGCACGCTATTCATTTTGAGAGTGCTGCATGCCAATCAGAAGACAGTCGCCAGGAGGAAACAGAGGTCCTTAACTAGCCAGCAGTTATTGTAAAAGCAAAATACCAGACACTTAAGCAGCATACAAGGGCAGTAGAAAATTGAGGTCTCTCATTGCTCAGTGGTGTATAATTCTTCAGCAGCCATTGCATAAACAAAAACAAAATAGCAAACATTCAAGTAGGAAACTAACGCAGAAGGAAATTAAGGTCTTTATTTGCTCAGCAGTGTATAATTAGTCAGTAGCTGTTGTACAAATGAAAATATGAGGCATTCCTTCAAGAAATAAGAAAAGCAGGAAATGTAGGGCTTTAATTGATTGTTCAGCAGTGCCTGTTGTTTTAACAAAAATACCAGGCAATTGTACTTCAATAAACAGACTTCTTTACAATGCACACAAACTAAAGTGCATAGAATGCCTTTAAAATCAAACACTCAGCAGAGCATGCAAAATAAAGTACATGTCAGATTGCATGGCACTTGCCTAATTGCAAAACAGTGATGGCAACACGGAACATACAGCCCAGGCAGACTGGGACATGACAGTTAGTTTTTTATTCATTCGTGTGTCTGGGGTCTCCTTCCTCTTCTTGTGCTTGTCATTCCCCTGGTGCATGGATGCATTACTGTGTGCTTACACTGCTAGCTTTTTCAGGCACTACCTTTTTCTTTTTGTTTAAGCACTCCACAAGATTGCTTTTTTTTTCAGTTGTCTCACTGGTGTGCTTCTCTCCCTTCTTTGCGTTGCTTTCTCTCAACCATGTGGTTCTCCCCAGGCTCCTCTGTGATGCATTTACCATCATGTACTTCACTCAACTGCATTGCTTTCCCACCCATGTGCTCCCTCCTCCCAGCTCCATGTTTCTTTCTCTGTTGTTTGTTTGTTCCTTCCATGTCCTTCATGTTACTCCCCCCTACCCACGCTCTCTGTGTTGCTTCCAGTCCCCTGTGTTGCTTCAGCCCTCACTGGCCTCCAGTGCAGCTTCCGTGCCCCTGCACCTGTGTTGCTCCTCCACCCACTTTCCTCCCATGTGGCTTCTGAGTCCCCCTGCCTGGGTTCCCTCCTCCCACATGCATCAACTTTGGTTGCATAGGACAAGCTGCCCCTGTGTTCCTGGCACTGATTTTGCACCCTCAGAAGGGCAGTGACAAGGGTCGCAAGAGGCAAGCCAGGGGCTGCAGCTGCAACCTCTGGTGACCCCTAAATAACATCCACGCTGCTCATCTAGTCTGCAGTCATGGAAGGGAGACTGGTTTTACACTTGTCCCTCCCAGGGTGGCACAACCAGTTCTGCAATTCCTGGGGGAACTCTCTAACTTATAAGCCCTGGGTATCATATATTAGGGACTTACAGATAAGTTAGCCTTTGCCAATTGGGCAATGCACTGGCACTGAGGTCTGGTACGCAGGCCTCAGTGCACTCTCTGAGACAGATTTGCTAAACTGCCAGGCAATGCAGCGCAGCAGCCAAAAATGCTGCGCTGCGTGAGAAGGAGAGAGCAGGAGAGCAGCATATCTATAAAAATATGGCACTCTCCTCCCCTCTCCATAGCACGGGCACAGATGTTTGCTGCCGTGCGCCAAGCACACACCTTTGCACCATAGTGCAAGGGTGTGTGTGTGTGTGTGAGTATAGCATAGGTTTTGTACTGGAAGGGCTCCCTTCCAGTGCAAAATATTATGTGTAGACATATTTTTAAACTTTTCCTGTTTTGTATGGCTGCTGCACAGTGCAGCACGCAGGCAAAGTAGGAAAAGAAAGGAGAAACAACATCATTTATCCTTTTAATACCTGCTTTTAAAAGGCAGTATTTTTTTACTCAAATCCCTGTCTCACATTTTAGAAAAAAACATTGGTCCCTATTTAAGAAAAAGTGGCCCATCAGCCACGATATGTCATTTTTCTTGCGCCCCCTCTATAGGCACCTAACAAGTGCAACAAGACCCATAGGTTACTATGGGAGTGTCATTTTAATGCCTGCTCTAAGCATGCATTAAAAATGGTGCCAAAAATGGTGCAGTGAAATCTTTTAAATTTCACTGCGCCATTTTTGCGGGCCTCCTAGCGCTGGAATGCTCCTCTTGTATGCATTATGCCTGGTGCAAGCATAATATGGAGCCAGTTTGTAAATATGGCGCAGCAGAAAAGGCAGTGTAGCGCCGCTTTAGCGTAAATAAAATGGCATTATGGCAAATGACACTATGGCAGCGCTAACGTGGCACTAGAGGCTCTTAAATATGCCCCATTTTGCACGGATTTGCGTCACTTTTATGACACAAAGCCAGGGAAAACTGTTAGTAAATCACCCTCTCAGACTTGAAAAACCAGCAGCATTGGCCCTAAAACGTGGAGGTGACTATACAAATAGAGGCATTCCCGTACAAGGAGGCAGCACAAACTGATTTAAAGGACTCTTTCCCCCGCCGAACAATACCGACCCCGATAATTGACATGAAGGAACAGGTTACTCTAGTTGCAGGGTAAAGTCAAAATGCAGAAGAAGGCCCATCTGCTAGCTGCAAAGAAAACACATATGTTGAACAATGGTAACATTGAAAAGGCATGACATCATTTTATGTGCTTATCTTAAGGAGAGATAAAGTAACCTCAGGTAGAGAAAGTAACAGGATGTGTTTTGGCCCCTTCTTTATGGGCCACAAACCAGGAAGTGCAGGGCAGCCATGTTGAAAGTTGCAGTAGTATTTGTTTTTTTATAAACATAGGAAATCTCATACATGCCAACATTTTAGAACAGCAAAGTTGAAGGGCCAGACTCATAAAGGTTAACTTACACTTTTCGCCTAAGTTTAGACCAAAAGTGTAAGTTTACGATTGTTTGGTATTCACAGAGCTAAGTTACAAGGAGTATCTTTGCATCCGCACTCGGGGCAGATGATCCACCTTCTAGGCAGAGCATCCAACCCGGGGGCAGAATCATTGTGACCACGTGCACCTGCACATTATTAATCCCACCTGCACCCAGACCCACAAGCCACATAATAGCAGCACACAAGCAAGGCACTAGTTTCACCACAACCACACTGTGCCTTTGCCACCCATCCTGACGCCATGCTGCCCACCAGGAGGACAAGGAGTTACACAGAGGAGGAGAGCACCATGATACTGAAAGTTGTTGTGAGGAGCTACAGGAGACTGCATGGTCTCCGACCATAAAGCAGCAGTTCCTCACAGAAGGCAGCCTTATGGCAGCACTTGGCCACGGCGGTCACTGCATTGGGGAGGACACCCAGAATGTCAATGGCATCAAGAAGAAGTGGCAGGATGAGAAGAGGAGGGTGAAGGAAAAGTACACCCATGTAGAGGTGGCCAGGACTCTCCCAGGTGTACAAACTGGAGCCCACCTCTGACTCACCCCACTTGAGAAGGATGTCATCTCCACCAGAGACCCCCACCTGCCCCATGGGTGACACCCGCAATGTGGTACCAGGTAAAATGCAATGATAGTAACTTTGACACCAAATGAGTATTGTTTGTGATACTCTAAAAATGTGACCATGAACGTTGTCCCAAGTAAGTGCAATCTGTATGGTGTCTCTCACAATCGTGTGTCTCAGAAAGTCCATACCACTACAAGTACCAGAATCCTTTGTAATGGCAATTGCAAATTACAATACCTTAGTCTCGAACACTAGCTCATCACTGCTGCCTCATCCACTTAACACTGGTGCATGGTAATAGATAATGCCCCTCATTCATTTACCACTGCTGATGGTATGTAGATGCAAAAGTATAATGACAGGTTGCGAATAAGCAAATATCTTGGTTGTGTCTGATGACCTTTCCCTTCTGTTGCAACAAACAGCCAGAGGACAGTCACACATGGAAGCACAGGTCACTGCGTCATCAGGGAGGCAATGTCATTGAGCACAAAGCCCCATATAATCAGCACAAACTGGTGCGTAAGTATGGCAAGACACATATCATTGCAGGCCCAGTGACATTGTCCAGAAACGAACAGACTGCAGTGACCTCTGCAACATGTATAGATGTGACATCTGGTCAGGCACCACACACTGGGCAGATGTCAGACACTGGTAAGGAAATATAAAAATGACTTTAACAAATGCTTTTGCTCCTAATCTGTGGTGTAAATGTCAGCAGTGTGTGAAGTGTGTCTAATGTCACTGTTGTCACTCATCCCCATATGCTCCTCTACGGATCACAACAGTATACCACAACCTGACATGTTGGCCAATGATAGGTCTACCAATAATGCAGATATACAAAACTTACCTAAGGGTACATATTGGCCCTCAGGTAGGTGGATATTGATTGGGTAGTGAAGCAAGTCAATATGTAACAAAAATGTATGCCTCTCCTCAAAATGTGTAAGGTGATTATGCTATCACAGGTATCGTTGGTTTTATCAATCTGAGAAGTGTCACAAGTGTCCCCGTTGTTCATGGAATGTCACTCATGTACAGCGTAAGGCACCACAGTGGCTTGTTCAGTCCTGACACATTCCAAGAGGCCTGGCCTCGTAGACATGATTTACTGGTTTAAGCAGCTGGCGATGCACAAAGAGTGATCCTCCGGTGCCTTGTGGGGCTCATACATTTGTCCCCAAGTACAGCATGTAGGGGTGGAGTTACAACCTGTTTCTGAGTACATGACATGGATCCTTGTTAACTAAGTCTCAGGACACAACTGCTAATGTACTGATGTTGGTGAGTGATGTACTGATGCCAGCAGGCTTGCAGTTTGGGAGTGCCGTAGTGGCTGGCAAGTTGGGCGTAGAGGAGGGGAAGCCTAGACATCCAGTGTTGAACTGCACAACATGAAAACAGTAAATGTGGGGATCAGCCCAGCTTTTCCACTTGAGGAATTTGTGGGATCCGATATCTATGTTTGTTTTACTTTGCCACCATGATGACAAATAGGTAAACTCCTGAACAGAGGACTACAGGTTGTGTGCTGTACATGACCGTATTCAGTGCCAGGTAAAATAGTCGATGATGTGGTACAAATTCATTGGAAACACATCCCAAATGAGAAGTGCACAGCAGAAATGGCTGACCTCACAGAACAAACTTAGCAATGTTGGGGAGGGGAGGGTCTCTCAAAATGAATGTAACCTGTAGCTTGTTAGATAATTGTGTATGTCATACATGTACTTGTCAATGTACATACTAAATTTAAAGTGCAATGATCATACAGCCCTCCATGTTCTGGAAGACATGTACACAGCTCAGCAGATACCCCATCATACAGAGGATGCCTGATGTCACTGAAAATGTAGGTGTGTCCAAAGGTAGCCAGTGCAGGATGACCAAGTTATTACTGTCCCGTAGCTCTCAGTAACCACCAATTAAATGTCTGCCTGTAATTGTGATACCTGAGTGATATGAGGGCCCCCGTAACTTGTAGATCACTGGTCCATACCTCTGACATGTACACGTAGATTCATCACCACCATCCTTCGGTAATGGATATGTATACTACATTGCAGCTTCTGCCAGGACTACTTCAGTGATTCCAATGAAACCATTGAGGGGTTTGTAAGACACCCTGGCTGCAACAGTCAAACCCACTGCCATCCGGCCATCAGGTAAATGAGCTATGAAGTTCCATCTATTGATAACCTACCCATGAACAAGAACCAAACTCTTGTGGAAGGGGGCGAGCAGGTATTGCCATTGTAGCACTCTCCTGTAGTTGCTATGTAAAAGATACCCAACAAGTTCAGTGATGTGTTTTGCAGATGTGCATTATGCAAAAACAACAGATGATGGACGTAATGCAGAACAAATCGAACATTCACCCCCAGCCACTGATGGGGTTTAATCCATCAGTTTTTTTGCTTTCCATGCCATCCATACCAGTTGTGCATTATGACATATTATACATGCTGAACAATAACCATAATGTCACTTCTTTCCGAAGCTGCTGGATCACTGACTAGCTCTTCTGAAACACATCCACGGAGCCCGGTCCAGCGCTGACATCTAGGGGGATCTCAACACCACACAGACCTGTGCCGAGAACTTGGGAGTTTGCATTTGCATTCTACATCTGCATTATACACCTCCATGTCACAGTGTGAGCTATCACGTCTAAGAGTACACAAACCAGGTCACATGTGGCGCATCCGTTGATGTGAAGATTAATTGACTCAATCCCTGTGTTGCACCACATAATGCTGTAAGCCAATTACTTAGCCTGTGGCAACCTCTGTCTCATAGGTGGTGAGGACAATGACTTGGGAGGAAGCACCATCAACCAGTGCCGGGCGCCGGGCAATCCGAAGGCGGAACCCACTCCTCTTCCAAGCTGCCTTGTCAGCTGCAAGCAGAGCACAGGAGGAGGAGGAGGACGTAGAGAAGGCAGAAGATCAGGGCATGACTGCAAGTCATGTGGAAACCAAGCCCCTGGCCAATGGAGGCCCATCCAGATTACCTCCTAAATCCACATCTGCTGTGGTTGGCATGGTGCCTCCTCCGACACCACATAGGACTGCCCATTTCCCACCTACCCCAACCTCACCTCTTCACAGCCCTCACGTCGAGGTCAGACGTGTTGGTTCCCCTACACACGCCTACCCTGACAGTGTCTCCCAGGCCTTCACTCCAACATCTGAGGGACATGCCAGCCCTGGTGAGGAGCAGGTAGCCTCTAGGCACATTCTCCTCATCACAACCTTCCACTTTCCACCCCCACCTTGCTGGTGGATGAGCTGGTCTCTTCCAAGGCCATGCCAGGAGGGGAGGGCTGGCAGATATTGATGTCAGAGAGTGGGAGGACGATTTCTTCCAGCAGCAGGCAGATGTGAGGCAGGACATTTGTGCCATTGGGGTTATACTGTCGGACATGTCTGCCTCACTACAGGACATGCACCATCTCCCACAGTTGGTGCAGAGAAGGACCCGGGTGTTGGACAAGATGGATAGATCCTGGGACAGCATGGGGAAGAGGATGTATGACATCATGGTCATACAGAGGAAAGAGAGTGCAAGACACCATGCATCGGCATTGAAGATGATGGAGGGCATAGTTAAAATGACATCAAATCCTTCACAGTCAATGCATGGAGGGGAGACATCTGCCTGCACCATCTCACCCCCAACCTCTGCACCGGCCCTCCATTGCACAGTCACATCCTCTCCCTGTACAGGGTCCAAAAACCTCTGTCCAGGCATCCCCCACCTCTAGAGGGATCACCACCCCCTGTCCAGGTGCAGCCCCTCCCTGTGCACATAGACCCACCCCTGTGCAGGTACACCCTCCCACTGTGCACAAAGATCCACCCCCTGTGCAGGAAGACCCACCCCCTGCACAGGCAGATCCACCCCCTGTGCAGGTACACCCTCCCACTGTGCACATAGATCCACCCCCGGTGCAGGAAGGCCCTCCCCCTGTACAGGTAGATCCACCCCCTGTGCAGGTACACCCCCGTGCACATACCCCTGTGCAGAAAGACCCTCCCCCTGTGTACATAGACCCACCCCCTGTGCAGGTAGACCCTCCCACTGTGCACATAGACCCACCCCACGTGGAGGAAGACCCTCCCCTTGTGCACATAGGCCCACCCCCTGTGCAAGTAGACCCTCCTCTTGTGCACATTGACCCTCCCGCTGTGCACGTAGACCCACCCCCTGTGGAGGTGCACCCAGTCTATGTACAGGGGACAAATAAAAAGTCCAGTCACAGTCAAGTTATCCAGTCCATTCAGATGTCCTCTTGGTCATCCTCCTTTGCAATGACAATAAGATCCTCTGCGCTGGTGGGACACCTTACGGACTGAGACACACTGGAAGGATGAGGGGCGTGGAGGGACACAGCATGGCAAGGCGAACAGGGAGGCGAGACATGAAAGGTTGTATGAGATGGACGCTGGGACAGGGCCATGATGGCTGCACCCAAGGAAGAGATGCTGGCATTGGGGACCGCAAAGTTCATGGCAATATCCTGTCGGATCCGAGGCACTTCCTCATGGATCCGCTGGAGGATCCGACAGCTGCCAACATTCCATCCTGGGATCCACAGGTGTGACAACACCGGAAGAGGTTTGGGTGCCACAAGAGGGATGTGGGGTGTCAGGCACATGGGAGCTCCTCCTGGGACTCTGGCAGACACTCGGAGGGGGACTGGAGGCAGTGGTGGCAGCTGGGTGCCCTGATGGACTGGGGGCACCATGTGGTGGGGGGGTCAGGCATTAGATCTCCCTGGATTCAAGGGAAGATGTGCCATTGTCCCTCCCACCCGGCCAGAGGTGTCAAGTTCAGGCTCCCCCCTACAGTTTCTGCAGCCTCCACCCAGTCACCTTCAGCTGAGTCCGTCTGGGTGGGCGTACTCCCCGTGCCTCCTGATGACATTGATCCCTCCTCCTCTTCCTCTTCTTCTGTTGACGACAAAGGCCATGCCCGCTGACGTCCCAGGAAACTCCTCTCTGTCCCTGGTCCTCTTCTCGATGTTCCTGGCCAGCCGGGTCCACTGAAATAGCATTGAGAACATTATGTAGTTGGTGTACAAATGTAGGCAAGGTACATGAGTATCAAAAGTAAATGCTGACACTATACTCCGTTTATCTCACTGACTAATATCAGGTGACTTAGATCCCAAATGTATGTGTACTATCACTGGGATACCCAGACATTACTCACACATCCATATTCGTCACAATTGTGGGTGGTAGGCCCTTCTGTATTGAAAATGCCAATCCCTAAGCAAAATTGTAATATCTAGCCCAGATTCTGAGGGGCCCTAAAAGCTGTATGTGTGAAAGATTTGACAGAAGTTCATATTTCCTTGCTAAATTGTTTCAAGAGTTCCCAGCCCTCTCTACCTAGTCATTTTCACAAGTGTGTCTGCAAGTGGAGATAGAATACAGTCTGGATAGGGCTGTCCACCCCGAAGTATGGGTTTGAAAACCCTGTCAAGTGCAGAATTGGTAGTCTAAAAATATTGCATGTTTTCTGCAGTGTAGCATGGTCTGAATTCACATAAATGCTTGCATGGGCGTACATGTAAAAGCTAGGCCTTGGTACTGACCTTTGTTTAGCGGTAGGTACATGTATTGGTGGATCCCTGAAAATATCAGCCAATCTACATGGCATGTTTCACATTTGACAGGTCGAGACTGCCTGGTGTTGCTATACACCAGTT
Source organism: Pleurodeles waltl (assembly GCF_031143425.1). Lineage (NCBI taxonomy): Eukaryota > Metazoa > Chordata > Amphibia > Caudata > Salamandridae > Pleurodeles > Pleurodeles waltl. The sequence continues at coordinate 1,709,938,391 of NC_090445.1, read as the reverse complement.
AGCCTGTGTACAAAATTAGATCATCTAGCTAAATGTTACATGAGATGTACAAGCCCCTGTTGTGAAGACGTGCTTTGTTTACCCTTGGAAATGTTAGGATTATTTTGTATGAGACAAGTATTTCAAAGTCAGCCATTGCTCCAAGATTCATGACATTAAACTTCACACTGATGAAAGACACAACAAAGGCATGCAAATAACACCATGCGATACAAAACGTGACCACTTAACCCCACACTGAACAGTGACTGGACCATCCGTTTGCCTTTGCACTCAGCAGAGATGAGGCCCTTGCTTCACCAGCGATGGTGTTGGCATTGCACATCTTCATATGCATGCAAGAGGTATAGCTATTTCACCTGTAGTGTTTTGAACACTACAAGTCCCAGGATGCACTCCGCTCAGTCCTTCCAATGTGCTCCAGTGGGGCTTTGGCCTCATGACTGCTGCAGCTATTGTTCAGAATGTGTACATGGTGACGTGATACATGTTGGTACAGCTCAGCCCCCACTCACACCATACTACCACAGAGTATGGAGCCCATGCACTTACCGGGTCTCTGCTGTTCCAACTCCTCCAGCTGAGCATGGGGGGTCAACCAGGCTGTTCTCAGGCCCCTCCTTACAGTGATGTGAGGTGGGCCGGTGCAGGTGGGGCTCGGAGAACTGACCCAACAGTTCTTGGGCCCTAAGTCGGGCCCAACGTTTCAGCTCCTCCCAGTGCTTGCGGTAGGTCCTGGCCCGCCGGTGGTACAGCACTGCACAAACTGCTCCCAGGGCGGGGCACGTGCTGATTGCTCAGCTGGTCCTCCGGGCCACTATAAGCTGGGGGTAATGATCTAGCACAGCCTCAGCTAAGATTTCCAATTCACGTTCGCAGAGGGGGTGCTCTCTCATCAACTCCCTCAGGCAAGTTGGAGGAAGCTAGGGTATACAGAGGAGCAGGATGGTAGGGTATCCTGCCTGTGGGAGAGGATGGCTCAGAATGACAATAAAATGGCTGCCTGCAACTTCCTGTCATGGACTTCCTGTTTTGCATTTCCTTTGTGTCATTTACTGTTGCCAATCATTGGGTTCTGCCCTGAATCCAGATCTCCCACCCTTACTCCGGATGCTCCGCCCGAGTGCGGACGTAAAGATACTCTTCGTAACTTACCTTTGTGACTACCAAACAATCGTAAACTTACACTTTTGGTCTGAACTTAGACAAAAAGTGTAAGTTTACCTTTGTGAATCTGGTTGGAGATTTTGAAGCAAACAAAATAGGGAGATTGTATTTTCCCCCCACTGGCTTCTAAGCTATAACAAATCAATGTTGTGGCTTAAAAAGGCGAATCGGGTCTGTTGGCATGTATGGTATCTGTAGCACAGAGGCCGAAGGCTCATCGTCTGAGGACAGGGAGGGAGACAGAGCAGGAGGCAATCTGATATCTCTGGGCCTATGGAGCTGAAGGAAAACTCAACACATCTTTAAAATAAGAGTAAAATGGCAGCTTTGTGTCCAGAGGAGGAGATGGGACTCCAGAGGGATGAGGAAAAGGAGGACTTCATGTCCTGGCCCTTGGGCTCAGGATTCTGTTTCTCTCAGAGAGGGGGTGGAGGGAGGAAAAGACTTGTAAAGACAGCATGTTTATGCCCAGGAGGGTGGGGCCTGAAGGGGATGGCAGAGACATTAACATGCCGCAGGTTTATTAATGCATGGGGGGGAGGGGGGGGTGACAGCAGAGGGACAGTGAGAGAAGGGAGTAAGTATCCTGCGGGTATAAATACAGTAGAGACACCAAGCGGGGCTGAGTGAGCCCGCGGAAGTGAGAGATGAGAGGATAAAATACAGTCGATGGAGAAATGGTGACGTAGGACAGACACAGTTTTTAAATCCCCAGGACAGTGATTGCAGAGGACAGGGGACTGAAGGCAGGCAGATCCCTCAGGTGGAGGGGTGAAGGGCTGATGTGAGGGGTGAGATGGGGGCACGGGCTGGTGATGGAGAGCCAGGGGGTGCCCCCGAGGGAGGGAGGGGCAGGGGTTAGAGCTGTTGCCTTGATGAGCGTTTCTCAGAAAAGTCTTTAAAGGTATTTTCACCCCTCCACCCCCCACCCCCGCCCTCCCTCCCCCCCAACTTCCCTTTGAGAGACACGGAATCCGGAGCCCCAAACGCCCAGGACTTGTGTTAAGCCATTTTTAATGTCTCTCTGGAGTCCTGTCTCGCTTCTCTGGACACAAAGCTGACATTTTTCTCTCATTTCAAAGATGTGCCAAGGCTTCTTTAAACTTCATAACATAGGAATTACCTTCCTCGTCCGTCTTCCTCGTCCCAGTCCTGTGTGGTGTCTGTGGGGCTCTTCCTGTGGTGGGGCAGAGGTTAGAATCTCAGGGGTCTTCCTGTGGTGGGGCTGGACTGAGGCAGAGCTTGGTTTCTACGGTGTGGGGCAGGGGTTGATATCTGTGGGGCTCTTCCTGTAGTGGGGATGAGGTTAGAGTCTCGGGGTCTTCCTGTGATGGGACTGGTGTGGGGCAGGGTTTGACATATGTGGGGCTCATCCTGTGGCGGGCATTAGGTTAGAGTCTCGGGGTCTTCCTGTGATGCGGCTGGTGTGGGGTAGGGGTTGATGTATGTGGGGCTCTTCCTGTGGTGGGGATGAGGTTAGAGTCTCGGGGTCTTCCTGTGATGGGACTGGTGTGGGGTAGGGGTTGATATCTGTGGGGCTCTACCTGTGGTGGGGATGAGGTTAGAGTCTCGGGGTCTTCCTGTGATGGGACTGGTGTGGGGTAGGGGTTGATATCTGTGGGGCTCTTCCTGTAGTGGGGATGAGGTTAAGGTTTCGGGGTCTTCCTGAGGTGGGGCTGGTGTGGGGCAGGGGTTGATATCTGTGGGGCTCTTCCTGTGGTGGGGATGAGGTTAGAGTCTCGGGGTCTTCCTGTGATGGGACTGGTGTGGGGTAGGGGTTGATATCTGTGGGGCTCTTCCTGTGGTGGGGATGAGGTTAGAGTCTCGGGGTCTTCCTGTGATGGGACTGGTGTGGGGTAGGGGTTGATATCTGTGGGGCTCTTCCTGTAGTGGGGATGGGGTTAAGGTTTCGGGGTCTTCCTGTGATGGGGCTGGTGTGGGGTAAAGGTTGATATATGTGGGGCTCTTCCTGTGGTGGGCATGAGGTTAGAGTCTCTGGGTCTTCCTGTGATGGGACTGGTGTGGGGTAGGGGTTGATATCTGTGGGGCTTTACCTGTGGTGGGGATGAGGTTAGAGTCTCGGGGTCTTCCTGTGATGGGACTGGTGTGGGGGTAGGGGTTGATGTATGTGGGGCTCTTCCTGTGGTGGGGATGAGGTTAGAGTCTCGGGGTCTTCCTGTGTGGGGCTGGTGTGGGGTAGGGGTTGATGTATGTGGGTCTCTTCCTGTGGTGGGGATGAGGTTAGGGTTTCGGGGTCTTCCTGTGGAGGGGCCGCTGCTGAGGCAGACCCTGGAGTCTGTGGGGTTGGGGGGTGAGGGAGGCATGGGTTGTTGATCACTGTGGGTCCCATCATGTGGTGGGGCAGACATTAGGCCCTTCCTGTGGTGGGGCTGGTGCTGAGGCAGGCAGTGGAGTCTGCGGGGTGGGGCAGGGGTTGATGCCTGTGGGGCTCTTCCTGTGGTGGGGATGAGGTTAGAGTCTCGGGGTCTTCCTGTGGTGGGGCTGGTGTGGGGTGGGGGTTGATGTATGTGGGTCTCTTCCTGTGGTGGGGATGAGGTTAGGGTTTCGGGGTCTTCCTGTGGAGGGGCGCTGCTGAGGCAGACCCTGGAGTCTGTGGGGTTGGGGGGTGAGGGAGGCATGGGTTGTTGATCACTGTGGGTCCCGTCATGTGGTGGGGCAGACATTAGGCCCTTCCTGTGGTGGGGCTGCTGCTGAGGCAGGCAGTGGAGTCTGCGGGGTGGGGCAGGGGTTGATGCCTGTGGGGCTCTTCCTGTGGTGGGGATGAGGTTAGAGTCTCGGGGTCTTCCTGTGGTGGGGCTTGTGTGGGGCAGGGTTTGATATATGTGGGGCTCTTCCTGTGGTGGGGATGAGGTTAGAGTCTCGGGGTCTTCCTGTGATGGGACTGGTGTGGGGGTAGGGGTTGATGTATGTGGGTCTCTTCCTGTGGTGGGGATGAGGTTAGAGTCTCGGGGTCTTCCTGTGGTGGGGCTGGTGTGGGGTAGGGGTTGATGTATGTGGGTCTCTTCCTGTGGTGGGGATGAGGTTAGAGTCTCGGGGTCTTCCTGTGGTGGGGCTGGTGTGGGGTAGGGGTTGATGTATGTGGGTCTCTTCCTGTGGTGGGGATGAGGTTAGGGTTTCGGGGTCTTCCTGTGATGGGGCTGGTTTGAGGCCGAGGTTGGTTTCTACGGTGTGGGGCAGGGGTTGATATCTGTGGGGCTCTCCTGTGGTGGGGATGAGGTTAGGGTATCGGGTTCTTCCTGTGGAGGGGGCTCTGCTGATGACTGTGGGGCTCTTCCTGTTGTGGGGCTGAGGTTAGGGTTTCGGGGCCCTTCCTGTGGTGGGTCTGGTTTTGAGGCAGACGCTGGGGTCTGCAGAGGGGCGGAAATCGATGTTTGTGGGGCTTTTCCTGTGGTGAGGGGGCTCTTTACCTTGAGGCAGACGCTGGGCCTCCGGTGGGGCAGGGTTCATGACTATATGAATGTTCCTGTGGTGGGGCTGAGTCACAGGGTGGATCTGTGGTGGGGTCTGGGGCAGGGGTTGATGTCTGTGGGGCTTTTCCTGTGGTGAGGGGGCTTCTGATGTTTTCTGGGGCAGACCCTGGGGCAGGGTTCATGACTATGTGAATGTTCCTGTGGTGGGCTGAGTCACAGGGTGGATCTGTGGTGGGGTCTGGGGCAGGGGTTGATATCTGTGGGGCTTTTCTTGGGTGAGGGGGCTTCTGGTGTTTTCTGGGGCAGACGCTGGGCCTCCGGTGGGGCAGGGTTGATGACTATGTGAATGTTCCTGTGGTGGGGCTGAGTCACAGGGTGGATCTGTGGTGGGGTCTGGGGCAGGGGTTGATATCTGTGGGGCTTTTCTTGTGGTGAGGGGGCTTCTGGTGTTTTCTGGGGCAGACGCGGCGGCCTCCGGTGGGGCAGGGTTGATGACTATGGGAATGTCCCTATGGTGGGCTGAGTCACAGGGTGGATCTGTGGTGGGGTCTGGGGCAGGGGGTGATGCCTATGGGACTGCCCCTTTGGAGGGGGGTAAGAATCAGAGTATACAATAGGGCGCAGTGCAGGGGTTTCCTTCTAAGGGCCCTCACTTTAGTGGTGTGAGGCAGGTTTAGGGTATTTGGGGTCTCAGGACTGCTTCTTGGTGGCTGTCACTTAGGGTTTGGGGTGTAGGGCACCCCAGGGTGTGTTTTTACAGAGATGTTCTTTGGACAGGAGTTGGGGGGCTGTTCCCTGTTTTTCGCAGTGCCTGTGGTTGGGCTCTAGGGTATATTTCTTGGGTGAGCTTCAGGTTAGGGCCTCTAGAGGGGAGGGTTCCTTTGCACTGTGGGGGGGGGGTGATTGGGGGTCCTTCTGAGGTTGGGGCGCTAGCACTTGAGGCAGCGGCACGGGGTTACTGAGCAGGGACATCTTAAAGATTTTGGGGGCCCTGGCCAAAGTATTTTGGAGGGGGCTTTTTTTGGAACAGCTTTGAATGTATGACCCAGTTTCAGCTCCTTTGTGCCCTCTGCCCAGGTCACTGACAGGCCCAGACACTGGTCCAAATTCTGAACGTTTCCATCTAATATTCATGGATAGTGAGGTGTGTTTTCAATATTCCAAAACAGCAGCAGCTCACATATATATTACTGCAAATAATCTCTGCGCCATCCTCCCATTCCATATGTATCATGTCCTCTTTTGATCTAAAAAAAAACCTTTTTAATGGATGCTGCATGAAACGTACACACAACACTTCTTTGCAAAATGTCTAATAGACTCTCACGCATCACCCACATTAAGATAAGTTAAAGGGAAACACTTTTTTTTAAATGTAAGAATTCTTCAAGGTCACCAGAAGAAGGGTCTCTGCAGGACGGAGCTGGCACCATCAGGGGCCCCTGAAAGGACGGGGCCCCAAGCCAGAGCCCCTCTGCCCACACCTTGAAGCGCCTCTGTTCTTGGGGGGTCACAGTCCGCTGCTGGGGAGGACTGTTTCCAGCTTGGTAGGAGAGGGCAGAGGGGGCAGCCACCAGTGACTGCGCTGTGAGCCCCCCAGAGCCCTCGCCTGCCCCCCTTTCACAAAGGTATGCCTCCGAAAACCTCAGGATTCTTAAGACTTGGTGAACACGAAGAAACTAAACGACGAAAAAATGTTCTAAAAAAATAAAACCGAGGAGGAAAGCGTTTGAAGGGAGTTTCAAAGGTCGTGATATTTTTAATGAAAATGTTTCCTCAGCAAACAGGGCCCGGCTGCTGAAAGCGGCCTCTCTGTCCTCGGGCTGTGGTGGCAGCCCCGGGCCGGTGAACAGGGCAGGCCTTCATGCCCAGCCCTGGGCGGGGCACCTCCCTCGGTGCCAGGTGTTTATACAGCCCCCACCCGGGGGCCCCAGTGCGCACAGGGCCAGGAGGAGGCTCTCAAAGGCCGTCCATCTCCACCCTGGCCCCTGGACCCAGGCCTGGGTGTGAGAGGTACTCACAGCCCAGGGCCCGGTGTGAGAGGTACTCACAGCCCAGGGGCCCGGTGTGAGAGGTACTCACAGCCCCTCGGTGTGAGAGGTACTCACAGCCCCTCGGTACTCATAGCCCAGGGGCCCAGTGTGAGAGGTACTCACAGCCACCCAGTACTCACAGCCCAGGGGCCCGGTGTGAAAGTTACTCACAGCCCAGGGGCCCAGGGTGAGAGGTACTCACAGCCCAGAAGCCTGGTGTGAGAGGTACTCACCGCCCCTTCGGTACTCACAGCCTGGGGGCCCGGTGTGAGAGGTACTCACAGCCCAGAAGCCCAGTGTGAGAGGTACTCACAGCCCAGGGGCCTGGGGTACTCACAGCCCCTCCGGTACTCAGAGCCTAGAGCCCGGTGTGAAAGGTACTCAAAGCCCCTTGGTACTCACACCCCAGGGGCCCAGTGTGAGAGGTACTCACAGCCACCCGGTACTCACAGTCCAGGGACCCAGTGTGAGAGGTACTCACAGCCCAGGGGCCCGGTGTGAGAGGTACTCACAGCCCCTTGGTGTGAGAGGTACACAGCGCCCCTCCGGTACTCACAGCCCAGGGGCCCGGTGTGAGAGGTACTCACAGCCCCTCGGTGTGAGAGGTACACAGCGCCCCTCTTGTACTCACAGCCCAGGGTTCCGGTGTGAGAGGTACTCACATCCAGGGCCCGGTGTGAGAGGTACTCACAGCCCCTCGGTGTGAGAGGTACTCACAGCCCAGGGCCCGGTGTGAGAGGTACTCACAGTCCAGTCCGTTTCACAGGGCAGGCCTTCATGCCCAGCCCTGGGCGGGACACCTCCCTCGGTGCCAGGTGTTTATATAGCCCCCACCCGGGGCCCCCAGTGCGCACAGGGCCAGGATGAGGCATCTCCGGTAAGGGGACTAGTCGTATAACCGACCTTGGTCTTGTCAGGGGTAAACTGGTTGGGATAAAAAGTGAAGTGGACAGTCATAGCATTTAAAGATTCTCTTACCCTCTCTAGACTCCCAAAACATATCTGTGAGACCTGACAGCCTAGGTGTGGCCCTCACCCAAACTTTTTGCCTTCTCTCCTCCTGTTTGATAAAATTCGTTTTTATAGGCATTATGATTCTGTGCATTTTACCACTGCTAACAAGCTTGCACTCTCGTTTTTTAAACATTTATTTGCTTATACGTCCCTAGTAAAGTCATGTACCAAAAGCCTGTAATTTAAATGCTCCTAGTGGGCCTGCAGTACCTGATGTGCCACCCCCCCTTTTAAAAACACATCTCAGGCCCGCCATTTCAGCCTGTGTGCAGTTTTAAACTCACCCTGGCAAAATAAACCTTTAAACGGGCCTAAACTTCCCTTTTTAATATATATATAAGTCACCTCTATGGTAGGCTCTAAACAGCCTACAGGGGAGGGTGCATTATATTTAAGGGATATGATATATGGTTTTAAGTTTACATATTTTGGTAGTGAAAAACTCCCAAATTCATTTTTCACTATTGCCAGTCCGACATATCCAATTAGATAACATTGGGGTACCTTATGACAGTTAACCCGTGCTAACTTTTGATTGGGAGCCAGTAGAAATGTCTTGTTTGGACTCAAATGAATTATAATTTAAACTCCTCTTTAATGGTAAAGTCAGATTTTGGATTATAATTTTGAAAATGCCACTTTTAGAAAGTTGGCATTTTCCTACCCTAAACCTTCTGAGGCTTTCTGTGAGATTCCAGTTGCCTGGGCCTGTTAATTTCTTCCTTATCAGGAATGCATATTGAACCCAGACAGTGAACAATAGGACGTGGGTCTAGCTGGGAGATGGCCATTTTGCCAGGATGAGAGGGAGGAGCTATTCCCTGTCCTACTTACATTTTAAAAGGCTGCCTTCAGCACACTCACAAAGGAACTTGACTACGGGTTTTTACAACCGTAGATCACTTGGAGCCTGGGCAGGAGAAATAAGGGGAAAGAAAGAACTTTCCAGAGCCAGATGTGAGGGTAGTCTAGAAGTTTCCGCCACATCAAAAGGTGGTACCAGGTACAACTGTTGGATCTCCTGAGCAACTCATCAGCACACGCCTGCACCTGTGCATGTTACAGAAGAACTGCCTTGTTCCCCAGAGGGCTGCCCTGCTGCTTGAGGCCTGCCTTGTTTTTCAGAGGACTGTCCTGCTATCACCAGAGGGCTGCCCTGCTGCTGGAGTCCTGCCTTGTTAGGACTGTCCTGCTACCACCAGAGGACTGCCCTGCTGCTTGATTCCTGCCTTGTTCCCCAGAGGGCTGCCCTGCTGCTTGATTCCTGCTTTGTTCTTCGAGAAGGAAGGCTATACCTACTCCCTTCATCAGAGGCTAAACTGAGTGACACCAGGGTCAGGTTGACCTCCTATTTTGAGCTACAGGAACACAACAAGCTGCAGAGGCCTCCCTGTATCTGCCCAGCTGACCTCATGTAACAGGACCTGCTTGGCCCTGCAGCCATGCTTGCATGAGTTCTGTTGGCCTCTGGCGGAGTGTTTTCCTGATCCCCAAGAGGTGCCTCTCCAACTCCTAGAACTTTGACTGGCATCAGTTGAGCTCCTCCTGTGAAATCCTGAAGTTTTGCAGTCTGCACACCAGACTTTGAGAGGGTAACTTTTTCAGCGGGACTAACCTGGTCCGTCTATCCAGCCTGCACTCCATCCTGGTTGGCCCAAAATTGTGACTTTGTTCTTGTCCAGTGCAAGTTACCCACAGTTAGTGCTTTCTACTTTCTGGTACTGTTATTACATAAGCCTTTAAAATGGAAGATCGCTGGTTTTCCTGATTAGATTTTTTGACATTTTGGTCTTATTTTATTTATAAAACTGTTTTTATTTCTATAAATTGGTGTGGGATTTTTCCTGTGTTGTCTTTTCACTTTTGTATTGTTTTTGTGATGCATAAATACTTTACACAGTGCCTCTAGGTTAAGCCTAGCTGCTTTTGTGCCAAGCTACCACAGAGTTAAACACAGGTCAATTCAGTGACTTTTGTAGTTCACCCAGACAAGGATTGTGATTGTTGCTTGAGGAGGGGTTTCCCCACCCTCAATCAGTAACTCAATTTCTTACAGTATCAAACTGGCTGACACCACAGGCAAATCGGAGGAACAGTGGGCGTTCAAAGACTGTCTCAACACGTAAGGCATCACACTTTGTTGCTAAAATGTTTATTGAAGACCTAGAATTGTATCCATGATTACAGACAGAGCTGACACTCGCTGGCCTCACAGTCTTGTGATGGCCAGTCATGCCGGGCGTGTCTTGATCCTGGAAAGCCTGACCATGAAGAATGGGTGATCCCTTCCCATATCCACAGTGCCACCAGAGAAGTGCCTCCAGTCAGTGGATGCCTTGGAAAAGTGACCACTTCTGATGAAGGAAAGGCAAATGGCACCAAAAACCTCCATATGGACACTCACAAGGGCGGGACCTAGCAGAGAGAAGCAAAAACACTTGAACAGGACAATATGAAAATAACCAGTTAGCAGCAACAAACTTAGTAGGATCGTGCGTAGGAACATAAAAAATTGCACTGCAACTACCCCTCAATCCTTCTTCTTTAAACACCAGCATATACCCTAGAAAGGAAAGGAAAGGACAACCCCAGGAAGTGATTTCTCCATCTTGGATTGGGAAATCCAAGCAGAAGGGGCATTGGCTGGAAGCTGTCTTGGTTTGGGAATTATAATGTTCACCCAAGATGACGCCCACCACCTCCGGACACTGCAGAGAACCACCAAAGCCAGCATGGCCCACACAGTGCCCAACAGCAGTCCCCCCACACCAGCCCACGGTGCCCCAAGAAAGACCGCTGTCCTTGGTCAAGTAAGGCCTGCTGCGAGCTCCTTGTTCCGTAAGCCGCGCTATCGAGGAGAAACATGGAGCGTAGCGTAAGTAGGGAGCGGCGCTCTCATAATATCCAGGCATTGAACTTGATTCAGGTATTGGGCGTCTTGTCCTTGAGGAAGAGAATGAGCTGCTGGAGAGGACCTTAACGTCCTGAGAGTGGATGATGCTGGCTAGAGGGACCATGTATGTGATGAAGAGGGTCAAACTCAGGAAGGATCCACACAGAACTCCACCAATGAGGTCACAAGCATCCAAGATATATGTTGCCAGGCTGACTGACCAGGTCCTTCTCTTCAGGAAGAATCAGATCCATCAGAGCGCATGTCTTGGATTTGAACGTTGTGCATGCGTTGGATCTGGATACAGTGGGAGACCGTATCAAATGCAGAGGAGAGGTCCTGCAGGATGAGGACCATCAAGCCTCCTCTGTCCAGAGTCATGTGGATGTCATCTGTGGCAGCAAGGAGGGCAGTTTCAGTGCTGTGGTTGAGTCTAAAACCAGACTGACTGGTGTCAAGGAGTCCGTGGTCATTTGGTGAGGCATCTGTTCATGATTTTCTCTATGACCTTGGCTGGGAACGGTAGCAGGGAGATCGGTCTGTAATTGGCCAGTATTGAAGGGTCCACAGAGGGTTTCTTCAGCAATGGGAGGAAAGTTGTGTGTCTCCAAGCATCTGAGAAGGTCGCAGAACAGGTGGAGGCATTCAGAATGGGTGTGAGCGTGGAGCTGATGGATTGCAGTCCTCTGGAGTAGGTGTGGTGGGGGCAGGGGTACGATGGGGCCCCTGAGTGGGTGGACTTCATGGTGGCAATGTTTCTTCTAGGGTGGTAGTGAGGCATGTGGTTAGCACTGGTTCTTTGGCTAAGATCTGCAGGTGGCTGCAGTATATAGTGGTAGATTGCTCAGTGGTTGGCCCCAGGCCTGGGATATACATATGCCCCTGCCTCATCTTAGGGCCTACTGCAGTGCGTACTGGAAGGTGGCCCAGTGACATCTCCAACCTCCTCTGACCAAAAAGCCACGAGCCTGCTGTTGACTAGACTAGAGCATTTCAAACCCACCAATCAAGCAATCAACTAGAAGAAAATAAGTTTGCCCCAGTGTTCTGTGGCAGTGTCAAGGGGGTGTCCTTCCAGGCACCTCTTCAAATTAAGCCTGGATGTGCAGGACCTAGCACCGCCTATGATGCCATCAGTCACGTTTTGCTGCATGGGGGGAATAAACATTAAATGAAAAAAAAAAAAATGTACCTGTCTTGCTGCCGTGCCACGCCGCCGCTCCTTCTTCCTGGGCACAGAAGGCACCAGCTCCCAGCCTACCCTGAGGCCAATGCTAATGCTGCGTGAAAGCAGTGTTAGGATTGGCTGGAGCAGGCTGGAGATTGCACAGTGCGCATGTGTGTTTGGCTGCCCCAAGACATTCCTGTCATCCCCATTGGCCTTGTTCCTTTAACAATGAAAGGATAATAAACACAATTAATATCCTTTCGTTGTTAAAGGTTTGCAGCCGCTGCTGCTGGTGGGGGTGCGACTCTCCTCCGCCATAGCGGGGAAGCCGCCACTGGACGCCATGCTATTGAGGAGTGGGTGACCAAAGGGTGATCCTTGGTGTTAACACAACTGTGGAACAAGTATTCTCCACCGAGAGGCCAAGGATTGAATGGGATTTGAGGATGAATACTTACTCTGACTTGCCTTGCCTTTGGAGTGACACCAAGCCAGACAAACTCTGATTGAAGTTGCTCCAAAGGTGGGGACTCCCCACTACGCACCAGGGAAGCCCTGGTCCTCCACAGGTGGGGTACACTCCCTACCTCATACCACTGAGGCTGCCACGGTAGGCAGTGACCCTGGTAGATGGCCTCTCTGCGGTGCAGCCTCCTCCCAGCTGCACGGAACAGTCTGCAAGCCCCCGGACACCGCCCAGCCCCACAGGCTCCCCTGTAATTCAGTCTGCGGGGAGAGAGGCCCGGGCCCCACCCTCTATGATTAGTGGTTCAGACCTCTGTCCTGCCCAGAGAGGACCAGGGCTACAGAGAAATCAGGAGACTTCAGCTGGAGTCAGTGAAAGGCGGGGAGGGCTGGATACAACCTGTCGCTGTCCCAGCCCTTCCGTCTTTTCACAGGAGACCCCAGGATGCAGCCTAGACCATCAGTCTTCTGGGGTGAGCTGCTTGGCATCTGAATGCCTCTGCCCCGGCCCCACAGACATCTGCCCCAGGTCTCACCTCTTCTCTGGGGCGGACCTTCGTTCACCCTGCAGGGTTTCCAGAGAGGACCCTTCAATGCTGCCAAGTGGCCCAGATGGATCAGAGGGGGCGACCGTGGCACCCCTCACACCTGACATTAAAAGCAGCAAAAGCAGCAAAGCACGAGTCCAAAGGGGCCGGGTCAAAGAAGGTACCTAGGAATGCTTCAAAGGGGGCGTGGCTTGAGCAATAAAGGGCGTGGCCCAAAGATGAAGTAGATTCCTGCAGCTGGCACACCCTGCCACCTGACCAGCATAAGGCCGCGGGAAATCCTGTAAAGAAGAGATTGGGAATGAAAGGAAGGGGGGGGCGGCGTCCTTTTCAGCGCCTCGTCACTCCCAGTCCGCGCTTCACATCTCTTTTCATCTGCAGTATCTCCCTCGGTGTCACTCAAGCCTCCCTCTTCCTGAAGCCCTCCATCTGTCTCACACTTCGTGTCCCTCCTCTCCATCACTGTCTTCGTCATCCCTCCTCTCTCACACACCCGGTAACTCTTCGTTTTCTTTCCTTTTGGTGCCCTTGAGACACTGACAGCTGCCTAACATCAGCGCCCACACGCACATTCTCATAGAATGATAACTACTCTTGGCTCTTGGGTGACCATCGCTTGGCGCGCTCACCAGAGGGGCCAAAGAGTGGATGTGTCTGAACACCTCTGTGACCCACTGACGTCACTGTAGGAACTCACACTGCCTTCGGCCTCAGCTCTCATTTGTGCCCGTCATGAACACCCACCCATAGCCTGAACTCACCCAGACAGCGCTCAGTTGGTAGTCAGTCAAAGCCCTTGGGTGATTGTTACCTGAGGCCAGCACGTTGTAAGGGAGGCGACTGGCACGCGAATTTTAAGATTATATGTGAGAGTACTGAAGAGAAATTACTGAGGGGTCAAAATACTGAGAGCAAAATAAAGTGAAGGTAAGTGCACATTGGAAAGTAAAGATTTAGGCCCAGATGTGCAGATACTTTGTGCCAGACTTGGTCACTTTTTAACACAGACCTCACGCAGTTTTGTGTTTACAAACCACAATTTTGATTGGTTTGTAACAGAAAGTTTCACAAACAAATGCTATGCGCTGCCTTGCATTACTTTGCGTCGGGGAGGCGTTCCATGGGCGGAGCCTGGGCGTTTCCGTGCATCCACCATGGGCTCTGGCTCAAAGCCTTATCTACAAAGCAGTGCAGGCATGAGCTTGCGCCAACATCCTGTGCGTCCCTGAGGCAGGCGTAACAAATAGAAATGTTTTTATTTCTCCTCGGTTTTTGCTCTTTGCATGTGTTCTACTGGTGTCTTCTTCTTTGAATGTGTTCTGCATTCCACAGCTCACATGCATAGAGGGAATTGCCTTAAGGCATTGTTTTTGTGCACAAAGGGACCACTTCCTGTACAAAAGCCATGTTAGCCACACTGCCAACACCCTGGCACAGTGGTGAAATGCCAATGCCCTTGCACAATGCCACAACGGTGCCAGTGTTGGTGAAGAGCTCCTGAAAGTGCGTCGATGCCCAGAACGAGCAGAAACGTACCACTTCTTTGTAGATGTGGCACAGTGCCATTGGGCGAAGTGGGCAGGATCTGAGGGGCACAACATGTCCTGTCTGAAATGGACAGAAGGGAGTCTGCTGTGCCGTGAAGCCGAAGGAGGGCTAACGAAGGTGCCTGGTGCCAGGGTGCCCGCTGCCTGGAAGAAATGCCAATGTGTGTGATTGGTTAATCTGCAGCTGTGAAGGCCTCTTGGAGCCGGGAAGGGCTTTAACTCAAGCAGGCACTTGAAGTTGGTGATGAGAACTCCTCTTTTCCAGAGGGACGGACAGGCTGCTAACAGCTGAGCTGCTGGGCGCCTCCTTTAATGTTTGCTCTACGTTATCAAATTCTAGAGTTGGGAGCAGTTTTTCTCCTTCAGCCTAAATCCTTTTGCACGTTTTGTGTCAGCCTAGATCAGACTGTGTGTAATGCGAGTTTAAAATAATGGCGTCATCACAGTTCTTTCTGTAACGGCTGGAATCCGTAGTATTAAAGATACCAAGTTACCCTTCCCCACTGCATCAAATAGGATTCAGTTCCGTGACTGATTATACACACAGACATTGGCAGTGAACACACTAAACATTAGAGGTTTCATGATGCAAACGTGCGTTTCCCCCTGAGTAGTCTGAGGTGCATTTATTTTCATTTAAGGTGTCAGTTACTTTATAAGCAGTTACTTGAAGGTCACAGGCCATCAAAATGCTTCCAGCAGTTCTGACCCCTCCCCGTGCTCAGTGACCCTGTACCCATTGCTCTCACAGTTTCCATATGTTTTTTCAAAGCACTGGGCTGCTGTGCAGTGCTCCTCTCTAAAGTTCACGCAATGCTGCTCTCTCCAGTTCATGCAGTGCTCCTCACTCCAGTTCATGCAGTGCTCCTCTCTCCAGTTCACGCAATGCTGCTCTTTCCAGTTCATGCAGTGCTCCTCACTCCAGTTCATGCACTGCCCCTCTCTCCAGTTCACGCAATGCTGCTCTTTCCAGTTCATGCAGTGCTCCTCACTCCAGTTCATGCAGTGCTCCTCTCTCCAGTTCACGCAATGCTGCTCTTTCCAGTTCATGCACTGCTGCTCTCTCCAGTTCATGCAGTGCTCCTCTCTCCAGTTCATGCAGTGCTCCTCACTCCAGTTCATGCACTGCTCCTCTCTCCAGTTCACGCAATGCTGCTCTTTCCAGTTCATGCACTGCTGCTCTCTCCAGTTCATGCAGTGCTCCTCTCTCCAGTTCATGCAGTGCTCCTCTCTCCAGTTCATGCACTGCTGCTCTCTCCAGTTCATGCAGTGCTCCTCACTCCAGTTCATGCAGTGCTCCTCTCTCCAGTTCATGAAGTTCTGCTCTCTCCAGTTTATGCACTGCTGCTCTCTCTAGTTCATTCAGCGCTCCTCTCTCCAGTTCACGCAATGCTGCTCTCTCCAGTTCATGCAGTGCTGCTCTCTCCAGTTCATGCAGTGCTCCTCACTCCAGTTCATGCACTGCTCCTCTCTCCAGTTCACGCAATGCTGCTCTTTCCAGTTCATGCACTGCTGCTCTCTCCAGTTCATGCAGTGCTTCTCTCTCCAGTTCACACAATGCTGCTCTCTCCAGTTCATGCAGTGCTCCTCACTCCAGTTCATGCACTGCTCCTCTCTCCAGTTCACGCAACGCTGCTCTTTCCAGTTCATGCACTGCTGCTCTCTCCAGTTCATGCAGTGCGGCTCTCTCCAGTTCATGCAGTGCGTCTCTCTCCAGTTCATGCAGCGCTCCTCTCTCCAGTTCATGCAGTGCTGCTCTCTCCAGTTCATGCAGTGCTCCTCTCTTCAGTTCATGCAGTGCTGCTCTCTCCAGTTCATGCAGTGCTCCTCTCTCTAGTTCATGCAGTGCTCCTCTCTCGAGTTCATGCAATGTATCGTTGCGTCAATTCTTTGTAAATCTGGGCCTTGGTATTTCTAAACTCCACATCCAGACACCTTGAAGACATATTCATCAACAAGGTATTTATGCATGAAGTTAGGTACAGTAAATCTGTACTTACCTGTGTATATTTACATAACAATATTTTATCTCCATATAACGCCTCAATATTTTGGCTCTACAATATTTTTACTCCATATTCGAGTGGCACACCGAACCCGCAACCTGAATCATCTTTCTAAGCCATGGGACAAAGTGGCAGCCCCCTGTGCAAGTGTGCCTAGAGGCAGATGGGCTGAAACAGCCTTTCCTCAATGCTTGGTCGACAAAGCTGGAGAATCCGAGTGCTATTTATAGTGCCACGAAGGCCACAGACTGCTGTACCCACCCAAACTAACCCTCTGAGTCACGGGGCTTCCTGGCACGAGGCAGGGGCTAGTGCACCAAGATGCCCGAAGAGGTCAGGTTAGGCATTTTCCAACTGCTCCTGGTGCAGGGGGGTGTCACCTGAAACACCATCAGGCTCCTGATGCACCCGGAAGTGTCCCGGGCAGCAGTACCCTGAGAAGGGCCCTGGCACTTACAGTTGTTTCCAGATGAAGTACTGGGCACACAGTGGCACGGTGAGCCGCGACCAGTCTGGCGCTCTCATTCTGGGTGAGAGTGGCCACTGCCCCCTCGCCCCAGACAAAGGGCAGGGATTACCCAGATATGGAGGCCTTCTACCCGTGCCCGCGCGGGGCACATGCCCATTGGGTCACTGGTGCTGAGCGCGCGCTGGGGTCGCAAGATGGGGGACTCCCTGCCCCTCTGCCGAGTGGGTGGGTAGAGGGGGCCCTGCCCCTCTGCCGGGTGGGTGGGTAGAGGGCTCCCTGACCCTCTGCCGGGAGGGTGGGTAGAGGGCTCCCTGCCCCTCTGCCGGGAGGGTGGGTAGAGGCTCCCTGCCCCTCTGCCGAGTGGGTGGGTAGAGGCTCCCTGCCCCTCTGCCGAGTGGGTGGGTAGAGGGCTCCCTGCCCCTCTGCCGGGTGGGTGGGTAAAGGGGTCCCTGCCCCTCTGCCTGGAGGGTGGGTAGAGGGGGCCCTGCCCCTCTGCCGGGTGGGTGCGTAGAGGGCTCCCTGCCCCTCTGCCGGGTGGGTGGGTAGAGGGCTCCCTGCCCCTCTGCCGGGTGGGTGGGTAGAGGGCTCCCTGCCCCTCTGCCGGGAGGGTGGATAGAGGGGGCCCTGCCCCTCTGCCGGGAGGGTGGGTAGAGGGGGCCCTGCCCCTCTGCCGGGTGGGTGGGTAGAGGGGGCCCTGCCCCTCTGCCGGGAGGGTGGGTAGAGGGCTCCTGAGGGGCAGGGACTCCCTGCCCCTCTGCCGGGAGGGTGGGTAGAGGGGGCCCTGCCCCTCTGCCGGGTGGGTGGGTAGAGGGGGCCCTGCCCCTCTGCCGGGAGGGTGGGTAGAGGGGGCCCTGCCCCTCTGCCGGGAGGGTGGGTAGAGGGGGGCCCTGCCCCTCTGCCGGGAGGGTGGGTAGAGGGCTCCTGAGGGGCAGGTAGAGGGGGGCCCTTTAGCTGAGAAGCTCTGTCCCTACTGCAAGATGGATAAAATGAATATCAACCTTTTCAAAAAATGTATTTACATCAAACTGTCTCTGAAACTGGTAAAATAATTCCAAAACTTGCGATCAAATTAGCAATGAGTATTGGCACATACATCTGCGAGAAATTTTAAAATATTTAAAGAAATAGCAAATAATGCGTTTCTGGAGATCAATTGACAGGTAAAAACTGTGACGCTTTTACCTACCAGCAGGTCACTTTGCACTGGAGCTTGACAAGTAATCCTGAAATTCTCAGTCAAATTACTGTCAAATCGTTTAGAATTTATGTCAATAAATACTTTCCAGATTATTGATAATAAAAAATGACAGAAAATCTTTTGGAAAATGAGAGAACGTACTGAAATCTAACAAAGTTTGTCAGGTCGCAGCCACATCTTCAGACTTCCTAGACTAACCTCGTCACCCACATCACCTGCGTCCGTGAAACCAAGACAGGGACGGGGGTCACAGAACCCCTTCAGTCACCCCGAGCCTCTGGTCAGCAGCTCTTCATTGTCACTGTTTGCACCTTGGCGTCTCCCTGGAGGGCTGAACTACAGAAAGAAACTCCAAAAATGTAAAGGGAAAGTAAGAGACTCGTGGACCGGGGCAGGATGAGGTGGGACCCACTCTAGGAGGCTCTTCCACGAGACACAGAGGAGCCCCCAGGGGTTCCCTAATCAGAGGTGTCCAGGCCCAGCTCACAGTGGTGGGTCCAGTGAGCTCCACAGTTCAGGGCCCGGCAGTGCCAAAGGAGGTCAGTCTCAGGACCAGGGGCTCCTAAGGAGTGAGTGCGGGGCTGGGCCTGTGACCGGGTGGACCAGGTGGACAATACGTAGTATGGGCCCAGTTCACAAAGGTGACGTTAGCCCAAAAGTCTAACTTAGACCAAAACTCCAACTTAGACCAAAACTCCAACTAAGAACAAAGCTCTAACTTCACTACTTTTTGGTATTAACAAAGGAAAATTTAAACCAAAAGTCTTACTTGATTACTTTTTGGTATTCACAAAGGTGACGTTGGCCCAAAAGTCTAACGTAAGCCAAAACTCCAATTTAGAACAAAGCTCTAACTTCACTACTTTTTGGTAATAACAATGGTAAAGTTAGACCAAAAGTCTAACTTAGACCAGAACTCTAACTTTACTACTTTTTGGTATTAACAATGGTAAAGTTAGACCAAAAGTCTAACTTAGACCAGAACTCTAACTTTACTACTTTTTGGTATTAACAAAGGGAAAGTTAGACCAAAAGTCTGACTTTAGTACTTTTTGGTATTAACAAAGGGAAAGTTAGACCAAAACTCTAACTTTACTACTTTTTGGTATTCACAAAGGGAAATCTAAACCAAAAGTCTTACTTGATTACTTTTCGGTATTCACTAAAGTACAATTAGACCAAAAGTCTGACTTGAGTACTTTTCGGTATTCACTAAGGTAAAGTTAGACCAAAAGTCTTACTTGAGTACTTTTCGGTATTTGTGGCAAAGAAGAAGAACTGGACCCACATCTCTCAGAGCACAGCATGGAAGGGTGGGCCTGACTGAACCAGTCTGAACCACTGGCGAACACTCTGGCCACATTCCATTCTATCATTTCGGGATGTCTGTTTTTTAAGAGCTACAGACATCAGCCTGGGTTCCGGTCTGTAGCATCAGAGATTAGCTGCAAGAATCAGGGCTGGGATGTGCCCACCTCAATGAATTGTGCCAACCCGACGAGCTTTCCCTGCACAGCCCTCTCTCGCGGGTGGGGGGGTGGGAGGGTAGCTTTAGGATCGTCTGACCCACCTGTCCCAAAAATGGTGCTAATCGGCTCAGGGCGGCAGCTTTAGGATATTACCGGGGGAGAGGGGGCTGGAAGGGAGGCTTATGGTGGGGGGATTAGCGCCTCGGCTGGGAGATGAGGGTCTCGGGGTGAAATGTGGCCTTAGCTCTCAGGTGCACAGACTGGTTGGCGAAGTTCTGCTGAGTTACTGACTTCCCTTTTCCGGGGTTTAGAAAGTTTCGGGTCACGCTCTGTGTCTCCCCGCACACTGAGATTATTGTCACTGCCTCGTGGGGTGCGACTGTCCCCGTATCCGAGCCCAGATGACACAACTGGGGGTGAATAAATATCCCTGCAAGTGAGTCAGAGGCGCGAGCACACAGGGGTTCGGGGTCCCCCGGTGCTTACGCCAGACACACAAGCAATGAAGGGTTACAAACCAAGTCTGCGCGTCCGACGCCCCGCCGCACATCCTCTTGAGCTCGGGGTTCAGGGCAGCTCAGCAGGGTTGGGCTCCTGCTGCAGACTAAAGCGGGCAGAGGAAAAGCCTGGCACCAGGGTTAGTTGGTGCCAGCATTCATCGTGTCCTATGTGCCTCACAGGTGCCCAAGGGCACTACCCGGCAGGAGGGGACAGAACCCCAAACCTTGACTTCTGTGGGGGCCCCTGCGGTTCTGCGCCCTCGCCGGAGGGCTTCAGTGTAGGGTCCACCTTCGGGGGCCCCTGGCTGGGATTATTCACTGACACGTGTGTGACCGGGGCTCTTGGACAGGGGGTGTCGGAGATTTAATTTAGGGGGCCGAGGAGGACTCCTCTTCAAGATCCGGTGGGGGCCACCAATCATCGATCTTCAAATCCTACACCGGCAGGAGGACTGAGGGGACCCTCCCTGCCCACCTGTCAGCGCCCACACCGGCAGGAGGACTGAGGGGACCCTACCTGTCTCCAGTCACCCTCCCTGCCCACCTGTCAGCGCCCACACCGGTAGGAGGACTGAGGGGACCCTCCCTGCCCACCTGTCAGCGCCCACACCGGTAGGAGGACTGAGGGGACCCTCCCTGCCCACCTGTCAGCGCCCACACCGGTAGGAGGACTGGGGTACCCTACAAGTCTCAGACACCCTCCCTGCCTCCCTGCCAGCGCCTACACCAACAGGAGGACTGAGGGGACCCTCCCCGCCCACCTGCCAGCGCCAGGACTGGGGGACCCTCCCTGCCTCCCTGTCAGCGCCCACACCGGTAGGCTTACAGGCTCTGTGTCTCAGTACAGGAGGCTCCCAGGCTCTGGAGTCTAGTACAGAAGGCTCCCAGGCTCTGCATCCCAGTACAGAAGGCTCACAGGCTCTGGAGTCCAGTACAGGAGGCCCCAGGCTCTAGAGTCCAGTACAGGAGGCCACAGGCTCTGCATCTCAGTACAGAAGGCTCCCAGGCTCTGGAGTCCAGTACAGGAGGCCCCAGGCTCTAGAGTCCAGTACAAAAGGCTCCCAGGCTTTGTAGTCCGGTGCAGAAGGCTCCCAGGCTCTGTTGTCTAGTACCGGAGCTCACAAGTTCTGTACCCCAGTACAGGAGGCTCCCAAGCTCTTTAGTCCAGTACAGGAGGCCCCAGGCTCTATATCCCAGCACAGGACTCTGCAAGGTTCTGTACCCTAGTACAGGAGGCTTCCAGGCTCAGCATCCCAGTACAGGAAGTTCTCAGGCTCAGTAGTCCAGTACAGGAGGCTCCCAGGCAGGAGTATACCAGGCCCTGTAAGCCATTACAGGAGGCCCCAGGCTCTGAATACCAAAAAATGAGGCTCTCAGGCTCCGTATCTCAGCACAGGAGGCTCCCAGGCACTGTAGTTCAGTACAAGAGGCTTCCAGGCTCTGTATCCCAGTACAGGAACCCCTCAGGCTCTGTATCCCAGTACAGGAGACTCCCAGGCTCTGTATCCCACTACAGGAACCCCTCAGGCTCTGTATTCCAGTACAGGAGACTCCTAGCCTCTGTATCCCAGTACAGGAACCCCTCAGGCTCTGTATCCCAGTACAGGAGGCTCCCAGGCTCTAGTCCAGTACAAGAGGCTCTCATGTCTGTATCCAAGTTCAGCAGGCCTCAGGCGCTGTATCCCAGTACAGGAGAGTCCCCGGCTTTCTATTGCAGTACAGGAGGCTCCCCAGATCTGTAATCTAGTACAGAAGGCTCCCAGGCTCTGCATTCCAGTACAGACGGCTCCCAGGCTCAGAAGTCCATCACAGAAGGCTCCCAGGGTCTGTAGTCTAATACAGGAGGAATTAGATGCTGTATCCCAGTACAGGAGGCTTCCACGCTCAGCATCCCAGTACAGGACGTTCTCAGGCTCTGTGTCCCAGTACAGGAGGCCACAGGCTCTGAATACCAGAAAAGGAGGCTCCCAGGCTCTGTAGTCCAGCGCAGGAGGCCCTAGGTCGTGTATCCCAGCACAGGAGGCCCCAGGCTCTGTGTCCCAGTACTGGACGCTCCCAGGCTCTGTAGCCCAATACAGGAGACTCCGAGGCTCTGTATCCCAGTACAGGAGACTCCCAGGCTCTGTATCGCAGAACAGGAGACTCCCAGGCTCTGTATCCCAGTACAGAAGGCTCCCAGGCTCTGTAGTCCAGTACAGAAGGCCCCCAGGCTCTGCAGTCCAGTACAGAAGCGCCCCCTCCAGCTCTGTATCCCACTTCAGGGAGCTCCCACTGTCACCGTGTTCAACTGTAGAAGTTCTCAGTACCTGTGTACCAGAAAATAAGCTTCCCAGGCTCTGAAGCCCAGTACAGAAGCCCAGGGTCTCTGTAGGCTGGCACAGAAGGCTCACAGTATCTGTATTCTAGTACAGGAGATCCCAAAGGCACAGCCGTCCAGTACAGGAGCTCCCTAAACTCTGTATCCAAGTATAGGAGGCTCCCAGGCTCTGTAGTACAGTACAGGAGCCCACATGCCCTCTATCCTAGTACAGAAGGCTCCCAGGCTCTGTAGTACAGTACAGGAGCCCACATGCCCTTTATCCTAGACCAGAAGGCTCCCAGGCTCTGTAGTCCAGTACAGGAGGCCCCAGGCTCTGTATTCCAGTACAGAGCCCCCCAGCTCTGTATCCCACTTCAGGGAGCTCCCACTGTCACAGTGTTCTACTGTAGAAGTTCTCCGTACTTGCGTACCAGAAAATAAGTCTCCCAGGCTCTGTAATCCAGTACAGGAGGCCCCAGGCTCTTTACCCCACTACAGGAGGCTTCCAGGTTCTGCATCTCAGTATAGTAGCTCACAGGCCCTTTATCCCAGTACAGGAGGCCCCAGACTCTGCTGTCCAGTACAGGAGGCTCCCAGGCTCTGCTGTCCAGTACAGGAGGCTACAGGAGGCTCCCAGGCTCTGCTGTCCAGTACAGGAGGCTCACGGGCTCTGCTGTCCAGTACAGGAGGCTCCCAGGCTCTGCTGTCCAGTACAGGAGGCTCCCAGGCTCTGCTGTCCAGTACAAGAGGCTCACAGGCTCTGCTGTCCAGTACAGGAGGCTACAGGAGGCTCCCAGGCTCTGCTGTTCAGTACAGGAGGCTCCCAGGCTCTGCTGTCCAGTACAGGAGGCTCCCAGGCTCTGTATCTCAGTAAAGGAAGCTCCCAGGCTCTGTAGCCCAATATAGGAGGCCACAGGGTTTGCAGCCCAGTACAGGAGGCTCGCAGGCTTTGCAGTCCAGTACGGAAACCTTCCAGGCTCTGTACGTCAGTACAGGAAGCTCCCAGGCTCTGTATCTCAGTAAAGGAAGCTCCCAGGCTCTGTAGCTCAATACAGGAGGCCACAGGGTTTGTAGTCCAGTACGGAAAGCTTCCAGGCTCTGTAGTCCAGCACAGAAGGCTCGCATGCTCTGTAGTCTAGTACAGGAGGCTTCAAAGTTCTTTATCCATGTACAGAAGGTGCCTAGGCTCTGTATTCCGGTACAGAGAGGCACCAGGCTCCGTATCCCAGTACAGGAGGCCCCAGGCTCCGTATCCCAGTACAGGAGGGCCCCAGGCTCTGTATCTTAGTACAGGAGCCCCCCTCAGGATCTGCATACCAGTACTGAAACCCCAAGGCTCTGCATCACAGTACAGAGGTGCTGTGCTAGGAATCAGAGGAAGGCTCTCTATCCTAGTACAGGAGCCCCCTCAAGCTCTGCATTCCAGTACTAGACGTTTCCAGGCTCTGTATCCCAGTACAGGAGGCCCCCAGTCTCTAGGGGTCGGGTCCAGGAGCTGGTCAGGTCCTGGGTGTGGGCCCTGGAGAGGATCTGGTCCTGGAGGCATGCCCTGGAGAGGGTCTGGTCCTGGGCGCCAGGTCCAGGAGCCGGTCATGTCCTGTGGGTCAGGCCTTGGAGTGGATCTGGTCCTGGGGGCAGGCGCTGGAGACGGGCTGGTCCTAGGCGCCAGGGCCCAGGAGCTGGTCTTGCCCTGTCTGTCAGGCCTTGGAGTGGATCTGGTCCTGGGGGCAGGCCCTGGAGAGGGTCTGGTCCTGGGTGCCAGGTCCAGGAGCCGGTCATGTCCTGTGGGTCAGGCCTTGGAGTGGATCTGGTCCTGGGGGCAGGCGCTGGAGACGGGCTGGTACTAGGCGCCAGGGCCCAGGAGCTGGTCTTGCCTTGTCTGTCAGGCCTTTGAGTGGATCTGGTCCTGAGGACAGGCCCTGGAGAGGGTCTGGTCTTGGTCGCCAGGGCCAGGAGACGGTCTTGTCCTGTGGGTCAGGCCTTGGAGTGGATCTGGTCCTGGGGGCAGGCCCTGGAGAGGGTTTGGTCCTGGGCTCCAGGGACAGGAGCTGGTCTTGTCCTGTGGGTCAGGCCTTGGAGTGGATCTGGTCCTGGGGGCAGGCCCTGGAGAGGGTCTGGTTCTGGGCTCCAGGGACAGGAGCCGGTCTTGTCCTGTGGGTCAGGCCTTGGAGTGGATCTGGTCCTGGGGCAGGCCCTGGAGTGGGTCTTGTCCTGGGGCTCGTTCCCAGGAGCTGGTCTTGTCCTGTGGGTCAGGCCTTGGAGTGGATCTGGTCCTGGGGACAGGCCCTGGAGAGGGTCTGGTCTTGGTCGCCAGGGCCAGGAGACGGTCTTGTCCTGTTGGTCAGGCCTTGGAGTGGATCTGGTCCTGGGGGCAGGCGCTGGAGAGGGTTTGGTCCTGGGCTCCAGGGACAGGAGCAGGTCTTGTCCTGTGGGTCAGGCTTTGGAGTGGATCTGGTCCTGGGGGCAGGCCCTGGAGAAGGTTTGGTCCTGGGCTCCAGGGACAAGAGCTGGTCTTGTCCTGTGGGCCAGGCCTTGGAGTGGATCTGGTCCTGGGGGCTGGCCCTGGAGAAGGTCTGGTTCTGGGCTCCAGGGACAGGAGCTGGTCTTGTCCTGTGGGTCAGGCCTTGGAGTGGATCTGGTCCTGGGGTCAGGCCCTGGATAGGGGTCTTGTCCTGGGGCTCGTTCCCAGGAGCTGGTCTTGTCCTGTGGGTCAGGCCTTGGAGTGGATCTGGTCCTGGGGCAGGCCCTGGAGAGGGTCTGGTCCTCGGCTCCAAGCCCAGGAGCTGGTCTAGTCCTGTGGGTCAGGCCTTGGAGTGGATCTGGTCCTGGGGGAAGGCCCTGGAGAGGATTTGGTCCTGGGCTCCAGGGACAAGAGCTGGTCTTGTCCTGTGGGTCAGGCCCTGGAGAAGGTCTGGTTCTGGGCTCCAGGGACAGGAGCTGGTCTTGTCCTGTGGGTCAGGTCTTGGAGTGGATCTGGTCCTGTGGGAAGGCCCTGGAGAGGGTCTGGTCCTGGGCTCCAAGCCCAGGAGCTGGTCTAGTCCTGTGGGTCAGGCCTTGGAGTGGAGCTGGTCCTGGGGGAAGGCCCTGGAGAGGGTCTTGTCTTGGGCTCCAGGGACAGGAGCTGGTCTTGTCCTGTGGGTCAGGTCTTGGAGTGGATCTGGTCCTGTGGGCAGGCCCTGGAGAGGCTCTGGTCCTGGGCTCCAAGTCCAGGAGCTGGTCTAGTCCTGTGGGTCAGGCCTTGGAGTGGTCTGGTCCTGGGGGCAGGCCCTGGAGAAGGTCTGGTTCTGGGCTCCAGGGACAGGAGCTGGTCTTGTCCTGTGGGTCAGGTCTTGGAGTGGATCTGGTCCTGTGGGCAGGCCCTGGAGAGGGTCTGGTCCTGGGCTCCAAGCCCAGGAGCTGGTCTAGTCCTGTGGGTCAGGCCTTGGAGTGGATCTGGTCCTGGGGGAAGGCCCTGGAGAGGATTCGGTCCTGGGCTCCAGGGACAAGAGCTGGTCTTGTCCTGTGGTTCAGGCCCTGGAGAAGGTCTGGTTCTGGGCTCCAGGTCCTGTGGGTCAGGTCTTGGAGTGGATCTGGTCCTTTGGGCAGGCCCTGGAGAGGGTCTGGTCCTGGGCTCCAAGCCCAGGAGCTGGTCTAGTCCTGTGGGTCAGGCCTTGGAGTGGATCTGGTCCTGGGGGAAGGCCCTGGAGAGGGTCTTGTCTTGGGCTTCAGGGCCAGGAGCTGGTCTTGTCCTGTGGGTCAGGCCTTGGAGTGGTCTGGTCCTGGGTGCAGGCCCTGGAGAAGGTCTGGTTCTGGGCTCCAGGGACAGGAGCTGGTCTTGTCCTGTGGGTCAGGTCTTGGAGTGGATCTGGTCCTTTGGGCAGGCCCTGGAGAGGGTCTGGTCCTGGGCTCCAAGCCCAGGAGCTGGTCTAGTCCTGTGGGTCAGGCCTTGGAGTGGACCTGGTCCTGGGGGAAGGCCCTGGAGAGGGTCTTGTCTTGGGCTTCAGGGCCAGGAGCTGGTCTTGTCCTGTGGGTCAGGCCTTGGAGTGGTCTGGTCCTGGGTGCAGGCCCTGGAGAAGGTCTGGTTCTGGGCTCCAGGGACAGGAGCTGGTCTTGTCCTGTGGGTCAGGTCTTGGAGTGGATCTGGTCCTGGGGGCAGGCCCTGGAGAGGGTCTGGTCCTGGGCGCCAGGAGCTGCTGTTGTCCACAGTTGGGCCTTGGAGAAGGGTCTGGTCTGGAGTGTCCGGCCCCGGAGCTGGTTTTGTCCTGGGGATCAGGCCTTGGAGAGGGGTTGGTCCTTGGGGTCGAGGCCAGGAGCTGATGCTGTCCTTGGGGGGCGGAGATTGGGGGTGGGGGGGCGGTGTCCCGGGCTTCAGGCCCCAGGTAGGAGGCCTGACTGTGAAAGGGCCCTTTGCACCAGCTTCTCAGCTTCCCTTATTAACAATAAAGTCACTTTCATGCTGCTGTTGGCATTTTTCTTTTCCCTGAAGCTTCCAACATCTGGAATTATTATCACCCGCCTCTCCACCCCACACACCTCCCAAGACGGCCCCATGCATGAGCGATATTTATAAAACGGGGGGCCCTCCTTATCCTTCACCCCACATTCCAGCGTTGGCCAAAGTGAATGAGTCAGTGAGATGCAGTCAGCCATTCAGTGAGTGAGTGGGTGAGTCAATCCCTGAATGAGTGAGTGAGTCAGTGACTTAGAAATGAACTGATTCCAAAAGTTGGAGATTTAGTGACAGAATGAACGAGGCGCTGAGATGAGGCCTGGGACAGCGAACGAAAGGGCAGCTGGGCGACGCAAACAGCGAATGACTGCCTGGACTGGGAGGCTTTGGCTGAGTGAATGAGTGAAAGAATGAGGCAATGAATGATTGAATGAGTGACTGAAACTGAAAGAGCGAGGCAATGAATGATTGAAAGAGTGGACGGAAGAGCGAGGCAATGGATGACTGAATTAGCGAAAGAATGAGGTAATAAATGATGGAATGAGTGACTGAAAGAGCGAGGCAATGAATGATTGAATGAGTGACTGAAAGAGCGAGGCAATGGATGACTGAATGAGTGGACAGAAGAGGGTGGCAATGTATGATTAAATGAGTGGAAGAAAGAGTGAGGCAATGGATGATTGAATGAGTGAAAGAGTGAGATAATGGATGGTTGAATGTGTGACCGAAAGAGCGATGCAATGGATGATTGAATGAGTGAAAGAATGAGCCAATGAATGATTGAATGAATGACTGAAAGAGCGAGGCAATGGGTGACTGAATGACAGGACGGAAGAGGGTGGCAATGTATGATTAACTGAGTGGATGAAAAAGCGAGGCAATGGATGATTGAATGAGTGGATGAAAGAGCGAGGCAATGGATCAGTGAATACATGATTGAGAGAGGGAGGCAATGAATGCGAGATTGAGTGGTTAAGAGAGTGGTGCACTGGCTGAGTGTGTGAGTGGCTGAGTGAGTGAGGCAAGTGGCTGGGTGTAACTGACAGTGAGTGGCTGAATGAGGGAGAGAAGTAGTCACTAAGTGAGTAGGCGCTATTTCTTATACAGACCTCACTGGAGCGACGCAGCAGTAGGCGCTCTAGTCCGTTAAGGATATGGAGGTGGGGCCCCTTGAGCCGGAAATCAGGCTGTGACGTCGACCCAAGAGCCTGACTTTAGATATTTGCTTGACCTCACACTGTCACCTAAACCCAGGGATCTCCTACCCGACTGCGTCATCACCGAACGAGTATGACGTCAGTGTGTGGCCTTATTACAGGATGAAGAGGTCAATCTATGACGTCACCGTCAGAATCGGAGGTCAGACTATGACATGGCTGCAGTATTTAGAGGTATGAAACAGAGGTCAGACTCTCACAGCACTTCAGGGTTCAGAGGTCAGAGTGTGACAGCACTTCAGGGTTCATAGGTCAGGCTGTGACAGCACCTCAGGGTTCATAGGTCAGGCTGTGACAGCACTTCAGAGTTCAGAGGTCAGAGCGTGACAGCACTTCAGGGTGCAGAGGTCAGACTGTGACAGCACTTCAGGGTGCAGAGGTCAGACTGTGACAGCACCTCAGGGTTCAGAGGTCAGAGTGTGACTGCACTTCAGGGTGCAGAGGTCAGACTGTGACAGCACCTCAGGGTTCAGAGGTCAGAGTGTGACTGCACTTCAGGGTGCAGAGGTCAGACTGTGACAGCACCTCAGGGTTCAGAGGTCAGAGCGTGACAGCACTTCAGGGTGCAGAGGTCAGACTCTGACAGCACTTCAGGGTGCAGAGGTCAGACTCTGACAGCACTTCAGGGTGCAGAGGTCAGAGTGTGACTGCACTTCAGGGTGCGGAGGTCAGGCTGTGATAGCACCTCAGGGTGCGGAGGTCAGGCTGTGATAGCACCTCAGGGTGCAGAGGTCAGGCTGTGACTGCACCTCAGGGTGCAGAGGTCAGGCTGTGACAGCACTTCAGGGTGCGGAGGTCAGAGTGTGACAGCACTTCAGGGTGCAGAGGTCAGAGTGCGACAGCACTTCAGGGTGCAGAGGTCAGACTCTGACAGCACTTCAGGGTGCAGAGGTCAGACTGTGACAGCACCTCAGGGTTCATAGGTCAGGCTTTGACAGCACTTCAGGGTTCAGAGGTCAGAGCGTGACAGCACTTCAGGGTGCAGAGGTCAGACTGTGACAGCACTTCAGGGTGCAGAGGTCAGACTGTGACAGCACCTCAGGGTTCAGAGGTCAGAGTGTGACTGCACTTCAGGGTGTTGAGGTCAGAGTGTGACAGCACTTCTGGGTGCAGAGGTCAGACTGTGACTACACTTCAGGGTGCAGAGGTCAGACTATGACAGCCCTTCAGGGTTCAGGGGTCAGAGTGTGACTGCACTTCAGGGTGCAGAGGTCAGAGTGTGGCAGCACTTCAGGGTTCAGAGGTCAGACTGTGACAGCACTTCAGGGCGCAGAGGTGAGAGTGTGACAGCACCTCAGGGTGCAGAGGTCAGGCTGTGACAGCATTTCAGGGTTCAGAGGTCAGAGCGTGACAGCACTTCTGGGTGCAGAGGTCAGGCTGTGATAGCACCTCAGGGTGCAAAGGTCAGACTGTGACAGCACTTCAGGGCGCAGAGGTCAGAGTGTGACAGCACTTCAGGGTGCAGAGGTCAGAGTGTGACAGCACTTCAGGGTGTAGAGGTCAGAGTGTGACAGCACTTCTGGGTGCAGAGGTCAGGCTGTGATAGCACCTCAGGGTGCAAAGGTCAGAGTGTGACAGCACTTCAGGGTGCAGAGGTCAGGCTGTGACAGCACTTCAGGGTGCAGAGGTCAGAGCGTGACAGCACTTCAGGGAGCAGAGGTCAGAGCGTGACAGCACTTCAGGGTGTAGAGGCCAGAGTGTGACAGCACTTCTGGGTGCAGAGGTCAGGCTGTGATAGCACCTCAGGGTGCAAAGGTCAGAGTGTGACAGCACTTCAGGGTGCAGAGGTCAGGCTGTGACAGCACTTCAGGGAGCAGAGGTCAGAGCGTGACAGCACTTCAGGGTGCAGAGTGTGACAGCACTTCAGTGTGCAAAGTTTCACAGCACTTCAGGGTGCAGAGGTCAGAGTGTGACAGCACTTCAGGGTGCAGAGGTCAGGCTGTGACAGCACTTCAGGGTGCAGAGGTCAGGCTGTGACAGCAGTTGCATAGAGGTCAGGCTGTGACAAGAGTTCAGGGTGCAGAGGTCAGACTGTGACAGCACTTGCATAGAGGTCAGGCTGTGACAGCACCTCAGGGGGCAGAGGTCAGAGTGTGACAGCACTTCAGGGTGCAGAGGTCGATCTGTGACCTCTACACGAACCAGTGTTTATGTTTGAGACATCACTCATAAACACAGAGGTAAGACTGTGATGTCAGACTCTGACGTCAATAAAGGAAACAAGGGCAGGTCTGTGACATCACTTCAGGGGGGCGATGCAAATAAAGTCGTGATGAATAAAGTGTCTGTCCTGGTGTGAAATCCACTGCTAAAATTAGACTTTAAAGCTCCTGGAAGAACAAAGTCAATGAGCTGCATTGATGGAGGTCCCCTCCCAGCACAAGAAGACATTGTGCTACAGGAGGGATGAGCTGCCCCAGTCCACAGTGAGACAGGTCCTGGTGACATCACCTCCAAATAAAAGAGCAGATTGCCCCAGTCAAAGGGGGTATTGACCACTCCAGCTCACTCCTGTAAAGTTCATCCCATGCCTGGCGTGCGGCGCCGAGACCGGCAGGAAAAGGAATTCACGAAGAGACAGCCAGAGGAAAGTCACCTTCGTAAAGAGTCCTGGAGGGAAAGAGACACAGAGACAGTGAAAGGAATTCACGAGCAGAGACAGTCAGGGAAAGGAATTCAGGAACAGAGACAGACAGGGAAAAGGAATTCAGCAACGGAGACGGTCAGGGAAAGGAATTCAGCAACAGAGACAAACAGGGAAAAGGAATTCAGCAACAGAGACAGACAGGGAAAAGGAATTCAGCAACAGAGACAAACAGGGAAATAATTCAGGAGCAGAGACAGAAAGGGAGAGGAACTGAGAAGCAGAAACAGAAATAAAAATAATTGAGGAGCAGAGACAAACAGGGAAAGGAATTCAGCAACAGAGACAAACAGGGAAAAGGAATTCAGCAACAGAGACAGACAGGGAAAAGGAATTCAGCAACAGAGACAAACAGGGAAAAGGAATTCAGCAACAGAGACAGACAGGGAAAAGGAATTCAGCAACAGAGACGGTCAGGGAAAGGAATTCAGCAACAGAGACAGTCAGGGAAAGGAATTCAGGAACAGAGACAGACAGGGAAAAGGAATTCAGGAACAGAGACAGACAGGGAAAAGGAATTCAGCAACAGAGACGGTCAGGGAAAGGAATTCAGCAACAGAGACAGACAGGGAAAAGGAATTCAGCAACAGAGACGGTCAGGGAAAGGAATTCAGCAACAGAGACAGACAGGGAAAAGGAATTCAGCAACAGAGACAGACAGGGAAAAGGAATTCAGCAACAGAGACAAACAGGGAAATAATTCAGGAGCAGAGACAGAAAGGGAGAGGAACTGAGAAGCAGAAACAGAAATAAAAATAATTGAGGAGCAGAGACAAACAGGGAAAGGAATTTGGGAGCCGAGACAGAGATGGGGAGGAATTGAGGAGCAGAGACAGAGATGGGGGGGAATTGAGGAGCAGAGACAGACAAGCAAATGAATTCGGGAGCAGAGAAGGAGAAAAGTCAGCTAAGGAAAGAGTCTCCAAGAAAAAAAGACACAGAGGGGGTTATTCTAACTTTGGAGGAGTGTTAATCCGTCCCAAAAGTGACGGTAAAGTGACGGATATACCACCAGCCGTATTACGAGTTCCATAGGATATAGTGGACTCGTAATACGGCTGGTGGTAAATCCGTCACTTTTCCGTCACTTTTGGGACGGATTAACACCTCCTCCAAAGTTAGAATAACCCCCAGAGACTGTTAGGAAAATATTTCGGGACCAGAAAGAGACATGGCAGTGGCATGCTAGGAAGTAAAGCCAGGCGCACAGAGGAGACACACCGGGGCAAGAGACTGCTGGCAATAGTGATAGTCAGTGATTGGTGAAATCTGGGCCGAACTCCACCTTACAAGAGTAACAAAGAGTCCCAAGTGCTTCCGGTTCCACAGGCAGAAGGAAGCGTTCCACCCACCCATACTATTTAACTCAGGCACACCACAGGTAGGACTTAAATGCCCACAGGGCAGGGTGCATGGTATTTAAAAAGTAGAACATGTATGTTTAATGTTTTACATGTCCTGGCAGTGAAAACTCTCCAAAGCTATTTTTCAGGGTAGCTAGGCTGGCCTCCCCAGTTAATTAGCTATTTTTGAAATGACACTTTTAGAAAGTTACATTTTTTCCACCTAATCCTAAATCTGCCTTATTGCCAGTGTCCAGGAGTTACCTGGCCCCGCCGGCTCCCTGGAGTGAGATGTGAAATGGTCAGAGACAGTGGTCAAAGGACCTGAGTGTGGGTCCTCCTGACAGGATGGCTGGGGAGCAGTGATACCCCTGACCTGATTATACTTCAACGAGGCCCACCCTAGCACACCCAGAAGAACCTGACACTGGGCCTGACACTCCCTAACTTTGGCTCACTAGCTAAACTGGGGCCAATCCCAGAGGAGGGGGGGACTGACCAGAGCTGCTTTAGGAGGTAGACAAGCGATGGACCTCCACCCACAGGTTGGCACTGGGCATAAAAGTGGCATCCCCAGGACCTGCCATCAGATAACTTCTGAACCTGTGGAAGAGCGAAAGAGGACTGGACATGCTGTCTGACACATGAAAAGAGCTCTGGGGGACTGGACCTGCCCTTCTTCTTGTTCCCAGGGCAAAGATGTGCACTCTAGGGTCAGAAGGCTGACCTACCAACGCAGAAAGTGCATGCACTGCTCCTTATTAGGGTGGTATCCTTGACATGGGCTAGCCTGGCTAAAGAGGGGTGATACCCCGAAACCGGTCACGATAACTCCTTGATGGAGTGTTTTTAACCATGTCAAGGACACCACCCTAATAAAACAGGACATTGTCCACGGTTACCCTTAGGTATTTTTATTGACATCTGGACTTGAGTTCCTTGTCCAGGTACATCATTTCTAAGGAGCCCCTCGGGAGAGCTCCACCTGAGATCGAGTCCGCCCTGGTGGTATTATCTTACCACGGTGGGATTAGGTGCCCAATGAAATGTCACGTTATGTGAGCGAGCCCACCCCATCCATAGCTTTGAGATCTCCGTGAATTACAGAGTGGGCAGGGACACACCTGGAGCCATGTTGTGAAACACTGAGCTCCAGGTGACAGGAGCACTGCCAGGCACTTTCTGTCTTGGTAATGCACCCTTACGCCCTCTTGCTTCCCCCTCCTGCGTAAGATCAGAGGCTGACTACCTCTTAAAGCTACAGGGATACAACAAGCTACAGGAGGCCTTTCCTGCCGCTGTCCTGCTGAGGTGGGCTGGACCTTTTTGTGCCCCACCTGACGCCGGGGGGTTCTGAGCGCCTCTCCTGGGGGGCTTCACAGTGCACTCTTTTGGTGGATTGGACTTAAATGGTCTGCCAGACCGACAATGTGTGCAAAGTCTTATATCGGGTTCTGTTTGATATCAGCTGCAAAATCTACACCCAGGTGAGTAAATCAGTGGACTGACTCAGAGGGAAGAATGTTTCATGTTATGTTATGCGTTATTGTTAATTTATGTGATATTATGCTATGTTAAGTTATGTTGTATTATATCATGATATGTTGTTTATGTGTTATTGTTTTATTGTGTAATGTAACTGTATGTTATTTTTGTGTTACGCTATTTATGTTATTTTATGTTGTTATTGTTATGTTTTGTTATCTTCTGTGATATTCTCTGCTGTTATGATGTGTTGTGTTGTGTTATGTGATGTTCTGTGATATTATATTATGTGATGTTTCGTTATGTTGTGTTATGCTATGCCATGTTGTGATGTTAGGTCATGTTTTGTGATGTTATGTTATGTGAGGTTATATTATGTTATTGTTAGGAAGTAAGTGGTCTCGATTTCTTTAAACAAACTCCTTTATTCCAAGATGAGCAAGTTACAATCATAACGGCCCAACCACACAGCAGTCTGTCCACACCAGTCCAGTGTCTCTGCTCAACTGCCACACTTCCATCTCCCTCCAGGACTCTCAATTCTACATTCCAGAATGAGGGAATGAATACAACACACCTCCCCCTTCACAATAAAAACACCAACAATAAAAACTATATACATGCGCAAAAAAAACTTACAGACAACCTGTAAGGAAGAAGGGGTGGGATCAAGAACCACAACCGTTGGTAAGAGAGCGAAAAATTACACATAATCTTGAAGGTAGGCTGGGCTCTGTGTCTTCCTGGTGGATTTCCTCAGCAACGTTTTGCTCATACCCTCTCTGTGTCTGTAGTTGTCTCCATCTTTGGCCAAGTTTCCAGTTACCACATTATCTCTAACATTGTCAGAGGATTTTTCATTGTCATTTTGATGTTCCTGTATAGCTCTCCCTTTGTATAGGACCACTCTATTGAGGTTCCACACCCGATGATCACAGGTTTTGACTGCATTGGTGAAAATCTTGATAACTCTCAGCGGTTTAGACAGCTTACTACCAGCAAGGGACAAACCTGGGTGTTTTATCATGACCAAATCTCCAACCTTAACTTTAGTCACCTTGATGGCATGATTGCGATCAAACTGGATTTTGCTTTTCTTTACCTTGGACAGCTCTCTCCCTTTTTCATAACCATCCTTCTTACCACGCACTGTATTATCCAGGAATTGGTTTACCCAGCCATGATCTAGTATAGAGTTGGGACATCTCCCACAAAATAAAGCAAAAGGAGATACCCCAGTGGTTGTGTGTGGCGTCAATCTATATACACCCACTATTTTAACCACTTCCTCCTTCCAATCCTTGTTGTCATTCTTGGCTAACGCTATGGTTTCTTTCAACGTTCTATTAAACCTCTCAACCATACCATTGGCCTCTGGATGGTATAAGGCACATTTTTTGTGTTTAATACCACATAACTGGAGAAAATCTCGATCTCTCTAGAAACTAGTTGAACGCCGTTGTTTGTAAGAAGCGTTTCGGGTAAACCCTCCCTTAAGAATAGGTCTTTGAGAAAGCGTATTACAGGCGCAGTTTCAGTACCTCTAGAGAAGTACATTTCTGGCCATTGTGAGAACATATCAATAACAACAATGATAAACAATTTATGAACACCGCCATGTATAGGACCAAGTACGTCTAAAGCAATGTCTTTCCACTGCTTTTCTGGATGATTCCTCACTAAAATGGGTTGGATTCTTGGTTTCATACTCTTCTCACTAACAGAACACTGTACACACTCTCTCACGGCGCGTTCAACTTGGATGTCTAAGCCAGGCCACCAGTAACTAGATCTCAATCTTTCTTTAGTCTTAGAAATTCCAGAGTGTCCTTCATGAGCTAACTCCAAAAGCTCTTTCCTCAATTTGTTTGGGGGTACCAGTCTGGTACCTTGTAATAACAGCCCATCCCTGGTTGCTAACTGGTCTTTTACAAGCCAATAATCCTTGCATATGTCCCCACCTTGCTGTTTATGTTTCCACCCAACTGTGATGAGGTCAATTACCTTTTGCAGGGTAGAGTCTTCTTATAATTCATGGCGCCATCTCTTCTCTGAGATTGCTGCCTGATTGATCTCACACACCAAATCTAGACCCTCCTCGTCCTCCTTAAGTGAATCTGAGGTGTCTTCTGTAACTAACCTGGATAGTGTGCTATAAAATTTTCAACCCCAGGGATATATCTCACCTTCAAATTGAATTCTTGAAGATCAATCACCCACCTAGATATTCTGGAAGAAATGGCATCAACCCCTTTCTTATTGAAGACTTCACATAAAGGTTTATGGTCTGTCCTAACCATGAATGTGGATCCCCACAACAAATTCCTCAATTTCTTTATGGCTCAGTGGACTGCAAGCGCCGCCCTCTCTAGCACAGAATACTTGCTTTCAGCCCCTTTTAGACTCCTCGAAAGAAACATGATAGTGCTCTGGGGACAACATCATCCCGGTTGTAATACAGCACCCAATCCTTTTAAGCTAGCATCAGTTGTGACAATGGAACTTTTGCAGGGATCAAAGTTTTTGGAAAAGGAGCCAATGACAATTTTTCTTTGATCACATTGAATTCCCTTTCACACACCTCATTCCATACAAAATCAACTCCCTTTCCGAGGAGGCCTCTCATATTATAGGTGATATCAGCAAAATTCTTGATAAATTTATGAAAGTACTCAACCATTCCTAAAAACCTCAAAAGTTCTTCTTTCGTGGAAGGAGAAACCATTGTCTGAATCGTATTAACTAGATCAGCCTTTGGGGCAACCCCTTCACCTGTTTTGGTGTGCCCTAAATACTCAATCGTTTTGGTGCCAAATTAACATTTTTCTAGCTTAACTGTCAAATTATGATCATCTATTCTCTTTAAAACTTATTTGACTCTGTAATTGTGTTCTGCATGATCTTTCCCATAGACAAACACATCGTCTTGATACACACAAACCCCTTCTAGACCTCTCAGGATCTTCTCTATGACCCTCTGGAACACGGACGCCGCCAAGATCAGACCAAAAGGAAGTCTGGTGTGTCTGAAAGTGCCACAGGGTGTTATGAAGGCAGTCAGATCCATGGATGCTTCGGTGAGTCGGATTTGATGATAGGCTGAAGCCAAATCAATAGTGCTAAAGACTTTTGCATCTCCTATCATCATTAACAATTGACTAATATTTGGTAACGGACACCTGTCTATAATGACACATTTATTTAGCTGTCTGAGGTCCACACATAGCCTGATAGACCCATTGGATTTCCTGACCATGACTACTGGGGCCAACCAGGGGGTGCCTTCTGCCTCCTCAATGATGCCTTGTGACTTTAATTTATTTAATTCATTAAGTATCTCCTCTCTGGCATTGATTGGAACGTCCCTGACTTTGCTGCAGAAGAGGACGGAACCTGGAGCAATTTTAATTTCATGGCAATAATCTTTTAGGCAACCCACCTCACTTCTGAACACCCTTGGGAATTCTTGAAACAGAGTCTAATGGAGGCCCGCATCAGAGTACTGTGATGACACTGACTCAACCTGGCATATGTCTTTTACAAAAATGGGGTTCGTACTACTGGGGTCCAACATGACTCCAAGGTCTTTCTGGTGCCACCAGCTAATAATGCTATTACCTTTTTTTTTTAGACATTAATTTTAAATGACGTAAAACGGCCTCTTAATTCAATTAAACCTATGAAGTAGCCAAGTAGAGGGATTACTTCACGCCCATAAGCACAAGGTTTAATATCAGGCTTCTGAAGAGTGACTTTCTCTTTCAAGCAGCGAGAAAAGAAATCACGGGAGACAATGGTGATTTTAGCCCCAGAATCAAATAGGACTTCTGTCTGCATACCTTCTACTGTGATCAACTCAAGGGGACCTCTATTCTTCCCTACCTGAAGGACAATTTGTCCGCAATCAAAGTCCGAAGAACCAAGATCTTCATCACCATCAGTGTGGACCTCACTTACATTTGATTTGGCTTTTTACAATATGAACAAATTAATTTGAGAGCCGGACATTTCTTATCGTTAGCAAGATGACTCAGTTTGTCACATCAAAAACACGTTTGTCTCTCACTGTAGAGGAAGCTTCTAACGCTTTCTTATGTGTATTGCCATTTTTCCTACTATTCTCAGCTATAGTACAAACCACCCCCGAAGGCTCTCCACTGGAAGCAACTTTCTTAATTACATCCACGCACTTTAAAGAGTGTTCAATCTGCTTTGCAACTGTCAAGACATCCTCCAAAGAGGTTTCATCCTTAAGTAACAGTTCCTCTCGAACCTTTTCAATATTGCAACCCAACATGAACTGGTCCCTTATTCTCTCATCTGTGAGCGAGCCAAATTTACATGAGGAAGAGAAACGTCTAGGATCTGTTATGTAGTTCTCTACAGATTCACCCTCCATTTGTTGTCTTTTCCCAAAATAATAACGTTCGAATATAGTCCTGACCTTAGGAAGGTAATGCCTGTCCAATTTCCGTATTCAAACTTCGAATTCGTTCAAATTTATTGCTTCGCTGTCTGGGATATCCGGGAGGTGATCAAATACTTCTTGGCCTTCAGAACCCAAACAGTGAAGTAATAAAGCAGTGTGTCGTTCAGCACTTAGTGACGTACCACAAACTTTGGCGTACTTCTCAAACACCCTTTTCCATTTTGACCACTTAATGGGTGGTTCTCCTGGAGAAGATAGGAAAAACGGAGGTGCAGTTACGTTTTGCATTATAACAAGTTAAGTATTCAAAATTGAGGTTGAACCCCGTGCTTTGGTATTAATACGTGAAAGAAGACTAAACAGAAGGCACCAAGTCTGGGGATGTAGAGCTGTGTGTATCAGCGTAGAATACATTGAATTGATACACATTTTATGAGACACTTTAAGTGGTGAGAACTTAGCAGCCAAACATATGCAATTGAAAACGACACCTCCCAAAACAAAAGGAGCCTTGTTCAGTAATATAATAATTGGCAATGCATGAAAGGCATTACTCTTTGCGACTGAAGTGTGGGCGTGAATGCTGTTGTCAATTCCAGCGACGTTTCTCTGAAAGAAAGAAAAAAAAAATGTCTTGCGTCAGGAAATGGAGTCCGGCGGGGAAGTCCGGCAGGCGGGGCACTCTCTGCCGTACAGGCAGGACTCTAACTGTTGCTTAGAAACCAAGCAGCGGCGTCTCTGTTGAAAATGTCTTGCGTTGAGAAATGAAGTCCGGCGGGTGGGGCGCGCTCTGCCGTACAGGCAGGACGCTAGCTGTTGCTTAGGAACCAAACAACAAAGCAGGACCGCGTCCCGATACGTGGGTGTACGGCAGGATGCCGGCTGTTGCTTAGAAACCAGCCAGAGAGGAAAAGCGCGTGCCGATGCGAGCGTGAGCGTGATCTAGACACAGCTCTCACGCACCCTTTCAGAATTGTAAAGGGGTGCGCGAGATGCCAGAGCACAACAAAGTCCCTTCAACGAAACAAAACAAAAGAAAAAATGTAACTCCAGAATGCCTGCCTGCTTAAAGTCTCTGAAGTCCCAGACGGAGGGCGTGGTACCACACTGCCCAAGCGATGTGGAAGCGGTACAGCCGTTGCCAGGTGTGTTGGGCCAGCGAGTTGTTTTGTCCCATTCTGGTCGCCAGTGTTAGGAAGTAAGTGGTCTCGATTTCTTTAAACAAACTCCTTTATTCCAAGATGAGCAAGTTACAATCATAACTGCACAACCACACAGCAGTCTGTCCACACCGGTCCAGTGTCTCTGCTCAACTGCCACAATTCAACCTCCCTCCAGCACTCTCAGTTCTACATTCCAGAATGAGTGAATGAATGCAACAGTTATGTTGTGTGGTACTGTGTTATGTTATGTGATGTGATGTTATTTTATGTTGTGTTGTGTTATTTTATGTGATGTGATGTTCCTTTATGTTATGTTATGTTATGTTATGTTATGTTATGTTATGTTATGTTATAGGATATAATTTGATATTATGTTATGTGATGTTATGTTGTCTATGATGTGATGTTATGTGATGTTACTTTGTGTTATGTGATGTTATGTGATGTTATGTTATGTGATGTGATTTGATATTATGTTATGTGATGATATGTTGTGTGATGTGATGTTATGTGATGTGATGTTACTTTATGTTATGTTATGGTATGTTATGTTATGTTATGTGATGTGATGCTTTGTGTTGGTATGTTATGTGATGTTACTTTATGTTATGGCATGTTATGTTATGTGATCCTTGTGATGTTATGTGATGTTACTTTATGTTATGATATGTGATGTGATGTGATTGGATATTATGTTATGTGATGTCATGTCATGTGATGTTAATTGATGTTATGTTATGTGATTTGATATTATGTTATGTGATGATGTGTTGTGTGATGTGATGTTCTGTGATGTTACTTTATGTTATGGTATGTTATGTTATGTGATGCCTTGTGATGTTATTTTATGTGATGCTATGTGATGCTATGTTATGTGATTTGATATTATGTTATGTGATGTTACTTTATGTTATGGTATGTTATGTTATGTGATGCCTTGTGATGTTATTTTATGTGATGCTATGTGATGTGATTTGATATTATGTTATGTGATGTTACTTTATGTTATGGTATGTTATGTCATGTGATGTGATTTGATATTATGTTATGTGATGATGTGTTGAGTGGTGTGATGTTACTGTATGTTATGTTGTGGTATGTTATGTTATGTGATGTGATTTGAAATCACGTTATGTGATGTGATGTGATGTTACGTTGTGTTGTGTGATGTGATGTTACTTCATGTTATGGTATGTTATGTCATGTGATGTGATTTGATATTATGTTATGAGATGTTATGTAATGTTACTTTATGTTATGGTATGTTATGTTATGGGGTAGTATGTTATATGATGTTATGTTATGAAGTAGCATGTTATGTGATGTGCTGTGATGTGATTTGATTTTATTTTATGTGATGTTATGTGATGTTATGTTGTGTATGATGTGATGTTAATTTATGTTATGGTATGTTATGTTATGAGGTAGTATGTTATGTGATGTTATGTTATGTTATGAAGTAGCATGTTATGTGCTGTGATTTTATTTTATTTTATGTGATGTTATGTGATGTTATGTTGTGTATGATGTGATGTTATGTGATGTTAATTTATGTTATGGTATGTTATGTTATGAGGTAGTATGTTATGTGATGTTATGTTATGAAGTAGCATGTTATGTGATGTGCTGTGATTTTATTTTATTTTATGTGATATTATGTGATATTATGTTGTGTATGATGTGATGTTATGTGATGTTAATTTATGTTATGGTATGTTATGTTATGTTATGAGGTAGTATGTTATGGTATGTTATGTAATAAGGGAGCATGTTATGTGGCGGATTGTGACTTATAGGACTAAAGTCAGAAGATAAAATCTTTGACCATCCAGAGAGATGTGGTTGGTGTATCTGAGCTGAGCTCCCCCGCAGTCAGTGTCAGGTCCTGTTCTACCACTGACCATGGAGTATTATTGCCACCTTAAACTTCTTGGCGCTGTTTTTTAAACTTTAAAAAAAAAATCTAAACTCCATCGCTATTTTTACCTAAACCTTTAAAATCCATAATTATGGTTCCTCTTGTTGGATTAATGTCATTTTGGTGTAATTTTATTTAATAAATTGTACTCTATGTCTCAACCTTGTGCTGTGATGTTCCTTGTGTTGTGTTTTCCACTTTATCACTGTTTGGCTGCTGCGTAAATACTTGCACACTGCCTCTAAGTTAGCCTGGCTGCTGCCCGCTGCGTGCCAAGCTTCTGGGGGTTGGCACTGGTTTATTTAGGGACTTCTGTGGCTCACCCTGATGAAGATTGTGATGTGTCTCTGAGGTGGGCCCTCCCCTCCCACAAGTAACATCCCAATCTCTTACAGGTGTCAAGGATAACACCCTCAAGAGGTCAGGTGTCAAGGGGCAAAATCCAGACCAGTGCCACCAGTGCTGACTGGTGCTGCTGTGCTGTTAGATCACTTCTTTCAGTACCACTTCGGCACCGGTTCTGTTAAGGGTACTGGAGTGTTTCTGTGGACAGATGTTCCAGTACTTGTACCTGTACTAGAGTGTTCCTGTGGACAGGTGTTCCAGTACCCGTACTTGTACTGGTGTGTTTCTGACGACAGGTGTGTCAATACCAGTGCCTTCAGCTTCTCTCTACAGTACTGACTTGTATCTGAGGACAGGTGTGTCAGTACCTGTACTGGAGTGTTTCTGTGGACAGGTGTTTCAGTACCAGTACCTGTACTTGAGTGTTTCTGTGGACAGGTGTGTCAGTACCCGTACCTGAGTGTTTCTGTGGACAGGTGTGTCAGTACCAGTACCTGCCGGTTGTGTTCAGCGTACTGGAGTGTTTATGTGGACCAGTGTGTCAGTATCAGTACCTGCTGGTTCTGTTTAGGGTACTGGAGTGTTTCTGTGGACAGGTGTGTCAGTACCAGTACCTTCCGGTTCTGTATACGGTACAGGAAGGTTTCTGTGGACAGGTTTGGCAGTACCAGTACCTGCCAGTTCTGTATAGGGTGCTAGAGTTTTTCTGTGCACAGGTGTGTCAGTACCAGTACCTGCCAGTTCTGTATAGGGTGCTTGAGTGTTTCTGTGGACAGGTGTGTCAGTACCAGTACCTGCCTGTTGTGTTTAAGGTACTGGAGTGTTTCTGTGGACAGGTTTGGCAGTACCAGTGCCTGGCGGTTCTGTGTAGGGTGCTAGAGTGTTTCTGTGGACCAATGTATCAGTACCAGTACCTGCTGGTTCTGTTTAGGGTGCTAGAGTGTTTCTGTGGACCAGTGTTTCAGTACCGGTACCTGCTGGTTGTGTTCAGGGTACTTGAGTGTTTCTGTGGACCAGTGTTTCAGTACCAGTATCTGCTGGTTCTGTTTAGGGTACTGGAGTGTTTCTGTGGACATATGTGTCAGTACCAGTACCTGCCAGTTCTGTATACGGTACAGGAGGGTTTCTGTGGACAGCTGTGTCAGTACCAGTACCTGCTGGTTGTGTTCAGGGTACTGGAGTATTTCTGTGGACAGATGTGTCAGTATCAATACCTGCCGGTTCTGTTCAGGGTACAGGAGTCTTTCTGAGGACAAGTGTTTCAGTACCAGTACCTGCCGGTTGCACTCAGGGTACAGGTGTGTTTCTGTGGACAGGTTTGTCAGTACAAGTACCTGCCATTTCTCTAGAGACTACTGGAGTGTTTCTGTGAACAGGTGTGTCAGTACCAGTACCTGCCGGTTCTGTATATGGTGATAGAGTGTTTCTGTGGACAGGTGTGACAGTACCAGTACCTGCCGGTTGTGTTCAGGGTACAGGAGTCTTTCTGAGGACAAGTGTTTCAGTACCAGTACCTGCCGGTTGCACTCAGGGTACAGGTGTGTTTCTGTGGACAGGTTTGTCAGTACAAGTACCTGCCATTTCTCTAGACTACTGGAGTGTTTCTGTGAACAGGTGTGTCAGTACCAGTACCTGCAGGTTCTGTATATGGTGATAGAGTGTTTCTGTGGACAGGTGTGTCAGTACCAGTACCTGCCGGTTCCTTATATGGTGATAGAGTGTTTCGGTGGACAGGTGTGTCAGTACCAGTAACGGAGTGTTTCTGTGGACAGGTATGTCAGTACCAGTACCTGCTGGTTCTGTTCAGCGTAATGGAGTGTTTCTGTGAAC
Organism: Pleurodeles waltl; assembly: GCF_031143425.1. Classification (NCBI taxonomy): domain Eukaryota; kingdom Metazoa; phylum Chordata; class Amphibia; order Caudata; family Salamandridae; genus Pleurodeles; species Pleurodeles waltl. The sequence goes on along the minus strand of NC_090445.1, from coordinate 1,709,895,381 downwards.
AGGTGTGTCAATACCAGTACCTGCCGGTTCTGTATATGGTGATAGGGTTTTCTGTGGACAGGTGTGTCAGTACCAGTACCTGCCGGTTCTGTTCAGCGCGTGGGGTCAGTGAAGCCCTCGGACTGCCCCGTAGGGCATGGGCATGTGACTACGGGCATCATTGAAGGGGCAATGACCCTTCTTAGCCCATACCAGGGCACGGACGGCAAGACACTGTGTCCAGCCCACAGGGAAGGCACATCAGGCTATGGGCATCCTTGAAGGAGCAATGACACTTTTTAGACCACACCAGGGCAAGGACATCAGCCTATGGGCATCCTTGAAAGAGTAATGACCCTTCGTAGACTACACCATGGCACAGACATCAGGTTCTGGTCCTCCTTGAAGGAGTGATGGACCTTCCTTGACCACACCAGGGCACGGCCAGCAGAACACGGTGTCCTGCCCACAGGGCATGGACATCAGCCTACGGGCATCCTTGAAGGAGCAATGACCCTTCGTAGACCACACCAGGGCACGGACATCAGTATATGGGCATCCTTGAAGGAGCGATGACCCTTCCTAGATTACACCAGGGCACGGACAGCAGGTCATGTGCCCAGCCCCACAGGGTATGGACATCAGTCTATGGGCATCCTTGAAGGAGCGATGACCCTTCCTAGACTACACGAGGGCACGGAGAGTAGGTCGTGTGCCCCCCCATAGGGTATAGACATCAGTCTATGGTTCTCCTTGAAGGAGCGATGGCCCTTCCTAGACTACACTAGGGCACGGACAGCAGGTCATGTGCCCAGCCCCACAGGTATGGACATCAGTCTATGGGCATCCTTGAAGGACCGATGGCCCTTCCTTGACCACACCAGGGCATGGACAGCAGATTATGGGCCTCCTTGAAGGAGCAATGACCCTTATTGGACCACACCAGGGCATGGGCATCCTTGAAAGAGTGATGACCCTTCCTAGATTGCAATCAAATCAAAACTAGATTTATAAAGCGTGGCTAATCATCCGTTTGGGTACCTAGGTGCTACACCAGGGCACGGGCAGCAGGACCTGGTGCCAGCCCTGCAGTAACAATGACACTAGAGGAACCAGCTCTACCCTCTTTACGTTTGTCTTTTTCCTGTCTATTTCCCTCCAGTGCCTCTCTCCATCTCCCTCTCGAGGTCTCTTTTTTGCCTGAGTCTACTACCCTCAACAACTGGAGACACAGCCAACAGCTTTCGACCTTCAAAATCAACCTGAGGAAGTGCCCGATGGAACAGGTCTACGATCCATCCCTGGTCCCAATACTGTTGAACTGAAGGTTGCACAAAGCCTACAGTGATCAATCAATGAATAAATTCAAGTTGGCTCTTTGGAAATTGATACACCTGGAAAACAAAACTACGACCTTGGTACAGTTATCTTTTATAAAAACATATGTAGAATATGGAGTTTTGATTAAGTGATTTGGGCAAAGTGCAATAAAACTGAGTAGATGGCAACTGTGTTTCAGATGGTAAGAGCGAATACATGTAGGAACAATGCATGCTGGAACCACGCATGCCTGAACAACGCATGCTGGAACCACGCATGCAGGAACAACGCGTTGTTATCACTAATGCCTTTTCCACGAACGCCTTAACAATGATTTTTCGTTGTAAAGGCATGTCTGGTAAAGGCATGCGTGGTTCCAGCATGTGACCCCTCTCACACCCACCCCCACCCCTAAAACTACTGTTATTCCCCATCTCCGCCCCTCAAACTACCCCGGCCTCCCACCCAGCCCCTAACAACTAAACTTACCCCAACCCCTTCCCCAGCCCCTAAAACTACCTGACCTCCCACACCACCCCTAAAACTACCCTGACCCCCCACCCGTACCATTAAAGCCAATTGATACACCTGGAAAACAAAATTACGATCCTGAAACGGTTTATAAAAAATATATAGAATATGGTGTTTTAATGAAGTGATTTAGGCAAAGTGCAATAAAACTGATTAGGTGCTAACTGTGGTTCAGATGGTAAGAGCGAATATATGTCGGAACAACGTATGCTGGAACCACGCATGCCTGAACAACGCAGTCGGAACCCCTCCCCAGCCCCTAAAACTACCTGACCTCCCACACCGCCCCTAAAACTACCCCGACCCCCCACCCCACCCCTGAAAACTATAATTACCCCAACCACCACCCCAGCCCCTAAAATTACCCAGACGCCACACCCCGCCCCTAAAACTACCCCAAGAAACTAAAATTACCCCAAACCCCCTACCTTCGCCCCTAAAACTAACCGCCCCCCCCACCATTAAAACCTATTGATACATCTGGAAAACAAAATTACGATCCTGAAACGGTTACCTTTTATATAAAATATATAGAATATGGCATTTTAATGAAGTGATTTGGGCAAAGTGCAATAAAACTGAGTAGGTGCTAACTGTAGTTGAGATGGTAAGAGCGAATATATGTCTGAACAACGCATGCCTGAACAATGCGGTCTGAACAACGACCGCGTTGTTAGCACTAATGCCTTTTCCACGAACACCTTAACAATTATTTTTTGTTGTAAAGGCATTCCTGGTAAAGGCATGCGTGGAACGGCATGCGTGGTTCCAGCAAGCAACCCCCCTGACACCCACCCCCACCGTTAAAACTACCACTACCCCCTACCCCACCCCTAAAACTACCCCGAACCCCCAGTCCGCCCCTAAACACCAAAATTACCCCAACCCCCACCCCAGCCCCTAAAACTACCCCGACCCACCACCCCACCCCTAAAACCTAAAACTATACCAACCCCTCTCCCTCCTAAAAACTAAAATCACCCCAAACCCCACCCCAGCCCCTAAAACTACCCCGACTGCCCCTCTCACCCCCTAAAACCTAAAACTACCCGACCCATAACCCCTAAAAACAAAAATTACCCCAACCACCACACCAGCTTCTAAAACTACCCCCACCCTGCCCTTAAAAACAAAAACTACCCCAACCCCCCACCCCACCCCTAAAACTACCCCGATCCCCCACCCTCACCATTAAAACTTAAAATTACTCCAACCCACCAACCCGCCCCTAAAAAACTAAAACTACCCTGACCCCCCACCCTAAAACTACACCCACCCTTGCCCATAAAACTACTCCCTAACCCTAACCCAGCGCGCTTACCTGACCGCATCCTCTCCGATCCAGAGTCTGTTTTCCTCTGCCTCAACCACACATGTTCATTGTTCCGGACATGCATGTTTAAGGCAGAGGAAAACAGGATCGTTGACAACGCACCTCGTTCCACCATCGTGGTTTCGGCCACTTCCCAGTAAGAACACTCACTGAAAGTAAATCCAAATTCCACTGTCCAAGTGAAAGGCTAGTAAGTTATATTGTCAGTGCCCCTGGGGTCGGCGGAGGGTTTCTTTAGGAGAGGTCCGACCTCTGTGTGCTTCCATCTGTCTGGGAACCTTGCTGTGGAGATGGAGGTGTTAAGGGTGCTGGTTAGTGCTGATTGTGTTGGAGAGATGTGGGGCAGGGGTCGGTAGGCGCCTCTGAGTGGATGGTAACATGATGGCCGCAGTGGTCTGTGTGGTGATTAGGGACCAGGTGGTTATCGTGTGGTTGTTGTTCACTGTTTAGGGGAGGTTGTCTAGGCTGGAAATGGTGGGTTGTGGGTCGACGTTGTTGTGGATGGTGGTGATCTTGCTGTGGAAGTAGTCTGAGAGTGTGTCGCAGAGCTCCTGGGGTGGGTGGATGGTGGTCCCTGTGGCTGCCGGGTTGGAGAATTCCTTGATGATTCTGAAGAGTTCTTTTAGCTGCAGTGATGATGCGGGCAGTGATTGCTGCTCTTCTTGCTGCATTCATGTGGAAGTGGTAGTTGTTTTGTAGGCAGCTCTGTTGGAGGCTTTTGGGTGGTGCCGCTGTATTTAGCAATAACTTCTGGAACTTGTAATTTAAAAGCACCTGCTGAAAAGTTCCTTGTGTGTTTAGCCTTCAGGAAACAATTACAATGTCAAGATACTGCTTGTGATTAATGTTCCTGCTAGAGAGAGAGAGAGAGATGGGAGTTTTGCCTAGTGGCAGCATTGACTCAACACAAAGTAGAATAGAGGGTTAATATGCCTGCTGCAAAAAACAGAGCTATGGGGCATATTTAAGAAAAGTGGCGCTGCACACAATGCAGTGCCACTATTCTTGCACCCCTTAGCGTTCCCCCAACACCACCATGTGTGCGTCATATTTAAAATATGACGCACCATGGCTGTAGTTAGGGGACTAGCGTCAAACAATTTCACGCAAGTCCGGCACTTTGCAAGATTAGCGCTAAAACTGTTGACGCTAATCCTGCAAAGCACCCAGAGGCCCATTGTGACCAATAGGAGCCCCCTTTAATGCCTGCTCTGAGCAGGCGTTGAAAGTGCCGGCAAGAAATGATGCAAAGAAATCTGACAGATTTCTTTGCGCCATTTTTTTGGCCTCCTTAATGGGTGGATGCCCCCTTTGCATACATTATGCCTGACAGAGGCATAATGTAGCACATAGGGTTACAAAGTGGCACAATGCATGCATTGCACCACTTCTAAATATGGTGCAGTGTTTTTGGCCTTCTAATGCCACATTAGCATGAAAAAATGACACTAATGTGGCATTAGAATGGCACTAGGGGCTCTTAAGTATGCCCCAATGGGGCACATTTGACAAAAGTGGTGCTGCACACAGTGCTGCGCCACTTTTCTTGCGCCCCTTAGCACCCCACTAATGAAATCATGTGTGCGTCATATTTAAAATATGGCGCAACATGATGGTAGTTAGGGGACTAGCATCAGAATCTTTTACGCTAGTCCGGCGCTTTACAGGATTAGCATCAAAAATGTTGACGCTAAACCTGCAAAGCACCCAGAGACCCATTGGAACCAATGGGAGTCTCCTTTTAATGCCCGCTCTGAGCAGGAGTTACAAGTGCAGAAAAAAATGGCGCAAGGAAATCTCTCAGATTTCTTTGCGCCATTTTATTGTCCCCCTTAACGGGGGATACCTCCTTTGTATACATAATGCCTGGCGCAGCATAATGTAGTGCAAAGGGTTACAAAGTGGCGCAATCCATGCATTGCGTCACTTTGTGACTATGGCGCAGCGTTTTTGGCCTTCTAACGCCACATTAACATATAAAAAAATGACACTGTGGCGTTAGAATGGCACTAGGGGCTCTTAAATCTGCCCCAATGGGGCATATTTGAAACAAGTGGCACTGAACACAGTGCTGCGCCACTTTCCGTGCGCCGCTTAGCACCCCCCTAAAGCCACTGTGTGTGTGCTGTATTTAAAATACAGCACACCACAGCAGTAGTTAGGGGCCTAGTGTCAGAATTTTTTACGCTAGTCTGTCGTTTGTCAGGATTAGCGTAAAAAATGTTGATGCTAATCCTGCAAAGCACTCAGAGGCCCATTGTAACCCACGGAAGCCTCCTTTTAATGCCTGTCAGATTTCTTTGCACCATTATTTTGCCCCCCCCCTGTAGGAAAGTACCATCTTGCCTGGCATGTTACCCCCATTTTTCACTGTATATATGTTGTTTTAGTTGTATGTGTCACTGGGACCCTGCCAACCAGGGCCCCAGTGCTCATAAGTGTGCCTGACTGTGTTACCTGTGTAGTGACTAACTGTCTCACTGAGGCTCTGCTAATCAGAACCTCAGTGGTTATGCTCTCTCATTTCTTTCAAATAGTCACTAACAGGCTAGTGACCAATTTTACCAATTTACATTGGCTTTCTGGAACACCCTTATAATTCCCTAGTATATGGTACTGAGGTACCCAGGGTATTGGGGTTCCAGGAGATCCCTATGGGCTGCAGCATTTCTTTTGCCACCCATAGGGAGCTCTGACAATTCTTACACAGGCCTGCCACTGCAGCCTGAGTGAAATAACGTCCACGTTATTTCACAGCCATTTTACACTGCACTTAAGTAACTTATAAGTCACCTATATGTCTAACCTTTACCTGGTAAAGGTTAGGTGCAAAGTTACTTAGTGTGAGGGCACCCTGGCACTAGCCAAGGTGCCTCCACATTGTTCAGGGCCAATTCCCCGGACTTTGTGAGTGCGGGGACACCATTACACGCGTGCACTACATATAGGTCACTACCTATATGTAGCTTCACAATGGTAACTCCGAATATGGCCATGTAACATGTCTATGATCATGGAATTGCCCCCTCTATGCCATCCTGGCATAGTTGGCACAATCCCATGATCCCAGTGGTCTGTAGCACAGACCCTGGTACTGCCAAACTGCCTTTCCTGGGGTTTCACTGCAGCTGCTGCTGCTGCCAACCCCTCAGACAGGTTTCTGCCCCCCTGGGGTCAAGCCAGGCTTGTCCCAGGATGGCAGAACAAAGGACTTCCTCTGAGAGAAAATGGTGTGAAGGCAGGGGAGGAGTAGCCTCCCCCAGCCTCTGGAAATGCTTTCATGGGCACATTTGGTGCCCATTTCTGCATAAGCCAGTCTACACCGGTTCAGGGACCCCTTAGCCCTGCTCTGGCGCGAAACTGGACAAAGGAAAGGGGAGTGACCACTCCCCTGACCTGCACCTCCCCTGGGAGGTGTCCAGAGCTCCTCCAGTGTGCTCCAGACCTCTGCCATCTTGGAAACAGAGGTGCTGCTGGCACACTGGACTGCTCTGAGTGGCCAGTGCCACCAGGTGATGTCAGAGACTCCTTCTGATAGGCTCCTTCAGGTGTTGCTAGCCTATCCTCTCTCCTAGGTAGCCAAACCCTCTTTTCTGGCTATTTAGGGTCTCTATCTCTGGGGGAACTTTAGATAACGAATGCAAGAGCTCATCCGAGTTCCTCTGCATCTCTCTCTTCACCTTCTGCCAAGGAATCGACTGCTGACCGCGCTGGAAGCCTGCAAAACTGCAACATAGTAGCAAAGACAACTACTGCAACTCTGTAACGCTGATCCTGCCGCCTTCTCGACTGTTTTCCTGGTGGTGCATGCTGTGGGGGTAGTCTGCCTCCTCTCTGCACTAGAAGCTCCAAAGAAATCTCCTGTGGGTCGACGGAACCTTCCCCCTGCTACCGCAGGCACCAAAGAACTGCATCACCGGTCCCTTGGGTCTCCTCTCAGCACGACGAGCGAGGTCCCTCGAGTCCAGCAACTGTGTCCAAGTGACCCCCACAGTCCAGTGACTCTTCAGTCCAAGTTTGGTGGAGGTAAGTGCTTGCCTCCCCACGCCAGACTGCATTGCTGGGAACCGCGACTTTTGCAGCTACTCCGGCCCCTGTGCACTTCCGGCGGAAATCCTTTGTGCACAGCCAAGCCTGGGTCCACAGCACTCTAACCTGCATTGCACGACTTTCTAAGCTGGTCTCCGTCGACGTGGGACTCCTTTGTGCAACTTCGGGTGAGCACCGTTTCACGCATCCTTGTAGTGCCTGTTTCTGGCACTTCTCCGGGGGCTACCTGCTGCTGAGAGAGCTCCTTGTCTTGTTCGACGTCCCCTCTGTCTCCTGACGCAATTTGCGACATCCTGGTCCCTCCTGGGCCACAGCAGCGTCCAAAAACACTAACTGCACAATTTGCAGCTAACAAGGCTTGTTGGCTTTCTTTCGGCGGGAAAACACTTCTGCACGACTCTCCACGGCGAGAGAAATCCGTCCACCAAAGGGGAAGTCTCTAGCCCTTTTTGTTCGTGCCGAAACCTCTGCTTCTTCTGTCCAGTAGAAGCTTCTTTGCACCCACAGCTGGCATTTCCTGGGCATATGCCCATCTCCGACTTGCTTGTGACTTTTGGACTTGGTCCCCTTGTTCCACAGGTACCCTAGATTGGAAATCCATTGTTGGTTTGTGTCTTTCCTGCATTATTCCTCTAACACGACTTATTTGTCCTTAGGGGAACTTTAGTGCACTTTGCACTCACTTTTCAGGGTCTTGGGGTGGGCTATTTTTCTAACCCTTACTATTTTCTAATAGTCCCAGCGACCCTCTACAAGGTCACATAGGTTTGGGGTCCATTCGTGGTTCGCATTCCACTTTTAGAGTATATGGTTTGTGTTGCCCCTATCCCTATGTGTCCCCATTGCATCCTATTGTAACTATACATTGTTTGCACTGTTTTCTAAGACTATACTGCATATTTTTGGTATTGTGTACATATAACTTGTGTATATTTGCTATCCTCATACTGAGGGTATACTCTGAGATACTTTGGCATATTGTCATAAAAATAAAGTACCTTTATTTTTAGTATAACTGTGTATTGTGTTTTCTTATGATATTGTGCAAGTGACACTAGTGGTACTGTAGGAGCTTCACTCGTCTCCTTGTTCAGCCTAAGCTGCTCTGCTAAGCTACCATTATCTATCAGCCTATGCTGCTAGACACCCTATACACTAATAAGGGATAACTGGGCCTGATGCAAGGTGCAAGTACCCCTTGGTACTCACTACAAGCCAGTCCAGCCTCCTACACCCCCTAACAGGGGAATTGCCGCTTTTGCATACATTATGCCTGGCGCAGACATAATATAGTGCAAAGGGTTACAAAGTGGCGCAATGCATGCATTGCACCACTTTATAAATATGGCACGGCATTTTTGGCCTTCTAACACCACATTAGCAACAAAAAAAAATACGCTAATGTGGCGTTAGAATGGCGCTAGGGGCTCTTCAATATGCCCCTATATTTTATGTGGCTAGCTGAGTGGATTAGTAAAGCCACCCTTTACAAGTGCTTTGAAACACATGAATGTATGTGAAAGGGGAGCGATGGAGAGATGAAGGCCACATAGTAGTAGTAGTGAGTGAAAACGAGGAGGTGGTCATGGGTTGGGGGGTGCCAAAATAAACTGTCACACAGGGCGCCACCAGTCCTAAAGCCGGCCCTGATTGGAGGGGTCTTTGGTTAATGCCATTGTGTCTCGAGTCAATGGCAGCCACGTTCGAGAGTTTCTGAGCTCCGCAGTGTACCATCTCGCTTGCTTGGAGGTGTTGTTGGTTTTTGCTGGTTTCAGAGGGATGACTCTGTCGGTGCATCTGGTGATCCAGGTGGTGAAGTAGCTCTGGATGGCCTGGTTGAGGTCTGATGTGGGCTCGGGTTAGGATTGATCCCTGGCAGGTCATGGTGCCCAGCTCTACTAGGGTTGATTCCTGGCAGTTCATCGTGCCCATCTCTTCGAGGATTGATCCCTGGCATGTTATGGTACCCAGCTGTTCTAGGATTGATCCCCAGAGGTTCATGGTGCCTAGCTCTTTTAGGATTGATCCCTGACAGTTCATAGCGGCCAGCTTTGTAAGACTGACTCTGGGCAGGTCATGGTGCTCAGCTCTTGTAGGGGTGTTCCAGGTGAGAGGATCTAGTCGGGGTTTGGGTGTAAGTGTCCAGCCAGGGTCTGGGTGTCAGTTTATGCTCACATTCTGGTTTTCAGGAAGGATTATTGTGAGAGTCTAGTCATGGTCTGGTTGAGAAGGTCCATTGTGATGGTCTGGTAAGGCTCTGTGCTTGAGGGTGCTTGAGGATCTAGGTGCAAGGGACCGGTCAGTGTCCAGTCATGGTCTGGCTGATAAGGTCCATTGTGATGGTCTGGTAAGGGTCTGGTTGAGAAGGTCCATTGTGATGGTCTGGTAAGGGTCTGTGCTTGAGGGTCTAGGTGCAAGGGACCGGTCAGTGTCCAGTCATGGTCTGGTTGAGAAGGTCCATTGTGATGGTCTGGTAAGGGTCTGTGCTTGAGGATCTAGGTGCAAGGGCCCGGTCAGTGTCCAGTCATGGTCTGGCTGAGAAGGTCCATTGTGATGGTCTAGTAAGGGTCTGTGCTTGAGGGTCTAGGTGCAAGGGACCGGTCAGTGTCCAGTCATGGTCTGGTTGAGAAGGTCCATTGTGATGGTCTGGTATGGGTCTGTGCTTAAGGGTCTAAGTGCACGGGACCGGTCAGTGTCCAGTCATGGTCTGGTTGAGAAGGTCCATTGTGATGGTCTGGTAAGGGTCTGTGCTTGAGGGTCTAGATGCACGGGCCGGTGAGTGTCCAGTCATGGTCTGGCTGAGAAGGTCCATTGTGATGGTCTGGTAAGGGTCTGTGCTTGAGGGTCTAAGTGCACGGGACCGGTCAGTGTCCAGTCATGGTCTGGCTGAGAAGGTCCATTGTGATGGTCTGGTAAGGGTCTGTGCTTGAGGGTCTGGGTGCAAGGGACCGGTCAGCGTCCAGTCATGGTCTGGTTGAGAAGGTCCATTGTGATGGTCTGGTAAGGGTCTGTGCTTGAGGGTCTAGGTGCAAGGGACCGGTCAGCGTCCACTCATGATCTGGCAGAGAAGGTCCATTGTGATGGTCTGGTAAGGGTCTGTGCTTGAGGGTCTAGGTGCAAGGGACCGGTCAGCGTCCAGTCATGGTCTGGCTGAGAAGGTCCATTGTGATGGTCTGGTAAGGGTCTGTGCTTGAGGGTCTAGGTGCAAGGGACCGGTCAGCGTCCAGTCATGGTCTGGCTGAGAAGGTCCATTGTGATGGTCTGGTAAGGGTCTGTGCTTGAGGGTCTAGGTGCAAGGGACCGGTCAGCGTCCAGTCATGGTCTGGCTGAGAAGGTCCATTGTGATGGTCTGGTAAGGGTCTGTGCTTGAGGGTCTAGGTGCAAGGGACCGGTCAGCGTCCAGTCATGGTCTGGTTGAGAAGGTCCATTGTGATGGTCTGGTATGGGTCTGTGCTTGAGGGTCTAAGTGCACGGGACCGGTCAGCGTCCAGTCATGGTCTGGTTGAGAAGGTCCATTGTGATGGTCTGGTAAGGGTCTGTGCTTGAGGGTCTAGGTGCAAGGGACCGGTCAGCGTCCAGTCATGGTCTGGTTGAGAAGGTCCATTGTGATGGTGTGGTAAGGGTCTGTGCTTGAGGGTCTAGGTGCAAGGGACCGGTCAGCGTCCAGTCATGGTCTGGCTGAGAAGGTCCATTGTGATGGTCTGGTAAGGGTCTGTGCTTGAGGGTATAGGTGCAAGGGACCGGTCAGCGTCCAGTCATGGTCTGGCTGAGAAGGTCCATTGTGATGGTCTGGTAAGGGTCTGTGCTTGAGGGTCTAGGTGCAAGGGACCGGTCAGCGTCCAGTCATGGTCTGGTTGAGAAGGTCCATTGTGATGGTCTGTTAAGAGTCTGTGCTTGAGGGTCTAGGTGCAAGGGACCGGTCAGCATCCAGTCATGGTCTGGCTGAGAAGGTCCATTGTGATGGTCTGGTAAGGGTCTGTGCTTGAGGGTCTAGGTGCAAGGGACCGGTCGGCGTCCACTCATGGTCTGGCAGAGAAGGTCCATTGTGATGGTCTGGTAAGGGTCTGTGCTTGAGAGTCTAGGTGCAAGGGACCGGTCGGCGTCCAGTCATGGTCTGGCTGAGAAGGTCCATTGTGATGGTCTGGTAAGTGTCTGTGCTTGAGGGTCTAGGTGCAAGGGACCGGTCGGCGTCCAGTCATGGTCTGGTTGAGAAGGTCCATTGTGATGGTCTGGTATGGGTCTGTGCTTGAGGGTCTAGGTGCACGGGACCGGTCTGCGTCCAGTCATGGTCTGGTTGAGAAGGTCCATTGTGATGGTCTGGTATGGGTCTGTGCTTGAGGGTCTAGGTGCACGGGACCGGTCGGTGTCCACTCATGGTCTGGCAGAGAAGGTCCATTGTGATGGTCTGGTAAGGGTCTGTGCTTGAGGGTCTAGGTGCAAGGGACCGGTCAGCGTCCAGTCATGGTCTGGTTGAGAAGGTCCATTGTGATGGTCTGGTAAGGGTCTGTGCTTGAGGGTCTAGGTGCAAGGGACCGGTCAGCGTCCACTCATGGTCTGGCAGAGAAGGTCCATTGTGATGGTCTGGTAAGGGTCTGTGCTTGAGGGTCTAGGTGCAAGGGACCGGTCAGCGTCCAGTCATGGTCTGGCTGAGAAGGTCCATTGTGATGGTCTGGTAAGGGTCTGTGCTTGAGGGTCTAGGTGCAAGGGACCGGTCAGCGTCCAGTCATGGTCTGGTTGAGAAGGTCCATTGTGATGGTCTGGTAAGGGTCTGTGCTTGAGGGTCTAGGTGCAAGGGACCGGTCAGCGTGTCAGTGTCCAGTCAGGGTCTGGGAGAGATGGTCACATCAGGTCCAGTGTACAGTTGTAGGCGGATTCTAGGTGCGAGAGCCCTCTGAGGGCTCAGGTGCAAGGGTCTTCACCTGAGCATCCAGGAGGGAGCGTCCTAATGCGATGCTCTAGTCAGGGTCCGGGTCCTGGGTCCACCTCACAGAATATTTCACTAAGACTGGTAATGGGAGACAGGGAATGAAGGATTTGCTTATGTTTAATACACCACGAGTGGCCAATCGCAGTATTTCATTATTGTTAACCCCAGGGGCCTGTAGTACGGCCCTCGGACACAAGGAGTCGCTGTAGCTCAGTGAGTGGTGACCCCTAGAGGCCAATGACAGTATCTCATTATCGGTAACCCCAGGGGCCTGCAGTTTGGCCCTCAGACACAAGGGGTCGTTGTAGCTCAGTGAGTGGTGACCCCTAGGGGGCTTCAGGAGGCCCTCAGACATAAGGGGTCGCTGTAGCTCAGTGAGTGGTGACCCCTAGTGGCCAATCACAGTATCTCATCACTGGGTAATCTGGGGGGCTGCAGGTGGGCCCTTAGACACAAGGAGTCGCTGTAGCTCAGTGAGTGGTGACCCCCTAGTGGCCAATCGCAGTATCTCATTACTGGATAATCTGGGGGCCTGCAGGTGGGCCCTCAGACACAAGGGGTCGCTGTAGCTCAGTGAGTGGTGACCACTAGGGGCCTGCAGGTGGGCCCTCAGACACAAGGGGTCCCTGTAACTCAGTGAGTGGTGACCCCTAGTGGCCAATCGCAGTATCTCATCACTGGGTAATCTGGGGGCTGCAGGTGGGCCCTCAGACACAAGGGGTCCCTGTAGGTCAGTGAGTGGTGACCCCTAGTGGCCAATCGCAGTATCTCATTACTGGGTAATCTGGGGGGCTGCAGGTGGGCCCTCAGACACAAGGGGTCCCAGTAGCTCAGTGAGTGGTGACCCCTAGTGGCCAGTCGCAGTATCTCATTAATGGGTAGTCTGGGGGGCTGCAGGTGGGCCCTCAGACACAAGGGGTCGCCGTAGCTCAGTGAGTGGTGACCCCTAGTGGCCAATCGCAGTATCTCATTACTGGGTAATCTGGGGGGCTGCAGGTGGGCCCTCAGACACAAGGGGTCCCAGTAGCTCAGTGAGTGGTGACCCCTAGTGGCCAGTCGCAGTATCTCATTACTGGGTAGTCTGGGGGGCTGCAGGTGGGCCCTCAGACACAAGGGGTCGCTGTAGCTCAGTGAGTGGTGACCCCTAGTGGCCAATCGCAGTATCTCATTACTGGGTAATCTGGGGGCTGCAGGTGGGCCCTCAGACACAAGGGGTCGCTGTAGCTCAGTGAGTGGTGACCCCTAGTGGCCAATCGCAGTATCTCATTACTGGGTAATCTGGGGGCCTGCAGGTGGGCCCTCTGACACAAGGGGTCGCTGTAGCTCAGTGAGTGGTGACCCCTAGTGGCCAGTCACAGTATCTCATTACTGGGTAATCTGGGGGCCTGCAGGTGGGCCCTCTGACACAAGGGGTCGCTGTAGCTCAGTGAGTGGTGACCCCCTAGTGGCCAGTCACAATATCTCATAATTGGTTAATCTGGGGGGCTGCAGGTGGGCCCTCTGACACAAGGGGTCGCTGTAGCTCAGTGAGTGGTGACCCCTAGTGGCCAATCGCAGTATCTCATCACTGGGTAATCTGGGGGCTGCAGGTGGGCCCTCAGACACAAGGGGTCCCTGTAGCTCAGTGAGTGGTGACCCCTAGTGGCCAGTCACAGTATCTCATCACTGGGTAATCTGGGGGCTGCAGGTGGGCCCTCAGACACAAGGGGTCCCTGTAGCTCAGTGAGTGGTGACCCCTAGTGGCCAGTCTCAGTATCTCATCACTGGGTAATCTGGGGGCTGCAGGTGGGCCCTCAGACACAAGGGGTCGCTGTAGCCCAGTGAGTGGCGACCCCTAGTGGCCAATCGCAGTATCTCATCACTGGGTAATCTGGGGGCTGCAGGTGGGCCCTCAGACACAAGGGGTCGCTGTAGCTCAGTGAGTGGTGACCCCTAGTGGCCAGTCACAGTATCTCATCACTGGGTAATGTGGGGGCTGCTGGTGGGCAGCTCATTAAGAAACAGCCCGCAGACCAGTTCTGTGCGTTTCATGTTGTCATGCTCGGTTCTGACAAGGGGGCCCTGGCACTGAGGGTCTTGCAGCTGCCATCAGTGTAAAGTTTGCCACTTTAAATCCTACTTTGACTGGGGTTTACAGTAGCTAAGAGTGAATTTGCCCGTAATTGGGGGGAACAGGAGCCCCCAGGCCTTGGGGTCCTGGCCTGGATGACTCCAGGGGCCTGGAGAGGTCCCCGCTCTTGCCGAGGAGATTCCCACAGAAGTACCATAAGGTATGGACGGACCGGAGCTTCTATAGGGGCACCTCCCTGGCCCCTATGGAGAGGGGGGCCCCGGGCACACAGGCCCTGTACCCAGACATACTGGGGAGGGCGGAGGATAGACCTATGTGTGAAACCCGTGCCTTTATCATCCACGTGGCAAGCTGTGCTGCCATTCTGGTGTGCTGTTATCAAAACAGCACAATTGTCTCTGGTGCCAACCTGCTCGTGACATGTTATTGAAAACAATTAAAATGTTTTATAAAATAATATGTGTCATCTTATCTACGGTCACATCGTCAACAGTCACCAACAATGAGGGTTCCGGGGTGTGAGTTTGTTTGATGAGTTCTGTTTAGGAAGTGAAAACTATTTTGACTTCATTCACCAGACGGACCCTTACAAAACAAATGCAACATATTTGAGATTCTTCTAAAGTCCCGGTGCAATTTTAAAATACCTGGCGTCTGCCTGTGAAGTAGATTTACATTTATGTGAACACTGCAAAGCCTAACTTTCACAATAAGCCGGGAATCATGGTTCCCATCATCTATAGTTACCTACGAGTACTTAAGGCTTTTCTTTCCCTTTGAAACCCCACCGGCCCCCACCCGACCCGACCCAAGTCCCTCACCTTTGTATATTCACACAAACAGGGCGACATTTCCTCTCCGACTGCTGAGAAAACCCACGCAGTCTTTTGTGCAGAACTGCAACCAGTGTGCAGGGATTTTAGAAACCTTTAACCAGTTTAAGCAAAAAAGTGTTTTTTTCTAAAAGTTTAAACACCATGCGGTAGGTTGTTGATTATGCGGAACGTGTGGCAAATTCATCCTCAAACAGAAAGGCAGCGGCTGCAGAGTGACATTTCTTCCGGAGGTCCTGCAGATGTTTACTGCTGGATACAGTGGTGGGATATGGAGATTGGGTCTTTAGTGTATGAATGTATAGATCAATAAACAATAGAGGTCTACTGCCTATATTGAAAACAAAAAAAAACGAGGAGCATTAAACAGGAGTAAGTTGTTGAAAGGTGCGCTGTTAGTGACGTCTGTACATGCCACGCCATCCAGTCCTACGCCCCTGAATGTGCTGGGGGGTGCAGCTCTTTCTGGGCCCGTCAGTCATTTGTTATAAAATAAAGCACTTCTTTCGTATGTTACTGGTGAACTGGAGTCTCTACCAGGTGCGGTGAAAGTCTCAACGTCCCCGCCTCAACCTTCAGATACAGGCGCCCCCGGAAGTGTTGTTGGTGGGGGGGGGGGGGGGGGGGGGGGGAGCAGGATCACGAAGCCTTACCACTCCCAACCCCATCTGGGACCCCCAAATCCCGCCACGCCTACTGTGGTACCCATCACAGCCTCCTGGGGTAGTGGTGTAACCAAACTGTAGGGGGGCCCACAATGCACAGAACATTGAGGGGACCCCCCTCGGGCCCACTCAGGCCAGGTGATGTGCTGAGGGGGCCCCCTGGAGCTCAGCCCTCCCACCCACCGGCGCTGTGGGTGCCTTTGTTACACCAACATCTTGGGGGTCACCTCGGGGCCACCTACTGAAGGAAGTTGTAAGGACGGAGTAGGGAATGTACCGGGTCGGGGGGGGGGGGGGGGCGGGTGCATTTAAATAGCATTTATATAGCGCTTACTACCCCTGGCGAGGGTGAATGGTCTAGCGGGCGTCACCGGCCCTCCAGGTGAGGGGAGTCCGTATAGGACAAGGCACCATTGAGTGTGAGAGACAGAGAGAGTGAGAGAGGGGAGGAGGGGCCTGGTGGTGTGACCCGTCCGCTCTGCTTCCTAACAAAGTGCCCCTTATATCCCTCCGCCGGCCCCGCCCCGGTCCCGCCCCCTGCCACCGGCCCCGCCCCCCGCTCAGAGCCCTCATTATGCGGCACACCCAGGAGGCAAGCTGTGTAAACAGGAGCAGAAGACGGCTCTTTATGCACAGAGGCGGCCATTCACAAATACTGTACGGGGGGAGGGTACCTCGGGGCCCAGGCCAGGAGGGCTGCACTCAGGCTGGGGCCGGAGAGTGTGCGAGGAAAAGTGGTGCCCCCAGTACCCTTCAGAGGGTGTGTGAGAGGAAGAGGTGCCCCCCAGGACCCCTCATAGGATGTGAGAGGAAAAGAGGTACCCCCCAGCAGCCCTCACAGGATGTAGCAGCCCTCACAGGATGTGAGAGGAAAAGAGGTGCCCCCAGCACCCCTCACAGGATGGACGAGGAAAAGAGGTGCCCCCCAGTGCCCCTCAGAGGGTATGTGAGAGGAAGAGGTGCCCCCCAGGACCCCTCAGAGGGTATGTGAGAGGAAGAGGTGCCCCCCAGGATCCCTCATAGGATGTGTGAGAGGAAGAGGGGCCCCCTGACCCTTCATAGGATGTACAAGAAGTGCCCCCCTGCACCCCTCAAAGGATGTGAGAGGAAAAGAGGTGCCCCCAGCACCCCTTCAGAGGGTGTGTGAGAGGAAGAGGAGCCCCCAGCACCCCTCACAGGATGTACAAGACGTGCCCCCACAGCACCCCTTAGAGGGTATGTGAGAGGAAAATTGGTGCCCCCAGGGCCACTCAAAGGGTGTGTGAGAGGAAGAGGTGCCCCCCAGAACCCCTCATAGGATGTACAAGAAGTGCCCCCCTGCAGCCTCATAGGATATGAGAGGAAAAGAGGTGCCCCCCAGCACCCCTCAGAGGTTGTGTGAGAGGAAGAGGTGCCCTCCCCCCGCAACACTTCATAGAATATGTGAGTGAAAGAGGTGCCCCCAGCACCCCTCAAAGGGTGTGTGAGAGGAAGAGAAGCCCCCAGCACCTCTCACAGGATGTACAAGACGTGCCCCCCAGCACCCTCAGAGGGTATGTGAGAGGAAGAGGTGCCCCCCAGGACCCCTCAGAGGGTATGTGAGAGGAAGAGGTGCCCCCCAGGATCCCTCATAGGATGTGTGAGAGGAAGAGGTGCCCCCTGACCCTTCATAGGATGTACAAGAAGTGCCCCCCTGCACCCCTCAAAGGATGTGAGAGGAAAAGAGGTGCCCCCAGCACCCCTCAGAGGGTGTGTGAGAGGAAGAGGAGCCCCCCGCCCCCCTCACAGGATGTACAAGACGTGCCCCCACAGCACCCCTTAGAGGGTATGTGAGAGGAAAAGAGGTGCCCTCAAAGGGTGTGTGAGAGGAAGAGAAGCCCCCAGCACCTCTCACAGGATGTACAAGACGTGCCCCCCCAGCACCCTCAGAGGGTGTGTGAGAGGAAGAGGTGCCCCCAGCCCCCCTCAGAGGGTGTGTGAGAGGAAGAGATGCCTCCACAGCAAACCTTCCTAGAGTATGTGAGAGGAAGGGGGCCCCCCAGAGCATCCCTCATAGGATGTACAAGATGAAGAGATTGGGGCTCATCTGAGGGCGTCAATGCCAAAGAACGGAAAAGGTGAAAGCGGGGAGGGGTTAAGATACAGTGATTTGTTCTAGACATGCAGAGTTACATAATATGAGTTATTAAGATAAACTAATTTCTGTCTTGACACCTAAGTAATGGGCGTTGATGTCGAACACAAACACCTTTCATCACTCTGATGAAATGCTGAGTCGGGGCCGCCGGCATCCGAACCCCGCTGTGATCGTCACATTCCTGGAGGGGGCGCCTGACCCGCTGAGCTACCAAGCGGCCTAGCAGACGTGTGGATTGATGAATGGATGGACGGAGAACCGGATGGATAAACGGATGGATGAATGAACTGATGGACAGATGAATAACTGGATGGATAAACGGATGGACAGATGAATAACTAGATGGATAGACAGATGGATGGATGAACTGACGGACAGATGAATGAATGAAATAACAGATGGACGAGTGCAGTTCTCAAAAAGAGAGGGGTTCAGCCAGACCCCGGATCCAGCAGCTATTAACAAGTGGGACCCAGGTGGTGCCAGTGAAATGTGGCGAGTGCACCCAAGTGTAGTTTGCCACACTGGGACATATTCAGTGTTGCCCCCCTTTGCGTGCCTTCAAAGCAGCACTTTGGCGTGGGTGAGGGGCATCTCTAACTTCCAGTTCTGTCTGGGCCCAACACAAATGCATCACTTCAAGGGCCACCAGCAGTACTCTTTACGTTCGAGTCTCACCCCTTCTGGGAGTTACCTGAAGCCTGGTACCTTGATGCCAATGCCTTCATTGAAGCAGACAGTCTCTCACTTCACTAGTGCTTGGGTGAAGCAGATGGCAACATGTACAAAACTTATGAATAGCAATTTCTAAAATGCAATTTCCTGCAAATCTCAATAAGGATCGATTTTTCTAATGTATGAGACTCTTTTGAGTTTTATTAGCGATTCCTAGTGGGTCTCAAATAGAACAACCTCATGAATATTAATGAGGTAGGTTGCAGTTTGCAACCCATTAGGATTGCAACCATCACATGGACGGTGGCCTGTTGGGGTCAGCTGACCACCCAGTCTGTGATTGCTTTTAAATAATGCAATATATATTTTTTTTCTAAACACAACCCATTTTCCCTAGAGGAAAACGGGATGCATTTAAAAAGGAAAAAATGAAACTTAGAAGTTTCATTTTTAACACTAAGCAGGGAAGTGGTCCTTTAGGAACCTCATACCATTTACAAATGGGTCAAGTACCAAATCGCAAAACCCAAATTACAATTTTGGTAACAAGTTACCGAATATCAATTTGGCTATTGTACATCTCACAAAGCATTTCCGTGGTCGCAAATGGCCCAATTCTGTGAATTGGCCTCTTTGCAACCTCAAAAATGCTTTGTACATCTAGCCCTAAACTATATTACAAGCATTGAAACTTGTGACCAGCAGGTGAAAGAAAGATCTGCGCAATAAACACATCAACCCACTGTGCCATTACCATAAAATACAATCAGTGACCTGCCATACTCCATAAGATATTTTAAATACAGTCTCTTTGTGGCCAATGAAGTAAGCCAGAGCAGGTTTATAATCACATTTGTCCTTGTTGGTAATTTCTTTGGGGCAGAGTTAAAAAAAAAAAATGGGTAAGTAAACTCCCAGACTCCACTGCTCAAGGCTCCGCTCTCGTGACTCCACTCCCTTTCTTCTGCCCCCCTCCCCTTGAACCACAATGTATGGAGTCCCAGAGTAATTGTTTCTATCTGCAGAAAAGGATAGATAGATGGATGGTCAGATGGATGGACAGACAGATGGCTCTTCCGCCCACGCCCTTCTGCTTTAATCCCCTTATGACAGAATACGGAAAACAAAAAACACCGTCAGCCCAAACTATCGCGGCACCAAGCAAGAGTCAAAATATCAAGACGATTAGTGCACATGGATAAGTATTCTTTAATATTCTTAATTCCACATCTGCGTGCCTTAAAGATATATATTGTCAAGGTACGTGCATGTGGAGTTCAGTGTAGTAAACATATGCTTACTTATAGAAATTTACATTCACAATATTTTGGTCCTTAGTATTTTTACACAATATTTTGACCACACAATATTCTTTTGTCGATATGTTGGTATTCTTGTACAATACCACGTTACACCCAGATCTACTCATTAATTCTGTCTTCGCTCCCTCTCTATGGGAAGGTAGGTATGTGTGTGTGTATGTATATATATATATATATATATATATATATATGTGTGTGTGTATATATATTTATATGTGTGTGTGTATATATATATGTGTGTGTGTGTGTGTGTGTGTAGATATATATGTGTGTGTGTGTGTGTAGATATATATATATATATGTGTGTGTGTAGATATATATATATGTGTGTGTGTAGATATGTGTGTGTGTGTAGATATATAAATATGTGTGTGTAGATATGTGTGTGTGTGTGTAGATATGTGTATGTATGTGTGTGTGTGTGTGTGTGTAGATATATATATCAGGCAGCACAGAAAAATTGACATTAGAAAAACACCACTTACTATTCCTAATTTAGGTTAAATACCTTTTGTTAAATAAATACACATGGGAAAATGTAATAATACATATATGCAGATGCCTCAGATATCACATGTAATTTGTTACTGCGGTGGCGGGCCCTTGCCGCCCTCAATAATGGTAATAAGTAGCATTTCACACTCTGCACATCTGCTAGGCTGCAGGTCAGAGCCCACAGGGGCACCCGGCCTGCCCAGATCATTAGAACCCCACAGACACTTCTGAAACCCCAGGCCCTTCTCTCCTGCTCCCAGCTCCACAAACCACCAAAGACTTTCTGATGTGAAACAGATGGGGCCATAAGAGTGAAGGCGCAGACAGTGGCATATCTGTGGCCTGACCTCACATAATGAGAGTACAGGGCTGGAGGGGGAGTGTGGGTGTACTCATTGGGAGGTGGTCGACGGGTTCTTAGCCCATCTAGGGGCAGACTAGAGGGCCTGGAGCTGGGGCAGGAGGACCCGTACCCTGGAGAGGCAAGATTAGCAACATAAAAGGATGATGGACGGAGTGCTGAACCTTTTCAAGCACTCACCCCCGGTCACAGATCTGGGTTTAATGCATCATTCTGTTGCTCACCATGCCACCCCAGTTTGGACCCAGCCATATGTAAATCAGTCTTGACCCTGTTCCTCTTTGGAACAGTCAAGCCCGAACTGCCAAGCCAGGTCCTCCCTGGACCGGAAACATGCATCCTGGGACCGGTTTCAGGGTATCAACCTTCATCAGCCAGGCTAGCTTATATCCAGTGGCACAGTGAGCAAGGGACCCACGTCTGGGCATGCCGTTCCCACTTAGGGCAACTTTAGCAACACAAAAGGATGATGGACGGAGTGTTGAACAATGCAAACACTCATCCCCATTCACAGATCTGGGTTTAATCCATTCTTCTTTTGTTCACCATGCCACCCCAGTTAGGCCCCAGCCATATGCAAATTAGTTCCCCATGGGGGCAAGACTCAGGGAGACCCAACTCAGGGGTGTGGTGGTGTCCCAGCAGATTGAATGACAGGTTGTTGGGGCATGATGGATGGTGGAATAACTCATCTTGTTCAGGGGCAGGCTGCAGGGGGCAGAACTTATGTGTATGGGGTGCTGAGGAATGGCTCACCCATCAAAGGCGGGCTGGAGGGCAGGGAGCTTAACTGACAGACATGGGTGCTGAAAGGAGCTTATCCCATCAAGGGGTAGGCTGCAGGTATAGGGGCCTGAACTCACGGAAAGAGCAGTGAAAAAAGGCTGCTCAGGTGGGAGTGTGCAAATTAATTATGTCTGCTTGGCTGGAGACTCTTTGTGTACAAAAGTGCACATGGTTCATGGGCGGGACTTGGAGTTCACACAGCCATAATTCCCATTGGCTAATCTGCATTCAGAAAGAAACAGCCCTGGTGAAGGTTTAGCCAAAACCTAATCTCAAAACTGACAAATCTTCACTGGCAGATGTCTTTAAACTTTGCAAATAAGGGGAGAGGGTGAGACTCTGGGCCTAACTTAGGGCCTGGTGGAGGGGGTTACTCGATATCCTGTTGGCGTATTACGATCCATTGTATCCTGTGGGAATCATAATATGGCAGACGGGATATCCATCATGTCCCTCACCAGAAGCGAAATCACGCCCTCCGTCTTGGGTGGATAAGGTGACCCTGGCCGACGCCTGCAGCCCTGCCATGACCCGGGGGACCTACCCCCACGGCCCCCCACCAGGCACAAGCACTGGCTTCGCTCCCCTCTCACTGGTGATTCTGGCTCTGTTCACCCCGAGCTTCATTGGCTACAGAGAAGTCAAGAGATCTAGCAGCCAAAGTCAGGCGTAAAACAACATTTCTATGTCGCACTTGCTGTGGCCCTCGGTAGGCCTGGGTGACATGTTTGTTTCGCAGGAGTAATCGTGTAATTTCACATTACTTGTTTGACATCAGATTACTGTAAATTATGTGACTACACCTGTCTGCATAAATATGACATATTTGGCACAAAACTCCTACTGCAGGAGTAAAGTAACGGCTGAGTGAGCGGCCGCGGCCACTGCTGGTAGCGTTCTGTTGCATTTAGTGCTATTTTCTTAGCCCAAAATACGTCTTCCTGTCCATTTTGGGTGTGAGATTGCATTTTGTGCAAAGAAACCAGAGGTAAAGGCTGGGATATGCATGAGTAATTCTGCATCATCTAGCTGTAAATTCAGGTAACTATGTTATAGCAATTTACGCGAATTGCAACCCTCCCTGGTTCTCGGGCTTGCGGTTGGACTGTTAATGTCAGGTATGTGTGAAGACTAGTTGTTGGGACTTGAACTGAGCTTATATTAGGTGTGGGTGTGAAAAGTGTGTGACATCACAGCCTGTCACTGGCCGGACGCGGAGGGCCCTGTACGCAGCGCCGAGCTGGGGGTCCGGCGCGAGGCGAGCTACCGCCTGTCCCAGCCCCTGCCTCTGGGCGCTCCCTTGATGCTCTTGAAAGATGTCTGGACAGTGAGCCTCATTTTAGGAAATGACCCAAGGCCTGGCTCGTGCCCCATTAATCCTGCCTGCAATGAATGTTCTCGCACAGCTGCTCACCGTTAGCGCCGCGAAGCCTTCCGGTAGCCACGCACTTTACACATGCATCTAATCTAATCTGATCTGATCTGATTATACCAAGGACTGTGGCCACAACTTTACCTCAGAAAAAACTGAACAAGATGGGAAATCTGCCTCCAATACCAGGAAAAAATAGAGGGGATAAACTCCTGAGAGTAGAAGTAGCGGCTTGACAACCGAAGGGTGAGGAGCTGGAACCTGAAACTAGACGAGTGGACGGACAAGGGCCCCTACTGGAGATGAGCGCGATGCGCCTGGGTCGGACAGAGGAGGAGGCCGGCTTCTGCAGATAACCAGCACAGGAGCTCAGCGCCCCGGCCCCTGGAGTGGGCTGGGGCCAGGGGTCCGTGCAGCATTGCAGGGCCCTGGGGCCGCCCTTCCGAGCCTTCTCAAGGCCCGCAGACCCTATGCCCGAGGGCTGATGTTTAGACTTTCGGAGCGGGCGTGTGCCCCCTACCTTTCCAAGCCAGGCGCAGGCGCCGGTGACCCTATCTCCCGGGGTCCAATGTGAGCAGTGCCTAGAGGACTCATCCCAAGGGCACTGCTCTTCCCTGGCCAGGGGAGTGCCACTCCCTGCCCACACTCTGTGGGCAGAGAACACAGCTGCCCCTGCCTGGGCCGGAGCACTGAGTGCCTGCGGTTGCGGGTGCCCTGGGTGGGCACCGCGGCACCCACTGCGGCTCTCGCTGGCACAGAGTATGGGTGCCTGCTGGGGAGCCGGCACGGGTTATGGGGCTCTTGGAGATCTCCCCGCAGCCCCCAACGAAGGCTACATTGTGGGGGCCCGGGTGACCACCGGGGCACCCCAAAAATATAAACAATATACAAAAAATAAGCGCCAGAGCGGCCCACTCGTGATTCTCTGCTCCATCCAACGAGCGCCCTAATGCTGCCCAGTGAATAGTTAATACTGGCTGTGGAGTCTGGCCAGGGTCCTGCCCGGTGAATAGTTAATACAGGTAGCGGTGTCTGGCCAGGGCCCTGCCCGGTGAATAGTTAATACTGGCTGTGGAGTCTGGCCAGGGCCCTGCCCGGTGAATAGTTAATACTGGCTGCGGTGTCTGGCCAGGGCCCTGCCCGGTGAATGGTTAATACTGGCTGTGGAGTCTGGCCAGGGCCCTGCCCGGTGAATGGTTAATACAGGCAGTGGTGTCTGGCCAGGGCCCTGCCGGTGAATGGTTAATACTGGCTGTGGAGTCTGGCCAGGGCCCTGCCCGGTGAATAGTTAATACTGGCTGTGGAGTCTGGCCAGGGCCCTGCCCGGTGAATGGTTAATACTGGCTGTAGAGTCTGGCCAGGGGCCCTGCCCGGTGAATAGTTAATACTGGCTGTGGAGTCTGGCCAGGGCCCTGCCCGGTGAATAGTTAATACTGGCTGTGGTGTCTGGCCAGGGCCCTGCCCGGTGAATAGATAATACTAGCTGTGGTGTCTTGCCAGGGCCCTGCCCGGCGAATAGTTAATACTAGCTGTGGTGTCTGGCCAGGGCCCTGCCCGGTGAATGGTTAATACTGGCTGTGGAGTCTGGCCAGGGCCCTGCCCGGTGAATGGTTAATACTGGCTGTGGAGTCTGGCCAGGGCCCTGCCCGGTGAATGGTTAATACTAGCAGTGGAGTCTGGCCAGGGCCCTGCCCGGTGAATGGTTAATACTAGCTGTGGAGTCTGGCCAGGGCCCTGCCCGGTGAATGGTTAATACTAGCTGTGGTGTCTGGTCAGGGCCCTGCCCGGTGAATAGTTAATACTAGCTGTGGTGTCTTTTCAGGGTCCCTCCCAGTGAATAGTTCATACTGGCTGTAGGGTCTGGCCAGGGTCCCGCCCAGCGCAATGTTAATAGATCTACTGGTGTCTGGTCCTGTTGTTCACGCCTATTGCCTGGTTAAAATACGAGTGAGGTCTGGCCCGGTTCCTGCCCTGTGCTTCATTAATACCCGGAGTGGAGTTTGGCCTATTTCCTGCACAGTACAGTAGAGTGGAGTCTGACACATTTCGTGCACGTTACATTGTAATACCCGGAGTGAGGTCTGGCCCGGTTCCTGCCCAGTGCATTGTTACTACCTGGAGTGGAGTCTGGCGTAATTCCTGCCCTGTGTATTGTTAGTGAGTGAAGTCTGACCCATTTCGTGCATAGTACATTGTTAGTACCTTGAGAGAAGTCTGGCCTATTTCCTGCACTGTGTATTGTTAGCACCCAGAGTAGAGTCTGGCCCGGTTTCTGCCCAGTATATTGTTAGTACCCCAAGTGGAATCTGACCCGGTTCCTGCCCAGTGCATTGTTAGTACCAGGAGTGGGGTCTGGCCAGGTTCCTGCCCTGTGCATTGTTGGTACCCTAAGTGACATCTGATCCTTTTCCTGCCCTGTTCATGTTAATACCCTTAGTGACGTCTGACCTATTTCCTGTCCTGTGTATTGTTAGTACTCGGAGTGAAGTCTGACCTATTTCATGCCCTGTGCATAGTTAGTACCCGGAGTGGGGTCTGGCGTAGTTTCTGTCCTGTGTATAGTTAGTGAGTGAAGTCTGACCCATTTTCTGTACAGTGCACCATTAGTACCCTGAGTGAAGTCTGACCCAATTCCTGCCCTGTGCACTGTTAGTACCCTGAGTGAAGTCTGATCCATTTCCTGCACAGTACATTGTAATACCCGGAGAGGAGTCTGACCCATTTCTTGCCCTGTGCACCGTTTGTACCCTGAGCGAAGTCTGACCCATTTCCTGCCCTGTGCATTGTTAGTACCCTCATTGAAGTCTGACCCCTTTGCTGCCGTGTGCATTGTTAGTACCCGGAGTGGAGTCTGGCCCAATTCCTGCCCAGTACATTGCTAGTACCCGGAGTGGAGTCTTGTCCGGTTCCTGCCCAGTACATTGTTAGTACCCGGAGTTGAGTCTGTTCTGGTTCCTGCCCATTACCTTGTTAGTACCTGGGGTGGGGTCTGGTCCGATTCCTGCGTAGGGTATTGTTAGTTCCTGGAGTGAAGTCTGGTCCGGTTACTTCCCTATGCATTCTTAATGCCTGGAGAGGAGTCTGGCCAGGTTACTGTCCGGTGCACCGTTAGTACCCAGAGTGGAGTCTAGCGTGGTTCCTGCCCAGTACATTGTTAGTATCCGAAGTGGTGTCTAGTCCGGTTCCTACCCATGGCATTGTTAGTACCCGGAGTGGAGACTGTCAGGTTCCTTCCAAGGACATTGTTAGTCCCAGGAGTGAAGTCTGACCCATTTCCTGCCCTGTGCATTGTTAGTACCAGGAGTGGACTCTGGTCCTGTTCTACCCAGTACATTGTTAGTACCAGGAGTGGACTCTGGTACGGTTCTACCCAGTACATTGTTAGTACCCGGATTGAAATCTGACCCATTTCCTGACAGAGCACCACTAGTACCCTGAGTAGCCTTTGGCCCGCCCCCTCTCTGCCCAGGCTGCTGCACCTAACAGGCCACATTATAACCCGGGCCTGGCCTGCAGCCACGCGCCCCGCGCGCCACGCCCGGCCAGGCCACCATTGCAATGAGAGGGCCCTTTTCTCCGCACGCCTCCGCCAGCCGCGGCCAACCCGCTCATTATTTCTATTTTCTCACAGATTTCCGCTCTGGTCGCCTCAGCCCAAACACAGCAGCCGCGGGAGTTCATTTTAAGCAGTGAAACCAACTCCGCCAAGCCGCAGGCCAGGAGGCCGGGCGGGCTGGGGCGGAGGCGCACCCAGGGCGCAGAGAGGGGGCGCAGCCTCCAAAGAGGTGCCAGTCCTGTCAGACGGTGCTGGGCGCAGAGCGGGGGGAGCCCGTCCGAACAGTATCCCTCGACCACAGAAGATGGGCGCCTTCCCACAAGACCCCGGCTTCTAGGGTGTCTGTCATCGAGGCGCTTTCAGAATGGCCTCTCACTGGACCCAGGCGCATCCGCCCACAGCGCGTTTAGGGTTCAGCCGACCTCCACCACTCTGAGGCTCTTAGGTGTTCCGATCAATGTGTGGGATTGAGGGGTCCTTGGTAGTTAATTTGATATCACACATTTTCACCCATTTCTAACCCAATGGTACCCGAATAAGTAACCAAGAAGGAAAGGTCAAGGGGCATCTGAGGTCTCCCACTGCATGGAACCAAATGGCTGGAGCCCCAGTGCCAGCTGCCAGCAGGAGGGGGCGTGGTCACATGTCTTCAGTGATGGGTCTCACCCACACCTGCCATCCGTGATGGGTAGACACCAGTGCAGGCGGAGGTGTGGTCACCTTTCCTTCCATTGGCGGGTCTCACCCACACATGCCAGGTGCCCGAGGGAAGACCCCAGTGCCAGCTGTCAGGAGGAGGTGTGGTCTACTTGATTTCCATTGGCGGTTCTCACCCACACATGCCAGATGCCATGATGGGCAGATCCCAGTGCCAGCTGTCAGCAGGAGGGGGCGTGGTCACCTGTCTTCAGTCATGGGTCTCACCCACACATGCCATGTCCATGATGGGCAGACCCCAGTGCAGGCGGAGGTGTGGTCACCTTTCCTTCCATTGGTGGTTCTCACCCACACATGCATTGTCCATGATGGGCAGACCCCAGTGCCATCTGTCAGCAGGAGGAGGGGTGGTCACCTGTCTTCAGTCATGGGTCTCACCCACACATGCCAGCTGCCCCGAGGGCAGATCCCAGTCGATTCACTAAAATGCCAGGAGTGGTGGAAGTGGCATTACAAACCCTTAGGCCTTAATGACATCATAGGAAGTGACAACATATGACCTTTGACCCTTTTTTCCAGGAAGACGTGTCACATGACCGTAACATCACACTGACACAAGCCATGTGCATGGTGCCTAGACCTCAGTGCCGGCTGTCACTTTTGTGATGCAAACCCGTGCAAAGTGATCGGGTGGGGCTTATTGTGCAGCGTGAATCAGGGTTTGCGCTGGGGAGTATCCCAGGCGTGCAAAACTGCACTGCGCACTGCTTTGCGTCATCTTGTGCCAAGAGAGCGTTCCATGGATGGTGCATGATCATTCCTATGCAAGTTCACAAGGAATAAGACACACATCAGTATCTACACACTTTGGTGGACAGCGATTTGCACCACAATTCTAGGAATCCTTGAGGAAGACGTAAGGAGGAAAAGTTTTTACATGTCTCATTTTTCCAACTGTGCCTTAGTGCGCAGTGTCTGTACTGGAGGAGCCCTTCCCGGTACGGATCCTATGCTTGGGAGAACGCACTAGGGCGCACGGCTGTGCAGGTAGGCGGGTCCGCCACGGGTGCACCAGCACACAGTTTCTCTTCCCTTTGGCGCAAAGCATCGAAGCCACTTTGGAGCAGCATTGTTTTGCGTCAAAGAACAGTAACTCTGGGTTTTCATCTCGCACAGTCTCACCCACTACCTGTCAGTCACTTTCACTTACACACAGAGGCTTGCACATACTCTCTCTCTCTCACACACACACACACACACACACACACACACACACACACACACACACGCTCTCGCACATAAACACACTCTCATTCAACACACGTTTAAAACAATTTTTACTTACCACAGCCGCCACCAAGTGTCCAACTCCTGCCACGTGTGCTCCATTTTCTATTACATTAATAGTGAGTTATAGAATATTATTCACTATTAGTTTCATGAAATGTGGACAAAAAATTAGGAATGTGGATCTGCTCCTGTGTTTTTGGCACTGATTTTGCCACCTCGGAGGACAGGGGTCCCAAAGGCAATGCCAGGGGTCGCAACTGCAACCCTTTGTGACTCCCAAGTGACACCCATGGGATTGCCGTAGGTGGGACTTTGCCAATGTGGCTGCCGAGGACTGGAATCACCTAAACACCACATCTGCAAAACGTTCTGATCAAAGTGCCCACTGTGGTGGGACTAGGCTTGGTCAACGTCCTTCAATGATGGCACTGACCACAAGACCCCCCATCACCTACCGCGGTGGGCACAGGAATGATCAACATTATTTTTAAGGGACTCTCTGCTCGCCTTAAAACCGGGCAGGTTTTTGTCCCACTGCAATGCCCTGATCCTAACACATCCCCATGCGTCCAGACATGTCCTTTAACACAACTGCACGAGGAACATTCACCCACAGCAGCGCCTTATCGTGTGCAGACCCTGGTGCCTTGCTGATGCAAACAAACCCTCCCTCACCACCACTGGCCGCAGTGAAGTCTCCCAGGCCGTGGTGAACATGCACCAGTTCCAGTCACGGGTGGTCACGGGTGGACGGTCCTCAGCCCTCTGAAGAGAGAGACCACCAGTGCTTCCTCTCTGTCCCGGGCAGTGTATCTCCCACCTGAGAGGAGACAGCATCCTCATCTAAAATGTGCTTTTCTCCCACCTGATATTGGGAGGTGTGGATGGCTTCAAAGACTGCACCAGGGGGCTCTGAGAGCCTCTGGGGGCCATTCACCGGGGGGGGGCTCTGAAGGGTCGGGCAGAGAGCCACTGCTATGACCTGCCCTGCCCGGAGTCGGGTGTCCTATCATTGCATCACTGTGTCCTCTCCTGCACTACCGGAGAGGTCGGCAGAGTACTTCTCCTGCATTACCGGGGAGGTCGGAGATTGGCAGGGTACCGCTCCTGCACTACCGGGGAGGTCGACAGAGTACTTCTCCTGCACTACCTGGGAGGACAGAGTACCACTCCTGCACTACCGGGGAGGTCGGCAGAGTACTTCTCCTGCACTACCTGGGAGGTCGGAGATTGGCAGGGTACCGCTCCTGCACTACCTGGGAGGTCGGACATTGGCAGGGTACCGCTCCTGCACTACCGGGGAGGTCGGAGATCGGCAGGGTACCACTGCTGCACTACCTGGGAGGTCGACAGAATACTGGTCCTGCACTACCGGGAGGTCGACAGATTACCTCTCCTGCACTACCTGGGAGGTCGACAGAATACTGGTCCTGCACTACCTGGGAGGTCGACAGAATACTGCTCCTGCACTATCTGGGAGTTCGACAGCGTACTGCTCCTGCACTATCTGGGAGGTTGGCAGGGTACTGCTCCTGCACTACTTGGGAGGTCAGCAAAGTGCGTCTCAGAATTCCAGTGTCAGTCGGTATCTGGTAGGTGCTACTTGGTGGATGATCGTGCAACATCCAGCTGGTGCTTAGACACTTGTCTCGTGCACCTTTCGTACACATCTGTTCTCTTGAATACCTGGTTGGTCCTGCCAGTCGCATACGCTTGTCTGAAGGATTCATCCGGGCATGTGTTAGTTCACAAGACGCACGTGTAAGTGCGCATGTCCGATACAGTGAACTGTGAATGGCTCATTCAATCAGTTATGGTTCCCTCAATCACTCCATGGTATTATTGGATAACTGTGGTGATTGTGGAGTCTTCTGTACATATTTTAAATAAAGGCCTCTGTGTCAGCCTGCCGGCCTCTAGTCGCCCCCGCAGGGGACTACCACCATACCCCACAGCACTGTCCACGAGGGGGGCTCGGCTCGTGCGGTGGATGCTTCCTTGGGTTGTGCTGGGGTCCTGAGGCCCGTGCACTTTACCTGCATGAATCTCTGGTGCTGAGTAAGGACCCTGCAGTCACCAGAGGGGGCTTTGTCCTTGTGTGAATACCTGCTGATGTGTTATGTTCACATGATGGGCTGGCAGGATGGAGTGAGTGAGAGTGAAGGAGATCTGCTCATGGGTGGGTGGGCATTGCAGCACTGGCTGGGATGAGGGGCCTCCTGCTTCCTGCAGCCCGCCCGTGTCTGGTATTTGAGGCGTTCCAGCCAGAAGTACTGCAGGGAGGTACAGCAGGGGTGCCAGTGATGTGAAGGGCAGTGGTGACTCTCTTAGACAGTGGTGCAGGAGGTGGTACCGCAGGGGTGCCAGGCTCTGGTGCAGGAGGTGGTACAGCAGGGCTGCCAATGATGTAAAGTGCAGTGGTGACTCTCTCTTAAGCTCTGGCGCAGGAGGTGGTACCGCAGGGGTGCCAGTGATGTGAAGTGCAGTGGTGACTCTCTCTTAGGTTCTGGTGCAGGAGGTGGTACAGCAGGGGTGCCAGTGATGTGAAGTGCAGTGGTGACTCTCTCTTAGGCTCTGGTGCAGCAGGTGGTGCAGCAGGGGTGCCAGTGATGTGAAGTGCAGTGGTGACTCTCTCTTAGGCTCTGGTGCAGGAGGTGGTACAGCAGGGGTGCCAGTGATGTGAAGTGCAGTGGTGACTCTCTTAGGCAGCGGTGCAGGAGGTGGTACCGCAGGGGTGCCAGTGATGTGAAGTGCAGTGGTGACTCTCTCTTAGGCAGTGGTGCAGGAAGTGGTACCGCAGGGGTGCCAGTGATGTGAAGTGCAGTGGCGACTCTCTCTTAGGCTCTTCTGCAGGAGGTGGGGGTGCCAGTGATGTGAAGTGCAGTGGTGATCCTCTCTTAGGCTCTGGTGCAGGAGGTGGTACAGCAGGGGTGCCAGTGATGTGAAGTGCAGTGGTGACTCTCTTTTAGGCAGTGGTGCAGGAAGTGGTACAGCAGTGGTGCCAGTGATGTGAAGTGCAGTGGTGACTCTCTCTCTTAGGCAGTGGTGCAGGAAGTGGTACAGCAGGGGTGCCAGTGATGTGAAGTGCAGTGGTGACTCTCTCTTAGGCTCTGGTCCAGGAGGTGGTACAGCAGGGGTGCCAGTGATGTGAAGTGCAGTGGTGACTCTTTCTTAGGCTCTGGTGCAGGAGGTGGTTCAGCATGGGTGCCAGTGGTGTGAAGTGCAGTGGTGACTCTCTCTTAGGCTGTGATGCAGGAGGTGGTACCGCAGGGGTGCCTGTGATGTGATGTGCAGTGGCGACCCTCTCTTAGGCTGTGGTGCAGGACGTGGTGCAGCAGGGGTGCCAGTGATGTGAAGTGCAGTGATGACTCTCTCTTAGGCAGTGTTGCAGGAGGTGGTACAGCAGGGGTTCCAGTGGTGTGAAGTGCAGTGGCGACTCTCTCTTAGGCTCTTCTGCAGGAGGTGGTACCGCAGGGGTGCCAGTGATGTGATGTGCAGTGGTGACTCTCTCTTAGGCTCTTCTGCAGGAGGTGGGGGTGCCAGTGATGTGAAGTGCAGTGGTGACCCTCTCTTAGGCTCTGATGCAGGAGGTGGTACAGCAGGGGTGCCAGTGATGTGAAGTGCAGTGGTGACTCTCTTTTAGGCAGTGGTGCAGGAAGTGGTACAGCAGTGGTGCCAGTGATGTGAAGTGCAGTGGTGACTCTCTCTCTTAGGCAGTGGTGCAGGAAGTGGTACAGCAGGGGTGCCAGTGATGTGAAGTGCAGTGGTGACCCTCCCTTAGGCAGTGTTGCAGGAGGTGGTACAGCAGGGGTTCCAGTGGTGTGAAGTGCAGTGACGACTCTCTCTTAGGCTCTTCTGCAGGAGGTGGTACCACAGGGGTGCCAGTGATGTGATGTGCAGTGGTGACTCTCTCTTAGGCTCTTCTGCAGGAGGTGGGGGTGCCAGTGATGTGAAGTGCAGTGGTGACCCTCTCTTAGGCTCTGGTGCAGGAGGTGGTACAGCAGGGGTGCCAGTGATGTGCAGTGGTGACTCTTTTAGGCAGTGGTGCAGGAAGTGGTACAGCAGTGGTGCCAGTGATGTGAAGTGCAGTGTTGACTCTCTCTCTTAGGCAGTGGTGCAGGAAGTGGTACAGCAGGGGTGCCAGTGATGTGAAGTGCAGTGGTGACCCTCCCTTAGGCTCTTCTGCAGGAGGTGGTACCGCAGGGGTGCCACTGATGTGAAGTGCAGTGGTGACTCTCTCTTAGGCAGTGTTGCAGGAGGTGGTACCGCAGGGGTGCCAGTGATGTGAAGTGCAGTGGTGACTCTCTTAGGCTCTGGTGCAGGAGGTGGTACAGCAGGGGTGCCAGTGATGTGAAGTGCAGTGGAGACCCTCTCTTAGGCTGCAGTGCAGGAGGTGGTGCAGCAGGGGTGCCAGTGATGTGAAGTGCACTGGTGACTCTCTTAGGCTCTGGTGCAGGAGGTGGTACCACAGGGGTGCCAGTGATGTGAAGTGCAGTGGTGACTCTCTTAGGCTCTGGTGCAGGAAGTGGTACAGCAGTGGTGCCAGTGATGTGAAGTGCAGTGGTGACTCTCTCTCTTAGGCAGTGGTGCAGGAAGTGGTACAGCAGGGGTGCCAGTGATGTGAAGTGCAGTGGTGACTCTCTTTTAGGCAGTGGTGCAGGAAGTGGTACAGCAGTGGTGCCAGTGATGTGAAGTGCAGTGGTGACTCTCTCTCTTAGGCAGTGGTGCAGGAAGTGGTACAGCAGGGGTGCCAGTGATGTGAAGTGCAGTGGTGACCCTCCCTTAGGCTCTTCTGCAGGAGGTGGTACCGCAGGGGTGCCACTGATGTGAAGTGCAGTGGTGACTCTCTCTTAGGCAGTGTTGCAGGAGGTGGTACCGCAGGGGTGCCAGTGATGTGAAGTGCAGTGGTGACTCTCTTAGGCTCTGGTGCAGGAGGTGGTACAGCAGGGGTGCCAGTGATGTGAAGTGCAGTGGAGACCCTCTCTTAGGCTGCAGTGCAGGAGGTGGTGCAGCAGGGGTGCCAGTGATGTGAAGTGCACTGGTGACTCTCTTAGGCTCTGGTGCAGGAGGTGGTACTGCAGGGGTGCCAGTGATGTGAAGTGCAGTGGTGACTCTCTTAGGCTCTGGTGCAGGAAGTGGTACAGCAGTGGTGCCAGTGATGTGAAGTGCAGTGGTGACTCTCTCTCTCTTAGGCAGTGGTGCAGGAAGTGGTACAGCAGGGGTGCCAGTGATGTGAAGTGCAGTGGTGACCCTCTCTTAGGCTCTGATGCAGGAGGTGGTACAGCAGGGGTGCCAGTGATGTGAAGTGCAGTGGTGACTCTCTTTTAGGCAGTGGTGCAGGAAGTGGTACAGCAGTGGTGCCAGTGATGTGAAGTGCAGTGGTGACTCTCTCTCTTAGGCAGTGGTGCAGGAAGTGGTACAGCAGGGGTGCCAGTGATGTGAAGTGCAGTGGTGACCCTCCCTTAGGCAGTGTTGCAGGAGGTGGTACAGCAGGGGTTCCAGTGGTGTGAAGTGCAGTGGCGACTCTCTCTTAGGCTCTTCTGCAGGAGGTGGTACCACAGGGGTGCCAGTGATGTGATGTGCAGTGGTGACTCTCTCTTAGGCTCTTCTGCAGGAGGTGGGGGTGCCAGTGATGTGAAGTGCAGTGGTGACCCTCTCTTAGGCTCTGGTGCAGGAGGTGGTACAGCAGGGGTGCCAGTGATGTGAAGTGCAGTGGTGACTCTCTTTTAGGCATTGGTGCAGGAAGTGGTACAGCAGTGGTGCCAGTGATGTGAAGTGCAGTGGTGACTCTCTCTCTTAGGCAGTGGTGCAGGAAGTGGTACAGCAGGTGTGCCAGTGATGTGAAGTGCAGTGGTGACCCTCCCTTAGGCTCTTCTGCAGGAGGTGGTACCGCAGGGGTGCCACTGATGTGAAGTGCAGTGGTGACTCTCTCTTAGGCAGTGTTGCAGGAGGTGGTACCGCAGGGGTGCCAGTGATGTGAAGTGCAGTGGTGACTCTCTTAGGCTCTGGTGCAGGAGGTGGTACAGCAGGGGTGCCAGTGATGTGAAGTGCAGTGGAGACCCTCTCTTAGGCTGCAGTGCAGGAGGTGGTGCAGCAGGGGTGCCAGTGATGTGAAGTGCACTGGTGACTCTCTTAGGCTCTGGTGCAGGAGGTGGTACCGCAGGGGTGCCAGTGATGTGAAGTGCAGTGGTGATTCTCTTAGGCTCTGGTGCAGGAAGTGGTACAGCAGTGGTGCCAGTGATGTGAAGTGCAGTGGTGACTCTCTCTCTTAGGCAGTGGTGCAGGAAGTGGTACAGCAGGGGTGCCAGTGATGTGAAGTGCAGTGGTGACTCTCTTTTAGGCAGTGGTGCAGGAAGTGGTACCGCAGGGGTGCCAGTGATGTGAAGTGCAGTGGCGACTCTCTCTTAGGCTCTTCTGCAGGAGGTGGGGGTGCCAGTGATGTGAAGTGCAGTGGTGATCCTCTCTTAGGCTCTGGTGCAGGAGGTGGTACAGCAGGGGTGCCAGTGATGTGAAGTGCAGTGGTGACTCTCTCTCTTAGGCAGTGGTGCAGGAAGTGGTACAGCAGGGGTGCCAGTGATGTGAAGTGCAGTGGTGACCCTCCCTTAGGCTCTTCTGCAGGAGGTGGTACCGCAGGGGTGCCACTGATGTGAAGTGCAGTGGTGACTCTCTTTTAGGCAGTGTTGCAGGAGGTGGTACCGCAGGGGTGCAAGTGATGTGAAGTGCAGTGGCGACCCTCTCTTAGGCTCTGGTGCAGGAAGTGGTACAGCAGTGGTGCCAGTGATGTGAAGTGCAGTGGTGACTCTCTCTCTTAGGCAGTGGTGCAGGAAGTGGTACAGCAGGGGTGCCAGTGATGTGAAGTGCAGTGGTGACCCTCCCTTAGGCTCTGGTGCAGGAGGTGGTACAGCAGGGGTGCCAGTGATGTGAAGTGCAGTGGTGACTCTCTCTTAGGCAGTGTTGCAGGAGGTGGTACAGCAGGGGTGCCAGTGATGTGAAGTGCAGTGGTGACTCTTTCTTAGGCTCTGGTGCAGGAGGTGGTACAGCAGGGGTGCCAGTGATGTGAAGTGCAGTGGTGACTCTCTTAGGCAGCGGTGCAGGAGGTGGTACCGCAGGGGTGCCAGTGATGTGAAGTGCAGTGGTGACTCTCTCTTAGGCTCTGGTGCAGGAGGTGGTGCAGCAGGGGTGCCAGTGATGTGAAGTGCAGTGGTGACCCTCTCTTAAGCTCTGGTGCAGGAGGTGGTACAGCAGGGGTGCCAGTGGTGTGAAGTGCACTGGTGACTCTCTTAGGCTCTGGTGCAGGAGGTGGTACAGCAGGGGTGCCAGTGATGTGAAGTGCAGTGGTGACTCTCTCTTAGGCTCTGGTGTAGGTTGTGGTACCGCAGGGGTGCCAGTGATGTGAAGTGCAGTGGTGACTCTCTCTTAGGCAGTGTTGCAGGAGGTGGTACAGCAGGGGTGCCAGTGATGTGAAGTGCAGTGGTGACTCTCTCTTAGGCTCTGGTGCAGGAGGTGGTACAGCAGGGGTGCCAGTGATGTGAAGTGCAGTGGTGACCCTCTCTTAGGCTCTTCTGCAGGAGGTGGTACCGCAGGGGTGCCACTGATGTGAAGTGCAGTGGCGACCCTCTCTTAGGCTGCAGTGCAGGAGGTGGTGCAGCAGGGGTGCCAGTGATGTGAAGTGCACTGGTGACTCTCTTAGGCTCTGGTGCAGGAGGTGGTACCGCAGGGGTGCCAGTGATGTGAAGTGCAGTGGTGACTCTCTTAGGCTCTGGTGCAGGAAGTGGTACAGCAGTGGTGCCAGTGATGTGAAGTGCAGTGGTGACTCTCTCTCTTAGGCAGTGGTGCAGGAAGTGGTACAGCAGGGGTGCCAGTGATGTGAAGTGCAGTGGTGACTCTCTTTTAGGCAGTGGTGCAGGAAGTGGTACCGCAGGGGTGCCAGTGATGTGAAGTGCAGTGGCGACTCTCTCTTAGGCTCTGGTGCAGGAGGTGGTACAGCAGGGGTGCCAGTGATGTGAAGTGCAGTGGTGACCCTCCCTTAGGCTCTGGTGCAGGAGGTGGTACAGCAGGGGTGCCAGTGATGTGAAGTGCAGTGGTGACTCTCTCTTAGGCAGTGTTGCAGGAGGTGGTACAGCAGGGGTGCCAGTGATGTGAAGTGCAGTGGTGACTCTTTCTTAGGCTCTGGTGCAGGAGGTGGTACAGCAGGGGTGCCAGTAATGTGAAGTGCAGTGGTGACTCTCTTAGGCAGCGGTGCAGGAGGTGGTACCGCAGGGGTGCCAGTGATGTGAAGTGCAGTGGTGACTCTCTCTTAGGCTCTGGTGCAGGAGGTGGTGCAGCAGGGGTGCCAGTGATGTGAAGTGCAGTGGTGACCCTCTCTTAAGCTCTGGTGCAGGAGGTGGTACAGCAGGGGTGCCAGTGGTGTGAAGTGCACTGGTGACTCTCTTAGGCTCTGGTGCAGGAGGTGGTACAGCAGGGGTGCCAGTGATGTGAAGTGCAGTGGTGACTCTCTCTTAGGCTCTGGTGTAGGTTGTGGTACCGCAGGGGTGCCAGTGATGTGAAGTGCAGTGGTGACTCTCTCTTAGGCAGTGTTGCAGGAGGTGGTACAGCAGGGGTGCCAGTGATGTGAAGTGCAGTGGTGACTCTCTCTTAGGCTCTGGTGCAGGAGGTGGTACAGCAGGGGTGCCAGTGATGTGAAGTGCAGTGGTGACCCTCTCTTAGGCTCTTCTGCAGGAGGTGGTACCGCAGGGGTGCCACTGATGTGAAGTGCAGTGGCGACCCTCTCTTAGGCTGCAGTGCAGGAGGTGGTGCAGCAGGGGTGCCAGTGATGTGAAGTGCACTGGTGACTCTCTTAGGCTCTGGTGCAGGAGGTGGTACCGCAGGGGTGCCAGTGATGTGAAGTGCAGTGATGACTCTCTTAGGCTCTGGTGCAGGAAGTGGTACAGCAGTGGTGCCAGTGATGTGAAGTGCAGTGGTGACTCTCTCTCTTAGGCAGTGGTGCAGGAAGTGGTACAGCAGGGGTGCCAGTGATGTGAAGTGCAGTGGTGACTCTCTTTTAGGCAGTGGTGCAGGAAGTGGTACCGCAGGGGTGCCAGTGATGTGAAGTGCAGTGGCGACTCTCTCTTAGGCTCTGGTGCAGGAGGTGGTACAGCATGGGTGCCAGTGATGTGAAGTGCAGTGGTGACTCTTTTAGGCAGTGGTGCAGGAAGTGGTACAGCAGTGGTATCAGTGATGTGAAGTGCAGTAGTGACTCTCTCTCTTAGGCAGTGGTGCAGGAAGTGGTACAGCAGGGGTGCCAGTGATGTGAAGTGCAGTGGTGACCCTCCCTTAGGCTGTTCTGCAGGAGGTGGTACCGCAGGGGTGCCACTGATGTGAAGTGCAGTGGTGACTCTCTCTTAGGCAGTGTTGCAGGAGGTGGTACCGCAGGGGTGCAAGTGATGTGAAGTGCAGTGGTGACTCTCTTAGGCTCTGGTGCAGGAGGTGGTACAGCAGGGGTGCCAGTGATGTGAAGTGCAGTGGCGACCCTCTCTTAGGCTGCAGTGCAGGAGGTGGTGCAGCAGGGGTGCCAGTGATGTGAAGTGCACTGGTGACTCTCTTAGGCTCTGGTGCAGGAGGTGGTACCGCAGGGGTGCCAGTGATGTGAAGTGCAGTGGTGACCCTCTCTTAGGCTCTGGTGCAGGAGGTGGTACAGCAGGGGTGCCAGTGATGTGAAGTGCAGTGGTGACCCTTTTAGGCAGTGGTGCAGGAAGTGGTACAGCAGTGGTGGCAGTGATGTGAAGTGCAGTGGTGACTCTCTCTCTTAGGCAGTGGTGCAGGAAGTGGTACAGCAGGGGTGCCAGTGATGTGAAGTGCAGTGGTGACCCTCCCTTAGGCTCTTCTGCAGGAGGTGGTACCGCAGGGGTGCCACTGATGTGAAGTGCAGTGGTGACTCTCTCTTAGGCAGAGTTGCAGGAGGTGGTACTGCAGGGGTGCAAGTGATGTGAAGTGCAGTGGTGACTCTCTTAGGCTCTGGTGCAGGAGGTGGTACAGCAGGGGTGCCAGTGATGTGAAGTGCAGTGGCGACCCTCTCTTAGGCTGTGGTGCAGGAGGTGGTGCAGCAGGGGTGCCAGTGATGTGAAGTGCACTGGTGACTCTCTTAGGCTCTGGTGCAGGAGGTGGTACCGCAGGGGTACCAGTGATGTGAAGTGCAGTGGTGACTCTCTTAGGCTCTGGTGCAGGAAGTGGTACAGCAGTGGTGCCAGTGATGTGAAGTGCAGTGGTGACTCTCTCTCTTAGGCAGTGGTGCAGGAAGTGGTACAGCAGGGGTGCCAGTGATGTGAAGTGCAGTGGTGACCCTCCCTTAGGCTCTGGTGCAGGAGGTGGTACCGCAGTGGTGCCAGTGATGTGAAGTGCAGTGGTGACTCTCTCTTAGGCAGTGTTGCAGGAGGTGGTACAGCAGGGGTGCCAGTGATGTGAAGTGCAGTGGTGACTCTTTCTTAGGCTCTGGTGCAGGAGGTGGTACAGCAGGGTTGCCAGTGATGTGAAGTGCAGTGGTGACTCTCTCTTAGGTTCTGGTGCAGGAGGTGGTACCGCAGGGGTGACAGTGATGTGAAGTGCAGTGGCGACTCTCTCTTAGGCAGTGGTGCAGGAGGTGGTACCTCAGGGCTGTCGGTAAAGTGCAGCTCACTCCTGGCTGGCTCCCATTCCTGGCACCAGGGCTTGGACACTGCTGGACCAGTGGAGTCTGCTGCCCTCTGCTGGGCTCCCTGAGCCGCTGCACTGCCGCAGCCTCAGTAGCAGTGTGCAAGGCTGAGCTTGGAGCGGCGCTCCCTCTGGTGGTCACTGGGAGAAGAGCACCGCGTCGGAGAAGAGCCCTGCGGTCCTGCTGGACTGGCAGCTGTGCAGGGTCTGCCATGAGGAGAGGGAGGGAGCTGTGCGTGGTCTACCTGGAGGAGAGGGAGGGAGCTGTGCATGGTCTGCCAGGCGGGGAGCTGTGCATGGTGTACCTGGAGGGGAGGCGGGAGCTGTGCATGGTCTACCTGGAGGGGAGGGAGGGAGCTGTGCGTGGTCTGCCAGGAGGAGAGGGAGGGAGCTGTGCGTGGTCTGCCAGGAGGAGAGGGAGGGAGCTGTGCGTGGTCTACCTGGAGGAGAGGGAGGGAGCTGTGCATGGTCTACCTGGAGGGGAGGCGGGGAGCTGTGCATGGTCTACCTGGAGGGGAGGGAGGGAGCTGTGCGTGGTCTGCCAGGAGGAGAGGGAGGGAGCTGTGCATGGTCTGCCAGGAGGAGAGGGAGGGAGCTGTGCGTGGTGTACCTGGAGGAGAGGGAGGGAGCTGTGCGTGGTCTACCTGGAGGAGAGGAAGGCAGGGAGCTGTGCATGGTGTACCTGGATGTGAGGCTGGGAGCTGTGCATGGTCTACATGGAGGAGAGGGAGGGAGCTGTGCATGGTCTGCCAGGAGGAGAGGGAGGGAGCTGTGCGTGGTGTACCTGGAGGAGAGGGAGGGAGCTGTGCGTGGTCTACCTGGAGGGGAGGTGGGGAGCTGTGCGTGGTCTACCTGGAGGGGAGGCGGGGAGCTGTGCATGGTCTACCTGGAGGGGAGGGGGGAGCTGTGCATGGTCTACCTGGAGGAGAGGGAGGGAGCTGTGCATTGTCTACCTGGAGGGGAGGCAGTGAGCTGTGCGTGGTCTGCCTGGACGGGAGGCGGGGACCTGTGCGTGGTGTACCTGGAGAGGGAGGCGGGGAGCTGTGCATGGTGTACCTGGAGAGGGAGGCGGGGAGCTGTGCATGGTCTACCTGGAGGGGAGGGAGTGAGCTGTGCATGGTCTACCTGGAGGGGAGGCAGGGAGCTGTGCATGGTCTGCCTGGAGGAGAGCTGTGCATGGTCTACCCGGAGGGGAGGGATGGAGCTGTGCATGGACTACCTAGAGGGGAGGCAGGGAGCTGTGCGTGGTGTACATGGAGGGGAGGCAGGGAGCTGTGCATGGCCTGCCTGGAGGGGAGGCGGGGTGCTGTGCATGGTCTACCCGGAGGGGAGGGAGAGAGCTGTGCATGGTCTACCTGGAGGGGAGGCGGGGATCTGTGCATGGTCTACCCGGAGGGGAGAGATGGAGCTGTGATTGGTCTACCTAGAGGGGAGGCAGGGAGCTCTGGGTGGTCTACCTAGAGGGGAGGCGGGGAGCTGTGCATGGTGTACCTGGAGGGGAGGCAGGGAGCTGTGCATGGTCTACATGGAGGAGAGGGAGGGAGCTGTGCGTGGTGTACCTGGAGGGGAGACGGGGAGCTGTGCATGGTGTACCTGGAGGGAAGACGGGGAGCTGTGCATGGTGTACCCGGAGGGGAGGAAGGGAGCTGTGTATGGTTTACCTAGACGGGAGGCAGGGAGCTGCACGTGGTGTACCTGGAGGGGAGGCAGGGAGCTGTGCGTGGTCTGTCTAGGGGGGGAGGCAGGGAACTGTGCGTGGTCTGCCTGGGGGGTAGGCAGGGAACTGTGCGTGGTGTACCCAGAGGGGAAGCAGGGAGCTGTGCATTGGTGTACCTGGAGGTTAGGCAGGGAGCTGTGCATGGTCTGCCTGGAGGGAGGGGAGGCAGGGAGCTGTGCATGGTCTACGGGGAGGGGAGGCAGGGAGCTGTGCATGGTCTTCCTAGAGGGGAGGCGGGGAACTGTGCATGGTCTACCTGGAGGGGAGGCAGAGAGCTGTGCATGGTCTGCCTGGAGGGGGGAGCTGTGCATGGTCTACCTGGAGGAGAGGGAGACAGGGAGCTGGGCATGGTCTACCTGGAGGGGAGGCAGGGAGATGTGCATGGTCTTCCTAGAGGGGAGGCGGGGAACTGTGCATGGTCTACCTGGAGGGGAGGCAGGGAGCTGTGCGCATGGTCTGCCTGGAGGGGAGGCAGAGAGCTGTGCATGGTCTACCTGGAGGGTAGTCAGGGAACTGTGCATGGTCTACCTGGAAGGGAGGAAGGCAGGGAGCTGTGCATGGGCTGCCTGGAGGAGAGGAAGGCAGGGAGCTGTGCATGGGCTGCCTGGAGGGGAGGCAGGGAGCTGTGCATGGTGTACCTGGAGGGGAGGTGGGCGCGGGGATCTGTGCAGGGTCTGCCTGGAGGAGAGGCAGGGATCTGTGCAGGGTCTGCCTGGAGGGGAGGCAGGGAGCTGTGCAGAGTCTACCTGGAGGAGAGGCGGGGATCTGTGCATGGCCTACCTGGAGGGGAGGCAGGGAGCTGTGCATGGCCTACCTGGAGGGGAGGCAGAGAGCTGTGCATGGTCTACCTGGAGGAGGGGCAGAGAACTGTGCATGGTCTACCTGGAGGAGAGGGAGGGAGGAAGCTGTGCATGGTCTGCCTGGAGGAGAGGTGGGATCTGTGCAGGGTCTGCCTGGAAGGGAGGCAGGGAGATGTGCATGGTCTGCTGGAGGAGAGGCGGGATTTGTGCAGGGTCTGCCTGGAGGGGAGGCAGGGAGTTGTGCGTGGTCTACCCGGCGGAGAGGCGGGGATCTGTGCAGGGTCTACCTGGAGGGGAGGCAGGGAGCTGTGCATGGTCTACCTGGAGGGGAGGCAGGGAGCTGTGCATGGTCTACCTGGAGGGGAAGCAGGGAGCTGTGCATGGTCTACCTGGAGGGGAGGCTGGGAGTTGTGCATGGTCTACCTGGAGGGGAGGCAGAGAGCTGTGCATGGTCTACCTGGAGGGGAGGCAGAGAACTGTGCATGGTCTACCTGGAGGAGAGGGAGGGAGGAAGCTGTGCATGGTCTGCCTGGAGGAGAGGCGGGATCTGTGCAGGGTCTGCCTGGAGGGGAGGCAGGGAGCTGTGCATGGTCTGCCTGGAGGAGAGGCGGGATCTGTGCAGGGTCTGCCT
Source organism: Pleurodeles waltl (assembly GCF_031143425.1). NCBI lineage: Eukaryota > Metazoa > Chordata > Amphibia > Caudata > Salamandridae > Pleurodeles > Pleurodeles waltl. Next base: position 1,709,853,229 of record NC_090445.1, on the reverse strand, counting down.
GGAGGGGAGGCAGGGAGCTGTGCGTGGTCTACCCGGCGGAGAGGCGGGGATCTGTGCAGGGTCTACCTGGAGGGGAGGCAGGGAGCTGTGCATGGTCTACCTGGAGGGGAGGCAGGGATCTGTGCATGGTCTACCTGGAGGGGAGGCGGGGATCTGTGCATGGTCTACCTGGAGGGGAGGCAGGGAGCTGTGCATGGTCTGCCTGGAGGGGAGGCAGAGAGCTGTGCATGGTCTGCCTGGAGGGGAGGGGGGAGCTGTGCATGGTCTACCTGGAGGGGAGACGGGGAGCTGTGCATGGTCTACCTGGAGGGGAGACGGGGAGCTGTGCATGGTCTACCTGGAGGGGAGACGGGCAGCTGTGCATGGTCTACCTGGAGGGGAGGCAGGGAGCTGTGCATGGTCTACCTGGAGGGGAGGCAGGGAGCTGTGCATGGTCTACCTGGAGGGGAGGCAGGGAGCTGTGCATGGTCTACCGGGAGGGGAGGCAGAGAGCTGTGCATGGTCTACCGGGAGGGGAGGCAGAGAGCTGTGCATGGTCTGCCTAGAGGGGAGGGAGGGAGCTGTCCATGGTCTACCTGGAGGAGAGGCAGGGAGCTGTGCATGGTCTACCTGGAGGGGAGGCAGTGAGCTGTGCATGGTCTGCATGGAGGGGAAGGAGGGGGCTGTGCATGGTCTACCTGCAGGGGAGGCAGAGAGCTGTGCATGGTGTGCCTAGAGGGGAGGGAGGGGGCTGTGCATGGTCTACCTGGAGGAGAGGCATAGAGCTGTCCATGGTCTACCTGGAGGAGAGGCAGGGAGCTGTGCATGGTCTACGTGGAGGGGAGGCAGTGAGCTGTGCATGGTCTGCCTGGAGGGGAAGGAGGGGGCTGTGCATGGTCTACCTGCAGTGGAGGCAGAAAGCTGTGCATGGTCTGCCTGGAGCAGAGTCAGGGGGCTGTGTATGGCTACCCGGAGGAAGGCCATCAGTGCATTGGAAGAGGGAGGTTGAGGGCTGAGGAGGGCCGCCAGTGTCTGGCAGGGAGAGGCAGGGAGCTGTGCATGGTCTGCCTGGAGGAGAGACAGGCGGCTGAGAGGTTGTGCCCGGAGCAAGGGGGGGTGGCACCGGTGACTGGGAAGGGAGATGCAGAGGGCTGAGGAGGGCCAGCAGTGCCTTGAGAAAGGGAGAGACAGAGGGACTGAGTAGGGCTACCAGTGCCTGGGGGAGAGAGGAAGTGGGCTGAGGTGGTCCGCCGGTGCCTTGGGGGAGAGAGGCAGAGGGCCGAGAAGCGCAGCCAGCGCCTGGGGAGAGAGAGGCTGACGAGGCCACCAGTGCCTGAGGAGAGAGAGGCAGTGGGCTGAGGGGTCGCCAGTGCCTGGAGAGAGAGAGGCAGGGGGCGGTGCACGGTCTGCCCGGAGGAGGGGCCACCAGTGCCTGTGGAGAGAGAGGCAGGGGGCTGAGGAGGGCCTCCAGTGCCTTTGGAGGGAGAGGCAGAGGGCTGAGGAGGGCCTCCAGTGCCTGTGGAGAGAGAGGCAGGGGCGGTCCATGGTCTGCCCGGAGGAGGGCCGCCAGTGCCTGTGGAGAGAGAGGCAGGGGGATGTACAATGTCTGTCCGGAGGAGGGCCACCAGTGCCTGTGGAGGGAGAGGCAGCGGGCTGAGGAGGGCCTCCAGTGCCTGTGGAGAGAGGCAGGGGGTTGAGGAGGGCCACCAGTGCCCGTGGAGAGAGAGGCAGGGGGTTGAGGAGGGCCACCAGTGCCTGTGGAGAGAGAGGCAGGGGGCTGAAGAGGGCCTCCAGTGCCTGTGGAGGGAGAGGCAGCGGGCTGAGGAGGGCCTCCAGTGCCTGTGGAGGGAGAGGCAGCGGGCTGAGGAGGGCCTCCAGTGCCTGTGGAGGGAGAGGCAGCGGGCTGAGGAGGGCCTCCAGTGCCTGTGGAGGGAGAGGCAGCGGGCTGAGGAGGGCCTCCAGTGCCTGTGGAGAGAGAGGCAGGGGGATGTGCATGGTCTGTCCGGAGGAGGGCCACCAGTGCCTGTGGAGAGAGAGGCAGGGGGTTGAGGAGGGCCTCCAGTGCCTGGGGAGAGAGGCAGCGGGCTGAGGAGGGCCACCAGTGCCTGGGAGAGCGAGGCAGGGGCTGAGGAGGGCCACCAGTGCCTGGGAGAGCGAGGCAGGGGCTGAGGAGGGCCACCAGTGCCTGGGGAGAGAGAGGGAGGGGGGATGTGCATGGTCTATCTGGAGGAGGGCCACCAGTGCCTGTGGAGAGAGAGGCAGGAGGTTGAGGAGGGCCTTCAGTGCCTGTGGAGAGAGAGGCAGGGGGGCTGAGGAGGGCCTCCAGTGCTTGGGGAGAGAAAGGTAGGGAAATGGCATGGTCTGTCCGGGGGCCACCGGTGCCTGTGGAGAGAGAGGCAGGGGGTTGAGGAGGGCCACCAGTGCCTGGGAGAGAGAGGCAGCGGTATTAGGGACGCAAGTGCTTAGGGGGAGAGAAGCAGAGGGCTGAGGAGGGCCACCAGTGCCTGTGGAGAGAGAGGCAGGGGGATGTACATGGTCTGTCCGGAGGAGGGCCACCAGTGCCTGTGGAGGGAGAGGCAGCGGGCTGAGGAGGGCCTCCAGTGCCTGTGGAGAGAGGCAGGGGGTTGAGGAGTGCCACCAGTGCCTGTGGAGAGAGAGGCAGGGGGCTGAGGAGGGCCTCCAGTGCCTGTGGAGGGAGAGGCAGCGGGCTGAGGAGGGCCTCCAGTGCCTGTGGAGGGAGAGGCAGCGGGCTGAGGAGGGCCTCCAGTGCCTGTGGAAAGAGAGGCAGGGGGCTGTGCATGGTCTGTCCGGAGGAGGGCCACCAGTGCCTGTGGAGAGAGAGGCAGGGGGTTGAGGAGGGCCTCCAGTGCCTGGGGAGAGAGGCAGCGGGCTGAGGAGGGCCACCAGTGCCTGGGAGAGCGAGGCAGGGGCTGAGGAGGGCCACCAGTGCCTGGGGAGAGAGAGGGAGGGGGATGTGCATGGTCTATCTGGAGGAGGGCCACCAGTGCCTGTGGAGAGAGAGGCAGGAGGTTGAGGAGGGCCTTCAGTGCCTGTGGAGAGAGAGGCAGGGTGGCTGAGGAGGGCCTCCAGTGCTTGGGGAGAGAAAGGGAGGGGAATGGCATGGTCTGTCCGGGGGCCACCAGTGCCTGTGGAGAGAGAGGCAGGAGGTTGAGGAGGGCCTTCAGTGCCTGTGGAGAGAGAGGCAGGGGGGCTGAGGAGGGCCTCCAGTGCTTGGGGAGAGAAAGGGAGGGGAATGGCATGGTCTGTCCGGGGGCCACCGGTGCCTGTGGAGAGAGAGGCAGGGGGTTGAGGAGGGCCACCAGTGCCTGGGAGAGAGAGGCAGCGGTATTAGGGCCGCAAGTGCTTAGGGAGAGAGAAGCAGAGGGCTGAGGAGGGCCACCAGTGCCTGCAGAGAGAGAGGCAGGGGGCTGAGGAGGGCCTCCAGTGCCTGTGGAGAGAGAGGCATGGGGCGGTGCATGGTCTGCCCGGAGGAGGGCCACCAGTGCCTGTGGAGATAGAGGCAGCGGGATTAGGGCCGCCAGTGCCTGTGGAGAGAGAGGCAGTGGGCTGAGGAGGGCCTCCAGTGCCTGTGGAGAGAGAGGCAGCGGGCTGAGGAGGGCCTCCAGTGCCTGTGGAGAGAGAGGCAGCGGGCTGAGGAGGGCTCCAGTGCCCGTGGAGAGAGAGGCAGGGGGGCTGTGTATGGTCTGCCCGGAGGAGGGGCACCAGTGCCTGGGAGAGCGAGGCAGGGGCTGAGGAGGGCCTGAGGAGGGCCTCCAGTGCCTGTGGAGAGAGAGGCAGGGGGTTGAGGAGGGCCTCCAGTGCCTGTGGAGAGAGAGGCAGGGGGCGGTGCATGGTCTGCCCGGAGGAGGGGCACCAGTGCCTGTGGAGAGAGAGGCAGGGGGAAGTGCATGGTCTGCCCGGAGGAGGGCCACCAGTGCCTGTGGAGGGAGAGGCAGGGGGCTGAGGAGGGCCACCAGTGCCTGTGGAGAGAGAGGCAGGGGGCGGTGCATGGTCTGCCCGGAGGAGGGCCACCAGTGCCTGTGGAGAGAGAGAGAGAGGCAGGGGGCTGAGGAGGGCCACCAGTGCCTGGGGAGAGAGAGGGAGGGGGATGTGCATGGTCTATCTGGAGGAGGGCCACCAGTGCCTGTGGAGAGAGAAGCAGGAGGTTGAGGAGGGCCTTCAGTGCCTGTGGAGAGAGAGGCAGGGGGGCTGAGGAGGGCCTCCAGTGCTTGGGGAGAGAAAGGGAGGGGAATGGCATGGTCTGTCCGGGGGCCACCGGTGCCTGTGGAGAGAGAGGCAGGGGGTTGAGGAGGGCCACCAGTGCCTGGGAGAGAGAGGCAGCGGTATTAGGGCCGCAAGTGCTTAGGGAGAGAGAAGCAGAGGGCTGAGGAGGGCCACCAGTGCCTGCAGAGAGAGATGCAGGGGGCTGAGGAGGGCCTCCAGTGCCTGTGGAGAGAGAGAGGCATGGGGCGGTGCATGGTCTGCCCGGAGGAGGGCCACCAGTGCCTGTGGAGATAGAGGCAGCGGGATTAGGGCCGCCAGTGCCTGTGGAGAGAGAAGCAGTGGGCTGAGGAGGGCCTCCAGTGCCTGTGGAGAGAGAGGCAGCGGGCTGAGGAGGGCCTCCAGTGCCTGTGGAAAGAGAGGCAGCGGGCTGAGGAGGGCCTCCAGTGCCTGTGGAGAGAGAGGCAGCGGGCTGAGGAGGGCCTCCAGTGCCCGTGGAGAGAGAGGCAGGGGGGCTGTGTATGGTCTGCCCGGAGGAGGGGCACCAGTGCCTGTGAGAGCGAGGCAGGGGCTGAGGAGGGCCTCCAGTGCCTGTGGAGAGAGAGGCAGGGGGTTGAGGAGGGCCTCCAGTGCCTGTGGAGAGAGAGAGGCAGGGGGCGGTGCATGGTCTGCCCGGAGGAGGGGCACCAGTGCCTGTGGAGAGAGAGGCGGGGGGCAGTGCATGGTCTGCCCGGAGGAGGGCCACCAGTGCCTGTGGAGGGAGAGGCAGGGGGCTGAGGAGGGCCACCAGTGCCTGTGGAGAGAGAGGCAGGGGGCGGTGCATGGTCTGCCCGGAGGAGGGCCACCAGTGCCTGTGGAGAGAGAGAGGCAGGGGGCTGAGGAGGGCCTCCAGTGCCTGGAGGGGGGAGAGGCAGGGGGCTGAGGAGGGCCTCCAATGCCTGTGGAGAGAGAGAGGCAGGGGGCGGTGCATGGTCTGCCCGGAGGAGGGGCACAGGGTGAGGTCCCCTCCTGGTCTCCAGAGCCACCAGGCACAGAAGGACATGGGCAGTGGACACAAGAACGATAACACCAACAAGACAACAACCCCACTCGCTTCATTAAAAGAGATAATATTAACACATTCTTGTTTTGCATGTCCAGTTTTCTTCGTTGGGGCGCAGGCTCAGGGGTGCGGGGGGGGGGGGTCTTTAAAGCCTACATATTATGATAACCTACAACATGCGAGCCCGGGGGGCGGGGGCGTCAGGGGAGCTTCCATGGGGAAAGAAGGCTACAGAAGACCACAGAATCCAAACTACAGGTCCCAGAATGCACTAGGAGATAGACTGTCACATCAGAAACCCCGATAAGAGGTGGTCTTTGCTCTGACTCTTGTTCTCATGGTGTTTTTTTTTTTTATCAGCAAGTCACAGCCTCTGAGTAGTCTGCGCAGTGGGTGGCTGGGGGGGGGGGGGGGGTGCACCCCTCTTCCCCACCCCCCTAAACACCCCAGCACGACCAGGACTCAGGGGGGCAGAGTCAGGGTAGAGAGGGGAGAGTAGGAATGGATGGGGTGGGGGCGCCCATGGCCCTGGGGCATAAAGTGTATTTTCCCTTCATACTCTCGTTTCTAAGCACTACTCTGTTTTCTAATCTGACAAAGCTCAATATTTCGACCCCAGAAGGAGAAAGGTTTAGTCGGCTCGGCTGGGATCGACTTGTGACCTGGAGGGTGACAGATGTCAGGAGAGAGCGCTTAAATCACTGGACCCAGCGCACGAACACGGGTTACTTTACAGTCAGGCTCATACATCCCTCCCAGCCACCAAGGGGTTAAGTTAACTCTTAGGTGACCTGCAATCCTGTGTCAGTAAACTCTCTCCTGCTCAGAACCGTGAGGCTGCCCTGCCACCTAGTGGCCGAGTGAAGGGGGGCCGATGGATCTGGACAGCATGTAATCCAGCCAGGGTCGTCTCCCTGCTGCAGCTGCACCCAGGGTAGCCACAGTCAGTAAGACTGGGGGGGGACTAGGGCGAGCTTCAGATCTCCCAACCACCAGGTTGACATATAATGCTAAAATACATTCTAGGGGGTCAGAGTGCATGAGAGGGGTTAAAGGGCAGCTGACAAGGAGAGAAGTGCAGATTGGCAGGAGTACTGTCTGAGGGAAGGCCAGCATTCTGTAAAATAAGCAACATTTTGAGAACGAGAGAATTTATGTGCATGTGTGTGTGTTTTTGTCAGTGTATGCATGTGTGTCTTTTTGTCAGTATGTGTGTGTTTTTGCTGGGGTGTGTGCGTGTGTATTTTTGCCAGTGTGTGCCTGTGTGTGTTCGTGTGTTTGTCAGTGTGTGTGCGTATTTTTGTCAGTGTGTGTGCATGTGTGTGTTTTTGTCAGTGTGTGTGCATGTGTGTGTTTTTGTCAGTGTGTGTGTGCATGTGTGTGTTTTCGTCAGTGTATGTGTGTGTATTTTTGTCGGAGTGTGTGTGCGTGTGTGCATGTGTGTGCGTGTGTGCATGTGTGTGCTTTGGTCGGTCTGTAAATGTGCATGTGTGTTTGTCAGTGTGTGTGTGTTTTTTGTCAGTGTGTGTGCATGTGTGTGCTTTTGTCAGTGTGTGTGTGTGTGTGTGTGTGTGTGTGTGTGAGAGTTTTTGTCAGAGTGTGTGTGTGTGTGTGTGTTTTTGTCAGTGTGTGTGCAAAAATCCCAGGTGAAATCCAAAAGACACCTCACCATACGCGACTGAATGCACCTGTACCCAAGTATTCATCAGAAAATACAAATGTTAGGGGGTGTGACATCCCAAGCAACTCCCGAAGCTAGACGCCTGACCAACAGGGAATTAGGGTTCAGAATATGACAGTCTTGGGGTTCTGTTTGAAAGTAACGGCAAGTGCTTTTGTCGTGGAACAGATGGGGGGTTCTTTAAGAGGTGATCCCCAAAGGAACAAGGCACCTCCAACCTTACACAGTCGCTGAAATAACCTCTGAACAAAAGTTTCTTGCAGATATACTGAGTCATTTTACCCGGTAGGTACTGGGCCCTGTACCTTCTACATTTCACCAAGTGACTGAGGTGTTTGAAACTATTACTTACCGGTAAACTTCATTACCCCGAGTAAGATCATCCCTGTCCCAGGGCCCGGCCTGGAGACGGACAAGTCCCACGCTAGCCCCATTTCTAGTTCAATTGCCTTCCTACACAGAGGCCCGCCCACTCACCTCCTGGAAGTGACAAGTAAGGTCTAGGATGTGCAAAATAAGGGGGGGCGCTTTGACTTGGACAGAAGAATCTTAATCAGGGTAATGAAGTTTACCGGTAAGTAATGTTTTCATTAACCCCTCAAACGAGCCTCCTCGCCTCACTAGTTAGGTATTCACAAGCTTCAGAAAAACAGCAAACATTTTGCATCGATCAAATGCTGTAGTCACAATTTTTTTGGGGTTTTAATATTTCATTGCCGGTTTAACCACAACTGATTCGATTATCAGAAAATTAATCTGTTACATCAAGTCTGTGATGGTTCACAAAGGTGTGATGGGAAGCGCATGTGGGTGCCCTAATAGCTCATGTGGAGATGCCCCGCCAGCCCCTGCGCAGGAAGTCAAAACTCACCTTGTAGATTGTAGCAGTGTGGCTGGCGTAACCAGATAAAGAGGAAAGGGTGGATGGATAATCGGTCCTTATAGATCCGTTACTTCATCGTCCTCCCGGAGGCCTCTACCGGCTGCCCAAGCTCCCTTGGAAGAGAAGCACGGCAGAGGAGCTAGGCACTGGGAGTCCGAGCCGTTCCAAAGGGAGCTATGGGGAAGCAGAAAGACACATCTGTGAAGGGGAAGCCTCCTGCAGATCTCTGTGAATGCAGAACCTCCAGAAGAGGGGTCAGCTGTGAGGCCAGAGGCCGCTCCTTGGAGACGGTTAACTACTTGGATGACGCATCCCGTACACTAACTTCTGAAACAGTCTTGGATGCAGGAAGAGCGGGAGAAGTGGAACAGACATAACAATGTGCAGATGTAGGGGGTACTCGAGAAACCCGACTTACCCCATGGACTGTTCAAGGAACAACTGATGTGGAAGCCTTCTCCCTCTGTCATATTGTCAGGGGTCATTATCGTAGAAAGAGAACATTGATGGGTGGGTCCTGGGCAGGTTGTTGGGCTAATGCATGCCCGATGGATGCCAGAAGTTTGCATTATCACGAGAGCCTCTACTGCTGCACGGTTACAGGACGTTCTTTCCGGGCTCCACAGCAGAGGTGCAGGTGGCAATGAAACAAGAAAACTGTTTGACTGAGGAGGGTACAATGTAAGGCAAATACCTTCAATATGGAATGCTTCAGCCAGCAGAAGCAAACATCTTCCAGGATCCAGGAGGTAGTTCATTTATTTTTTTCATTTATTTACTGTACAGATCTCCCAGAGGTGCCATGGTGGACTTTTCCTGCTATGAACAGCAGAAGCCCCCCCCCCCAGCTTCATTCCATTACAAGTGCAAGATGGAGGGGCCATATCTTAGCCCTCCCTCTCAACGGTCCCCAAGAGTTAGTGCCTTACTCATGAACAAGTTGCGCCTCTTTTGCACCACGCGATGGGGTGCAAGAGAAATGCAACTACAAAATGTGATTTATCATTACTCTTAAGTTTTCAAGCCACTCAGGGCCATGCAGGGTGGCCTTGCGCGGCCCCGAGTGGCTTGATAAATCCATAGTAATGCAACGCAGTGCAAACTGTGCTGTGCTACTCTGCCCCAGGGAGGCGTTCCATGGGTGTTCGCATGCACCATCCATAGATTGTGATGCATTCTGCAGCACACACAGCAAGAGGAAAATGACTGAAGGGATTGTTCCTGGTGTTTCCACGTCACGTGGTGCAGCGCAGTAGGTGACTTGCTGCATTGCGTCACAAGTTCACAAATAAGCCCCACAATGTCTCCCCATAATGTAAGTGAAATTGGACCATGGCGATGAGTGAACTGCACTAGGGTGGCTTCTGGGCCCTCGCTGCGGTGGAAGATGCAGAGTGTCACACTCATGTCCCAGCACCTCAACCTCACCATAAGAACATTCAGAGCCTGTAGGAAAATGCTACTGCTGGCATGGTCACCCCCTCACGTTTTGCCTAGTGTTGATGCCACCTTTGATTGGAAGTGTGTTGGGACCCTGCCAACCAGGCCCCAGCACCAGAGTTCTTTCCCTAAACTGTACCTTTGTCTCCACAATTGGCACATCCCTGGTACACAGATAAGACCCTTGTAAAAGGTACCCCTGGTACCAAGGGCCCTGTGGCCAGGAAAGGTCTCTAAGGGCTACAGCATGTATTATGCCACCCTGGAGACCCCTCACTCAGCTCATGCACAATGCCTCACAGCTGGTGTGTGCTGGTGGGGAGAAAAGACAAAGTCGACATGGCACTCCCCTCAGAGTGCCATGCCCACTACCTACTGCCTGTGGCATAGGTAAGTCACCCCACTAACAGGCCTTACAGTCCTAAGGCAGGGTGCACTATACCACAGGGGAGGGCATAGCTGCATGAGCACTATGCCTCTACAGGGTCTAAGTCAATTCTTAGACATTGTAAGTGCAAGGTAACTATATTGAGTATATGGTCTGGGAGTTTGTCACTACGACCATAATGGCTACACTAAATACTGTGAAGTTTGGTATCAGACTCCGCAGCACAATAAACGGACACTGATGCTAGTGTGGGATTTATTGAAAAATGCACACAGATGGCATCTTAGAGATGCCCCCTGTATACCAGTCCAAGTACTAGTGCAAGGCTGACCGGTCTGTGCCAGCCTGCCACTCCTAGACCAGTTTCTGCCCCCTTGGGGTGAGAGCCTTTATGCACACTGTGGTCAGAAACAAAGCCTGTCCTGGGTGGAGGTGCTTCACCCCCCCCCCCGCAGGACCTGTAATTCCTGGCGGTGAGCCTCAAAGGCTCAGGCCTGGTGTTACAGTGCCGCAGGGCACTCTAAACAGTGGAGATGCCCACCCCCCCAGACGAGCCCCCAATTTTGGCAGCAAGTCCAGAGGGATAATGAGAAAAACAAGGACGAGTCACCCTCTCAGTCAAGACCACGCCTAAGGTGTCCAGAGCTGAAATGACACCCTCCTTGAGAAATCCTCCATCTTGCTTTGGAAGATTAGGACCAATAGGGATGGGATGTGTCCCCCTCCCCAGAGGGAGTGGGCACAAGGAGGGTATAGCCACCCTCAGGGACAGTAGCCATTGGCTACTGCCCCTGACCCTAACACACCCCTAAATTTAGTATTTAGGGGCGACCCTGAACCAAGCTTTTCACATTCCTGACGACCTCAAGAAAGAAGAAGGACTGCTGAGCTGAAAACCCCACAGAGTAGAGAAGGGGACAACAATTGACTCAGTCCAAGCCCTACCGGCCCTTCTCCTGCTTCAAAAAGCTGCAGAAGAAGAAGCAACACGTTCTGGAGGACCATCGACCCCTGAAAAGCCTCCAGGGGACTGCCTGCATCACCGAGCACCAAGAAACTCCTGTGGACAGCAGACCTGTCCAACAAGAAGACAGAGAAACCATCTTTAAAGGGACTCTCACCTTCTTTCCTGAAGCGTTAGTCCAAGCTACTCTGCACACGACACCCCTGGCCCATGTCCAGAGAAACCCACTAGCCAAGGAGGATCCTCAGGCGACTCCGACGACGTGTCCACCCTGGGCTGACCTCTCCAGAACCCCACGACGACACCTGCAGAGGGAACCCCGAAAACCTCCCTGACCGCGACTGTCCAGGACGGAGATAGCCTGCACAGGGTCCCAGTCTGCCTGGGAACGCCCAGCCAATCCTGACGCTGCTTTGAGGAGCGTCAGGATTGGCACAGGGCAGGTTGGGAGCCTGTGCCTGCAGCAAGAAGATGGAAGAGCAGAGCAGAGCGACGGCGAGGAGGGAAGTGTTTTTTTTCTTAATTAATTACATTTTTATTCCCCCCCTCCACGCGCCGCCACACCCCTTCTGCGCCCCACAAGCCGCCACTGTCTTTAAGAGAAGGCCTGAACTGATGGGGCTAGATGTGACACGGTCTGTCTGCAAGAGGTGGTCTGAACTGATGGGGGCTAGATGTTATAGGGTCTGTCTTCAAGGGGAGACCGGAACTGAGGGGGACTAGATGTGACAGGGTGTGTTTTTAAGATCCCTGAACTAATGGGGGCTACGTGTGACAGGGTCTGTCTGCAAGAGGTGGTCCAAACTGAGGGGGACTAGAAGTGACAGGGTGTGTTTTTAAGATCCCTGAACTGATGGGGCTATGTGTGACAGGGTCTGTCTGCAAGAGGTGGTCCGAACTGAGGGGGGCTAGATGTGACAGGGTGTGTTTTTAAGATCCCTGAACTGATGAGGGCTAGATGTGACAGTCATTAAGAAGGTATTTTCAGCTGCTTCTTAGGATGACACAAGTTACTTAACTGTGATAACATCTTTGCCGCTTGAGATGCTTTGTGATTCACATTCTTTGCATTAACATTGCATGAACCTTCAGGCATTGACATGATGGGTTTCTCCTTGTAATGTAAGCAAGGATCTTTAATGTCTGGTATTTTATGTTATCGACCCGCCAATCTCTCAGATTGGCATTCTCAACCCCTGATAGACTCCATCTCAAGCATGGCGCTGACCCACTCTAATTTCTTCATTCTTGGTTATTTCAACTTGTGGGCTGAAGAGTCACCCCTTCTTCCTCCTACAGAGAATTCAACAACTTCTGTAAGATTCAGGGTCTAAGTCACCTGGTCTATGGCCCAAAGCACTCCAGTGACGTAGAGCTTTATTGCTGCATGGGATGTTAAACCTCTACATCCTAAAGCAAGGCGGTGCTGGTGTTATCACTGTATGGGATGTTAACACCAGCACCGCCTTGCTTTATGATGTAGAGGTTTATCACTGTATGGGATGTTAACACCAGCACCGCCTTGCTTTAGGATGTAGAGGTTTATCACTGTATGAGTTGTTAACACTAGTACACTTTGCTTTAGGATGTAGAGGTTTATCACTGTATGGGATGTTAACACCAGCACGCTTTGCTTTAGGACGTAGAGCTTTATCGCTGTAGGGGATGTTAACACTAGCATCGCCTCACTCTAGGATGTAGAGGTTTATCACTGCATGGGATGTTAACATCAGCTAAGCCTTGATTTAGGATGTAGAGGTTTATCACAGCATGGGATGTTAACACCAGCACCACTTTGCTTTAGGATGTAGAGGTTTATCACTGCATGGGATATTATCACCAGCATTTCCTACCTTTAGGATGTAGAGGTTTATCACTGTATGGGATGTTAACACCAGGAACGCCTCGCTTTAGAATGTAGAGATTTATCGCTGCAGGGGATGTTAACACCAGCTCGGCCTTGATGTAGAGGTTTATCACTGCATGGGATGTTCAAGCCAGCACTGCCTTGGTTTAGGGTGCAGAGGTTTATCACTGTATGGGATGTTAACACCAGCACCGCCTTGCTTTAGGATGTAGAGGTTTATCACTGTATGAGATGTTAACACTAGCAAGCTTTGCTTTAGGATGTAGAGGTTTATCACTGTATGGGATGTTAACACCAGCTCTTTGCTTTAGGACGTAGAGCTTTATCGCTGTAGGGGATGTTAACACTGGCACCGCCGCACTCTAGGATGTAGAGGTTTATCATTGCATGGGATGTTAACATCAGCTAAGCCTTGATTTAGGATGTAGAGGTTTATCACTGCATGGGATGTTAAACCTCTGCATCCTAAAGCAAGGCGGTGCTGGTGTTATCACTGCATGGGATGTTAACACCAGCACAGCCTTGCTTCAGGATGCAGAGGTTTATCACAGCATGGGATGTTAACACCAGCACCGCCTTGCTTTAGGATGCAGAGGTTTATCACTGCATGAGACGTTAACACCAGCACCACTTTGCTTTAGGATGTAGAGGTTTATCACTGCATGGGATATTATCACCAGCATTTCCTACCTTTAGAATGTAGAGGTTTATCACTGTATGGGATGTTAACACCAGGAACACCTCGCTTTAGAATGTAGAGATTTATCGCTGCAGGGGATGTTAACACCAGCTCGGCCTTGATTTAGGATGTAGACGTTTATCACTGCATGGGATGTTCAAGCCAGCAGTGCGTTGGTTTAGGATGCAGAGGTTTATCACTGTATGGGATGTTAACACCAGCACCGCCTTGCTTTAGGATGTAGAGTTTTATCACTGTATGAGATGTTAACACTAGCAAGCTTTGCTTTAGGATGTAGAGGTTTATCACTGTATGGGATGTTAACACCAGCTCTTTGCTTTAGGACGTAGAGCTTTATCGCTGTAGGGGATGTTAACACTGGCACCGCCGCACTCTAGAATGTAGAGGTTTATCATTGCATGGGATGTTAACATCAGCTAAGCCTTGATTTAGGATGTAGAGGTTTATCACTGCATGGGATGTTAACACCAGCACCGCCTTGCTTTAGGATGCAGAGGTTTATCACTGCATGGGATGTTAACACCAGCTCGGCCTTGATTTAGGATGTAGACGTTTATCACTGCATGGGATGTTCAAGCTAGCACTGCCTTGGTTTAGGATGCAGAGGTTTATCACTGTATGGGATGTTAACACCAGCACCGCCTTGCTTTAGGATGTAGAGGTTTATCACTGCATGGGATATTATCACCAGCATTTCCTACCTTTAGAATGTAGAGGTTTATCACTGTATGGGATGTTAACACCAGGAACACCTTGCTTTAGAATGTAGAGATTTATCGCTGCAGGGGATGTTAACACCAGCTCGGCCTTGATTTAGGATGTAGATGTTTATCACTGTATGGGATGTTAACACCAGCACCGCCTTGCTTTAGGATGTAGAGTTTTATCACTGTATGAGATGTTAACACTAGCAAGCTTTGCTTTAGGATGTAGAGGTTTATCACTGTATGGGATGTTAACACCAGCACTGCCTTGCTTTAGGCTGTAGAGGTTTATCACTGCATGGGATGTTAATACAGCACTCCCTTGCTTTAGGATGTAGCGGTTTATCACTGCATGGGATGTTAACACCAGCACTGCCTTGCTTCAGGGTGCAGAGGTGTATCACTGTATGGGATGTTAACACCAGCACCGCTGACAGGTGAGAAGGGCATCTTACGCCCTGTGTCTGACTGGCTAGGAAGGCCTGGCACTGGGGCCTCTGGTTGTCCCAGGGCTAAGAATGATGAAATAGTCTGAGCTGTGCCCAGATATATCCTGGTAACCCCTCGGTGAGTCCATGTCGACCCACAGAATGGATGGACCTACCCAAGGCCCTCAGCTGTGACTGCCGGTAGTGCAGTAAACAGAGCTGCCCATCGTCTCTGCGTGCTGGTTGCCTTGTGGACACAACTGGTCCTAGGTTGGGAACAGAGATGTGGCACGAGGGCAGAGGGCCCCATTTAACCTTTTAGCTTCAGATGCTTTGTTGCATCTATAGCAGGCTAAGGACAGTCCTGTCACAAGTGGGATCTGCAGATGAGGAGAAGAGGTTCCCATAGGCAGGGTTAGTGGCTAAGGCAGAACTCAACAAAGGGGTACTAGTAAGTTTAAAGCGGTATAGAAAGAGCAAGCGCCTATGCAAAGGCAGCTAACTCATGTAGCTCCCTCTGGCCCAGAAATCCTGACACTTTAGTTTCAGAAGTGCTCCCATTCCAGCGGCGGACAGAAATAGTAGCACTTGATAGTGACAAGTTCTAGCAGTCCGCTGTCAATAGTGATTTATAGGGAGTGCACTTAGAGCAAACAAGAGCCCCCCGTGTGCCTCACAACATGGGCGTGCTTCTGAAGGAAGAAATGGTATAACCAGATGAGGGTGAGATTCAGCCAAAGGGTATGGAGCCATGGGGTGTATCTGGCAGAGAAGCAACACTCTAGTTCACAAAGAACGACGAAGACATCCCAGGAGTGTTGACACAAAAGTCAGTCTTTAATATCACGCCCCCAAGTGAAGAAACCCAGTTGTCAAGAAAAAATATATTTGTTAGAGGAATGGTGATCTCAGTGGTCCATAGGGAAAGGAAGACTGAGCTCCTGAAGGCATGATGAGGAGGCCTTCCGACTGAAGCAGCCTTCTGTCAGTCCCTCAGGACCTGCAGTGTGTCCTTCTCCACCCACCTTCAGAGACAGAGCGTCCTGGCACAGGATAGGGACCTCGCCACATACTGCTGGTGTAGGAAGTTGGCCCTGTATGTGCTATTTCAAAGTAAGGAATAGCATGCACAGAGTCCAAGGGTTCCCCTTAGAGGTAAGAGAGTGGCAAAAAGAGATAATACTAATGCTCTATTTTGTGGTAGTGTGGTCGAGCAGTAGGCTTATCAAAGGAGTAGTGTTCAGCATTTGTCGTACATACACACAGGCAATAAATGAGGAACACACACTCAGAGACAAATCTAGCCAATAGGTTTTGTTATAGAAAAATATATTTTCTTAGTTTATTTTAAGAACCACAGGTTCAAATTCTACATGTAATATCTCATTTGAAAGGTATTGCAGGTAAGTACTTTAGGAACTTTGAATAATCACAGTAGCATATATACTTTTTACATAAAACACAATAAGCTGTTTTAAAAGTGGACACAGTGCAATTTTCACAGTTCCTGGGGGAGGTAAAGTAATGTTAGTTTTTGCAGGTAAGTAAACCACCTACGGGGTTAAGATTGGGGTCCAAGGTAGCCCACTGTTGGGGGTTCAGAGCAACCCCAAAGTCACCACCCCAGCAGCTCAGGGCCGGTCAGGTGCAGAGTTCAAAGTGGTGCCCAAAACGCATAGGCTTCAATGGAGAGAAGGGGGTGCCCCGGTTCCAGTCTGCCAGCAGGTAAGTACCCGCGTCTTCGGAGGGCAGACCAGGGGGGTTTTGTAGGGCACCGGGGGGGACACAAGTCCACACAGAAAGTACACCCTCAGCAGCGCGGGCGCGGCCGGGTGCAGTGTGCAAACAAGCGTCGGGTTTCCAATGGGAGACCAAGGGGTCTCTTCAGCGGTGCAGACAGGCAAGGGGGGGGCTCCTCGGGGTAGCCACCACCTGGGCAAGGGAGAGGGCCTCCTGTGGGTCACTCCTGCACTGAAGTTCCGATCCTTCAGGTGCTGGGGGCTGCGGGTGCAGGGTCTTTTCCAGCCGTCGGGATTTTAGAGTCAGGCAGTCGCGGTCAGGGGGAGCCTCGGGATTCCCTCTGCAGGCGTCGCTGTGGGGGCTCAGGGGGGACAACTTTGGTTACTCACAGTCTCGGAGTCGCCGGAGGGTCCTCCCTGAGGTGTTGTTTCTCCACCAGTCGAGTCGGGGTCGCCGGGTGCAGTGTTGCAAGTCTCACGCTTCTTGCGGGGATTGCAGGGGTCTTTAAATCTGCTCCTCTGTAACAAAGTTGCAGTCTTTTTGGAACAGGTCCGCTGTCCTCGGGAGTTTCTTGTTCCTCTTGAAGCAGGGCAGTCCTCTGAGGATTCAGAGGTCGCTGGTCCTGGAGAAAGCGTCGCTGGAGCAGGTTTCTTTAGAAGGCAGGAGACAGGCCGGTAGGACTGGGGCCAAAGCAGTTGGTGTCTTCTTTCTTCTTCTGCAGGGGTTTTCAGCTCAGCAGTCTTCTTCTTCGGTAAGTTGCAGGAATCTGAATTCTTAGGTTCAGGGAAGCCCTTAAATACTAAATTTAAGGGCGTGTTTAGGTCTGGGGGGTTAGTAGCCAATGGCTACTAGCCCTGAGGGTGGGTACACCCTCTTTGTGCCTCCTCCCAAGGGGAGGGGGTCACATTCCTATCCCTATTGGGGGAATCCTCCATCTGCAAGATGGAGGATTTCTAAAAGTTAGAGTCACTTCAGCTCAGGACACCTTAGGGGCTGTCCTGACTGGCCAGTGACGACTCCTTGTTATTCTCATTATCTCCTCCGGCCTTGCCGCCAAAAGTGGAGTAGCTGGAGTGCCCTGTGGTGCTGGAACAAAGGGGGTAAGCCTTTGAGGCTCACCGCCAGGTGTTACAGCTCCTGCCTGGGGGAGGTGTTAGCATCTCCACCCAGTGCAGGCTTTGTTACAGGCCACAGAGTGACAAAGGCACTCTCCCCATGTGGCCAGCAACATGTCTCGAGTGTGGCACGCTGCTAGAACTAGTCAGCCTACACGGGTAGTTGGATTAGGTTTCAGGGGTCACCTCTAAGGTGTCCTCTGGGGTGTATTTTACAATAAAATGTACACTGGCATCAGTGTGCATTTATTGTGCTGAGAAGTTTGATACCAAACTTCCCAGTTTTCAGTGTAGCCATTATGGTGCTGTGGAGTCCGTGTTTGACAGACTCCCAGACCATATACTCTTATGGCTACCCTGCACTTACAATGTCTAAGGTTTGGCTTAGACACTGTAGGGGCACAGTGCTCATGCACTGGTGCCCTCACCTATGGTATAGTGCACCCTGCCTTAGGGCTGTAAGGCCTACTAGAGGGGTGACTTATCTATACTGCATAGGCAGTGTGAGGTTGGCATGGCACCCTGAGGGGAGTGTCATGTCGACTTACTCGTTTTGTTCTCACCAGCACACACAAGCTGGCAAGCAGTGTGTCTGTGCTGAGTGAGGGGTCCCCAGGGTGGCATAAGATATACTGCAGCCCTTAGAGACCTTCCCTGGCATCAGAGCCCTTAGTACCAGGGGTACCAGTTACAAGGGACTTACCTGGATGCCAGGGTGTGCCAATTGTGGAATCAAAAGTACAGGTTAGGGAAAGAACGCTGGGGCCTGGTTAGCAGGCCTCAGCACACTTTCAATTCAAAACATAGCATCAGCAAAGGCAAAAAGTCAGGGGGTAACCATGCCAAGGAGGCATTTCCTTACACAACCCCCCCTCCCCCAAACGAAAGAGGATGAGACTAACCTTTCCCAAGAGAGTCTTCATTTTCTAAGTGGAAGAACCTGGAAAGGCCATCTGCATTGGCATGGGCAGTCCCAGGTCTGTGTTCCACTATAAAGTCCATTCCCTGTAGGGAGATGGACCACCTCAACAGTTTTGGATTTTCACCTTTCATTTGCTTCAGCCATCTGAGAGGTCTGTGGTCAGTCTGAACTAGGAAGTGAGTACCAAAGAGGTATGGTCTCAGCTTCTTCAGGGACCAAACCACAGCAAAGGCCTCCCTCTCAATGGCACTCCAACGCTGCTCCCTGGGGAGTAACCTCCTGCTAATGAAAGCAACAGGCTGGTCAAGGCCATCATCATTTGTTTGGGACAAAACTGCCCCTATCCCATGTTCAGAGGCATCTGTCTGCACAATGAACTGCTTGGAGTAATCTGGAGCTTTTAGAACTGGTGCTGTGCACATTGCTTGTTTCAGGGTGTCAAAGGCCTGTTGGCATTCTACAGTCCAGTTTACTTTCTTGGGCATTTTCTTGGAGGTGAGCTCTGTGAGGGCTGTCACAATGGATCCATATCCCTTCACAAACCTCCTATAGTACCCAGTCAAGCCAAGGAATGCCCTGACTTGAGTCTGGGTTTTTGGAGCTGCCCAGTCCAGAATAGTCTGGATCTTAGGCTGGAGTGGCTGAACTTGGCCTCCACCTACAAGGTGTCCCAAGTAAACCACAGTTCCCTGCCCTATCTGGCATTTGGATGCCTTGATAGAGAGGCCTGCAGATTGCAGAGCCTTCAAAACCTTCTTCAGGTGGACCAGGTGATCCTGCCAGTTGGAGCTAAAGACAGCAATATCGTCAAGATAAGCTGCACTAAAGGACTCCAAGCCAGCAAGGACTTGATTCACCAACCTTTGGAAGGTGGCAGGGGCATTCTTTAAACCAAAGGGCATAACAGTGAACTGATAATGCCCATCAGGTGTGAAGAATGCTGTCTTT
Source organism: Pleurodeles waltl (assembly GCF_031143425.1). Lineage (NCBI taxonomy): Eukaryota > Metazoa > Chordata > Amphibia > Caudata > Salamandridae > Pleurodeles > Pleurodeles waltl. The sequence continues at coordinate 1,709,834,207 of NC_090445.1, read as the reverse complement.
TCTTTTGCTCCAGGTGCCATTTTGATTTGCCAGTACCCTGCTGTTAAGTCAAAGGTACTTAAGAATTTGGCAGCACCTAATTTGTCTATCAGCTCATCAGCTCTAGGAATGGGATGGGCATCTGTCTTGGTGACAGAATTCAGTCCTCTGTAGTCCACACAAAACCTCATCTCTCTCTTTCCATCTTTGGTGTGAGGTTTGGGGACTAAGACCACTGGGCTAGCCCAGGGGCTGTCAGAGTGCTCAATTACTCCCAATTCCAGCATCTTGTGGACTTCCACCTTGATGCTTTCCTTAACTTGATCAGACTGTCTGAATATTTTGTTTTTGACAGGCATGCTGTCCCTGTGTCCACATCATGGGTACACAGGTGTGTCTGACCAGGGGTTAGGGAAAAGAGCTCAGCAAACTGTTGCAGGACTTTCCTACAGTCAGATTGCTGTTGGCCAGAGAGGGTGTCTGAATAGATCACTCCATCTACTGAGCCATCATTAGGGTTTGATGACAGACGATCAGGGAGAGGCTCACTCTCAGCTTCCTGATCCTCATCTGTTACCATTAACAGATTCACATCAGCCCTGTCATGGAAGAGCTTAAGGCGGTTCACATGGATCACCCTCTTGGGGCTCCTGCTTGTGCCCAGGTCCACCAGGTAGGTGACCTGACTCTTCCTCTCTAGCACTGGGTAAGGGCCACTCCATTTGTCCTGAAGTGCCCTGGGAGCCACAGGCTCCAAAACCCAGACTTTCTGCCCTGGTTGAAATTCAACCAGTGCAGCCTTTTGGTCATACCAAAACTTGGAGCAGTTGGCTGGCCTCAAGGTTTTTACTTGCCTTTTCCATGTACTCTGCCATCCTTGAGCGAAGGCCAAGTACATAGTCCACTATGTCTTGTTTAGGCTCATGAAGAGGTCTCTCCCAGCCTTCTTTCACAAAAGCTAGTGGTCCCCTTACAGGGTGGCCAAACAGAAGTTCAAAGGGTGAGAATCCTACTCCCTTCTGAGGCACCTCTCTGTAAGCGAAGAGCAGACATGGCAAGAGGACATCCCATCTCCTTTTGAGTTTTTCTGGGAGCCCCATGATCATGCCCTTTAATGTCTTGTTGAATCTCTCAACAAGGCCATTAGTTTGTGGATGATAGGGTGTAGTGAATTTATAAGTCACTCCACACTCATTCCACATGTGTTTCAGGTATGCTGACATGAAGTTGGTACCTCTGTCAGACACCACCTCCTTAGGGAAGCCCACTCTGGGAAAGATACCAATGAGGGCCTTGGCTACTGCAGGGGCAGTAGTCGACCTAAGGGGAATAGCTTCAGGATACCTAGTAGCATGATCCACTACTACTAGGATGTACATATTTCCTGAGGCTGTGGGAGGTTCAAATGGACCCACTATGTCCACACCCACTCTTTCAAAGGGGACCCCCACCACTGGAAGTGGAATGAGGGGGGCCTTTGGATGTCCACCTGTCTTACCACTGGCTTGACAGGTGGTACAGGAGACACAAAACTCCTTAACTTTCTGGGACATATTGGGCCAGTAGAAGTGGTTGACTAGTCTCTCCCACGTCTTGGTTTGTCCCAAATGCCCAGCAAGGGGAATATCATGGGCTAAGGTCAGTATGAACTCTCTGAACTCCTGAGGCACTACCACTCTCCTAGTGGCACCAGGTTTGGGATCTCTTGCCTCAGTGTACAGGAGCCCATCTTCCCAATAGACCCTATGTGTTCCAGTTTTCTTGCCATTGGACTCTTCAGCAGCTTGCTGCCTAAGGCCTTCAAGAGAGGGACAGGTTCCTTGCCCCTTACACAACTGCTCCCTTGAGGGTCCCCCTGGGCCTAAGAGCTCAACCTGGTAAGGTTCTAGCTCCATGGGCTCAGTTCCCTCAGAGGGCAGAACTTCTTCCTGCGAAGAGAGGTTCTCTTTTTGGTGTTGTGTTGCAGCTGGTTTCCCAGCTGGCTTTCCTTTTCTCTTGGTAGGCTGGGCCCTTTTTCCAGACTCCAGCTCTACTTTTTCACCCTGAGCCTTGCACTGTGCCCTTGTCTTGACACACACCAGTTCAGGGATACCCAGCATGGCTGCATGGGTCTTCAGTTCTACCTCAGCCCATGCTGAGGACTCCAGGTCATTTCCAAGCAAACAGTCTACTGGGATATTTGAGGAGACCACCACCTGTTTCAGGCCATTGACCCCTCCCCACTCTAAAGTTACCATAGCCATGGGATGTACTTTAGTCTGATTGTCAGCGTTGGTGACTGGATAAGTTTGTCCAGCCAGGTATTGACCAGGGGAAACCAGTTTCTCTGTCACCATGGTGACACTGGCACCTGTATCCCTCAGGCCTTCTACACTTGTCCCATTAATTAAGAGCTGCTGCCTGTATTTTTGCATGTTAGGAGGCCAGGCAGCCAGTGTGGCTAAATCCACCCCACCCTCAGAGACTAATGTAGCTTCAGTGTGACACCTGATTTGCTCTGGGCACACTGTTGATCCCACTTGGAGACTGGCCATTCCAGTTTTAGCTGGAGTGGAGTTAGAAGTGGTATTTTTCTGGGGACAGGCCTTGTCTCCAGTTTGGTGTCCAGGCTGATTACAGCTACGACACCAGGCGTTTTTGGGATCAAAGTTTTTACCCTTGTACCCAAAATTGGTTTGTGAAGAGGCTCTGGGCCCACCCTCCTGTGCAGGTTTTTGGGGGCCTGTAGAAGACTCTTTACTATTTTTGTTTTTGGATGTCTCAACACTTCCCCTGGGGAGGCTTTGTGACCCCTTTCTTTTGGTCACCCCCTGTGGAAGTCTTGGTCACCCTAGTCTTGACCCAATGGTCCGCCTTCTTTCCCAATTCTTGGGGAGAAATTGGTCCTAGGTCTACCAGATGCTGATGCAGTTTATCATTGAAACAATTACTTAACAGGTGTTCTTTCACAAATAAATTGTACAGCCTATCATAATCATTTACACCACTGCCTTGAATCCAACCATCCAGTGTTTTCACTGAGTAGTCTACAAAATCAACCCAGGTCTGGCTCGAGGATTTTTGAGCCCCCCTGAATCTAATCCTATACTCGTCAGTGGAGAATCCAAAGCCCTCAATCAGGGTTCCCTTCATGAGGTCATAAGATTCTGCATCATTTCCAGAGAGTGTGAGGAGTCTGTCCCTACACTTTCCAGTGAACATTTCCCAAAGGAGAGCACCCCAGTGAGACTTGTTCACTTTTCTGGTTACACAAGCCCTCTCAAAAGCTATGAACCATTTGGTGATGTCATCACCATCTTCATATTTAGTTACAATCCCTTTAGGGATTATCAACATGTCAGGAGAATCTCTGACCCTAGTTATGTTGCTGCCACCATTGATGGGTCCTAGGCCCATCTCTTTTCTTTCCCTTTCTATGGTTAGGATCTGCTTTCCAGAGCCAATCTCTTGGCCATCCTGGCTAATTGGATGTCCTCTTCACTGAGGCTATCCTCAGTGATTTCAGAGATGTTGGTCTCTCCTGTGAGGGAAACAGCATCTCTGACTATTATGTTTGGAGTCAGGGCTTGAGCAGCGGCACCCAGCAAGGAGGCGGCGGCAGCACCTGTAAGGGGGCAGGAGCCCTTTAATTGATTTCAAAGGGCAGGAGCCCTTTAAAAACAGACTACCGCGCTCCCGCCCGCGGGACGCGCACGGGCGGCGCCCGGGCCAAGGGCGGGCCCGTCCTGCGCCCGTCAGCGCCTGACAGAGGCTGGGCTGGGCCATCCCCCTGACATCCCTTATCGGCCACTATCGACATTGGTTTCTTCAGGTCTATAAGAGCTGCTTTTTATTCAAAATGGGGAAGAGAAAGCAAAATCAAATAGGGAATGATAGGAACATCACAACCCAGAGAAGTACTAATACAATTACTAATTCTCTTACAGATGCCATGGAAAAAATAAATGAAGAAATCATTAATGCCGAAGCACGTCTAGTGGCAACAAAAAATGTTTTACATGTGGCCATCGCCGAAGTGAGCTCTGAAGCCGCTGGTCTAACTTCTGAGTTAAAAGTCCCAGAAGGAAAAACTACTAGGGCCAGACCCTAGGTTCCCCATAGGTCCCTTACTTCCTACAGATATATTAGAGGAAAATGATTCACCTAATAGTACAGATGACCAAATCCTTTCACCACCTAAGAAAAAAATAAATAGTCAGATTTTCAAACCTAAATCCATGGCAGTACACTCACAACCCCCTAAGAGTAACAAAAAAATTACACAAATGCATGGGGGTCATGTAGTAGCACTACCATCAGAGAATGATGGCTCCCTTCAAAAATGCGTGGAAACTCTTTTTAAAAAACTGCATGGCAAGTTAGATCATATAGAGACAAAAATACTGTTAGAATTTAAGGAGATAAAAGAACGCATAACCAAGATAGAAGCAAGTGTTAACTCAATGACCAAACCAGAAACCCTATCTCCTAGCAGCGACCTTATATTAATATAAATTTACATGGGTAGTTGGATTAGGTTTCAGGGGGCACCTCTAAGGTGTCCTCTGGGGTGTATTTTACAATAAAATGTACACTGGCATCAGTGTGCATTTATTGTGCTGAGAAGTTTGATACCAAACTTCCCAGTTTTCAGTGTAGCCATTATGGTGCTGTGGAGTCCGTGTTTGACAGACTCCCAGACCATATACTCTTATGGCTACCCTGCACTTACAATGTCTAAGGTTTGGCTTAGACACTGTAGGGGCACAGTGCTCATGCACTGGTGCCCTCACCTATGGTATAGTGCACCCTGCCTTAGGGCTGTAAGGCCTACTAGAGGGGTGACTTATCTATACTGCATAGGCAGTGTGAGGTTGGCATGGCAACCTGAGGGGAGTGCCATGTCGACTTACTCGTTTTGTTCTCACCAGCACACACAAGCTGGCAAGCAGTGTGTCTGTGCTGAGTGAGGGGTCCCCAGGGTGGCATAAGATATGCTGCAGCCCTTAGAGACCTTCCCTGGCATCAGGGCCCTTGGTACCAGAGGTACCAGTTACAAGGGACTTATCTGGATGCCAGGGTGTGCCAATTGTGGAATCAAAAGTACAGGTTAGGGAAAGAACACTGGTGCTGGGGCCTGGTTAGCAGGCCTCAGCACACTTTCAATTCAAAACATAGCATCAGCAAAGGCAAAAAGTCAGGGGGTAACCATGCCAAGGAGGCATTTCCTTACAGCTGGTTACAGTACCAAACGGCAGTCGTGCTCTACTTTGGAAATTTTGTTTGTTAGGACCGGTACCAGCCTTCTCCTGATGGTCAGTAGGAAGGCTTTCGGGCCAGACTGATTACCAGAAGCTCCAGAGTTTGATGAGGAGCTGGCTCTCTGCTGAAGGCCAGGAGCCTCTGATCTCCACCTCCCCCAGATGACCCTCTCATCTCCACCCCAGCAGTGAAACATCTGTCCCAACCATGAGGTCTGTGTGGGGAAGAGACCGTGGCCTGCGGCAGGACAGGTTAGCGCTCAACTGCAACTTTTCTGAGGGTTACACAGGGTCAACAAGTGCCATCTGGACGAGTTGGATGTCCTTGACTCTGCAGAAGTGGGAAGGTCATGTCCAGGATGGAGCCTATGAAGGAAATCCTTAGTACCTGGCTCAGGGGAAACATCAGCTCACTAGCTGAAAGCCAGGCACTTCATCCGCAGTTGGTCTGTGACTGAGGGCAGTAACCCTGCCTTGAGCAGCAAGTCTTGAGGTTCAGGAAAACATGAATCCTCGACCTCCAAAGATGAGCTATGACAACCACCATCACCTTTGTGAACACCAGAGGGCCAAGGTAAAGCCTAAAGCCAAAACGGTGAATTGGACAATTTCTGAAACCACCATAAGCCACAGGTAAGGTCTGTGAGACTGCAGGAGGGGTATCTGAAAATATGCATCATGCAAGTGCAGTGTCAACATTCAGCGCCCAAGATCCACAGGAAAGAGGGGTTGAGACAGAGTAAACATTTTCAATTTATCGCTTTCCAACGGGCATTCAATGGCCAGAGGTTCACTATGGGCCTCTGTCCTTCTTTGAGATGAGGAAGTAGCGCACACAAAGCAACCTTTGTCTCTCTTGAGTCCTGCAACCGCTCGATGGTGGCTTTGGACAGCAGGCGATTGACTTTTCATCGAGAAAGTAGCATGGTCTGCTGAAAATCACTCGACTGTAGGGAAAAGAAAAGACAGGGAAGAAAAGAAGGACCATGTGAAGGGATGCTTGAACATCCCTTGCAAGCCCAGTTGATCACATCAAGCTGTGCCTTCTGAATACTACACTGGTGCTAATTCAACAGCTTCTGCAATTGGAGGTATCTGACGCAATACATCCCGTCTGTCCAGGATTGGCTGGGCCAGTGATTGCCTGAGGTTCTCCAGAAGAGACAGCAAGACCTCGCTGGCCAGGTCAGTTCACGAGTAGGAGTGCAGCTGCCCTGCAAGCACCCGCCTTCATAGATCATGAAGCCAGGGAGGCCGGGCAGAGGTAACCATCTTCTGCCCAAAGGCATCAATACATTTTGGCTCCCTATATGGTGGAATTTGAAGGAAAAGCATCCGAATTGACTTTACTTGTGGGTGCTTATACCACAAGACTTACAGGTGTTGGGTGTCAAAAAATCATGGTCAGCCGGGTCTGGTCTTTGCCGCCTGGCCACAGATCAGCTGAACGGAGGGGCTGAGCATGGCTTAGACCACGTGGCCAAGAGGGTGTTAGTAAAAGACTTCTTAATGTTAATAGCAGCTCAGAAGTTGGACCTGGTTGTTAATTTCAGTCAATAAATTGCCTTTGCTTTCCACAGTAGGCAAGTGCAAGTCTAGCACTGTTGCTGCTCTAAGCACTACTACAGTATAGGAGGAACTTTACGCCGTCGGTGGACCAGACGGTGAGTCCTGCTCTGCTTCTGGTGAGGTATCTCGCCCACTTGCATTCTCGCAAATCCAAATAAAGCCCCTCATCAATGTAATGAGCCAGGAACTTATTGTCCATCCCCTCATTATTGTCAATGTTGTGAGGGACATTCATATGCCTTGTGCTGCCATGGAGGGTCTCCATCCTCCAACAGGACTGGTGTCAAGGGAGAGGCCCAGGCTGAAGGCCTGGTCGCAAACTGACTGCACCTTAGTTACTTTATAGCACAACACAGGCCTGGCACAAGACGTGCTTGAGGTGAGAAATCGGCATCACAATTTGTTCCGTTTCAGGCGTGGCACGAAAGGAGCGGGTGTTGACCAGATGACAGAGTGAAAGTCTCAACAAGCTTCATAGATGCTCAAGAATCGGTCCCAAGGGGACCGCCTGTCAGGGAAGAGGTCCTTGGCAGAGGTCCACATGGGGGCCTCTGTGACACCATGGGGCCCAAAGCAGCACCCAAGTACCCCAGTAGCATCTGATGAACTTGCAGCATGGTGTCTGTGATGGCTGCTCTCTGCAGAAGATGGCCCAAGGAATTCGGGGCACATCAGATCAGCACTGAGACGATGTCAGACCCTTCGATGAACGCCCTTGCGACGTCACACCCGATTTTAAGTGGTGGGACGGGTGCTTGGCTTCTTTGCTCTCATGGCACCTTTTTTACTTCGGCTTAGAATAACTGAGTGGGAAGGTAATTGTGAGCTGCACCAACCTGGTGACCTTGATCGACAACAGCCCTGTGACTTGGAGCAGGATCTCTGTTTTGAACAAAGCTCTTCTTATGCTCACAGTGTAGAGATTTGCCTCCCACTCCCTGCTTGCCTTCAGGTGCATGAGGGTCAACTCATTGCAGAACTTTATGATTGAAGCAGGCGTACACAGCCAGTGACATGTTGCCTGCATGGCTTGAATCCTGTCATTTTGAGGGGAATTCTTTCCCCTGGCACACTATATTTGAGATAAAGTTTGTCAGAAAACTGAGGCAGGTAAGAGTGGAGCACTGGATCCGCGTTGAAGGCGTGGAAAGAAACTGACATCAGTGCACAAGGGTGGTGCTTATATGCTGCTCTGCTCCATCACAATCCGGGTGGTATAAAGTTATGGAGGAACCATGTGGCGTCATAAACTGATGAACAGGAGGCAATACTCGAAAACTCTCTAGATCCAGAGAGGTCGCTGGAAAAATACCAAAGCTGCAGTCAGAAGTATTAATCAGAAACAGGCGTTTGATATTCCTGCGAGCGTGGCACTAGACAGCGACACTAGTCCGCTACCGATTGTGCCAACATCAGGTTTACCAACCAACTGCTGGAGAGGATGCATGTCAGGGAATGGTCGTAGCAGAACTGCCTGATTCGAAGCATCAGGAGCGGGTAACTCCAACCCAGGAAAGAGGTCGAACAGGATTGTGAACAGCTCCAAGCAACATCTTTCCAGATCTTGGCCTCATTGAGGCGTGGGCAAGGCTTGCAGTACATCGAACATGCTTTTTCACATGGGAGTGTACCTTTCATATGTTTCCTGGCGCGACGATAGGTGCAAGACATCGAAAACACATTCATGCGCACAACCCCGGAGGCTGAGCAGGAATTTCCTTCTTTGAGGGCAGAGTGTCAAACTGAAGAATGGGGGCCATCTCTCTCCTCTTCATCTGCCCTTGGAAGCTGCCTGTAGCCATCTCTGACCACGGTACTGGAGAAGGTAGAAACCCCTGGAGACCACTGTGGTGTGTGGAGATATAGTCATGGATGCTTGTTCAACGGCGAGACCTTTAAAAGAGTATTAACACGCTTTGCCTCAAGCTGTGTGAGGTCAAATGTCTACTCTTTGAGAACTTTACATGTAGGCTGGAGATTGTTTCATGAGTTTCAAGCATCAGGGACATTAAAGTGGCCATATTGCTGAACTTTTATATACAAGAAAAGATAGATATCATATTTAGAGAGCACACACATCCCCCGGAAGAATATCACGGCGCTAATACGGTCATACATTCAATCATCCAATACTGGGAAAAGATCAGATTGTTGGGCCAAGGTCCATTACTCTACAAAAAGCCATGTTTAAAGTTTTTACCTAAATGTAATCTAATCATCAGAATATCCAAGGCGAAGAGACTCCATTGGTTGCAGCCAGATAACTGAAAGAACGGCCTCTGACTCTAACTTTCCGGATAGGCTTGGTGTAGCTAAGGCTAGATTCGCTGATCTCAAATTCCTGGTGGGTTGAATTCCAACTTGGATCGGAGACTCGCAGGCCCAGAGACATGAAGGGCCCTGTGAGGGTGGCAGGGAAGCTAAACTGTTGCTCTCTTTCATATAGACAGCCAATGCAAGCTTTCTAGGAAGGCAGAGCTTTTAACCATCTTGGTTGGAGATGCGTTTCGCGGACACGTTTTGTATCATCGTCAAGGTGTGGGTCATCAGATGTTCCTCTGGTCACAATGTTCACAAGCCTTCTTGGTGCCACTGCCAGCTTCCTCTCCTAATACCCAGTGACTTTACGCCTGCCTTTGACACAGCCAGGGTCACTCTATAGAAATAACACACATACTTGGGTTTCATTTGTAAAACTGCAATCATGCCAATTCCCAGACACTAGTCCACAGCTAAGGGAGGCGTTTACCTTAGATGTAGGTGCACTGGGACGTGAGAAAGAACCAGAAGAAGGAGGGCACCACTGAAGGGTGTCTGACTAAAACTGAGCTCAAGCCCCTCCCAAGGCTTGTCCTGGTGAGATTCCCACCTCAGCATGGTGGGTGTTTAAACAGCAAGTGGAGCTATAACTAAACCAAATGCTCTGAAAGTTCTCCTGTGCAATGTAGGAGCCAGAGATGAAGAGAAGAGGTAACTCCATACTTACACAATACCTGCATTAGACACAACCCACCTGTACTGACCAAAAACCATAACTTTAGAGCTCCTCTCTCCACCAGTAGCTGGCGGTGGGAGATTCAGAACCACAGACTGAGTTCTGGATCTGGAAGGGGTAGTGTGTGGTATCCGGGTGACCAGTTCAGGGTTATGGCCCTGACTTTGGCTCGCTGGAGGTTTTCTTGTAAACATATCTGTTTTCTTTGAAGATTGCCTGGGTCAGGGGCTCATCGCGGAGAGGTACTTTCACACACAGCTTATTCTGGGCTTGGAAAGATCTGATGTTTCTACTGGTAATGAGCCCAGAATGGATGAAGCTTAACCCCTACGCAATTAAAGATGCGCCGTTTGCCACATTACCTGCGAATGACATTATTACCAGTTTCAATTCCATCCCCCATGTTAATGGCGCGTGGAAGGTTATTTAAGACGCATTTAAGGTATTACTGCAGGGCGAATCACAGCGCGACAGGGGCACCCACCCTATGATTAACTAAAGGAAAGAACCGGAAGTCAAAACTGCAGGAAATACACTGAGAAAACTGTCTGAGGTTTGCAGTGAGATGTATCACAATACCACGCCATATATATCTCCAAAACAAACAATTGACCAACAATTGATTTGTTGCACTCCAGGAGTTTAATTTCTTATATCCAAAGAATTACAAAAAGACACCACCAACGCGTTTCACCCTCTCGGTCTTGTTCACAGTTTACAAAAAACACCTTCCCATAAGTCTCCATTTATACTGTTGTTTTCCTATTACCACCCAAGTGCATTGTGGGACATATATCATAACTACCATTTCAGTATTTGAAAACATACTTTTTGCTCTCATATATGTGACAATTATTACCATGAATCTCTGTATATATATTGTTAGATACAAAGTTAAATGTTGGAGTTGTTTTTAAAAAAAAGAAACAAAGATGGGTTTGGGTTGTTGACACCTTTTGGCCATTAGTAGTTTTTTAGGGGACTATATGAGATTTTGGAGGACGTTCCTCACGTTTGCACCCGTGAAATTTACGCGCCACAAGGTGGACCTTTGGACGCATCTGTGTGGAAAAGGATGTTTCCCATTGCAGGGTGATGGGAAAACCCTATGACTGCTGCTTAGGAATGCCATGTGAATGTCTCGGATGGGTGTGGATAGTCAGTGGACTCAGAGGGAGAGGCCTGGGAAGGCCCTGGCCTTACCTGTGAGATAAAGCGGAAGCCAGAACCACCATCAGTGACTCATTGCCCCCCCGGAACTCACAGTGCACCAGGATACAGATTCCACCTCAGACTGCATTTTCCCATATGGGCAAGAACACATGCAACTATGTGTAGCAGGCCAGACTATGTACACTGGCATAATGTAAGAATGCACAGCAGATGTAGCGACTATTACAAATGTCCTACTAGGAGCTCGCGCCTCAGGTGATGGAAAGAGCCATGTGAACCTACACCATGTGCTGCTGCAGACTGAAAAGTGTCACTTTCCCTTATGCAGTGGCTTGTGAGCCGGAGGGAAAGATACTGCAAACAAAGTTTTAAGGACAGTTTGCTTGGCTTGTGCTTCTTGGAGAGCATAAATGTCCACGCACTAAAGAGGGTCCATGATAATATGGGGCTTACCTGTGGCTTTCCCGCCAAAACTTTCTTTAAAACAAGCCAAGCAAGAAGACTCCTGTCCATCCTTCATCTACAGAGGAAGTGACATAATTGGATTTCCCATCATCGATTCACACAGGAAGTGACATCACAGGATCTCCATCATCCATCTGCGGAGGAAGTGACATCACAGGATCTCCCATCTGCGGAAGAAGTGACATCGCAGGGTTTCCTTTCATCCAGCTGCACAGGAAGCATCTCATTGCTCCAGGACCTACGTAAGAGCAGATGCACCAAAGGAAAGCCTGCCTGTGCCTGGTGCTGGGAACCCTGGTCCTCTCCCCTCCCTCTGTGACCCTTAATGCCCTCAACTTCGGCCACCACTCCCCCATACTGCTGCCTCGCTACACCATACAACACTAAGAAAGAATTCTCCTACGCTTCCTGCAAATTTTCATGCATTTATCCACACCCAACACTCATTACACCAACAGCCCCCACCACCTCACTCACACATTCCCAGTCCTGCAACCACCCACACAACACTTTGCACTCACATGCATGCTTCTCAACACCTGCTCTCTCACCAAACACCCCAGAGAACTGGGACCTGTGGCACAGCAACACCCTGGACCTACGTTTCCTCACAGAAACCTGGCTGAATCCCACATCGGCACAGGACATCGCGACAGCCATCCACCCCTGCCCCCAGCCCTCCCACTCTCCGCTGCAAGATCACCAGATCTGGGCAGACTTCACACACCCAGAGGCAGAATCACCATCATCCACAAGAACACTATCAGCTGCACCATCTCCACAGAAACGTCATCCCCAACTTCGAACACGTTGTTCAAGCTCTACGTCACAGCCAACTTCATCCTAAGCAGCACTCTATTGTACAGACTATTTGGACCGTGCACCATTTCACCAACACCATCATAGACCACATTACACTGCTTGCCCTCAGTGCTAGCAATTACACCCTACTCAACGACCTCAGATTTCACCTGGAAGACCACACCGGCCCCAACTCAAAAGAACTCACAGTAGACCTTAAAGTCTGATTCTCACCCAATGAGTGAAGAAACCTACTTGGGTCGCCAGACACCCCCTGGACTCTATTTTCACCACCTACAACAACATACAAGTTGGACAGCCCACACCAGTGTCCTGAACAGACCGTGCTCTCATCAAGTTCAGCATCCCAGTCCAACACAAACGAACCACCATCAGAGATTATCACACTGAAATTGGATTAGCATCTCTAACGAGGACTGGAACACAGACTTGAACAAAGGAACAGCCTCCCAGAAGTCATCAAGATTTTCAACAACTGGATCCCCTCCTGCGCCGACTCCCTGCCTCCCTCCCAAACACAGCAACACAAGATCAAGACTCCCTAGCCAGTTGGCACACAAAGGGATTCCGACTGATGAAACAGCACTGCAAACAGCTGGAGCACAAATGGAGAATGAGCCTGGGCAATGCAAGCAGGAGCACATTCAAATCCACTCCAAGACGCTACCATCAAATGATCAAGACCACCAAACACACTGCTCTGCACTGCTGCAAATACCAACATAAGCTAAGAAATATTCATCATCATAAAGGATTTCACCTTACCTGCAGCCTCCTCAAGCTCCCTTCACCCCAGAACTGCCAAATCTCACTGTGCCACCATGTGTCACGATATCGGCTCCAATCACACAGTCACCCAATGAGAAGCTAATATCAAACAGTGTCAGGCAAAGCAACTGGAGACTACTGCATATAGTGTATTTCTAGGTCATGTTTTGAGGCAGCCACTGTCCATTAAGAGGTGTGGAAACACCCCAAGACATTGGCACCAGCCTCAGTAACTTTTTTTTTTTTTTTTTTTTTTTAGGAGGGTGAAGGAGGTTGATGGGGGCAGGGGACAGGGGCAGACAGGCTTCCTGGGCCGTTCTCGGCATAAAGCCTAGCTCCCTCCAAGCCGCCGCCACCACCCCTCCCTTCTAACACAGCAAATTTAATTTTCAAGTTGGCACGTCTGTCACTCCCTCACCTATCTCTGCAATAATCTCTTCCATTTCTTCAGCAACCAAATCACTGCCATTTTCAGCAACTACAACCCACAACTGGAACTGACAGCCCTAACCAAACACGTTCCAATCTTATCCAAAGGACCAATGCTAACTGCATGGTCCTTCAGAGCCCCAAACAACCCCGGCCCCACCAAGCCTACTCCAGAGAACTGCAACCCATCAGCGCTATGGTCATACCCATTCTGAACACCCCCACCTCTTCTGCGACCTTCTCAGATACCTGGAAACATACAACTATCTTCCCATTGCTGAAGAAACCCTCTGTGAACCAGTCAATGCTTGCCAGTAACAGACCGATCTCCCTGCTACCATTCCCAGCCAAGGTGTTAGAGAAAATCATTAACAGATGCCTCACAGACTACCTCAATGACCGACAACTTCACAACACCACTCAGTCTGGTTTCAGGCCCAACTAGAGCATGAACACTGCCCTCATTGCCACCACAGATGATTTCCATATGACTTGGTCTACCACCCCATCCTCATCCGATGCCTATACGACAAGGACACGCTCTTTGACGGATCTTCTTCCTGACAGCAAGGACCCAGTCATTAAGCCGGGCACTATTTCCCTTGGATGTCTGCAACCACATTTATGGTGTGCGGCAAGGATCCTCCGCGAGCCTGACCCTCTTCAACATGTTCATGATCACTCTAGCCAGCAATATCCACTCTCATAACATCAAAGCCCTATTCTAGGACGATGAAGAAGCATATTCTCTCCATTATGGGCAAGATGCCCAGTACCTGGATCAAGTTCAATTGCAGCATGACTCAAATCACCCACTGGATGAAGACCACCTGTCTTAAGTCGAACACCAAGAAGACCGAAATCGTGATCTTCCAGAAAAGCACTCCACCTGGTGGGCAACAGGGCTCAGACCGACACCCATCTCTACTGCCCACACCAAGACCCACCCGATAACAATCAAGAGCAAACTCAACATGCTCACCGAAGTAAAAGCCGTCACCACCTCATGCTCCCATACCCTGAAGATGCGGAAGTTTTTCAAATGCCTCCCAATCAGCACAGAGAACACGTCACACACACCCTCATTACCAGCAAGCTGGACTATGGGAACACCCTCTATGCTGGGATCGGCAAAAAAAAAAACTCACCAGAAGGCTGCAGACTATTCAGATCTTGGCTGCCAGAATCACTCTAAACCTCCTATGCCGCACTCGCATCACACCACACCTGACGGATCTCCACTGGGTACCTATACACAAATGAGCACAAGTCAAACTCCTCAACCACACTTTCAAGGCACTACATAACACTGGTACAGCATAACTCAAGAATTGCATCTGCTTTCAGAAACCTTCCAGACACCTCTGCTCATCCGGTCTCCTACTTAAACATATCCCACGCATACAGAAAAATAGATCTGTTGGTCAAGCCTTCTTCTACATCGTTACTAAAGCATGGAACAGCCTACGGCTACACTAAGAGCCTTCTACTCGCATCTTGAACTCAACAAGAAGCTGAAAACCAGGCTTTTGGAGTAGGCCCACTAGGTCCTAGTTTCCACAAGACTCTCACCTGCTCAGCACCAAGGTACCCTCCCAGTTGATAGTGAGCTCTACAAATCTGCACCACATACCAGCAGCTAGCCTGAACAGAATTGATAATTCATCTAGCAAGTCCCACTTTTGAAATAGGTTTCTCAAAGCGGGCTTTTGAAAAGATACAAAGAGTTGTTTTGTCTTTCTAAATGATTTAGCATGGTCAATAAAAAGCAGGAGGGCTCTTTTGATATCTTTAATGGATAAGGCTCTGTCTGCAAAGACTGAGGTTAGGGGGAATAATTGGTAAATCAATAGTCCGACTGAAATGAGGAGATAGTATTAGGCATAAAACAAATGGTTACTTACCTGTTGGAATATTTTTGCAGCGTGAAGACTTGTCTGTACTCACATGCTGTACATTATTCTGGCTAGTGGTAGGGTCCGGAAAGTCTTCCTTTAAAAAAAAATCTCTTGAGCATCGTTAGCCACGCCTCCCAAAGTCTCAGTGTGTGGTCACCATCTTCAGATTCTATGTAAAAATGATGTTGTGTATACTTTCTACAGCAGTGCGAAAACACATGCCCTCTCGGGGATGCCCTCAGGCTAGATGTAAATCAAGAAAAGCCTTCAAGCTGCAAAATGCTACTGCAAGTAATTATTTAATTTTGCATTATGGATATTTTCTAGCTTTCACGTACCATGCAATGATCATGTAGCAGTGTCTCCCTCCACCTGGGAGGTTGGTCTGAAGTGTGTCAGCTAATATTTGCTCTGACTTTTTCACTACTTGTGCTTCCTCGTTGACATGAAGGTCTACGCAGTACTACTTATTAAAGTGTGTGTGGATGACCATGTTGCTGCTATGCAGGTATCATTTATGGATATACTGCTCTGAATACTAGGGTGCCCCCACCCCCCCAGTGAAGTGTGCTCTAGGTCTCTTTTCCAAAGGGCAGTTTGAAGCATGTTTGAATGGTCTGGAGAATCCACCTTGCAATGGTTCCCTTTGCGACTTCCATCCCCTTGATTGTAGGCACACAATAAACAAATACATGGTTTTCGTTGCTGTACTGTTTCGTCTCTTAGTGATAAACCCTCAGTTAATAAATGTGGGTTTGATCTGAAGACCACCCTATTTTTGTGTACTTGAAGGTGTGTTTCCTGCTTCGTGGGTGCCTGAAGTAAGCTAACTACAGCGTCACCAGCAGCACAGTAGTTGCGCCAGGCACTAAAAAGATGTTTCTAGAGCCAGTGATGTTAGTTGTGCCGTGTGCACAGGGTCCAATGTTCTCTTCACTTGTTGTGTCAGAACTATGTTACGGTTCCACATAGGCGTGACAGCTAACCTTAGTGGTGCAAGTCTTTTAACACCTTCCGAGAACCTCTTACCAACTGGTGAGGGAAGGTGACTCATCAGTGGTGCAGGCTACAAGGTGTACCTTCAAGGGCACATACAAGAGCCTCACCCAGAAGTTATGTAATTATAGTGGAATGCCTGGTGATGTGATGTGATCTTTTGACTTTCCTACACCAGGGGATACATCTGTTCCACTTTGCAGATTAACATTACCTTCTGGTTGGTCTCCTAACTTTTCTCATTACCTCCATGCATCTTTGAGACAGCCCAGGTGATTGAACACCATGTCCCCAAAGAACATGGCACAGAGAGCCCAGAGGCTCTTTGCCTCTGGGTGACACATCTGACCCTCCTGAATCATTAAGTCTTGTGAGACTGCCAATCTCATTACTCTGTCTAGTGCCATTTCCACTAGGTCTGGCCAGGTTTGCCTTGATCATTGCTGGGCTACTGGTATCATTGTCATGGTGGTCTGTTTTTACTTGCTGAGTGATACAAATTATTAGTGGTAATGGAGAAAAAGTGTATACAAAGGTCTTTGGGCAGTCTATCGACAGGGCATACTCCCAAGAAAGGTGGTGCTGGCACGTGGACACGAAGTCTCAGCATTTTGCATCTCCATGTGTTGCAAACAGATCTATATGTGGTCTACCCCTGTTTTGTTTGGAAAAGTGCGTGCACCCATTTTGGATTGATTTCCTACTCATGTGACAAGCCTACTTAGCTCCCTCTCTCTCTGCCTCTACGTGTTGAACACCTGTCAAATGCATGGCTATTGTAATCTCCAATGTTGTTGATTTTGCGAGCAAACTGCCACAGTAGCTGGTTCCTGACTGACGTGTAGGTGCAACAAGTGACAAACCGTAATAGAACTTGTTATGTAGACTAGAGCAGCAGTTGACAAATTGTCTCCATTTTGTGGCAAAACAAACCTTTGTTGTGGGCTTAGGTCTCCCCTGAAGAAGTTGCACGCACTCCTCTGGGAGAAAAGATACACAAGAACTCAGGTGACGAAAAGCATGAGACAATTTCTTGAATTTGCAGAGTTGCAGCTGATTGTGATGTTGTGTGAGGAGGCCTGACCCCAGAGGAAACCTCTTGTAGGGGTGCACAGACATTTCCAGAAGCAACGAGTACCACTTGCTGCCTTGTCCTGGTGAGTGCGAAGAGGATGCCTCATAATAGAGGATGTGCGCATGTGCTGTCTCTAAGATCTATTGTATCTTAAACAAACCTCAGAAGGATTTCGAGCCCACCTGTTACTCACCATTGGTTGTCATCTTTGTCAGTCTGCCTTCTGCCAGAGGCAGCTAAGCTGGCTTCATTTTGCTGGCCGGTTTTGCTCCAGACAGCTTTGGGAGGAATTGGGATTCACTTATTTCGATCTGAGACACACACACAGTGACAGCAGATTGCATCTGACACATCACTCCATACTATGCCACACTACCACTCAACTCTATACGTCACTAACCTTTAGCCACGCTGGTGTACAATATGGTTAAAGCTCAAACGTTAATAGCTCTTGCATAGACGAGACCTATTAGCTTTGCCAATGGTTGTTTTTTCTCAGTGTCTGGTGGTTGTGGAGGAAAAGCATACACAAATGTCAGTAAAAAGTTCATGAACCGGGTGGACGTTCACAGAGTCTCTCTGGATTCTGACCAGAAGTTCAGAAACAATGCGCTGCGCCTTTCGACAGGGTGCACTGGTTCGCCCCTCAGGTGGTGATGCTTGAGAAGATCAGAAATGATACAGACCGAGCCACAACAATAGAGACAATGGGGCCAACCTCCTACTTTGGTTTGTGCATTCCAGGGCGTGGCAAAGATATAGGCTGCCAGCGTCCCCTCTTGCAGTGAAAGGGCTCAGATGTTGATCTCCCATTCATGTTTTTTGCTGCTTCTTGCAGAACAGGCGAGCTAAGCCACTGTCTACTCTGGGGAGGAGTCCCACCAGGGTAAGGAGTTGATGGCAAATCGCCCAATGCCAGGCTGTTTGCCCTAGCTTGAACAACTGCGATGAGTGGGAGCCTCTTGTTTTTGAAGGGAGTACATTATTGTCATGTGGTCTGTGTAAATAACTATTTTTTGTTTGTGAATCACTTTGGGAAAAAGTCCCAGCTCTTACAAAACTCTTAGGTCCAGTACATTGATCTACTGTCCTTGTTCCTCATTAGAACATTGGCCCTGGGTCATCAGTTGACCAAGACAGGCTTCCAACATCTGTGTTGACAGTAATTTGCAGCTGGGCATCGAGGAACATCCCTGCCCACTAACAAGTCTTGTTGTTCTACCATAACCGTATGTGTCGAACTCTGGGCCCAACCAAGATATTGCACCCACCAATCACTTGTGACCACTGTATGCCAAGGTACTTCTGCAATGAGCGCACGTGCAACCAAGCATCTGCCTCTATTGCAATACAAGACACACTCATACATTCCCAAAACATATTCTCACTCTCAGAGGACACAGCCTCTGAAACACTATGACTTACTGTTGGGAGTAGGCTTTACCCGTTACAGTAGTCTGCATGGGACCCAGGAAAATTCACGTTTTTTGAGGTACTGAGCAGTGATCTTTTCTGTATTTTTTTTTTTTTGCAGTGATAGTGAACAAATTTAGCTGTAGCAGTAACTCTGCTTGTGGAGTGAGCAATGCAAAATGTAGTTTCTTACCTGTAGGTGTACTTTTGCAGCTTGAAGAATTTTCTGGGTTCACAAGCTGTGCATTATTTCACCATCGCTGGGTCCAGAAATTCTGATATTTTCTCTGAAATCTACAAAAATCTTTTGTCCTTCTTTCTCTACTTTTGTTTGTTGGTGGGCGTAGACAGTACCTCCATTTGGTGTGCCCTTGTGACATGCTCCAGATGTTCACATCTTGGTCACCATCTTCAGACTTTTTTTCCTCTGTCCCATTTCTCGCTTGTGAATCCAGAAAATACTTCAAGCTGCAAAACTACACCTACAGGTGAGAAACTTCAAATTTTGCACTGTGAATGTTTTCTGGATTCACATGATGTGCATTGCTTTTAAATCAGTTTTACTACTGAGGGTGCTGGGTTGAAGATGGGCAAACGCTAATAAATAAAAATGTTTTAGTACCTTTTGCCCCACTTGAGCTTTCTTTTTCATTTGTATGTCGACACAGTAAAGTTTAGTAAAAGTGTGCACTGATGACCTCATTGCTGCCATGCAGATGTCTTGCAACGGAGTATTCAACATAAATGCGATAGGTGCACCCTTTCTCCTGGTTGAGTGTGCTCTGGGCATCACTGTTAATGTTTGTCCTGTGCGTGTGTGACAACTGAATTAATTTGTGCAGTCCCTCTTGCTTTGTAACTGTTTTCCCCAGTAACTCTGAGAACGAGACAAATAATTGCTGAGTCTTCCTTAACGTTTTTGTCCTTTCAATGAAGTACATATTGGAACATCTTGCATCTAATGTGTGTAATGTTCTTTCCGAGTCTTTGGGTTTTGGAAATTTCTAAATGCTTCATGGTGGTGTTTGTCAGCTTGCGAAGTATTTGCATTTGTGATTGTAACAATTTATTTCTCCTTTTTGTTCTAGTTCAAAGCTTTTGCACCCTTTGCTGTGGCTCCTTGCAATTTTGGCAGTGATTGACCTGCGGTTTGCGTGGTTGTATTCTTTAGGTAAGTAAAAACAATTTACTCCAAAGAAGTATTTTGCCATGCATGAATTACATGTTTGTAGGTGGTGTACTAAATGCAGGATTGTGTGTGAAATTGTCCTTAGATTTGTGCACAATATTTGTGATGTCTAACTTGCTTTTCATTTTTCTTTTTAGTGGGATATCATTGGTGATTGGAAGACCTGAACTCTGGGTTGCCCCAAACATGGAGCAGCCAGAGTTGCCGGCCTTTACTGGTCTCCCAGGGTGTAGAGTCAATATGGAAAACTTTTTGCCTGTCAATTTCTTTCAGTTGTTTATGGACCATGTGTTTTTGGAAGAGATTGTTGAGCAGACTAATTTGTATGCGGAGCAGTATTTGAGGGACAACGCTGCCAGGCTTAGGCCACACTCTAGAGCTACCCAGTGGAATCCCACAAATTTGGAAGAGATGAAAAAGTTTTGGGGTTTGACTTTTTTGATGGGGTTGATAAGGAAGCCGTCACTGGCTTCTTATTGGTCTACTAGTCCCTTGATGGCAACAGCTATATTTCCTGCAACCATGAGTCGTAATCAGTATTTGCTTCTTCTTCAAACGCTACATTTTGTTGACAATGCTTTAGCCGTGCCACAAGATCACCCGGATTCTGACCGTCTTTTTAAGATTAGGTGTGTCCTTGATCATTTTGTAGATCAGTTTTCAGAGGTCTATGTTCCAGGGAAAGAAATAGCTGTGGATGAGTCTTTGGTCCTGTTCAAGGGTCATTTGGTTTTTAGGCAGTGCATTCCTAGCAAGAGGGCACAGTATGGAATTAAATTGTATATGCTGTCTGAAAGTAGTACAGGATATGTGTATAATTTCCAGGTCTACACTGGTAGGGATTCCAGTATTGCTCCTCCCCCCGTTGTCCACCCACTTTTGGAGTTAGTGCGAAAATTGTGTGGGAACTTGGTTGATGGCGGTTTAACAAAGGTCACCATTTGTATGTAGATAACTTCTACACTGGAGTGCAGTTGTTCAAGGAATTGTTTAGCCTGGACACTGTTGCTTGTGGCTCAATCCATTGTAGCCAGTAAGGCTAAGAGAGCTTGTCTGTAAAAAAAAATTAATAATAACTTGAGTGGGGACAGTGCAGTGCCTTGTAGAATGATGAGCTACTAGCTCTGAAATTTGCAGACAGGAGGGATGTCTACATGCTAAGTACCATCCATGATGAGAGTACTTCACCTGTGGCTGTTTGGGGTCAGGTTGCCGAAGTGCACATACCTGTGTGCATTTTAGATTATAATAAGCATATGGGTGGTGTAGACAGCGGTGATTAGAGGTTGGAACCTTATACTGCTATTCGTAAGTCTTACGTTTGGTATACGAAGTTGGCGATTCACCTGTTCAACTTGGCAACTTTTAATGCTTTTATTGTGTTCAAGGATAGTTCTTCAGAGTCAAAGATGACATTTGTGAAATTTCAGGAGTCAGTGATAGAGAGCCTTATTGTGGTGAAACAGGCAAGAGTTCCTAGAGAAGCAGTGGTGGAGGACGTGGCTAAATTGAAAGATCGCCACTTTGCCAAGCACATTTCTCCCACGCTCAAAAAAAAGACTTTCCAGCTAAGAAATGTAGTGTGTGTGCTCAAAAAGGTATCCGGAGGGTGACTAGAATGTACTGCCCAGATCGTCCTCCAAAGCCTTGGCTCTATGTGGGTGATAGTTTAAAAAATTACCACATCCAGAAGAATTACTAGGAACTACCATGAGTGTAAACTGCCTGTTTTATATTTTCATGTGTTCAGTTTCATGGTTAGCATTTCTGTCATGTATTTAGTTAGAGCTTTTGTGTCTATAGGTTTGTACTTATTTCTAATTAGTTAGTGGCTTCTTTGTTGTTTAACAAAAAAAAAAAGTGATGGCATTTTGAGTAAAGCTTGGCTGGGGATGTAAATATGGACTTGACGTTGGCAACTGCAACACACTTCCAGCCAAATGCCAGTCCACACACTCCCATCAACTGGTGTGATTGCTGTATCAGGCATGTGGGCGTATGAAAGTGATGGGCCTTTGAATGGCGCAGTCTGATGATGCAATTGCTGTAATATGCTGGGCTGGCGGCGTGAATGGTCTTGTGCATGTCATGAATGAAAGGTGTGTGAATGGACGGTAAAGCAGTTGGTGCATTGATGCGGCTTTACAGCTCACGAGCTGTGAGTCATTGGTTCAGTTTTTTGGCCTTTCTGTTATTGACAGAGCATGTCATTTATGTGAAATTTCTTGTTAAAAATATTTGATCTACTGAACCATCACCCTCGTGCCAAATCCAACCAGTACGTGTGGTAGAAATAACAAAACGTGCTCCGCTGTAATCAGGCATCGGAGCACACCAGTGACATGTTAGGTGACTCAGGTTGGACCCCAATGATGGAGCATGCCACCAACTTGGTTGGGGGTGAAGGGTCGTTTTAACATAACTTAAGTGCATTTCTTTTCCCAATTTTAGTGTTTGGAACATCACAGAAGTATGTGGACACATAAAAATGATCTATTACAAAGCTATCTGTGTTTTTTTTGGGGGGGGCCTATGTTTTTGGTCCCAGGTGCGGCCTTCATCTAGGGAAACCTACCAAACCCAGACAAATTTTTAAAACTAGACATCCCAAAGAGTCCAGGGAGGTGTGGCTTGTGTGGATCCCCCAACATTTTCTTACTCAGCCTCTGCAAACTTCAAACTTTGCTTAAAAATGAAAATGTCACTTACCCAGTGTACATCTGTTCGTGGCATCAGTCGCTGTAGATTCGCATGTTTTGCATAGCTCGCCATCTGGTGTTGGGTCGGAGTGTTACAAGTTGTTTTTCTTCGAAGAAGTCTTTCGAGTCACGGGACCGAGTGACTCCTCCTTTTGTCTCCATTGCGCATGGGCGTCGACTCCATCTTCGACTGTTTTTCCCCGCAGAGGGTGAGGTAGGAGTTGTATTGTAGTAATAGTGGCCATGCAATGGAGTGACTAAGTATGTACCTATTTAAGGTTAAAAAAATATACAAATAGTTGAAGGTACCTTCCGAACTGCTACAGGCTCCCGGGGAGGCGGGTGGGCACATGCGAATCTACAGCGACTGATGCCACGAACAGATGTACACTGGGTAAGTGACATTTTCAGTTCGATGGCATCTGTCGCTGTAGATACGCATGTTTTGCATAGACTAGTAAGCAGTTATCTCCCCAAAGCGGTGGCTCAGCCTGTAGGAGTGGGAGTAGTCTGAAACAATGTTCTTAATACGGCTTGACCTACTGTGGCTTGTTGTGCGGATAACACGTCTACACAGTAGTGCTTGGTGAATGTGTGAGGCGTAGACCATGTGGCTGCCTTACATATTTCTTGCATTGGGATGTTTCCTAGAAAGGCCATGGTAGCACCTTTCTTTCTGGTTGAGTGTGCCCTTGGTGTAATGGGCAGTTGTCGTTTAGCTTTAAGGTAGCAGATTTGGATGCATTTAACTATCCATCTGGCTATACCTTGTTTTGATATTGGGTTTCCTGCATGAGGTTTTTGGAATGCAATAAATAGCTGTTTAGTTTTCCTGATGCTCTTTGTTCTGTCAATGTAATACATTAATGCTCTTTTGACATCTAAAGTATGTAGTGCCCTCTCAGCTACGGAATCTGGCTGTGGGAAGAACACTGGAAGTTCCACTGTTTGATTTAGATGGAACGGTGAAATAACTTTTGGTAGAAATTTAGGATTAGTCCTTAGGACGACCTTATTTTTGTGTAGTTGTATAAAAGGTTCTTGTATTGTAAACGCCTGAATCTCGCTTACTCTTCTTAGAGAGGTAATGGCGATGAGAAATGCCACCTTCCAGGTTAGGAACTGTATTTCGCAGGAGTGCATGGGTTCAAAAGGTGGACCCATAAGTCTAGTTAAGACAACATTTAGGTTCCATGAAGGAACAGGTGGTGTTCTTGGTGGAATAATTCTTTTAAGGCCCTCCATGAATGCTTTAATGACTGGTATCCTATATAGGGAAGTTGAATAGGTAGGCTGCAGGTATGCTGATATTGCTGCAAGGTGTATTTTAATGGAAGAGAAAGCTAGGTTAGATTTTTGTAAGTGAAGCAAGTAACCCACTACATGTTTTGGGGTTGCGTGTAATGGTTGGATTTGATTAATATGGCAGTAGCAAACAAACCTCTTCCATTTACTGGCATAGCAGTGCCTGGTGGATGGCCTTCTGGCTTGCTTTATGACTTCCATACATTCTTGGGTAAGTTGTAAGTGTCCGAATTCTAGGATTTCAGGAGCCAGATTGCTAGATTCAGCGATGCTGGATCTGGGTGTCTGATCGTTTGGTTGTGTTGTGTTAACAGATCCGGCCTGTTGGGCAGTTTGATGTGGGGTACTACTGATAGGTCTAGCAGCGTTGTGTACCAGGGTTGCCTTGCCCAAGTTGGTGCTATTAATATGAGTTTGAGTTTGTTTTGACTGAGTTTGTTTACCAGATAAGGAGGGAGAGGAGGAAAAGCGTAGGCAAATATCCCTGACCAGTTGATCCATAGGGCATTGCCGTGGGACTGCCTGTGTGGGTATCTGGATGCGAAGTTTTGGCATTTTGCGTTCTCTTTTGTCGCAAAAAAGTCTATTTGAGGTGTTCCCCAGAGCGTAAAGTAAGTGTTCAGAATTTGGGGGTGAATTTCCCATCCGTGGACCTGTTGGTGATCTCGAGAGAGATTGTCTGCGAGTTGATTCTGAATTCCTGGGATAAATTGTGCTATTAGGCGAATTTGGTTGTGAATTGCCCAACGCCATATCTTTTGTGCCAGCAGGCTCAATTGCGTTGAGTGCGTCCCCCCTTGTTTGTTTAGATAATACATTGTTGTCATGTTGTCTGTTTTGACGAGAATGTATTTGTGAACTATTATTGGTTGAAAAGCCTTTAGTGCTTGAAAAACTGCTAGCAGTTCTAGGTGATTTATATGCAGTTTTGTTTGATGTACGTTCCATTGTCCTTGTATGCTGTGTTGATCGAGGTGTGCTCCCCACCCTGTCATGGAAGCATCTGTTGTTATTACGTATTGTGGCACTGGGTCTTGGAAAGGCCGCCCTTTGTTTAAATTTATATTGTTCCACCATAGAAGCGAGAGGTAAGTTTGGCGGTCTATTAACACCAGATCTGTAAGGTGACCCTGTGCTTGTGACCACTGTGATGCTAGGCACTGTTGTAAGGGCCTCATGTGCAGTCTTGCGTTTGGGACAATGGCTATGCATGAAGACATCATGCCTAGGAGTTGTAATATCATCTTTGCTTGTATTCTTTGTGTTGGATACATGCGTTGTATGATGTTGTTGAAATTTTGAATTCTTTGTGGACTTGGAGTGGCCACTCCTATTGTTGTGTTTATTATGGCTCCTAGGTATTGTTGTACCTTGCATGGCAGAATGTTGGATTTTGCAAAGTTGACTGTGAACCCTAGTTTGTAGAGGGTTTGTATGATTTGATTTGTGTGGTGTGAGCACGTTATTAACGAATGGGTCTTGATTAGCCAGTCGTCTAGATACGGGAATACATGTATTTGCTGCCTTCTGATGTGTGCAGCGACTACTGCTAGACATTTGGTAAAGACTCTTGGTGCGGTTGTTAAACCGAAAGGCAGTACCTTGAATTGGTAGTGTATTCCTTTGAATACAAACCTTAGGTATTTCCTGTGCGATGGATGTATTGGTATATGGAAATACGCGTCTTTGAAGTCTAATGTTGTCATGTAGTCGTATAGTTTCAGCAATGGTAACACTTCTTGTAGTGTGACCATGTGAAAGTGGTCTGATTTGATGTATGTGTTTAGCATTCTTAGGTCTAGGATTGGTCTTAGCGTTTTGTCCTTCTTTGGTATTAAGAAGTACAGTGAATAAACTCCTGTGTTTATTTGTGTGTTTGGTACTAACTCGATTGCATTCTTTTGCAATAGTGCTTGAACTTCTATCTCCAGGAGCTCGGAATGATGTTTTGATAAATTTTGTGCTCTCGGTGGTATGTTTGGAGGGAATTGTAGAAATTCTATGCAATAACCATGTTGGATAATTGCTAGAACCCAAGTGTCTGTAGTGATTTCCTCCCATGCTTTGTAATAATGACCTATTCTTCCCCCCCACTGGTGTTGTGTGGAGGGGGTGAGTGACATGTGAGTCACTGCTTAGTTGTAGGGGTTTTGGGGCTTTGAAATTTTCCCCTATTCCTAGGGAATTGCCCTCCTCTATATTGGCCCCGAAAGCCTCCCCTGTACTGTCCCTGGTAACTGGATGTTGCCTGTGAGGTACTGGCTTGTGTGGCTTGACCCCGAAACCCCCCTCTAAAGGGTGTTTTGCAGAAGGTGCTGTAATTTCCTCTGCTCTGCGGGGAGTAGAGTGCGCCCATGGCTTTAGCAGTGTCCGTGTCTTTTTTAAGTTTCTCAATCGCCGTGTCCACTTCTGGACCGAACAGTTCTTTTTCATTGAATGGCATATTGAGAACTGCCTGCTGAATCTCTGGTTTAAACCCAGACGTTCTTAGCCATGCATGCCTTCTGATGGTCACAGATGTATTTATTGTTCTTGCAGCTGTGTCTGCTGCATCCATGGAGGAGCGTATCTGGTTGTCTGAAATGTTCTGCCCTTCATCAACCACTTGCTTTGCCCTCTTTTGTAGGTCTTTGGGTAGATGTTCAATGAGATGTTGCATCTCATCCCAATGGGCTCTGTCATAGCGCGCAAGTAGTGCCTGAGAGTTAGCGATGCGCCACTGGTTTGCAGCTTGTGCTGCGACTCTCTTTCCAGCTGCATCGAACTTGCGGGTTTTCTTATCTGGGGGTGGTGCGTCCCCAGATGTGTGGGAGTTGGCCCTTTTCCTAGCTGCTCCTACAACGACAGAATCTGGTGGCAGCTGTGTAGTGATGAAAATAGGGTCTGTAGGAGGCGCTTTATACTTTTTTTCCACCCTTGGTGTGATTGCCCTACTTTTGACAGGCTCCTTAAAGATGTATTTTGCGTGCCGAAGCATACCAGGGAGCATAGGCAGGCTTTGGTAGGAGCTGTGGGTGGCGGAGAGGGTGTTGAATAGAAAGTCATCCTCGACTTGTTCTGAGTGGAGGCTTACATTGTGGAATTGTGCTGCTCTAGCCACCACCTGAGAATATGCAGTACTGTCTTCTGGTGGTGATGGCTTTGTAGGGTATGCCTCCGGACTGTTATCTGACACAGGGGCGTCGTATAAGTCCCATGCGTCCTGATCCTGGTCACCTTGGCTCATGGTGGTGTGAGCCGGGGAATGTGATGGAGTTTGTGCTGGTGAGACGTGAATTATAGGTGGAGGAGAGGGTGGCGGAGTAACCTTTTTCACCATTTTTGTTTGTGGTGTTTGGTCAGTTTGAAATTCCAGTCTTCTCTTTCTCCTAATAGGGGGAAGGGTGCTTATCTTTCCTGTCCCCTGCTGTATAAAAATACGTTTCTGCGTATGGTCTACATCGGTGGATTGCAGGTCTTCCTCAAACCTATGCTTTCGCATTTGGGAGGTCATTGATTGCTCTTCTGTATAAGAGCCTGAAACTGGGTCGGTTGCAGGTTGTTTTGGCATCGAAACCCTGTCTGCATCTTTTTTCGGCTCCGAGGTGACTTTTTTTCTTTTTCGGAGTCGAAACATCTCGGCGTCGATCTTCGTCGGTGCCGCTGTCTCAGCGTCGAGCCATGTCTACACCGCTATCTCGGTGTCGATGTATGTCTCCAGCACTTTCTCGGTCCCGAGAAGGCTGCGTGCCGGTGTCTCGACCGGAGTCGGACGGTCTCGGCACTGTTTGGGCCTTTTTCGGTGCCGACGGTCGGTCACCGAATTTATGGGTGGAGCCATGGCCTGGTGGCAGTGGCGTCCCCTGGGCCTTGACAATCTTCTTATGAGTGGTTTTCGACGTCTTACTCACGGTTCGTGGATCGTCGAATTCCTCGGAGTCCGATTCGTGTATCGAAAAGGTTTCTTCCTCTTCTTGTATCTCGAACTCTCGGTGGGCTGTCGGCGTGGACGCCATTTGAAGTCTTCTGGCTCGACGGTCTCGGAGTGTTTTTCGGGACCGGAACGCACGACAGGCCTCGCAAGTGTCTTCACTGTGCTCAGGTGACAGGCACAGGTTACAGACCAAGTGTTGGTCTGTATAGGGGTATTTGTTGTGGCATTTGGGACAGAAACGGAACGGGGTCCATTCCATCGGCATTCTTCTACACGCGGTCGGGCCGAGCAGGCCCCGACGGGGGATTGAAAACTACCCCGAAGGGCTCCGGAGCTCTTCGATCTTCGATGCGGTGTTGATTCTAACTACGCCGATCCCGAACGCAACAATACCGACGAAAATCTTCCGAAATTTAGCTGTTTTTCCGTTCCGAAACTCGGAGCGACAGGAACACGTCCGAACCCGATGGCGGAAAAAAAACAATCGAAGATGGAGTCGACGCCCATGCGCAATGGAGACAAAAGGAGGAGTCACTCGGTCCCGTGACTCGAAAGACTACTTCGAAGAAAAACAACTTGTAACACTCCGACCCAACACCAGATGGCGAGCTATGCAAAACATGCGTATCTACAGCGACAGATGCCATCGAACAGCATATTTTCCTCACTTTTCTGTGTGGGATCACCGCTCCGGCACAAATTTCCTACCACCCAGCGTTCCCCTCAGTCTCCCAAGTAAAATGATACCTCACTTGTGTGGGTCCCCAAAGCAGAGTCATCCTAAAGATGTATAAAAGAAAACTATGCGCTTATCAACTCCCTGTGCTATCCCCTCAATCTCTACAGGTTTGCAGCTTTTATTTCTGTTGCAGGCACCTGGGCCACCCACACAAATGAGGTATCACTTTAATCAGGAGACTTGGGCGGAACGCTGGGTGGAAGGAAATTTGTGGCTCCTTTCAGGTTGCAGAACATTCTGTCACTGAAATGTGAGGAAAAAATGTTTTTTAGGCAAATTTTGAGGTTTGCAAAGGATTCTGGGTAACAGAACCTGGTGAGACACCCACAAGTCACCCCATCTTGGATTTCCCCTAGGTGTCTAGTTTTTAAAAAAATCCACAGCTTGGCACTTTCCAAAAAACACGTCAGTTCTCAATGTAAAAATGTGATGTGTCTATGTTGCGTTTCCTGTCACAGGCATTAGGCCTACCCACACAAGTGAGGTACCATTTATATCAGGAGACTTGGGGGAACACAGAATAGTAGAACAAGTGTTATTGCCCCTTGTCTTTCTCTGCATTTTTTCCTTCCAAATGTAAGACAGAGTGTAAAAAAAAAAAAAAAAAAAAAAGTCTATTTGAGAAATGCCCTGTAATTCACATGCTAGTATGGGGACCCCAGAATTCAGAGATGTTCAAATAACCACTGCTCCTCAACACCTTATCTTGTGCCCATTTCGGAAATACAAAGGTTTCCTTGATACCTATTTTTCAGTCTTTATATTTCACCAAATGAATTGCTGTATACCCGGTAGACAATGAAAACCCATTGCAAGGTGCAGCTTGTTTATTGGCTCTGAATACCTAGGGTTCGTGATGAACCTACAAGCCCTATATATACCGCAACCAGAAGAGTCCAGCAGACGTAACAGTATATTGCTTTAAAAAATCTGACATTGCAGGGAAAAGTTACAGAATAAAACGTGGAGAAAAATGGCTGGGTTTTTTTTTCACCTCAATTAATTTTTTTTTTTTTTCATCTGTTATTTGCTGCAGGAAAACCTTGTAGGATCTACACAACGACCCCTTGCTGAATTCAGAATTTTGTCTACTTTTCAGAAATGTTTACCTTTCCGGGATCCAGCATTGGTTTCACACCCATTTCTGTCACTAACTGGAAGGAGGCTAAAAGTTAAAAAATAAAAAAATAAAAAAGTAAAAATGGGGTATGTCCCAGTAAAATGCCAAAATTGTGTTGAAAATGGGGTTTTCTGATTCAAGTCTGCCTGTTCCTGAAAGCTGGGAAGCTGGTGATTTTAGCACCACAAACCCTTTGTTGATGCCATTTTCAGGGGAAAAACCACAAGCCTCCTTTCTGCAGCCCTTTTTTCCCATTTGTTTTTTTTTAAACAAAACTTTTGCTGTTTTTTGGCTAATTTCTTAGTCTCCTACCTCTAGAATCCCTAGGACGTTGGAAAAAACGGATGCAAATTTGGTATGGGTAGCTTATGTGGACAAAAAGTTATGAGGGCCTAAGCGCGAACTGACCCAAATAGCCAAAAAAATGGCTTGCCATTTGGGGGGGGGGGGGGGGGGAGGCCTGGCAGCGAAGGGGTTAACACTGCCATTTTTTTTCCTGCTATTTTCATGAGTTCAAGTTCTGTGACTTCAGGAAATAGTGTGCACAGAGTCCAAGGGTTCCCCGTAGAGGTAAGATAGAGGCAAAATTAGATAATTCAAATGCTCTATTTTGTGGTAGTGTGGTCGAGCAGTAGGCTTATCAGAGGGTAGTGTTAAGCATTTGTTGTACACACACAGGCAATAAATGACAACAAAGACAATTCCAGGCCAATAGGTTTTTATATAGAAAGATATATTTTCTTAAACGTTAACGCACCGAGACTCCCTTGTGTGCCCACAAGTCCTATATATTTTTTTACTCTGGTCTTCTACATAGGCAGCCAACTCGCTTACCCTCTTACCTCCTTTTGGATCTTCTTTGGCGGTCCCTCTTCTATTTCTATGACCTCTCAGTCTCCTTCTGAGGTTTCTACCACTGCTTCTTTAGCAACAATTTTCATTCTCATCGCTGGAGAGGCCCAGATCTTTCAAGAATGGAGTGGACTTTAGGCCTTGCGCCAAGTGGCGAGCCATTCTTTGATTCGCTCCCACTCCGAGTGTGTTTGGTGCAAAAACTGCACAGGCGTTGCTTCACTTCGGTGGTCGGTTGGAAGGCAGAGATTACACACAGGGTGTATTTTTTTTGTGCATATTGGTGATGGTAATTTTGGCAGAATTAGAAAGACGTTTTCTCTATCATGCTGACCCGGATCCAACCCACCCGGGCATTCTCGACCAGGGGCGGTTCATTTGGGGGCACCACCTTTGCCTTTGGAGTTGTTACAACAGTATGCCTCTTGGAAACAGCCCCTTGGGAAGGGTTGCGGAGCCTGCTAACGCTGGAAGTGGAGGCATCTGGGGAGGTGATCTGGGAGTCCCCTCGGTATGCTGACTTGCAAAGGACCCATGAGGGGTACGTGTCTGAAGGGTAACCATGGCTTTCACGGACTCCGTGTCCAATTTTAGATTTTCCAGCATCTCATCGACCTGGGGCCCACATAGCTGCTACCTGTCAAAGTGCCAGTTGAGGAGATGCTATTGGATATCCGGCTTCAAGCAGAGAAACACAGCCAGGTGTGTCTGCATAGGAGCATTCTGGTTTGGATGCCACATGCAGGGCACAAGGATGGTGCTTAAAATGAGCGGGTCTTAGACTAGCTCATGCTTTCTCCTGCAGTACCCCTCTGGAAGATACTGGAGGAGCTCCTCCATTTCACCCATGTGACCGGTTGTATCTGAAAAAGAAGCCAAAGGAGCTGGCGCTGCATCTGTGGTTGGCAGATTGCACAGTGATTCATTTGCCCGCTGCATTAATGAGCTTGCTTTCTTTGTACGGTGGGGGGTGTGTCACCTGTACTCTGTGCATTGGCTTGTTTGTGAGCTCCCTGAGTCAGGAGGGAGCTGACAACGCATGTACAGTGGATCTGAAAAGGTTTTTGTTTGTATACCCTAGGCATGACCACACAGGCTGTATCCAGCTCTTTAAAGATGTCAGTGGCTGGTTTGAGCATGCCTTTCAGCATAGAGAGGTAATGCATGAAACGCTATGATGACAGTTTCCAGCTGAAAGTCCTCTTCGATGACATCTCTGTGCATGTCAACTCTATGGAATGAGGCAGCCCTGCTAAGGACCTCTTTGTCGGCGGTAGTCATTTGGTGGTGAGGGACGGGTGGGGTAAAGATCTGAGTCAGTGACCCCCTGGCGAGTCCACATCATGGGAACCCCAAGCATCTGCTTGTGGCGGCATGTCCTAAGGATCCCCGTCTGTTCAGCTCCAAAATCAGTGTGGTGACCCCTGAGGTGCGTAAAGGGTGGCAGGGGTCAGTGGGGAGAAAGGGGGGTGGAGTTTGATGCGGGGAGGAGTTTAGGATTAGGACAAATGGATGAGGCTGTGGAAGTCAGCTGGTAGACTTGCTGTGCCGCTTGTTCTCCTTGCGGGGTGATGATGGAGATTACAGAGCCGACTCAAAGCCGAGCTGATTCTTGGATGACTGCGTGGAGGGCCCCGGGACTAGGTGAGGATCCATCTCTTCTGGGGGTGGAACATAATGTTCTGATGGCTGGTGTCTAGTTCGTCCTGCAGCTTCTGTAGGACAGGTTCAACGGAACCACTGAAAAATGCCAATGCAAATGGGTCCCTGGCCCAGAGTGTGTCAGCTTCAGAAATTTTCTTTGGTGCAGAGTCCTAGCTGGGCATGGGGTCTGAAGTGGAAGTTCAGTGCCAACCATCTCCTGAACGCAGTGGTGACCAAGAAGCCTGTCTGAGCCACAAGCGTGGTTGCCTAGCCCTTGGTGGGGGTTTCTCAGACCGAGTGGTGTACAGGGGAGGAGGGATCATACTGTCAACCAGTTGAGAGGGTGGTAAGTCTTAGATCACCAAATCAGAGCCAGAACTTGCTTTGGCCTTTGCAGGCAGCTCTGACTGATGTTTCCCCCACACTGTCCTCGATGCCAAAGGTGCCTGGTTTGTCGTCTCCACTTCTGTGCAACATTTCAAAGTAACGAGCCCAACTGTTTCAAAGAGTCTTCATCAACCAGAAAGAGGAGCAGGTGTCATGCTTGGACAAGAAAAAGAGGTTGCACACTTGAAGTAGTTCAGCCCAGGGGTATTTCATGCAACACAGAGGACAGTTTAGAAAAGGTATCCGTTCCATCACAAGCAAGGCATTGGCAATGACAGAGCGAAACCGCGGAGGCCCTGAAGGAAAGACCTCTTGGGTCTAAGTCAGCATGATACCCGCTCAATCGAAGATGTGTTCATCAAGCCAATACAAGAAAGGGAAGCCACAATATCAGACCAATACTGACAGAAGGGAGACTAATCAAGGAGAACACCTCAACACCATGATACAGAACTCAGAAGCATGTCCGAACCAGACATCTATAAGAAAACAATCTAACAATGGAACCAATGACCATGCAGATTACCAGCACGAGGTGGAGCCACACTACCTCATGACTCGAGAATAATTCTTTAAAGAAAAACAACTTCCACACATCCAGACCTAACACTAGGCAGCAGGAGTATGCACAGCATGTATATTTACAGCCACACATGCCTCCAAAGGTACTACTGCAGCTGATGCTGAAGGCGTTGTGAGAGAGCTGTTGACCCACCCCCTTACACTCCCTAATCCTTCGGGCTGGGTTTGGAGTTCTCCTATTGGTTTAGATGTGTTATTGTCCTTCCTGATCTTCGAATATCCAATCCACCACAAACTGGTGGACACCATTAAAAGGCATAGTCAAGTGTTGCTGGACTCCTGTTCAGAATCCTGAGACTCTCACCCAGGAATGTCTTGGGGGACTATGCTAGTGGTAGTTTCTCTGGAGGACAGATCAGCAGAATCCAGGGCACACCCAATGTTGACATTAGAGGTGATACTAGAAGAGTTCCTTTCCACATTTCTTGTATGTCACGGGAATAGGGTTTGCCAGCTGCTGCAACTTCTCCTAACAATGGTATGAGTTATACTGAGACACAAGCCAACCAAGTGGCTATGCGCCTTTGGGAGGCAGAATCACAGCTACCTTTTTACCAGGAGCACTGATTTATTTGCACTGTGTCAGTAAGATGTGCAGCACCTGTGCGAAAGCCCTTTCCCAAGCTGTACAGACCACCAAGAATAAAGTAAAACATGGTCCCTGTGTACAAGTTACTTACCTTTGGTAACATTATATCTGGTAGAGACAATCTAGTTGCAGATTTCTTACCTTTGAATTTCCCCAGGCGTCAGACTGGATCAGGAGATTTTTCTTCGAGCAGTACCTCTGCACGCCAAAGGTGGCATCGGTCGACTACGCGGGCGCCAGGGTTGTGTTCGCAGTGATGACGTAGCGGTCATATATAGGTACCACCCCAGCGCGGTAACGTCAGTTTTTTTCCCACAGCTTTCCACGCCAGTAGTGCAGAGCCATGAAGAAAACCGAGTGGTGTGCCAAAATTAGAGCCCTTAAGGGGACGTTCCTGTCCCTAGAAATCAGTTAGCAGTGCGGGGAGGAAGGGCGGGTCAGTAAAGAATCTGCAACTAGGATATGTCTCTACCAGACATATCGTTACCGAAGGTAAGTAACTTGTACATCTGATAGAGACTTCTAGTTGCAGATTCCTTACCTTTGAATAGATACCCGAGCAATACCATCCCCGGTGGTGGGCTGCGAACCAAGATCACACCAAAAAGTCCTGCAGGACTGAAGGGCCAAAGTAGCCGTCTCTTCGGGACAGTCAAGTGTGTGTTTGGCAAAAGTGTGCAGAGATGCCCACCTCGCTGCTTGACAGATAACCAGGACTGGAACGCCCCATGGTAGCGTTGTGGGGGGAAGAAGTAGCTCTGGTGGAGTGAGCCTGCAAACCTAAAGGCGGTTGCATCTTAGTCAGAGCGTAACATTTTGATGCGTAAGAGCACCCATCATGAAATGGTCCTCTTCTGCACCGCCTTCCCCTTTCTTTGTACTCATATATCCCACAAAGAGTTGATCGTCCACCCAGAAGTCTTTGGTACGATCAAGGTAGAACTCCAACGCTCTTTTTGGGTGCAGACTGTGCAGTCTCATCTTCATGAGAGGGATGTGGGGGTGCATAAAAGGTAGGCAAGGTGATGGACTGACTGACATGGAAAGGTGTCACTACTTTAGGTAGGAAAGAAGCCCTTGTACAAAGGGCCACTTTGTCAGGGTGTATGGCCAGGCAAGGTGGCTTAGATAACAGTCTGAAGCTTACTCTGCGGGCAGAGGTAATGGCAACTAAAGAGGCAGTCTTGATGGTTAAGAGCCATAAAGGGCAGTTGTGAAGAGGCTCAAATGGGGCACACATAAGGTAAGTTAATATCAGGTTTAGATCCCTTTGGGGCATGATGAATGGGATAGGAGAAAAAATGTGTGAGACCTTTAAGAAACCTCCCAACTATAGGAGATTTAAATAAGGAAGGCTGATCAGGTGATCAAGAGAGCAGAGATCGCAGAAAGATATCCCTTAAGCGTGCTCAGGGTGGAACCCTGCTGGGCGAGGGAAAGAATAAACAGGAGGACTTGAAAAGAGGAGCACACAGAGGATCGACATTTGTTGATGCACCATGGCACAAATTTCTTCAAAGAGGCGTATACGGTTTTGGTTTAGAGCGGCAGGTCAAAAGACATCAACTGTCGCCACTCAATCTCCACGCAAGGCGGAGGGTGGACAGGTTCGGATGGAGGACCCTCCCCTGCTGCTGCAACAGAATATTCTCCCGAAGAGGCAGTCTGATCAGAGGAGCTATGGCCATGCTCAACAGCTCGGGATACCAGACTCTTCCTGCCCAGTCCGGAGCCACCAGTGTAACTTGGGCCCGGTCTTGCCTGATCTTCTTCAGAACTCTGGGCAGAATAAGTATGGGCGGAAAGGCATACAGGAGGCCTGAATTCCACTTGCGACGAAAGACGTTGCCGAGCGAATGCCGCCTTGGAAACTCCAATGCGCAAAACAGCTGACATTGCACGTTTTCTACAAAAACAAGTCTAGCCAAGGTTCTCCCCCATGAAGGAAAAGACCTTGCGCCACTTCCGGATGGAAACCCTATACATGATCGACCACGCATAGTCAGCTGAGTTCGTCTGTTCTCGTGTTCAAGGAGCCCACCAGGTGTTGAACCACCAGGGAAATGCCCTGATGTTCCAGCCAAGTTCAGGGACGAAGAGCCTCTTGACAAAAGGTCCACGACCCCACTCCACCTTGTTGCAGTACCACATGGCGGTGGTGTTGTCTGTGAACACTTGCACTGCTTTCCCCTTGAGAGAGGGAAGGAATGCTTTCAATGCTAGTCGAATCGCTCAGAGTTCCAGAAGGTTGATAAAGAGTCTGGTTTCCACCGGAGACCAGAGGCCTCTGATCTCTGCCTCTCCCATGCCAGAGACCTGCAGTGGTGGTTAATGAATCAAAATTGGGTCAAGATCCTTCCCCTCTCCTTAACCAGATCTCAGTCGTGACAGATGCGTCACTCCAGGGATGGGGCGGCCACATGGGAGAGGTGGATTGCTGGACATCCCCTGAAAAGCCAAATCTCAGTCAGTCGTGGCGTCTCAATGCCACCATCGATGCAATCGATCTGCCCAGAGAGTGTCGTATCCAGTCCACAACAAATCATGAACTTTGCTGCATCCCTCCCATCTGTTACAGCTTGGGAAAGGATAGTCCAGGCCTCCTCCGGAAGTCTAGGCAGCACTTGTACGATCGTATCCCAGAGAGTATGGGAATAGCGGCCCAAAAGGCACAGGGTGTTCATGGACTGCAGCGCTAGACTGTTGGAAGAAAACAACTTCTTCCCCCAAATTGTCCAGTCTTTTTGATTCCCTATCCGAGGGTGAGGCAGGGAATGTGCCAGAGGAAGTCTGGATAACGAGGCTCTCAGGCATGGGGGGTTGGGTGAGGAATTTCGGGTCTGTCTGCGCAGGCAGATGGCGGCCGGCAATCGTCCTATTCACAGGAGCCCCTGTGCTGGGTCTGGACCAAGTACCCAAAAAGGACGCCTGTCAGTGCCTCAT
This sequence comes from Pleurodeles waltl, assembly GCF_031143425.1. Classification (NCBI taxonomy): domain Eukaryota; kingdom Metazoa; phylum Chordata; class Amphibia; order Caudata; family Salamandridae; genus Pleurodeles; species Pleurodeles waltl. The sequence continues at coordinate 1,709,797,423 of NC_090445.1, read as the reverse complement.
TAAAGGGAAGAAGGGGTTCGGAAGAGAAAGACACCGGCTGAAGCATGTCAGTTAGGATATTAGGCCTAACCTCCACACAAAGTAGCTTGAGATCCAGGACATCAGCCGCCCTTCTCACCACCATGGAACATGAGGCACCCTCCTCCCTAGCCACAGTAGGAGAGAGCATACCAGTGTCCGGGGAGGTGTCTAGACCCCTGGCATCACCCAAATCCTGCACCCAGTCCATTTGGGGGTCAAGCTGGTATTCAGAAGGGTCCGGCGTCCCCTCCATACTCTGCCCATAATCCATACCCATAAACATAGGGGTCTGGATCAACCCTGGGCCCAGGAGGGCCCATAGAGAACGGAATCTGTGTTGAGTGATGTTGTTCCGGGTCGTCGAGTATGAGGATGGGATCAATGTCGATTGTGGGCCCAACCGACGTCGGGAGCATCGTCGTCTGACCCGACGCCCGGGAAGGTCGCTGTGGCACGACCGGCATCAGGACAGATCCGCGATTAGATCTGGAGGAGCCCTCTGGAGCCTAAGCCGATAACTTCGAACCAGAGAGGGCCCCACCGAGTGGGTGCCTGAGGGCACCGAAGGTGGGCGGTCTGCCCAAAAATGAGTCGTATTGCCTCTTAAAATTCTTTGAGCTGGGCAGGGGTGGCTCTGGCTCCCGCGAAGTCGGGGAGGTGTGGAGTCAACCCAGATGAAGGCTCCGAGGACAGAGGACTAGAGCATCGATGCTGTACCCACGCTGCATCATCAGAGCGACGGGGTGAAGTTGAAGGAACGCTTGTCCTTCAACTACTTTTATTGACCCAAACATCCCGATGACTTAGAGGACAAAGAGTGGTGATGACTCTGCGGCCGGTCTCGAAAACTTCCTCTCGTACGAGACCGTGAGCACCGCGGAGTTGAGTGTCGGGCCGCCATGAGCTTTAGGGATTGCTCCCTCAAAGCTTTCGGGTACATGGCCTGACACTCTGAGCACGACTTCGGGTTGTGATCGTGCTCCAGGCACCAAAGACACACGAGGTGCAGATCCGTCACAGTCATCATTTGGTGACAGGAGTTGCAGGGCTTGAATCCGGTCTTGCGGAACATCCCTCGACACAGCCACGACCTCGTCAAAAGAATTCGACAAAAGTGTCGACATAGTCAAAAAATTACTGAGGTATCTCTCTCTGGATCTGTTCGTAGGCTGGCGCAGAAAGAAAATAAATTGCTGCATTTTGGATAAACTGAAAGTGTACATTCTCCATAATCCAACCTTCCCCCAAACCTGCCCTCACATTTCTGACATGGATCCCAAGCTGTTGCAGTCACAATATCTTTGTATGTTGGGTGTAGAAACACCAGTGAGTCGAGGTCTGAGGTGCCTCTTCCACAGCATGACGGCCCTAGAGCTCTGAAAATTAAGTCCTAACACAGGGGTGAGGGGGAATCTGAGGTGGAGTCCATTTCTTGGTGCATAGTGGATTTCACTGGCGGGATCAGGAGTTACATTAAAACTGAAACTCTGACTACAAAGAAAAACGTACAACATCCGCACCCAGCTCTAGAGGCAAAGAGTTCTGTAGCAACACTTGCTGCAAGCACTTTGGATACAGTGGTTGCTTTCACCAACCAAAAATCTGCACATCAAGTTCCAAGACACAGGTCCCTGAACCTGGTAGTCCTGGGTACTTGCTGTGGATGTCAGCTACATCCAGCAACCAGTCTCTCCGGCAGTAACACTTGAGTAGTTGTGCTCCCAACTGCCCTCAATCTTCCAGGTTGCACCAATGTTCTGGTAGCCAGGTTAAATAGGACAACAAAAATACTCAAGGACTTATTTTTGACATATTTTGAACTCAGTAAGGTCTTTGTTCAAGTGTGGGTAAGAGGTTTAAGGATGTTTGTTAGAAACTGTTGTGACCCCAATAACTCCAACACTGCAGCTCAAAGTCAGAACTCACCTTTCAACCAGCCTACCAAAATACTTAAGTCGATTTATATGCAACTTTGACGCATTGTGTTTGTGTCTGGCAACTCTGTCGCAGTGATGGACTGCGTATCAGCACAGGAAACACTGGCAGGCCCAGGGCACAATGAAGTGACTTCACAGTGGTTTAGTCAACACAATATCCCTTTGACACAGAGCACAATACTTACTGCCTGTACTGGATTCTGTGGCGGCAATGAAAGGTCATGCCAAGAGGCTGCATCAGTGCTAGATCCGCTCTTTAATGTTCAGAAAGCAACTCAAAGGGTTAAAACAAGAGAGAGAAACGGAATCATGCAGCAACAGCAGCAGCAGAATTGCACAAATCAAAACCAGATCATCTTTTGTTTCATACAATCAAAATACAATGTGTAAAACCTAGAGGCAGGCGAATGTGGGGAGGTGGCAAGACCCTTATGAAGTGTGGGACATACAACCACAATGGTATTTTAAAACTGAAGAGTCAAGGGCTATAGGCTCCTCAGCATATTCCTCCCCTCCCCTCAATTCCTGTGGCAACCAGAGGCAATCCCAGACAGCCACAATCACCTGCCCAGCAGAGAATCAAAAATATAGAAGGATTTGTTAACGGTGATGTCAATGCATCATAAAATACTCTGAAGCGCTTGCTTATCCAAGCCCAGAACCAACTCTTATTTCTCCACCCATCATGCTATACAAAATGCATCCACAGGCTTGCTGTCAGGGGAACAGGTAGGGAGAGCAGATTAGCCCTTTCTTTAAGGGCAACACTGCCTTAGTTTGCTCAGAAAACTCAGTTATCTTTTACCAATGTTTGGTTGTGAAATAAGAGGCCAGCTTCACCCCCTGCCTGCTCTTCCTGCAAGCAGTGTAGACGATGCTGACATCACGCAGACACAAGGACGGTGGGCATCAGTAACGGGAGGCTGATTGCTTCAAGGGTCAGATGGATTCACAAAAAGCAGATCTTTAAAAGGGACCAGTGACATCTGCATGCCAAATGGATCATTTCTTACAATGATAGCCAGAAAGCCTTCAATGTCTCAAATGAAGGAATATGCATGGATGGATAATAAACACCCAATAATTGAGCAGGATTATAGTTTTCCAACTTGATTTGTTATGGGGAGAATGAGTGACACACCTGTAAAGTGTCAACCTCATTAGGTTATTTTTTTAATTTTAAACAGAGGCCTCCCTTCTCCCCTTTCAATAATCTCACAGTATAACGTCAGTCTCTCTGGAATCCAGCCAGTAGCAGGTGCAGGAAGGCTCCATACAATCCATGCTGGAGAACCACAATACAGGTCATTACTGTAACCATTAGTTCACTCTGGCCAGCCCATGGGGTACTAAAACTCACCCAACCCCTTAATGTAATCTCACTGATTCAGAGTCTGCATTTATTACAAAAGGATCCTTTCTGGGGGGGTCCGAATCATTAAATGCCATCAGATGAGCACGCGCACACAGACCAGGCCGCTCAGTCACCAAACTGCTGCTGATCTAGCATCCTTGCTGTCCTGCCCTTCTGGAGTTAACATAGCCATACAACACTACAGGAAGGACCTAGGCCTTGCGGGATGGTACGCAGTCCATGGCAGCACCCACCTTGGATCAGACCTACTCCCCGAATGATGGAAAAGACAATCAATGAGAGACGAAAGGTGGGTGGGGAGTCAAGAGTGCTTTCACAGGCATAAAATGAAGAAACGAACCTTCAAAGCCAGAGCACCCTGCCATCCTCTGCTCCTGAAACGGAACCTGCCACTTCCAACTTGGGGGCTCCAATTGTAGGCCTATATAGGTACCTCTTTTGGCAAATAAAGCACATGGAACCTAAAAACAGCTTTCTCATACGCACCCTCTTAAGGCCCCCCTCCAGTCAAGCTTAAAAGTAGTAAAAAAGCTGGCACTAAGCTAACCCATCAGCAGCCCTTTAAGGAGCCTAGGTACGAAAAGTCCACATTCTGATTCCAGAGCATCTCCAAGAAGACTGGCTATCAAAGGACTGCTGAGAAAACGCTTCAAATGTTAAAATAAATCCTGATCCAGGAGTAAACTCAGAATAAAAAATAAAAAAAAAAACTATTTAAATGTCTAATTCCCAGCACCCCCTCTATATCTACATCGGTGTTACTGAGGCTGAGGAAGGCTCTCAGGGCGACCAACACCTGCCCAAGCACTGAAGTCCAGGTCTTTGACAGGGCACCCTTGCAGCCACGTAAATATAGAGCACCCTTTCTGAAAGGGAAATATGATCACACAAGAGAGGAGCAATTTAAAACGGGACTTGAGGGGTGGTCCTTTCCATCCTTTGCTGTTCTGTACCTTCAGGACCCCAACATCATCAAAGAGAACAGAGCTTGATGCTAGATGAATCTTAGGGGAGGATGCAGAGGCCATATAGAAGAAAAAAGACAAGCAATAAGAAGTAGGAAAGCGCTAACAAAAATGAGAAGCACGAACCATGGAAACGTCAAGTGGTGATTGGTACTCAGGAGGATAAAACAGATTTGAGGAAAGGTTAAGGAGCCCTGGGGTAAGAATGCAGTGCTCATGGAGGCGGAGAGACTGAATTGCAATGTGAATCAGCTAAAAAAGATGTGAATAGAAAAAAAAAAATGATTGTAAAAATGTCACTGGAACGCTAATTGACAAGGGGATTGTAGGGGTTAAAGCGAGATGATTTGTTATGGTTAAGAGCAAAATGGGACAGTACAAATTACAGGCTCAAACTAGTGTGACAGGGAAGTATTGCAAGGTTCACGGACATTAGGCAGAGGATAGCAAGATGGGCTGGAAAGGTACAATACAATTTGGTGATGTGGGGAGATGCAGTAGTGTTAAGGGCGAGGACAAGTGCTTGGTTCACGAGCTGCCACATGCTAGGAAGATGAGGATGGGTTCAGATAAACGCAACAGGGTTAGAATGATGCAAGACAGCTATTGCTGGGGAGAAGAAAAGACCCAGACGTGAGGGATGAGACAGGACAGATATCATGGGGGTGAAGAAAAAAAAAAATACAAGTGAGTCCCATCAAGCAAGCACTGCTCCTTCTGAACACTCCACTCAAAGCAGACTAAAACTCCTCTACGATTTGCTGTCTGAATGCTCAGTTCAGCAGTGCCTCCTAAATTCCTCTTCGTGTAAACAATAACCCACATTTCTATGGAGTGGACTCATTTAGAGTCTGCATTCAGTGTTAGGTCTGGCTATGAGGCCCGACTCACTTCTCTGATTGAACCTCCCTGCGGTGTCCCACTGTTATCTTTCATTCACTCTGTGAACCTCATGGAGATTCTATCCATGTCTGCCCACGTGCTTCTTTCGCCCCCTTAAGCCTCCCTGCCTCCCTCCACGACCTTCCTGCACTCTTTGCCACTCCCTCTGCATAAACTTCCAAGAGATCATCATCTTTAACGCACCCCTCGCCGCCTCTGTAGAGGGCTACCTCGTATGGACGCCTCTGAAAGGTGCCTTTTGTCCATCTGTCCAAGCGTGGACTCCGTGAAGACCTCTGTGTGGCTCTCTAGCCCAAATCCTGCAGAAGTCAGCCTTCTTTCTATGTATGAAGTCCTGCAGAAATAAAGACGGACCGCGGGGGCGCTGCAAGCAGCCTTACAAGCACATATATGAATTATGTGTAGCTATTAGGCTGATGATCTATTTTTCCAAGTCTCTGCAGATACCGATCCATATGTACTAGCTAGGACCCCAAAACCCATTAGTTTGTATCACAAGCTATAGACTGGCTGAAGCCATTCATCCCCATTGTCTACGTATGGATCGCTCGAAGCCATCAGCTCTTATCTTCTGTAGATACAGGCCCAGCTGCCATGGTTCACCTTTTCTGCTGATGCAACTCCTGCTGCCATTAGTCCTCAGCTAAACAGTGCACAGCAAGGGACAGAAAAAGGTCAATGTGGCACAGTTGTGATAGACCAGTTTGCACCCCACTCACTGTCTTGGCAAGGCTCATTTTTACTCTCAGCCCAGAGCACTAAAGAATATCCTTCGATCAGGTTAAATTCAGAGGTTAGTCACCCCGTGTGCCATATCCTTCACCCACGACAATGTGGTAAGCTACGTCGTGAAAGCGCCGTTTCCAAGAGCAATGGTGAAAGATCTTAGTCTGTAAGTAATATGTAGTAAAGCCTCAGTGATGCATGCCCGTCAGTAAGACAACTCTTAGTCTGCAGGAGCCAACTGTGAAGGAACTTCTACGGGTCCACTGTGGCTCTCAGAGCATCACTGAGGCTGATTTTCCATTTTGGTAACCGGAGTGTGTGCACGGCATGCAGAGAAAAGGCTCTCCTCTTCCAAAAGGGGTCACATGGCAGGGGACATGGGAGGAATCTTCGGCTCTCAACTCCTTGCTGTGGCAAAGTCTCCCTTCCATTTTCAGGAGAGCTGGTGAGGAGCCTCGAGCATTTCCATCAAGAAGGTGTCGATTGGGGTGTCTCCGATTAGCTTGAAGAAGAATAGGTGCTCCAGGCACTTCAGCCCAATGGAGCGGAGAGCTGGAAGGCGGAGCAGTAGCTTCGCAAACCTAGAGAAAGATACAGAAGAGGTCAGTGGCCAAGAGAATGGAGAAGCAGCAACTCTCAACACTAACCAAATACTGCCTCGATAATGTGGGACTCACTGACCCCCTCCCCCCCCCCCGCCAATCTAGGTTCTCCAAGGAAATTAGAAACTAACTGTGTAGACTTAACGGTTAGCAACCACAATGAGGGAAACAACATCTTTAACAGTGCAGAACAAGCCTTCCAGAACAAAATGATGCTGGGAAACCAAAATCAAATACAGTTGTTACATATAGACCAATGTATTATTGCCAACAAAATTCAAGACATAATTGGAAATAACTAAGAGAGAGGTTGACGACCAGGTTAGAAAAAGTGCTTATAATCAGAAAAGGAAAGCCAACATTCATAAAATATATGGACATTTCACTGTGAACAACTCAGTAAGGTTGTAAGAAAATACATTAAAAGCCCAAACACATTTCCATCACACTGGAAACGTGCTTCCACAGGAAATTCATGATACAGGCACCTTTTCAAGTCAAGACCCTCTTCCGGGGTTTGGCAGGGAGAATTTCATTCCAACTCCTGCATTCCGCTCCTGGATCTCTGCTTACTCTGCCACCCTGATGTGCAGCTGGTTAGAAAAGAAGCAGTTTGGAACAAAATATTCCCAGATGGACAGGTTTATCCAAAAAGGGGGTGTGCTACTTCTGAAACCTTGGTGCCCCTCCAATTCTGAGAGGTAATTCCTGCCTGTTCACTGCATAATCAATGCATGAGGAGGGGGGCTGCCCTCCTCCTCCTCGGTCTCTTGGTACCTTCTGGGTTACCCACATGGAGGAATGTTAATGAACTCTAAGCTAGGAGGCCCTGACCATCACTGAGCAAAAAGGATGTGGGTTGTCCCAGCAAAGGGCACGTTAGCTAAACTGAGATTAGAATGGCTGCCTTCCCAAACCCATCAAGCTTCTACCAAGATGAGGGTGCGCACAGGGAGCTGCAATATCCAGCAGACCAGCTAGCAGCTCAGCTCACATTTAAGACAATGGCTCACCATAATCACCCAATGAACCCACCGACTCCCAAAATACGTACCTCAGACAAGACGCAAAAAGGACCCAGATAAGGGAGGCTGCAGGGGTTTTTAACAGCATGGAGTTGGTAGGCAACCCCTCCTAAGGGGTACCCAGAGTATAGGTTAATGGTGCCACCCCTGTCCTTCTACCACTGCCTAGGGGGAGAGGGCAGTAGGCACCAGCTGTAAAAGAGGCGTTTACCAAGCTTGTCCACTCAACCTCAGGGCCTGGCTCTGGGGTCTGGATCCCTGTAAACAGAGACCCTCAATGGGCGCACACGACTCATGTTCACCGAGGTAGAGATCATGAAATCCTGCAGCAACTTTCCAGTGGCTTACCAGGAGATCCAACAGTGCAGGGAGGCGCGCGCTCCAACGCTGTGCAAAGACTTCCTGTCCAAACAGATGCAACTTAAGAAGTAGCACAATCAATAACATTTTTCACAAATTTTGAATTCTAAAGCAGAGCTCCTGCAGATTTTGTCACATTGAACACACAGTCCTAAAATCTTACTACTGGTGCTACAGAGGAGTTGAGCTCTATCACTCCATCTCACTAACCAGAGTTCAGCCAAGACTATTTTTGGCTCAGACCCTATGGGCGGCGGGGAAAGCATACACGCACGCGCAGAGTTATGATAAGAGGCTCCGCTCTGAAAAGTGCAAGGAAAAATAACCACATGTTGAAGCTCAACTACGTGACTTCACTAAGAAATATTCTGACTCTCTCCCATTGCCTCTGTTGCAAGAAAGTGTCACAATAAAAATTTAACTCAAGTACCTGCTTTGTCACAGGAAGAATATGCACCATCCCATACTAAACAGAGACAGTATGTACAAAGGATAAAAGCGGGTCTCCTACCAAAACTAGGGTAGCTGGAATCCTTGGTTATACAATTAGAAACTACCAGGGTGACTGACCTCACTAAGGAATTTGCAGCATACTTCTAAGGCCTTTATACTCACCACATCAGGACACAAACACTAGAAGAGATAAAGTTAGTGAAATGATTGCCCCCACTATTAGGTAAGGCTAGGAACACATTTGAAGGTAGCATTTCAGGGGAGGTCCAGAATGCCATAAAAGATATGTCCAGAGGAAAATCATCAGGGGAGGTTAGCTTCCGAGGAGAGTTCTAACCAACAAGTTACTTACCTTCGGTAACAAATTACTTGGTAGAAACATTCTAGTTGCAGATTCCTTGCCTTAGAATTTCCCCCAGGTGTCAGACCAGAACTGGAGATTTTTCTTTGAGCAGTACCCTTGCATGCCATCTGGTGACAATGTTTGACTCTGCGTCTGTCTCTAGTGTGGTGGTCACATTGATGACATTGCGGTCGTCTATAGGTGCCACCCCGGCATGCTGACTTCAGTCTCTTTTCACAACTTTCCAAACCATTAGCAAAGAGCCATGAAGAACACTGGGAATGGTGGGCCAGATCTAGGGCCCTGAAAAAGGAATCCCTGTCCCTAGAAATCAGTTCGCAGTGCGGAGAGAATGGGCGGGTCTGTAAGGAATCTACAACTAAAATGTGTCTCTACCCGATAATTACCAAAGGTAAGTAACTTGTTCATCTGATAGAGATTTCTAGGTGCAGATTCCTTACCTTAGTATTGATAACTAAGCAATACCATCCTCGGCGGTGGGTTGCAAACCAAGATCATACTAGAAAGTACTGCAGAACTGAACGGCCAAATCAGTTGTCTCTATGGACTGGACTGTCTAGGCAGTAATGCTTTGTGATCGTGTGCAGAGATGACCACATTGCTGCCTGGCAGATGTCCAGGACAGAAACTCCGCATGCTAACTATGTAGTGGCAGCAGTTGCTCTGGTGTAGTAAGCACGCAAACTCTCAGGGGTTGCTTCTTTGCCAAAGCGTAGCATCTTCATGCAAAGCACCACCCAACGCAAGAAGGGCCGCTTCTGCACCGCCCGTCTTTTCTTCACACCTCATACAAAGAGTTCATTGTCCAACCGGAAATCTTTGGCACGACTGAGGTAGACCGCCAAAGTTCTTTTTGGATCCAGACAGTGGAGTCTCTCCTCTTCAAGAGAATAATGTGGAGTAGCAAAAGTGATGGACTGGCCTACATGAAAGGGCGTGACCACCTTGGGAAGGAAAAAGGCCTTAGTACAAAGCACCACTTTGTCAGGATGGACAGATAAAAATGGTGGCTTCGAAGAAAGAGCTTGAACTCACTCAGCGAGCAGAGGTGATGGCAATGAGGAAAGCAGTTTTTAGTGTGAGAAACTGCAAAGGAAAATTATGTTGGGGCTCAAAACGAGTACACAAGATAGGTAAGGACCAGGTCCTAATCCCACTTTGGCATTATGAACGGGGGTAGGTGTGAACAAATGGGGGAGTCCCTTAAGGAACCTCCCAACAATGAACTTCAACAAAGAAGGTTGATCTGTCCATCTGAGAAAGGCAGGGTTGGCAGATAGCCTTTAAGGGTGCCTAAATCAGAGCCCTAATGGGCAAGAGAGCACAAGCAGAAGGACCTCAGGCAGCAGTGCAGAAAGGGGATCAACAGGCTTGTTGGCACACCATGCCACAAATTTCTGCCAACAATAGGGGTATACCGTTTTGGTGGAGTGGGCATGGCTGCATAGATAACATTGCAGGCTTCGGGCGGAAGGTCGAAAGCTGTCAAATGCCAGCGCCCAATCTCCACACAATTAGGCAGAGTCTGGACAAGTTCGGGTGGAAAACCGCTCCCTGCTGCTGTGACAGAAGATCCTCGTGAAGGGATAGTCTGATCAGAGGAGCTGTGGAAATGAGGCAATTCCTTTTAGGACTACTACAACCCCCTGCAGTGGCCAAAGTTCCCCAGGGAATCTTCTCAAGGGTGGGATTTCTTAAAGAGGTGTTATGGGACAGAGGTGCAAACTTCACGTCTGCATACCTTAAAGCCATTTGGAAAGAGTGTAGCGTCACTTACAAATTCACCACTCCTTGTCCACAAACAAATGGGTTGGTTGAGAGATTCAAGAAAACCATCAAAGGCATGCTCATGGGGGACTCAGAAAAAGAAGAAGGTGGGATGTCCTATTTCCTGGTCTCCTTTTTGCCTAAAAGGAGGATGCTCAAAAGGGAGTGGGCTACAACCCGTTTGACCTTTTCTTGGGATACACTGTTAGGGGTCCCCTTGCCATTGTGAAGGATGCTGGGAGCAGCCTCTCAAGTCTCCCAAACAGGACATTGTGGATTATGTGTTGGGCCTAAGATCCAAAACTGCCAAGTACATGAAGAGGGCATCTAAAAATCTTCAGGCCAGCCAAGAACTGCAGTAACAGTGGCACGACGAGAAGGCTGCACCGACTGTTTACCAGTCGGGACAGAAGGTGTGGGTCCTGGAGCATGTGGCTCCCAGGGCACTCCAAGATAAATGGACTGGTCCCTACACTACTGCGAGAGAAAAGGTGAAGTCACCTACCTGGTTGACCTGGGCACTCAGAGAACCTCCACAGGGTACTTCATGTGAATCGCCTAAAACCTTATTAGGACAGGGCTGGCAAGACTTTACTCATGGCCACTGATGAAGGTCAGGAAGAAGAGTGTCCCTCTCCCTGATCTCTTCTCTCACAATACAATGGCTTGTTCAGTAGAGGGAGTTGTTATTGCTGACTGCCTCTCTGACCAAAAACAGGATGATTGCAAAAGTCTCCTGGGTCAGCTCTCTCAACTGTTCTCCTTATTCCCTAGTCAACCCACATGGTTGATAAAGGAGACAGCCTGCCTGTCAAAGGTAAAATATACAGGCAGTCTGATCATGTTAGGGAATGCATCAAGGCGGAAGTGCAAAAGATGCTTGACCTGGGAGTTACTGAGCCTTCAGACAGCCCTTAGGCTAGTTCTGTAGTCCTAGTACCAAAACCCCACTCTCAAAATGGCAAAAAAAGAGATGAGGTTCTGTGTGGACTACAGAGGCTTCAATACAGTCACAAAAATCGATGCTCATTGTAGTAAAATGCCCCTTTTGGCATATGTAGGAAAATGGCTCCCTGTTGCAGTTACCCTCCACTTTTTGCCTGATGCTGACTTGACTGAAGTGTGCTGGGACCCTGCTAACCAGGCCCCAGCACCAGTGTTCTTTCACCTAAAGTGTACCATTGTTTCCACAATTGTCACACCCCTGGCACACAGATACGTCCCCTGTAAAAGGTACCAGTGGTACCAAGGGTCCTGTGACCAGGGAAGGTCCCTAAGGGCTGCAGCATATGTTGTGCCACCCTATGGGACTCCTCACCTAACACATGCACACTGCCATTGTAAATGGTGTGTGTTCGTGGGGAGAAAAAGGCAAAGTCGACATGGCATCGCCCTCAGGATGCCATGCCCACAAAATACTGCCTGTGGCATAGGTAAGTCACCCCTCTAGCAGGCCTTACAGTCCTAAGGCAGGGTGCACTATACCACAGGTGAGGGTATAGCTGCATGAGCAATATGCCCCTACAGTGTCTAAGCAAAACCTTAGACACTGTAAGTGCAAGGTAGCCAGTATATGGTCTGGGAGTTTGTCAAATACGAACTCCACAGTTCCATAATGGGTACACTGAATACTGGGAAGTTTGGTATCAAACGTCTCAGCACAATAAATGCACACTGATGCCAGTGTGGAACTTACTGTAAAATGCACTCAGAGGGCATCTTAGAGATGACCCCTGAATGCCAGTCCAACTCCTAGTGCTAGGCTGAACAGGTTCTGCCAGCCTGCCACAACCAGACGAGTTGCTGGCCACATGAGGAGAGTGCCTTTGTCACTCTGTGGCCAGGAACAAAGCCTGAACTGGGTGGAGGTGCTTCTCACCTCCCCCTGCAGGAACTGTAACACCTGTCAGTGAGCCTCAAAGGCTCACCCCTTTTGTTATAGCACCCCAGGGCATCCTAGCTAGTGGAGATGCCCGCCCCTCCGGCCACTGCTCCCACTTCTGGCGGCAAGGCTGGGGGAGATCATGAGAAAAACAAGGAGGAGTCACCCACTAGTCAGGACAGCCCCTAAGGTGTCCTGAGCAGAGGTCACCCCTGCCTTTAGAAATCCTCCATCTTGAGTTTGGAGGATTCCCCCAATAGGATTAGGGATGTGCCCCCCCCTTTCCCTCAGGGAGGAGGAACAAAGAGGGTGTAGTCACTGTCCATTGGCTACTGCCCTCCTGACCTAAATACACCCCTAAATCTAGTATTTAGGGGCACCCCAGAACCAAGGAAATCAGATTCCTGCAACCTGAAACTAGAAGGACTGCTGACCTGAAAGCCATGCAGAGACAACACCTGCTTTAGCCACAGCCCTACCGGTCTGTCTCCTGACAGGAAGAAAACTGCACAGTAACGCATCCGAAAGAGACCAGCGACCCCTGAAGCCTCAGAGGACAGCCCTGAAATCCAAAGGACCAAGAAACGCCAGAGAGCAGCAGCACTGTTCACCTACAGCAACATTTTTGCAACTTTCTAACAACTTTCAAAGAGCTCACTCTTTCCGCTGGAAGAGTGTGACTTCACACTCTGCACCAGACGCCCCCGGCTCGAACTCAAGAGAACCAACACTACAGGAAGGACTCCCAGGTCACTGCGACCTCGTGAGTAACCCGAGACAACCCCCCTGATCCCCAACAGCGACACATGCAGAGAGAATCCAGAGGCTCCCCCTGACCGCAACTGCCTGTAACAAGGAACAGGATGCCTGAAACAAGCACTGCACCTGCAGCCCCCAGAAGGAACCAAACTTCAGTGCAGGAGTGACCACCAGGCGACCCTCTGCCTAGCCCAGTCCGTGGCTGGACTGAGAAGGCCCCGTGCCCTGCCTGCACTGCTAGAGTGATCCCCAGGTCCCTCCACTGATTTCTATCCCACACCTGACGCCCACTTTGCACACTGCACCCAGCCACCCCTGTGCCGCTGAGGGTGTGTTTTGTGAGCCTACTTGTGCCCCCCACCCCCCGGTGTGCCCTCTGAGGACGCGGATACATACCTGCTGGCAGACTGGAACCGGAGCACCTCTGTTCTTCATAGGCACCTATGTGTTTTGGGCCCCTCTTTGACCTCTGCACCTGACCGACCCTGTGCTGCTGGTGTGATAACATTGGGGATGCCTTGAACCCCCAATGGTGGGCTGCCTATGCCCAGGAACATGAACTAAGTGCCTTACCTGCCTGAAAAACTAACCATTACTTACCTCCCCCAGGAACTGTTGATTTTTGCACAAAGTGTCCACTTTTAAAATAGCTTATTGCCATTTTAACTAACACTGTGTATGTTACTGCTCTAACTCAAAGTTCCTAACTTACCTGTGTGGAGTACCTTGTATTTTATGTATTTACTTCCAATCTTGAACTTGTGGTTCTAAAAATAAATTAAGAAAATATTTTTCTATGGGCTGGAGTAAGTCTTTGATTGTGTGTTCCTCATTTATTGCCTGTGTGTGTACAACAAATGCTTAACAATACCCTCTGATAAGCCTACTGCTCGACCACACTACCACAAATAGAGCATTAGAATTATCTGATTTTGCCACTATCTTACCTCGAAGGGGAACCCTTGAACTCTGTGCACACTATCCCTTACTTTGAGATAGTACATACAGAGCCAACTTCCTACATCCATGTTACATCCAGTTACTATTTCAGGGAGTCTGACTGCCACACATTTAACAATGTAGAGCATAAGCTTCCCCACTCCACATACCTCTTGTGGAACATTGGCATGATCCCCCACTCGGGTAAGGCGTAGAGGGAAGGCTGGTAGATGTCATCCGGAAGTTAGGCATTGTATATAATGTCCCCAAGATCGCACTGTCGACGATTAATCAGTCCTAATCTCAATACACTTGGAAACGTGCACACGGATTTCAACACCCATGTACCTAAACAATGAAGAACAAGTTACTTAACTTATGTTCTTTATGCCTTCAGACTGGATCCAGAAAATGTAAAGCAATAGTCCAGTGCATTTATAGGTGGCATCAGGCAGTCCACACAACGCCTCTCCGCTCCGAGAGTGACAAATACAACCTCACATAAGCACCACCCATGCAAGCTAACATCAGTTGATATTTTAGGCTTGCCACACCCTTTGACCAGTTTGCAGATCTCTAGGGATCTTTTTAGTCTGAAAACAATTCAGTTCACAGAACAGTGAGGTTGGAGGGTCAGTGAGGAATCCGTGGTTAATGTATCCACCAGAAAGAACCTTAACAAAGATAAGTAGCTTGCCTTTTTGATGGATATTTCCAACTGCAAAATCCTCACTTTGTGAATAGATACGAAAGCAATACCTCCCAGGTGGTGAATGTGTGAACTGGTTCATACCAAAAAGTCCTGCAGGATCAAGCAGGCAAAATGCCCATCTTGACAGACCTAACAGTGCTTTGTGGATAAGTGTAGATGCTGATGTAGCGCCTGACAAATATCCAGGCCAGGCGCGGCGTGTGCCGATACTGTGGCAGCAGCTCTGGTGGAATGAACCTGTGGGACTTCCAGAGGCTGCATCTTGGCCATTTCGCAACGGATCTTGATGCAGAGCACAATCCATCAAGAGATGGCCACCTTGTGAGAAAGTAGCCTCTTTCTACCATGTTTACTCCCATTTTTGGCCTGTTTCTCAGTGTGTTTTTTACTGTGTCACTGGGATCCTGCTATTCAGGATCCCAGTGCTCACAGGTTGTGGCCTACTTGTCAGTCTGTTTCACTGTTTTTGTCAGTATGCTGGACTGTGAAACTGGAGTCCTGCTAACCAGAACTGCAGTGATTATGCTCTCCCCGATTCCAAACTTGTACTTACATACTGGTAACCCAGTATTCCACCCCAAATTGGCATACTGGACCCCCCCCCCCCCTTTTTTTTTTTTAATAAGCCCCTTGTATATTGTACCTAGGTACCCAGGGCATTAGGGTTCCAGGAGATCCTTATGGGCTGCAGCATTTCTTTTGCCACCCATAAGGAACTCATAAAAACACTTCTTCAGGACTGCCATTGCAGTCTGAGTGAAATAGTGTAAGCACTATTTCACAGCCTTTTTTACTGCACCAGGTCACTTATAAGTCACCTATATGTCCAACTTTCAGTTCCTGAAGTCTAGGTGCAAAGTAACTGTGTGTGAGGGCACCACTGCACTAGCAGAGGTGCCCCCATGTTGTCCAGGAACAAATTTCCCAGACTTCATGGGTACGGTGACACTATTAGAAGTGTGCACTACATATAGGTCAATACATATACGCAGCTTCATAATGATTACTCCGAATATGGCCATATAAAGGTGTCCAACAACTGGGTATTGTACCCCAATACTGATTCTGGTATGGATGCTCCAATTCCATGCACCCTGTGGGCTCCACCACGGACCCCCAGTACTGCCATACCAGTATTCAGAGGTTTTCACTGCAGCCACAGCAGCTGCCACCTCACAGACAGGCTTCTGCCCTCCTGGGGCTTCAGCAGCTCAATCCCAGAAAGGCAGAGTAAAGCATTTATTTTGGGACAGGGGTGTTACACCCTCTCCCTTTGGAAATAGGTTTACCGGCATGGGAGGGGTTTCCTCCCAGAGCCTCTGGAAGTGCTTTGAAGGGCACAGATGGTGCCCTTCTTGCATAAACCAGTCCACACCGGTTCAGGGACCTCCTCCCCTTGTGGGTGGAAAGGCTTGTTGGCGGAATCCAATGACACAAACCAGACTGCATTCATCCATCCGGCATGGGACATCTTCTGCACCAACCAAGAACCTGCATCGGTCTTCTATGGTGCAATACGGACTGTCTTCTCATCCGGGTTAGCAGGGGCTCCTGTTCTCCCTGGACTCTCCAGTGCTTCTTGGACTTGGTCCCCTTCTTCCACAGGTCTGCAGGTCCAGGAATCCATTGTTGGTGTCTTGCAGTCCCTTCTGGTTCTTGCATTCTCTTCTATCATGACTTCTAGTGTGTTTTAGGAAACTTGCCGTGTTTCACTCCAGCTTTCCTGGGCTCTGGAGTGGGGTATTTTACTTAACTTTGTTGTTTTCTTACACTCCCAGAACTCCTCTACACACTACACTTGCCTAGGTGGGAAACCGACTTTCGCATTCCACTATTTTAGTATATGGTTTGTGTTCCTCCCAAGGCCCATTGCAACCTGTGGTGTTTTTCACTATTTGCACTATTTTCCTACTGTGTAGTTATCTGTTTTTGGTTACTAGTGTATATATTGTGTGATTTACTTACTTCCTAAGGAAGTATATCCTACAAAGTATTTTTTGGCATTGTGGGACTAAAATAAAGTACCCTTTATTTTTATAACACTGAGTATTGCCTTTCATGTGTTTAAGTACTGAGCGACTACAGTAGTATTGCAAGAGCTTTGCATGTCTCCTAGTTCAGCCTTGGCTGCTCTGCCTATAGCTACCTCTAGGCAGCTTGGCTTATAAACAATGACTACATTTCACTAATGAGGGATAACTAGACCGGTTATAAGGTGTAAGTACCTTTGGTACCCACTACAAACCAGGCCTGCCTCCTACACACTTATACACTGCCTTGCCCTTCTTTACCACAGCCAATCCCACAAAGAGCTGACTATCCACCCGATATTCCGTGGTGCTCTCTTGGTGTCCCCAGATGATGGACTATCTTCCTCGTTTGAGGAATGAGTCAGGGTAAAGAATGCCAGGAGGGTGACAGCCTGTCTGATGTGAAACACAACTACACTTTTGGCAGAAAAGCAGCTTGGGTCTTCAGCACCAGCCTATGTGGGGTAAACTCTTATAGGGTGATGAGACAGAGAGAGTTTGATGCTATGACAATCCGAAAGATCATTTTGAAGATCGGGCGACGTAATGCACAAATGTGGATCAGCTCGGAGTACATATTAAAAAAGTTAAAATAAAAATTTAAATCCCACTGCAGTATCACAAACTGCTTTGGTGGAAATATATCTTGCAAACTTTTCAGACTCTCATTACTACAAGGTGATTTAAACAACAAAGGCTGAACTAGAAACCTAAAAAAAAGCAGAGAAGTCTGACAAATAGCCCCTAACAGTGCCCAAAGTAGATCCTTGATGGAACAACAACAAAACCCAAAACTTCAGGCAACTCGGCCTGCAACAGGTCCAACTGGCAGGTACTGCACCAAGCCACAAATATGTCCCAACACCCTACATACACAAAATTAGTTGAAGGAGTGGCTGCCAAAATGACATCAAAGACCTCGAGAGGAAGATCAAACATATGCAGGCTGGTCAATAGCATCCTCAGTGATCTGCCAAAGATCCAGACCTGACTGGAAAACAAATGTAGTTGAAATGTCACGAGAAAAGGCCTTGGAAAAACGACTACGGAGTAGCTTGGAGCTGCTTCTGAAGAAAGAAAGGATCTGATGTCCGCGCAAATGGGTAGCCCTTACATTGGGCACTGCTTGTCACTTCCAGAGCAGAACAGCGCAAAGCTGCACAATGCAACCTACAGACATGGAGAGTACTGCTTCGAAGTTTCTGGATCTAAGCTGAGGCCTGGGGAATATTCACAAGGTGAGGAATCTATGGTAAGAAGTATCCATCAGATGCTCCTCTACGGCTTAACACCAATCTGAGGATTGGCAAAGGCCCCTGCACTGGACAGAACGTTGCAGATGCTGAACCAGATCACAGGCCTTTGCTCAGGTATGAGGGGTTATGTCTTCCCAGGGAATCTGAAATGCAAGTTAGAAGCTTAACATGCTGTGCTCGAAATAGAACTAGCTGAGAGAGAGTAGAAATTATTAAGACCATGATAGCGTTATTCTTATGTTTCACTCTCCTCGTGACTATTTCAATCCTACTGTGTTGTATGGTTCTGGTTATTGCGGCTCACGCCTTAATATCTAAAATGCAGTAGTTTTATTAAAACAATCTATAAAACTCAAACTGCCTTTGTCATTTGTATATGAGATCGTACTGTAGATGAGAGAGCTGGTTTGGATCTGAGTGCCCACGACTTCCCTGAGAAGTTCTAAGATGTCATGCGCTCGGCTGCCAAATCATCCCTTCCCCTTGGGAGAGATGAGGCACTGCTAGTTAGCCGGAGCAAAACCGGATTTAGGGTGACAGAGGTCCTTCCAAGTGGGTCAGACTCAGTCCCCCACACCGTTATCGATCCTGCTGCCTAGAAATCCAGTAGTCTCATTTAGGATAATGAGAGCCCACGCGACAGTATGGCTGTACTAGGGATTTGAAAATACATGCCAATTGTAAGGCATTTTGGGAGCTGGGAGATCAGTGTGGGTTACATTGCTTCAAAAAAATTCATGTATACACAACTGACCCACTGACTTTGCACTGGTTTGGAGGTCGCCCTCTGATTCTCAACATCCCTCATTTAGAAAGATGTGCAGACAAGGTGTGAACAGCGCTGCTGTAGGACCTCTTTTCTGCCCCCACCGCTGCAGTGTTTATATTTTGGCAGGGCACAAAAGACTGCTGTAAAGACCAGCAGTGGTATTCAGCAAAGCAAAGCACAATTTTTTGAATGTGTGAGATCTGAGATAGCAATTTTCATGCCTGTTCTTTAGCTCCCCACTGGCGCGCTAGACAGTAGTGAACCCCACCTGCAAGGTTCCATACATATTCACTATTTCACACCCTTCCCCAAATTCTAACGACCCACTAAGATACTGCTCTGTTATACCCCCCCACCACCGCCTCCCACAGTCACCGGTTCTCAACTGGTAACGTGGGTGCTGTTGTTCCGGTGTGACATGAACAGCAGGATGGTCAGTACATTGATGGGGGAAGGTATTGGCCGAAAGGGCCCATATTGTTGCAATTCGGTGTTTTGAGCATGGAGACGGGATTTGTTGTGTGATGTGTATTTTCTCTCATTCCTTGCCCTTTCCCGTATACGTTCCCACTGACTCTACTCCAGTCTCTTAGTTGGTTGTGAAATTACCCTACCCAGTTTGAGACAGGGTGCTGAGCTCCGCATAGCTGACTTAGAAACAGGTCCCCAAGTCGACAATAACTTGTAACTGTTTTATAAGAATACTTTCAACCTTTTACTGCTCGGTTTCTATTATGGTAGCATCTTCTATCCGTGTGCCCTGTATGGCTTTTGTCCTCTACTTCTACACAATCCTACACTGGTGATAAATAAAAAAAATTGTTTCAAACAGAAAGAACTAGGCCTACTTAAACCCAGATTTTAAGCTTATAATTACTGTAATTTGTTCAGTGCGATTAAACAAACGAATTATTATATAGTTAAATTCTGCACATTATTCCATAATTTAGTGCTAGGGTTCTAAATGTTTTTGTATTAAACCTACATCTTGTTTTGGGCATCAACCACAGGAGTCGTCACCCTGACCCACTGGAATGTTGATCGCAAGCATATATCCGTCTAATTTCACTAAGGAATCTAGAACAGTTTCAAACTTCAAAACTATTGTTACAGTAAAGTCAACATTTTTCTTTTAGACTAGCATGTTATGCATGGATTATGCAGCAATATTTTTCCCAGGGGAGGAGGAAGTGAAGCATGGGTGGTTGCTTAGAAATGTTTTACTTTCTGACCCAAATGGGTTTCCTGTAAATTCACACTGTAATACTTTGTGTGTGTACGAAGAACCATATGGCTGCCATGCATACATGACAGCGGAAATAATTAGGCATATATTTGCAAATGGGAATCATTTATTTCTTGTAGAGTGGGCTCTTGCCTTTAATTCCAGTGTTTTTCTTGCCAAGGAGTAACTTATCAAAGTAGTTTGTAGAATTAATGTTCCTACAGTATTAGCTACAGTCTGATAGGCCTTGATATTGCTGCAGAGGCACTAGAAAAACTTTCTGAAAGGCTGTCTCTTGGATAATATAAATACAAGATCTTCCTACATCTAAGATGAAAAATGCTGTTTTTGCTGGTGTGTCTCTGCTGAAGAAGGCTGGTAGTTGTATGGGTTGACTGAAATGAGAAACTATCTTTGATATGAGGTTACGGTTAGTTCTCAGTACTTCCAATCACAAACGTGCGTAGTCTGTGCCTACAATCTACATGCTGAGGAAGCAGCAAGTAAGAGTGTTTTTATCATGTAATATTTTACTGTGCGCATTTACATGGGTTATAAATGTGTTTCCATTAGATGTGATTAAAGTGGATTCATGTCTCCATACGCGGAGGTAAGGAGATTGAGCGACAAATTCTTCATGTTACTTGCAAGAATCTTTCCATCACCTGCATGGAAAACATATTCCTGCTTTCTGTACCTCTTTTATGTGCAAATAAGGTTGCTAAAAGTGCTATTAGTTACATGTAGGATACATTTGTATTATCCACTTAGGAGCATAACACTCATACCAGTTGGTCTTCTTGCTTTGCTCAGACTTCTAACATTTGCTGGTTAAGGATAAAGGCCCAATGTGCATGACCTCAGAGGCCAAACTGCTAGATTAAGAATTCCTTGGTCAACTGGGAGACCATTTTGCATTTGTATGCCAGTCGTTTGCTCTAATAAACCCTTGCGTAAAGTTCCCGGTGTGCTCATAGAGGTGGCACTAATATTAGCATCACATGTTTGTACTGGTTGATGACGGGAGGTATCAGTGGCATTGGTGGAAACGCATATGCAAATCTTCCAAACCAATATCACCTATTCATTCCTGGGCACAGTGTGTGGAGAACGGAAAGCAAAGCTAATGTGCTTTGTCTGGTGTGGCAGAAGGGATTTTGTTGGTCTATCCAATAACTGAAAGACTACGCCTACTGCTTCCTGACCCAGCGCTCACTGGGAGACGCGCCTGTGTGTCTGCCGAGCCCGCTTGCTTCAGTCTTTTGTCCTCCTTGTGAGTGAGCTGCTGCTTCAGTGTCGGGCGGACTCCCCAACTAGTTTTGCCAGTATGGAAAGCAACAATGACTCTCAGTGCTATTATGAACAAAACCATGATTCAAGAGGTTTTGGAAGCTGAATCAACCTACAAAAAACAAACAAAATTCCCACCATATTTCTTACACTTTTTAATTAATGCAGTGCATAAGTGATCACACAGAAGTACACTGAAGTAAAATACATGTATAAAAAGGCTTTGAGGGTAAAGGAATAAAAAATGAAAATTTGACAAGTATCTCTGTCCACAAGCATATATTGGCTTTTTCCTAAGAACCCTGTGAGTCAACAGCATTTCGATGCCACGCATTTGATTCCTGAGCTCATTGTCCGGACTATCAAGCTTGCTGTGTCCCAGCACTGTAGTTCAGATGAAGAAAAATTTCAGCTGAAGAAAAGCAGAGGCAAACTGCTTGCAGCCATTCGCACTAAAATATGGGAACCTAATATCTTTTGTACACACTAGAAGGTAGCCTGGAATAAAACTCCACTTCCAAAAACAGGTAAGGTCCCTAGAGGGACGATCTTACAAGAACCTTAAAAACATGTCAGAGCAATGGACCAGTTAACTCAGTATCACACAAAACTAAGGCGGGAACCACAGAACTCAAGGAAAGGGGTCCTTCAGGATGCCAAAAGAGTGCTCCACTAATGTAGAGAAGTCTGTGGGATTTTTATTTCTGCAAACACCGAGTTAGTATGGAGACAAATATGCAATATCTGGTGATTTCATAATGAAATCATTGTATTTATATTTAATGCTTCTGGTTTCAAGCTATCCTGGTTGATGGGGGGGTGATACCCCGAAACCGGTCCCAGGATGCTTGTTTCCAGTCCAGGGAGGACCTGGTAGTACGAGCTGGACTGTTCCCATGGGGAGCAGCGTCAATACAGATTCGCATGTGGCAGAGTCCAAACTGGAATCGTGCAGCGAGCAAAAAATGTATGGTTTTAGTGGTGTAAATGTTTGACATTGGTCAGTATTTCCTCAATCACCTGTTATTTTTTCAAATTATATTGACTCACAACAGCTCCTCTTACACCTGATGTATAAAAACTAGACAGCAGACCAATGTACAGCACCTATTACAGACTACAGTCTAGTCTGAACAATCCTTCATTCATCCACAACTGAACTATTGTGTTATGCTAAAACATACTGCACTTCATAACTACATTAGTAGAGCTTGCTCTCGTCACTCAAAGCCTTGTCATGCTTTAAGCTCATCTATCTAGACTGTCAAGTTTTCAGGACAGTGCCACTTTTAGAACAATCCACCTCTAGCTGGTTTCTACAGACTGTCAGCATTAAACAAACTTATGTCAATTCAGCTTCCTACAAACCTGCCCAGCTAATCTGCACACAAGAAGTTTAACACACCCTGCTGATCTGAATGCAGGCATAGCTTACTCTATATATGCCCTGTTGATCAGTGTATATGCATTTCTGTCTATCTGCCATACTGATCCAAGTAAACCGTTTCCTACCCACCTGCAAAACTGATATGGACACATAAGGCTTCATACACAACTGCAGGCATGGCCCAGACAGATGCGAAGCACACTACACACCTGCCCTATTGGTCGTTGGAAGCATGCAGCCTCCTATCTACCTCCCCTGCTGATCTGCAGACATTCATGTTCCAACACACCTGCCCTGTTGATCCGGGTACTTTTGCTTGCAGTAAGACTCCAGTGATGCATATACTTTTTCTCGTAACAGCTCCACTTCCCCAGGGTTTGAGAGCCCCTTGGCATCTGAGATGAGGAAGAATCAGAGAATCAAGTCAGTGTCCCTATTACTCAATATCCTCTCAATACTAGTCACTTTCAAAGGCTGCCAAAATCGGTAAGGTTTGATGAAAGATAAGTGAGCTCTGGAGGCCGGCAAGGGGACCGCGCACAGGGCAGGAGGGAGGCCGGCAAGGGGACCGCGCACAGGGCAGGAGGGAGGCCGGCAAGGGGACCGCACAGGGCAGGAGGGAGGCCGGCAAGGGGACCGCGTACAGGGCAGCAGGGAGGCCGGCAAGGGGACCGCGTACAGGGCAGGAGGGAGGCCGGCAAGGGGACCGCGTACAGGGCAGGAGGGAGGCCGGCAAGGGGACCGCACAGGGCAGGAGGGAGGCCGGCAAGGGGACCGCACAGGGCAGGAGGGAGGCCGGCAAGGGGACCGCACAGGGCAGGAGGGAGGCCGGCAAGGGGACGGCACAGGGCAGGAGAGAGGCCGGCAAGGGGACGGCACAGGGCAGGAGGGAGGCCGGCAAGGGGACCGCACAGGGCAGGAGAGAGGCCGGCAAGGGGACGGCACAGGGCAGGAGAGAGGCCGGCAAGGGGACCGCACAGGGCAGGAGAGAGGCCGGCAAGGGGACCGCACAGGGCAGGAGAGAGGCCGGCAAGGGGACCGCACAGGGAGAGAGGCCAGCAAGGGGACCGCACAGGGAGAGAGGCCAGCAAGGGGACCGCACAGGGAGAGAGGCCAGCAAGGGGACCGCACAGGGAGAGAGGCCAGCAAGGGGACCGCACAGGGAGAGAGGCCAGCAAGGGGACCGCACAGGGAGAGAGGCCAGCAAGGGGACCGCACAGGGAGAGAGGCCAGCAAGGGGACCGCACAGGGAGAGAGGCCAGCAAGGGGACCGCACAGGGAGAGAGGCCAGCAAGGGGACCGCACAGGGAGAGAGGCCAGCAAGGGGACCGCACAGGGAGAGAGGCCAGCAAGGGGACCGCACACCGCACAGGAAGGAATGCCAGCAAGGGGACCGCACAGGAAGGAATGCCAGCAAGGGGACCGCACAGGGCAGGAGGGAGGTTGGCAAGGGAAGTAGGCCGGCAAGGGGGCCGCAGTAACGATTTAGACCACAAAGCATTACCAGCACCCGTCAAATCAGGCAAGGTCTTGGTAGCCAAAGAGTAAAGGGAAACACTGTATACCTGGGTTAAAGAGGATGATGGCTCGTAGGCAGCCCAGTTCAGTCTTGTCCATCCGCATGTCCCTCATTTTTGAGACTAGTTCAGTCAAAACTCTGTGGAGAAAAATCTGTCTTTAGTTGATAATATCAGAGCACGTATTGTTTTCACCTGCAGCAAAGGCTTGGGTTGTCAGGTGCCAATCAAACTAGTTACTTCCCATCAGTAACACTCTTTCTGGTAGAGACTATCTAGCTGCAGATTCCTCACCTTTTTTAATATTCCCCAGGTTTCAGACTTGATTCAATAAGTTTCTGGATCCAGTTTGACCCCTGGGGAAGTATTCAAAAGGCAAGGAATCTGGAGTTAGATGTCTCCATCAGAAAACTCAATTTCTTGTTTATTCTCTTACGCAACAGTTTGCTTAAAAACTTAAAGGAAGTAAAGGCTTGATGTGCTGATGATCATTAGTAAGCTGCCTGAATGGAGTGTTACCTTTTTGGTTCAAAACTGAATTAGTCTCAGATTTGACATGTGTAAGGAAATGCCTCCTTGGCATGCTTACCCCCTGACTTTTTGCCTTTGCTGATGCTATGTTTTGAATTGAAAGTGTGCTGAGGCCTGCTAACCAGGCCCCAGCACCAGTGTTCTTTCCCTAACCTGTACTTTTGATTCCACAATTGGCACACCCTGGCATCCAGATAAGTCACTGGTACCTCTGGTACCAAGGGCCCTGATGCCAGGGAAGGTCTCTAAGGGCTGCAGCATGTATTATGCCACCCTAAGAGACCCCTCACTCAGCACAGACACACTGCTTACCAGCTTGTGTGTGCTAGTGAGAACAAAATGAGTAAGTCGACATGGCACTCCCCTCAGGGTGCCATGCCAGCCTCTCACTGCCTATGCAGTATAGGTAAGACACCCCTCTAGCAGGCCTTACAGCCCTAAGGCAGGGTGCACTATACCATAGGTGAGGGTACCAGTGCATGAGCACTGTGCCCCTACAGTGTCTAAGCAAAACCTTAGACATTGTAAGTGCAGGGTAGCCATAAGAGTATATGGTCTGGGAGTCTGTTTTACACGAACTCCACAGCACCATAATGGCTACACTGAAAACTGGGAAGTTTGGTATCAAACTTCTCAACACAATAAATGCACACTGATGCCAGTGTACATTTTATTGTAAAATACACCACAGAGGGCACCTTAGAGGTGCCCCCTGAAACTTAACCGACTATCTGTGTAGGCTGACTGGTTCTAGCAGCCTGCCACACTAGAGACATGTTGCTGGCCCCATGGGGAGAGTGCCTTTGTCACTCTGAGGCCAGTAACAAAGCCTGCACTTGGTGGAGATGCTAACACCTCCCCCAGGCAGGAGCTGTAACACCTGGCGGTGAGCCTCAAAGGCTCACCCCTTTGTCACAGCACCGCAGGACACTCCAGCTAGTGGAGTTGCCCGCCCCCTCCGGCCCCGGCCCCCACTTTTGGCGGCAAGGCCGTAGAAAATAATGAGAATAACAAGGAGGAGTCCCTGGCCAGTCAGGACAGCCCCTAAGGTGTCCTGAGCTGAGGTGACTCTAACTTTTAGAAATCCTCCATCTTGCAGATGGAGGATTCCCCCAATAGGATTAGGGATGTGACCCCCTCCCCTTGGGAGGGGGCACAAAGAGGGTGTACTCACCCTCAGGGCTAGTAGCCATTGGCTACTAACCCCCCAGACCTAAACACGCCCTTAAATTTAGTATTTAAGGGCTCTCCCTGAACCTAGAAACTAGATTCCTGCAACAACAAGAAGAAGGACTGCCTAGCTGAAAACCCCTGCAGAGGAAGACCAGAAGACAACAACTGCCTTGGCTCCAGAAACTCACCGGCCTGTCTCCTGCCTTCCAAAGAACTCTGCTCCAGCGACGCCTTCCAAAGGGACCAGCGACCTCTGCATCCTCTGAGGACTGCCCTGCTTCGACGACGACAAGAAACTCCCGAGGACAGCGGACCTGCTCCAAAAAGACTGCAACTTTATCCAAAGGAGCAGCTTTAAAGAACCCTGCAATCTCCCCGCAAGAAGCGTGAGACTTGCAACACTGCACCCGGCGACCCAGACTCGGCTGGTGGAGAACCAACACCTCAGGGAGGACCCCCGGACTACTCTACGACTGTGAGTACCAAAACCTGTCCCCCCTGAGCCCCCACAGCGCCGCCTGCAGAGGGAATCCCGAGGCTTCCCCTGACCGCGACTCTGAAACCTAAGTCCCGACGCCTGGAAAAGACCCTGCACCCGCAGCCCCCAGGACCTGAAGGACCGGACTTTCACTGCAGAAGTGACCCCCAGGAGTCCCTCTCCCTTGCCCAAGTGGAGGTTTCCCCAAGGAAGCCCCCCCTTGCCTGCCTGCAGCGCTGAAGAGATCCCTTGATCTCTCATTGACTTCCATTGCGAACCCGACGCTTGTTCTAACACTGCACCCGGCCGCCCCCGCGCCGCTGAGGGTGAAATTTCTGTGTGGGCTTGTGTCCCCCCCGGTGCCCTACAAAACCCCCCTGGTCTGCCCCCCGAGGACACGGGTACTTACCTGCTGGCAGACTGGAACCGGGGCACCCCCTTCTCTCCATTGGAGCCTATGCGTTTTGGGCACCACTTTGAACTCTGCACCTGACCGGCCCTGAGCTGCTGGTGTGGTAACTTTGGGGTTGCTCTGAACCCCCAACGGTGGGCTACCTTGGACCAAGAACTGAACCCTGTAAGTGTCTTACTTACCTGGTAAAACTAACAAAAACTTACCTCCCCCAGGAACTGTGAAAATTGCACTAAGTGTCCACTTTTAAAAGCTATTTGTGAATAACTTGAAAAGTATACATGCAATTGAAATGATTCAAAGTTCCTAATGTACTTACCTGCAATACCTTTCAAACAAGATATTACATGTTAAATTTGAACCTGTGGTTCTTAAAATAAACTAAGAAAAGATATTTTTCTATAACAAAACCTATTGGCTGGATTTGTCTCTGAGTGTGTGTACCTCATTTATTGTCTATGTGTATGTACAACAAATGCTTAACACTACTCCTTGGATAAGCCTACTGCTCGACCACACTACCACAAAATAGAGCATTAGTATTATCTCTTTTTACCACTATTTTACCTCTAAGGGTAACCCTTGGACTCTGTGCATGCTATTCCTTACTTTGAAATAGCACATACAGAGCCAACTTCCTACAACATGGTTTCAAAACAAACCACTTTGCCAATGAAACCACCCGTAAGCACAAAGTATTAACGACACTGCCTTAGGTACAGACAGAAAAAGCTCTATAATAATACGAAGAGGAAAGAACAAGTTTGGGTTTGTGCATGTGGAAGTTTCTGTGAAAGAAGTCTGACACATTGAGCAGCTTACCTCTGCTTACGGAGAGTCTGTGCAATCACCCTCACAACTCAAATCAGACCAAGTAGGATGTATTGTTTATGGTAACTCGACTGACTAGCTAAGAGTATTAGCTTTAAGCAGAGCTGCCAATTGGGGAAATATGCCTGCAATCCAGAGGGGTGCCGGTAACCTCCCTTAATATTGTGTTAAGAGAGTGGAACCAGACTGTTCCCAAAGAAAAAGACAAGAAGCAGGTAGGGGAGCAGTGGCAAGGCTTCTATCCTTAAACAACAAAGTTGATTCCTGAGCACTATGATAGAGTTAAGGCAGAATGATTACAGGAAAGGGGCACTCCCGCAACAAAAAATGAATAAAAGGACAAGACAGACTGCCCCTGAGACAGCAGCCATCCGCTAAACAACCACTAGCACAATTTTTGGAAGCAATGGAATTGACACATGGCGGACACTACACCCAACAGGCCATCAATACACATTCCACTCCGGCACCCATGGCAGCCTTTCACGTACGGACTACATCCTTACACTGCCACACAAACTCCCATATTTTAAATAAGTTCGACAACTCGCTAGGGAAATCGCAGACTCCAGATTGGGCCTCCTATGGGCCCCCCTCTACCCACCTGGCACAGCGGAGTGGTCCTTAACCCCTGGTACTTATGTATTCCAGCCAGCCGTACAGGCCTCCAAGAAAATACACATTTTGAAGAAATGGCACAGTTACTCTGGCCGCAAATCTATGGGAGGCATACAGAGTAGAGGACAAAAAGAAAGCCCACCTGGACAAGCTTGAACGTGAAATCCTAGTCTTAGAGTCCCAACTTCCACATCACAACTCGGAAGACTGTCACCTTCAACTTGGCTAAATGCAGAAGTCAAAATTCTCACAAAGTTATTAACCATGCGCCTCGTGAAGGTTGTGCAGAAACTGGTCCATGCCAGGGAGAAGCAAGTCCCTTAACCTTAGACAACTGCGTGGAGTCCTGGGTAGAGCAGCTACAATAAAAGGTGACGTCCTTGTGCTTTCATTATATGCACAGATGGCCTTTGGTACTATTGAATGGCCATTTATCTTCGAAGTATTGCATAGGATGGGCTTTGGCCCGTGCTGTCTCTCTTGGGTTTGGCTTCTATACTCTGAACCAATGTCCAGGTCGTGGTCAACAGGATTCCCCCAGCTGGGCTGAGGTACATGGCAGGGATGTCCCTTATCCCCCTAAATCTTCGCTCTGGTCCTGGAGCTTTTGGCTATGTGGATCTGAGGGCATCCCCTCGTGAAGGGGTTGAGATGAGCAGATGACTGGGAAGAAAGGATCTCTCCATATGCAAATGATATTCTGCTGTATGTGTCACTCCCCACGCCCACCCTAAATGCTGATAATGCATGTAATGGATATTTTACAGCTTCATACAGGCTACTCAATTAACTGGGGCAAATCTACCTCCTTCATGGCTCTACTCCACACTTGCCTAGGGACTGTATGGCCCAAGTCACAGCAACCCAATTTCGTTATCTGGGTTTCTACATAACTAGAGACCCCCAGGCTTTTTACACGCACAATCATGAACCCCCACTTACTCGGCTCCGTAACGACATACATCGTGGGCGGACTTTGCACTAACCCTTCAGGGAAGAGTAGCTCTTTACTAAATGATGGCACTACCCCATTTCCTATACATACTCCAAAAGACGCCACACCCTATCCCACAGTTACTTCCAGACAAGAGAGGCTGCTGTGCACTCCTTGCTCTGGGACAGGGGTACCTCCCGTATAGCCTATAAGAAACTGCTTAGGGGTTGGTACAAAGGGGGGATAGGTCTTCCAGATATACAAAAATATTGCTGGGCATCACAGTTGATTATAATCAATTCTTGGCCCTACTTGTCAGAGGAGCAGCCAGCTGTTCAGATCGATAGACCTAATACGCTCCCAGGGGGGTTTATCTTAGGACACTATTATAACATCGTGCAGGGTCCCTCCCCGACACCACTGCTGTGACCCTTGCACTTTGGCGCACCACACAAAAGCATTTGGGGTGGAATGACAGGATCACAGAAGCAACTCCCCTAAGGGATCCTGCACAACTAGGCACTCTTTCGACACAGCCAGGGTGCCACAAAAGGGACCCAGATGAGGTGATCTCCTTTGCTCACTTTGAGGGAATATCAATTAGCGCCCACAGAACACTATAGATATTTACAAATATGGCACACACTCAAACAGGTGCGGCCAAGTAACAGAGATCCCCCCCCGACTCTTCTCCACTTGAAGACAGAATACTCTATGGCCACTTGTCCAAGAAAGCGATCTCACGCACCTATTGTAAAATTCTCAATAACTCCACAGACACACTAATTAGTCTCCGGGATTGGTGGGCACTGGACCTCCAAGTTATTGAAGACAATGGATGGGCTGAGGCTCTAGCCTCACCGAGGGAAGTGGTCATCAGATTAAGATTCGACCTTATACAGTTCACAATTCTGCACATAGTTTATTACTTTTGCACCGTCTTGGCTAAAATGGGCGGTGTGGCCGCTCCAGTGTGCTCCTGGGGATGCGTGGGGCAGGGGTCCTGCTTTCAGATGATCTGGAGCGGCCACTTTTACAAGTGTATTGGGAAAAGTTAGTAAACTGCCTAAATGAGGTGTGATGAGGTAAGAAGGAACTATCAGCTAAATGGTGTCTTCTTAACATATGGGATGCAACAGATCTGGGCCGGATGGATCAACTTTGGGTGTCGCTGGGATTAATGATCGCCAAACCTAATATCGCTCAAAAATGGAGCCCATAACAGGCACCTCTGCTACTGGAGTGGAAATGTGATAAGGACTGGTGTATGATGGCAGAGAGGGATGTCTATAAAAGTAGGGCGTGCCCACAGAAATGGTCTAAAATATGGGGCAAATGGAGCACTTACCGAGGTAACCTGTGCCCTCCTATAATCGGCACAACAGAAACTGATATCAAGCGAGATATCCGGACATTGCTGCTCTCCCTTGACTAGTCGGTTTGGAATGGGAGGGGGGCTTATGGAGAGTGCGCATTTTTGTTACATAAGGCTGTTACATGGATGCTACATGTCAAATACAGTGGATGTTTGTTCTGTTACTTATAATAAAAAGGGTTTTTTAAATGAATAAAAGATGGAAGGAATGGATTGCCCATGCAAAGTGTCCAAATGTGAATGTGTCAGAGTGACATTAAACTAAAGGAATGTAAATACAGAGGAAAGAAATCAAACATGCATCTTGATGGAGACAACCAGACTGGAGAGCCCTTACCTGTCAAAGATGGCACCGACCCCTGCACTGTGTGCACTGTTCCGGTGTACATGGAGACCAGTCGCCAGCAGGATGCCATCCTTTACAGAGATGGACCGATGTGAAAAAGAGGCAATGAGCAGCTCATTCCAACCTGCAGATATGGGAAGTGTAGGGTCAGCGGATGCAGGACAAAAGGGAAAGAGCCACAAAACATACGCAGACTGTTGAAAGTGCCCCAAAAGATACGAGAGAGTAACAGACAAGAGGGAAGACTCATTCTGGGCCGCAAACGACTGATTGCCAGTTAGGAGTGCCCAGAAGAGAGCACAGCTCACGAAAAGTAAAGGCCAAAGGAATCAGTGTTACAGATGGAAAACGGGGGATCACAGTATCACAGATGTGGAATGATGGGGGAACTGTGCTACTGAGGGGATTCCAAAGTAGTACAGACTAGCAAAAGTGAGTGCTGAAGGGAGCCAAGACTAACCAACTGTGGGATGGAGGGCTCAACTGCTGCCTCTAAATGGTCTCTGTGGGATGGACAGAGCCCCGCCTGCAGGAGGTTGAGGGGCACAGACAGCCTCCAATAGGTGATAGGAGTGAAACGCAAAGAGTTTCCAAAAGAGCACAGACTGCCGGCAATGAAGGGCGCACACACACACACACACACACACACACACACACACACACACACACACACACACACACACACACACACACACACACACACACACACACACACACACACACACACTCTCTCTGAGGCTGCCAAGAAACAGGGTAGCACAAGGAGAGATGTTTGGATGGAGAAAGACTCACCAGCTCGCAACAAGATGACCTGGTCGTCTAGGGGAAGCTCAGAGAAGTGCGGGATGCGCTTGGCCCACTCCACGAGGGTGAAAAGCTGCTTGTCGGCTGCCTGGCAGATGTTAGTCACTGGGTCATTGGGCTAAGGACAGAGATGGAAACAAGATCAGATGCCAAACACT
Source organism: Pleurodeles waltl (assembly GCF_031143425.1). Taxonomy (NCBI): domain Eukaryota; kingdom Metazoa; phylum Chordata; class Amphibia; order Caudata; family Salamandridae; genus Pleurodeles; species Pleurodeles waltl. The sequence continues at coordinate 1,709,765,499 of NC_090445.1, read as the reverse complement.
ACTCATTACCCACAAGAACCACCCTCACCTATAAGACCCAATGAGGGAGTTCCATGGGCACCTCTTAACATGATGCTTCAACCACTTCACACTCACAGAAGCTTGTCAACCCCAGGTTTAACCCCACCAACACACATCTAGAGATTAGGGTAGCAGGGATGTGTATCATATGCCCAGGTTTTAGGTTACCCACAAACTATGAAAATTAGATCCATTTACATTCAATCAATCTGAATTTATATTACGTTCTTTTCCTGAAAACCTGCCGTGTATCTGGCCATGCTGGATACACTGACCCAGGTCAGCACCAGGTGACACCTCAAGCGCCCATACTCACCAGACTTGTCTGTCAGGTAAAGGGGAGGGGAGGGAACAACGTATCGCTCAGGGGTGTAACTGTGTGGAATGAAGATGCAGGTTTGGTACATACTAGAACAAGACAGCACTCTGCCCCCACCTCAAGGATATTTGGGGGGTTGGTTTACCTCTGTACACCCCCACAAAGCTGTTTTCTATCATCTGTCGTTGATGGCTTTTTTGCTGTGCACAACTTCTTTTGTTCCCTTGTCTCAAAAGAACAAGTAAGGATATTTCTGGTAGATAACTCTTCTTCCCAAGGATTCCCCGCATTTTGAATACACAGCAGTCTCAAGATTGAATCGGAAATAGTTTTTCCACAGAAATACATCACCAGTACTGCTAGATGACAGCCTGCAGCACCATCCGCCCCAGATTTGATGAAATCAGATTATATATAACGAGGGGAGGACCCAAGATAACACAGCGATAATAACAGAAGAGCTATCATTGCATACTTTACGATCCAATTCTGAACTGCACTATCGCGTAACAAGGAGGAAAAGCAGGAAAATCAGCAGGAAAAAACACGATTTAGCAGAAAAATGGTTAGAGATTCAAGTAACCTTTTTTCAAGATGAATACTTTTCCTCGCAGGTTCCACAACTTAAGAATGAGCCCCAAAGCAGTGATCTCTAGGAGGTGAGACTGATAATGCTAATCAACCAATGAAGTCCTGCAATGGAGCTGGGACTTAACTGCTAATGCCAAATATTAGCCATAGAAACACATTTAGTAAGTGCAGTAGAAGCCCCCTTGACCCTAGTAAAGTTTACACAAACACCAGCCAGGTATGGTCACTGCAAGGGAAAGCTCAGAACATAAAAAAGGCGAGTCTTAAGAGGGTTCAAGCCTGCAGACTTGTACCAATAACTAAATTTAGACTAGCAGCATGCCTATATTGACTTGGTAGCATCTTTTTCTGGCAAAGTTTGATGTTCCAGTGATAGCCTGTGTTTGTGATGAGGAATTCTTGGAGGTGTGGTAGTGAACTCCAGGCAATAACCATGTTGGATAACATCCAACACCCACTCGTCTGAGGTGAAGGCTTGCCATGTGGGCAGAAAATGTTGTAAACGTTCCCGACAAGTGCTGTATTGTCGGGAGATAGATGAGGGGAATCAAGTTTTGGTGTCGGGTGTAGCCCATTTTGGGGGGGGGGGGGGGGGGGGGGGGGGGCGGACTTCCCTTGTATCTGCTTTTTGAGTTATTACCCCACAAGATCCTCTGAGGTAACACATGGGTGAGGTGTGCTGGCCCTGGGTGTGTCGGTATGACGTGGAGGTGTCAGAGGAGGCTGTTTTTGAAATTCAAAAGGTAGGAAGGGTGGCAAAAGAGCCATGAGGAGCTGGTGTGTGTAGTGTCCCCCCCACCCCCATCGCTTTTGCCATCTTTCTCTTCCTTAATCTTTTTTTGGGCTTGGTCAACCTGGGAGTCAAAAAGATCTTCTCCATCAAATAGCATGTTCAGCACATTTTGGTGAACCTCTGGCTTGAAACCAGGAATTCAGAGCCATGCTAGTTTTCTCAAGAGAATGCTTGTGTTGAGACCGCCCCCCTCCCTCCCCAAGGTGCAGTGTCAGCTGAATCTAAGGCGCAACATATTGAAGTGTTTGAGAATAACTTGCCCACTGAGACAAGTTCTTGGCCCCGTTTTCTGTGCTCCTTTGTGAGATATTGGAGGAGGTCCTCCATTTAATTCCAGTGGGCACGTCATACCTTGCAAGGAGGCCCATGGAGTTTGCAATCTGCCAATGGTTGGCAGATTGCGCTGCCACCCATCTCTCCGCAAGCATCAATCCTTTTACTTTCTTCATCTTGGGCAGGGCATATCCACTTGCCTGAGTTTGCCTGCAGTACCATTTATCAGGGAATCTAGTGGAAGTTGATCACAAACATAAATGAGGTGAGATGGGAGCCCTTGTATTTTCTGTCCAGCCTGGGCGTTATCACCCTTGCTCTGATAACCTCTTTAAGAGTGTCTGGGGTATGTCTAAGCGTGCCCTTGGCCGATATTGGGTGGATCGGAGTATGGAAGAGTGTTTTAAATAGGAAATCTTCCTCGGACGTTCCACCTGATGGAATGAAGCAGCCCTACCGATAATGTCCTGATAAGAAGTAGAGTCTTTAGGGGGTAGGGTCCTCTCAGGAGGAGTGTCAATAGTGTCCTGCCATCCCCCCCTCCAACCTCACTCCCCACCCAACCACAATCCCTCCCCCCCATGGCCAGTGGAGTCTAGGGATCCCAGAGGTGAAATGTTGAGTGGGTCCTCTAACAAATGAGGTGGGGAGGGTGGTGGTGGTGATGGTGCGAGAGGTAAAGGCCTAGTGGCCTTATGTCTTCTTGAGGATCTGGCGTATCCAGAGCCTCTTGAGTATAACTATCTTGTTAGGTGGAATTGCAGGCAAGGAAGGGTGGGCAATGGTGCTGCCAGTATGAGGCTAGATAACAAGTTATGTTTTGAGTTAAATTGTTCTCGCAGTTGATGGAGGATGGGCTCCACTGCTGTGCTGGAATCAGCCTTGGAGATTGGCTTAGAGATAGCCAGTTCCCAAAGCGGTTTCCATTTCGATAACATAGATTTGCTAGTTGTCGAAGCAGAAGAACTTGATGGCGTAGGTCAGCGCCGTGCAGAATTTTGGGTCGTGCCAAAGAGCAGTCCGATGCCGCAGTGGTCAGTGACGAAGCAGATGGCTTAGAATCTTTTTTGGGGCACTGAGAAAGAGGGCGGGGCGTTGAAAGAAGTTGCTCAGTGCTGACCATGGCCAGAAGGCCTCTGCTTGATATTCTATAGAAGCTGTAATTTAGCTGAAGGCTGTTCGTGATGGTGTGGAGGAGGTACCATATTCACTCACTGTTGAGTAGGTGGGGGGGGCTAGATCTCAAGACTAGATCTGGAGCTATCTCAATGAAGAAGGCCTCTTCCTCTGCACCTGAAGGTTGAGGGTGGTGTTCTCCCTCAACATCGGCGGGACAAAAAAGGTCCAGTGTATTGCTTGTGCTCCTCTGCAACATCTTGAGCTGGCATGTGCAACAATTCAAGAATATTCTTCAAGCAAAGGGGCAGAAAACATCGTAGTCTGCCTCAGTTTGTAACGGGGAAAGGCAGAGGTTGCAGACCTGATTTAAGTCAGCTCGAGGGTACTTCGCGTGGCAGCTACGACAATAACAGAAGGGATCAGTTCCATTACCGGCAAGAGATTCTTTAGAGACGCAATGGAGACTGGAGTAGGCTTAAAGTGAGAGGCCCTGGAGCGGCAGTAATCAAGATGAACCTAACTAGATGGAAATCTGTAAATACGCTAGGAAGAATAGGAACGCGAATGAAGACAATACCGACGGAGAGGAAGGTGTCTTGTGAGCCAAATGGCATAGAACAGAAACACTCACCTGAAGCAGACAGCGGAAATAAAAGTATTTAACAATGGAGTCGATGCCCTTGCGCATTATGTGGAAGAGTCATTCTAACTCGAGACTCCAAGGAAATCTTCGAAGAAAAACAGCTTGCATACATCCAGAACCAACACTAGATGGGAGTATGCAAAGCAAGAGTATCACATGCCTCAAACGATTTAATACATTGGGTCACGACACAGAAGCCACTTGGACAATCCTGTGAACCAAGTAAAATTAGTAATGATCTCCAGAAACCTGAAGACATTGACTCAAGTGTGATGCTTTGCCAGGAACTATGTGACTCTCCGGCTAACAACTTGATTACAAATAAATCTTGAAAAGAAAGAGGGAACTCTAAATTCTACCATTGCACCTGCAATGCACCAATCAAGTCAAGGTTTGAAGTTACACTACTTCAACCTCATCATCAATACTACAAAAGCCTGAAGCTCAGTTAAATCACCAGCTACCCCATTTTCAGCTCATATGCTGAAGGATGCTCTCCTCACAAACTGATGCAAACCTGGACAAACTCGTTGTCAAACATTCCTTTAGAGATATGAATCTTCCTAAGGGAACCCAGAACTGCTTACACGAAGCATTCTTAAGGATACAAGGATCCTAACTACTGAACAACAGCTAACACACTTCTTGTGGAAACTCATTGGAAGAGCTGCTTTCAAACAAATCTTGGCACTCGCTGAAGCAAACAGCCGGCTTTCGGATTTGATTCCGCCCATGCCATGGCACAGAAGTGGCACCAAGAATCACACGGGAGGACATCAAAAGCTAGTGTCAACTCAAATTTAGCAGTGGCGGGACTGTTACTTGATTGTCCATCGGTTTCTGATTTGGTTCATCACCCTGTGCTCGGAGGGAAGACTTGAGGACACAGGAGTTCAAAGAATAAACATAAAATGAACTGCTCTTACCTCACATCACATCACCAAGAGTTCATGTCACTTCTTACACCCCGTGACACCAATCAAATCCATAACTGATGTCCCCCAAGACTTAAACACTACCCTCTTACGCTTTTATTTAACCATTTTTATTGATGTTCGACAGTACAGTGCAGGAATTGTCACGTTAGTTCACTGCCTCTCTTATTCAATATTTCCCTTTGAAGTCAGCCAGTGCTCATTGCCCAATTTAATCTCAACTGCTACAAAGAGGTGAAAGACAAACCGTACTAAAGCCTGCACAGCCATTCGACCTTGGATAGTAGATAATGGCTACAATTAAATGACCAGTGGACGCTTTATCACAAAATAATGATTCCAAACACAGACACTATCATGAGACAAATGACCCAAATAGTATTCTTCAACTATCTAGCATCAAGCATAAGAAGCATCACCATCCCACTGTACCAAAATGAGGGTGTAGGGAGTTGGCTCTGTATATACTATCTCAAAGTGAGAGATAGTGTGCACAGGGTCCAAGAGTTCCCCTTAGAGGTTGATAGTGGCAAAATTAGATAATACTAATGCTCTATTTTGTGGTAGTGTGGTCGAGCAGTAGGCTTATCAGAGGGTAGTGTTAAGCATTTGTTGTACACACAGAGGCAATAAATGAGGAACACACACTCAAAGACTTAACTCCAGGCCAATAGGTTTTTTTATAGAAAAATATTTTCTTAATTTATTTTAGAACCACAAGATTCAGAATTTAGGTAAGTACATAAATTGTAAGGTACCTCACACAGGTAAGTATAGAACTTTGATTTAAAACAATAGTACATACAGTTTTGGTTAAAATGGCAATAAGTGCAAAAGTCAACAGTTCCTGGGGGAGGTAAGTACTGGTTAGTTTCTCAGGTAAGTAAAGCACTTACAAGTTCAGTCCCCTGGGCATAGGCAGCCCACCTTTGGGGGTTCAAGGCAACCCCAAAGCCACAGCACCAGCAACACAGGGCTGCTCAGGTGCAGAGTTCAAAGGAGGGCCCAAATAACATATGCAGATATGGAGAACAGGGGTGCTCCGGTTCCAGTCTGCCAGCAGATAAGTACTTGCATCCTCGGGGAGTAGAAGATGGGAGGTTTTGTAGAGCACCTGGAAGCGGGGGGAAATGAACGGCACAAGCACACAAAACACACCCTCAGCGGCAAAGGGGCGGTTGGGTGCAGTGTGCAAAGTAGGTGTCGGGTTTGTCATAGAAAACAATGGAGGGACCTGGGGGTCACTCTGGTGATGAAGGCAGGGCACAGGGGGGCTTCTTGGGCCAGCCACCGACTGGACTAGGATGAGGGCCGACTGCTGGTCACTCCTGCACTGTTAGGTGGTTCCTCTCGGTCCTGGGGGCTGCGGGTGCAGTGCTTGGTCCAGGCTTGTTACCAGGCAGTCGCAGTCAGGGGGAGCCTCTGGATCCTCTCCGCAGGCATCGCTGTGGAGGTGCAGGGAGGTTGACTCAGGCTGTCCATGTTGTTGGAGTTGCCTGGGAGTCCTCTCTGTGGTGTTGGTTGTCCTGAACTCGAGCCGGGGGTGTCGGGTGCAGAGTGTGAAGACTCACGCTTCTGGCAGGAAGATGGAGTCTCTTTAAAGTTGCTTTCCTTGCGGTTGTTTCTGGACAGAGCCGCTGTCCTCAGAGGACTGACCTGCACCTAAAGGACCAGGAACCTCCTGAGTCCTCAGATGTCACTGGTCCCACTGGATGTGTCGCTGTGCAGGTTCTTTGAGTCTGGAGACAGGCCAGTAAGGCTGGGGCCAAGTCAGTTGTCTCAGTCGTCTCTGCGGGGCTTTCAGGTCAGCATTCCTTTCTTCAGGTTGCAGGAATCTGATTTCCTGGGTTCAGGGTCGCCCCTAAATACTAAATTTCAGGGGTGTGTTTGACTCTGGGGGGCAGTAGCCAATGGCTACTGTCCTGGAGGGTGCCTACACCCTCTTTGTGCCTCCTCCCTGAGGGGAGGGGGACACATCCCTATTCCTATTGGGGGAATCCTCCAAAACCAAGATGGAGGATTTCTTTAGGCAGGGGTCACCTCAGCTCAGGACACATTAGAGGCTGTCCTGACTGGTGGGTGACGACTCCTTGTTTTTCTCATGATCTCCTCCGGACGTGCCGCCAAAAGTGGGAGCTGTGTCCGGAGGGGCAGGCATCTCCATTAGCTGGGATGCCCTGGGGCGCTGTAACAGGCATGAGCTTTTGAGGCTCACCGCCAGGTGTTAGTTCCTGCAGGGGAGGTAAGAAGCACCTGCACCCAGTGCAGGCTTTGTTCCTGGCCACAGAGTGACAAAAGCACTCCTCCCATGTGGCCAGAAACTCGTCTGGTTGTGGCAGGCTCGCAGGAACTGGTCAGTCTAACACTGGTGTTTGGACTGGTATTCAGGGGGCATCTCTAAGATGCCCTCTGTGTGCATTTTTCAATAAATCTCACACTGGCATCAGTGTGGATTTATTGTGCTGAGATGTTTGATACCAAACTTCCCAGATTTCAGTGTAGCCATTATGGAACGGGAGAGTTTGTGTTTGACAAACTCCCAGAACATATACTGTTATGGCTACCCTGCACTTACGTCTAAGAATGGACATAGACACTGTAGGGGCGTAGTGCTCATGCAGCTGTGCCCTCACCTGTGGTATAGTGCACCCTGCCTTAGGGCTGTGAGGCCTGCTAGAGGGGGGCTTACCTATGCCACAGGCAGTGGGTTGTGGGCATGACACCCTGAGGGGAGTGCCATGTTGAATTAGTCATTTTCTCCCCACCTGCACACACAAGCTGTGAGGCAGTGTGCATGTGCTGAGTGAGGGGTCCCCAGGGTGGCATAATACATGCTGCAGCCCTTAGAGACCTTCCCTGGCCATAGGGCCCTTGGTACCAGGGGTACCATTTACAAGGGACTTATCTGTGTGCCAGGGCTGTGCCAATTGTGGGAACAAAGGTACAGTTAAGGGAAAGAACACTGGTGCTGGGGCCTGGTTAGCAGGGTCCCAGCACACTTTCAATCATAACTGGCATCAACAAAAGGCAAGAAGTTAGGGGATAACCATGCCACAGAGGCATTTCCCTACAGAGGGCTTTAGAGGTGACAAGAGACCCCAGTGTATCAGCTCATGGCTCACTTTAAACAAAGATTCTCCATGATGATAAGACTTTGGCAAATCTTCCCATCCCTTGGGTTGCCTTTAAAGGTCCAGGCTACCATCGCTTTCATACTTTGCTATCTTCACTATATGAGGGGACCATGCCTTGGAGCACTGCTGCAAATACTTCTGATCATACAGAGGATCCTGACCGCCGCTGCTGACAGATTCACAATCTACCTATCGAGCCTCACTTCACACCAGTCAGGGGGCCCTTACACTGGCTGACGGTGCTAGAGACACTAATTTCAGAGCGAGGTGCCTCATTCATCCAGTAGCCAAGGGATCAGACACATTTCCTTTTAGCAGTCTATCAACTAAAGAAGAGCAGTACACTCCAAACAACAATTCTGCCTGGCAGATGTAGCTCGACCCCAGCATAAAGACTTGATAATTACCTTGAATTCTGGAGAACACTTAAAACCGGTCTTTTTCCAATCTATAAGCTTTTGAACTTTACCTCTGCACGAATAAAACAATCTACAATCAACGGAATTCAGGAGAGCATGAAGATCACAATCACATAATGAAGCTGTCCAACTACAGGAAGTAGGTACGTATGAATGTTTATTTTCACACTCTAAGCAAAATCCCATTCGCATGTGCAGCCATGAATGCAGCACCATGTTTAAAGAATGAACCTCACTAAACACCTTAAATATGTGGCATACCACTTCAAACTTCCTTTCAAGTACACTATGCACCAGGGTACTTAAGATCCCAGTGCAAATCAGAGTGCGTTGTGGCCTTCTCAGGAGGCTGAAGCACTACGTACATTCTGCAAATGAATATCAGCTGCACACTGCTGCGCGACTTCTACGCAGGTTCTACTTTATTACTGGAGAATGAGCAAAAACTTCAAGAAGTTGAATTCAACTCAAATGTCAGGCTTCAATTGCAACCAACGTTTCCTTGACAGTCCAAGAACTTCTTCTATCAAATATCAACAGATGTAATCTACTGACCATCCTTACAAACTGCACCTCAATATTAAAATCCAACATGACAGTAATGAGGCCATCTTTAAAACAACCCGCCTCACCAAGACACAAAAAATATGTATGATCTCAATATGAACCCTAGAGGAAGTTTAACGTCTTGTCCTCCGGCATACACTATATACAGGACCACTGCAACTATGCAGAGGGGAAAGCCTAATTATGCGGCAAAGGTTGAGTAAATTATGCAGCACGAAAAGGCAAATTATGCAGCACATTTTGTAATCATATTACTTCATTATTTCGTAATTTTTAAACTTGGTAACACTGTCTGGCTTTGGGTGCACCTCATTAGGGCCTGTTTAACAGTGAGCTATAGCAATGAGCAACTGAAAAGTGACAAGTATAGCTTTACAAAAGGAACCCTCAAATAAGCAACACTTGACACGGAATCTTGCAACCATTACAGCTAGAAAGTTGTTTTTGTTAAATTCTGCAGATTATGGATTAAATGGATGTGGCAAATCCATAATAATGCACAAATCGCCACAATCGCATAATTTGGGTGGCCCGGACTATATTGGCCTGCATGTATCACCGTCAAGGATGTCAACAATATAAAATCAGGTGAGTTAGCATGAAGCGCGCTCTGGCCACACTGAGCACTATCTGAGCCCGATGACATGTACAACATACAGACCACCACATTTATGCCCTGCCGTGGAACAAGCTCTTCTGCAGTTAGTACTCGCCCTACCATTCACCACCAGTGCAAGGGCAAAATAACATTGTATTGTGATCGTATTTATATAGCGCTTACTACCCCTGACGAGGCGTCGAAGCGCTTTTCGGAGAGTAGCACGCTACTCTGGAACCCAACAAGAATTAGTGATGGATTAGTATCGGGAAATATGTCACTGCAGTATTTTTCTTTCACTCGCTAACAACTAACTCTTGCCTTGGAGTCCCTCCACGCGGAATCCCACCTTCTCTGCATGCAGACAGCCTCGTCTGCTTTCCATAACCGGACACCACCAGGCTCGAAAATATCCCTTGCTATGTAAAGCATTTTACTGACCTTCTGAGCTATATTCATGCTATATAAATACCAGCAATGAAATGAACTGTAAACTATAAATGCGCACCCTCGTTAAACATTTCCTTGTTAACTGCTCTGATCTTCAAGCTTTACAAAATTACAAAGTGAACTGCACTTGCTCCGTTCACGATTGAAGGCAATCAGAATCCATCACATTGTGTATAGTGCGCCACGTCAAGGCCATTACGAACTTAAGCACCAGAGCTACGTCAATCACGATACTCGAAACATTAACCACCAATCAAGAGTGGCCACAATACAAGCCTACTGCAATAATAGGAAGCAGCGACAAAGGGAGACCAGAACTGTGTGAGCAAAACTGGAGGCTATACCAACAGGGCCCTAGTGAGACTACCAGTCCAGCCTTACTTAGCTACACCTACGGGGCCCTTAGTTACTTGCACCCCTGAAGATAGTAAACCAACAGACATACACTGCTGCTTTCCACACCATACAACCCCCCCCCCCAATAGCACCCTAATTGTCTTCTGTCTCAGTGGGTATAACCGGGAATCTGCACATCACTAAAAAACGGTACCCAGGTTCCCTGGTGCCCACTGAAGAGACTGGCTGGAATAAGTAATGAACAAAGAGACCACACGACACTGGCAGAGTGAAAATTCAGGTCTTTTCCTGGCTCACAGGCCTGCGTAGAAACTCTCTGGTACGCCAGAGCCAGGGGCTGCCAGAAGGTGTGTTTGAACAGACCCTTTGTGAGTGATGAGTCAGTGATCACTGCAAAGACGGAGCAGAACGCCCACAAAGGCTCTCATCTGTGACACTGGGAGTCACTCACTCCAAGTGGATCGTCCTGTTTACTGCTAACCACAGCTGCTCTACCAGGACTAACACTCATATAGGGAGTAATACTTCCGCAGGCACTGGAGTCACTGGGCTGGTTTTAGGGCAACTCCTACAGATGAGCAGAGGCACCAGACCTGCAACGAAATACCCACAGTAAAGGAAGTACTCGTCTAGGGATCTTCGGGATGAAGTACGATTTGTGCACACTTGAGCAGAATAAAAGTAAATGTTTCATCAAATGACACGCCTAGGTGCCAAACGTCATCTGCTCAACATTAAAATTCAAGCTTCATGCCTAGAAGTCAAGATGGCACGGCTGGAAGCCTACGTTTTTTTTTTCCTTTTCTAAAAGCCATGCTGTACAGCATCTCCACAGCTAAAACAACTGACAAAGCCAATAGATTTCAAAGGCGAGCACTTCTGGCTTTCCAATGCTGCTTGTATTCGTCGCTGAGAGCGGCACTAAAAGAAACAGTTGCAACTTTTAGCAATCTAGCTCCGTTTTTTGCTCACTGCACTTAATTTCACAACATGGCTTGAATAGGTGGCTATACATGTGCTAAATATTCTTAATACATTCTAAGCAAACAAGAGGCAGAAAAAGATGTCATTCCTCTGTTAGAAAGAAATTAAAAGAAGTAGTGGGAGAAACAGGGATTGATCGTTTTTAAAGAGCATTAATAAGCTTCAGAATAGAAATTTTATTAGTGAATATAACATCCTTGGAGCCTTTCCCAGCAAAGCTGAACAAACCAGCATTAAAAATGTATCTTGAAAGAGTGAGTACTTAGCATTAAAACGGTCTTTTTTACTTCAGTCCAATACTACAAAGGTGTACCATGTGCATATCTACCAGACCCAAAAATGTGCTTCGAAGTGCTAAACCGAAGAGTAGGGTTTAATCCAATCTACAGCATATCTGAGCTGAGGATCAAGGTGCAAACTAGGAAAGGGTTTTGTCTCTTCATCTACTGCTAAATTTAAAATTAGTCATGTAGTAATTGATTGTCCTCCATTTTTAGAAAACTGAAAAAAATAGATAAAATAAACAATTTACAAAATATCCAACGTAGCTACGGAACGAGTGACTTACTTTAACACCTTCTCTGGTAGAGACCACCTGACCGCAGATTCCATCCCTCTGAGTAAGTTCCCAGGTGAGAGAAAATCTTGATCAGTAACTGTGCGCCGGTCGGAGGCGCCAGCGTTCTGCACCGGATGTGGCTTGGGCAGTACCTTTATAAGTTCCACCCCAGCATGCTGACATAAGTTTCTTTTGTGATATAATCCACGTCTACCGATGCAGAGCGCATCAGAATGGTCGTGACCAGTCTGCAGAATCTCAAAGGGACCTTCAGGAACAAAGAGCCAAGTTCACAGAGTGGTGAGGATGGCAGGCCCTCTGAGAAATCTGCGGTTAGAGAAAGTCTCTACCAGAAAAGGCAATAGCAAAGCAAAGTAACGTTCATGTAATAGAAAATTCAATCCGCATGGCTCAAATCTAAAAGTCCTGCAGAATCTAGACCGTAGGACTTACTGAACATACAGACTCATACCAAAGTAGCCACCTAGCATATGTTGAGAACAAGCACCCAGCGTGCCAACAGTAGTCACAGCCAAGGCTCTGCTGGAGTGAGCACTCAAACCTTTAGGAGGCTGCATTTTTGCCAATGCATAGCAAAGTTTTATGGAGAGTAATACTGAGACATGGTCCTCGTATGCACTGCCCTACCCTTCTTTACTCCAGTAAACCCAACGAAAGGCTGATCGCCCAGCCAGTGTACTTTGGTACGCTCAATAAAAAACGAAGATCTCTCAGGATCCAAGAGATGGAGTCTCCACTCCTCTTCCTCAGAGGAGTGTATGGGAACAAAGAACATCTGAAGGGCGTTGTCTTAACATGATGGGATTCACCACTTTTGAGAGAAAGGAGGCACACGTTCAAAGAACCAGTTTATCCTGGTAGAAGACCCTATACGATGTCTGTGCCTACATAACAGCAACCAAGAAGAGTGTCTTAAGTGTCAGAAGTCAGACAGGACAGCCCTGCATGGGTTCGAAGGGAGGACACATCAGATAGGTTAAGACTAAGTTCAAATCCTACTGAGGTATAAAGAAAGGGGAAGGGGGAAACAATCCGCAAATCTTTCAAGAAAGGTGACTTGAATAGGGAAGGCTGATCCAGCAGCCGCAGAAAGGCCTCGAGTCAACAAATACCCATTAACATGCCCAGAGGAAGGCCTTGCCGGGCCAACAACCCAAAAACAATGCCCCAGACAGTTTGGCATGAAGTGGGTCAACATCCCTGTCTGAATAACAGGCATATCAAAATGGTTACTTAACGGTTTGAGTACTTTTTCTGATTTTCTGGATTCACATGCTGTGCACCTTTTCACCATCTTGTGCTTGGTCTGGAATGCTACTTTTGCAGTTTCTCTCAGGCCTTCTTTTTTGGTGCTTAGTCCAACCTTTTCCTGACGTCAGAGGCTTGCCCCAGAGGCCTCTGTGTGTGGACACAACCTTCGATTCTTTTTCCCTGCAAATGATTGTTCACTTTTAGTGTTCCATAGTCTTCCACTTACATTTTACTTTCCTTTGGCTTTATTTTACTTCCTCTGTATCACTTCCTAGGGAGGTGGGGGTCACATGTAAATCCAGTAAATTATTCCAAGCCGAAAAACTACTCCTACCGGTAAGTAACAATTTTGTTTTGCAGCATCAATCTTTTCTAGACTCTCACACTGTGCATTAATTGTGTCATGGTTTCCACACTGTGGTGATTGGACTAGAAATGCAGAAGAGCTTGTAAATATGTGCTTCAGTGCTCTGTCCAAACTCTCATTCTTTCAGCTGGATGCTGATGCAGTAATGCTTTGTGAATGACTGAACTGCCAAGCATCTGTTGCTTCATCAGACATTCACCAGGAAAGCTAAAGTAGCTCTTTTCTTTCTTGCTGAGTGTGCTCTTGGTGTTGGTTCCAGTTGTATGCCAGCCCTTTTGTGGCATATTTGAACTGTTTGAGCATCCACTCTGGGATGATGTTTTTAGTGACCGGCATCCCTTTGCTTTTGTCTGCCAACAATACAAAGAGTTATTTCCCTTTCCTGGTTGGTTTTGTTCTCTCCAAATCAAACACTATTGTCCTGTGCATGTCTAGGATACGCAAAGCTCTTTCAGCCAAAGTCTTCAGTTTCTGAAAAATACTAGGCATTTGGATTGCTTGAGTTACGTGAGACTGATACAACCTTTGGTAGGACGAGGAGGTTGGTTCTCAAGACTACCCTGTGCGTGTGTATTTGTAGATACAGTTCCTGTAAGCTAAGTGCTTGGAGGCTACTTTACGGGCAATGTCATTGTAATTAGAAACACTGTACTGACTGACACATAGTGCTTTCCTGTGGAGTGGTACAAAGGGAGCTTTCATCAGGTGCATACGCATCATGTTTTGGTTCGACGTGGGAGCAGGTGCACATCTTGGTGGGGCTATCTCTTGGCCCCTTCTAGGAATCGTTTGACCACTGGTGCTGTGAAGAAGTTTCTTCCCATGTGTCTCCTTGTACAAGTCACTATCTCGGTCTGTGTGGTGGCTTCTATTCCCACAGCTGTGTCCTCACCTGTGTCTGACTACTCTGTTAAAAGGGTTGTTGTGGGTTCAAAAACTCGTCTTCCTGTTTGTCTCCTAGTGGGAGTGGCTCCTCTTCTGTTGTCCTCCATACTGTAGAGTTCTGACTGACTTTGCTGCATCCACTGCACAAGAATTGTTCCCTGTTGAACGGTGTTAATGATGTTGGACTGTACTTCAGTGCACAAGCCTAAAACTCACAGCCAGATGTGCCTTTCTCAACATCTTCCGACACCACTTGTCTGATCGCTGTCCGCAGCATCCAGTGGTGATTTCTAGCAGTTATTTGCAATGTTGTTGCCTTCTCCTACAAGAGAGTTTGCACTCTCCTGATATTGCTCTGGAAGGCGCTTCAGCACTTCTCCCTTCTTCCCTCACTGTTGATTGGCATATCTGTCCAGTAGGGCACTGGAACCTGTGATACGCCATTATGTTGCTAAACCTCTTGAATTTTCACCCCATCATTTTCATACTTTTACTGTCTTTTTCTGGTGGTGGTACAGTAAATCTTTTCCTAGGGGTGGCCACGATATTGGCCACCACACTGCGCCATATTTAAGCCAGGTGTTTTGAGGAATGTTTATATTTTTTCTTCCCAGGGTGTCACTGACCTGCAGGCTGCTGACTCCCTGAAGGTCTTTCTCCCCTGGTCTAGGATGTCAGGGACCACTGGCAGGTACTGGCTTTTGCTTTGGGAGGTGCAGGAAAGTGCCCCTTTTCTTGGCATGGCTACCCCCATTTTCTGCCTGTTAGTGTGTGACTGTGTCCACTGGGATCCTGCTAACCAGGACCCCAGTGGTTATGCTCTCTCTTGTAAATGTTGGTAACTGTACCTTTTTCTTCCCACATTTGGCATACTGGCACCCCCATGTAAGTCCCTAGTATATAGTACCCAGGGCATTGGGGTACCAGGGGATCCCTATGGGCTGCAGTAGTTATTCTGCCACCCATAGGGAGCACATGCAAAGGGTTCTGTAGGCCTGTCACTGCAGTCTACGTGAAACGGGTGCATGCACCAGTTTTCACAACGGTCACTGGCACCAGGTCACTATAAGTCACCCCCATGGTAAGCCCTCTCAGCCCAGAGGGCAGGGTGCAGGTATGTGTGTGTGTGTGTGTGAGGTCACCCCTGCACTAGCAGAAGTGCACCCACAAACTCCAGCTCCATTTTCCTGGACTGAGTTCGGGGACGCCATTTTACATGTGTACTGGACATAGGTCACTACCTATGTTCAGCTACATAATGGTAACCTAAAACTGGGCGTGTATGGTATCAAACGTGTCAGAATCATACCCCAATACTGCTGTATTTGGAAGTATGATTCCATGCACTCTTGGTGCTCCGTAGAGGACCCCCAGCATTGCTACCACCAGTCTTCCAGGGTTTTCCCAGCAACCCAAGCTGCTGCCACCCCACATACAGGTTTCTGCCCTCCTGCTGTTTGATCTAGTTAAGCCCAGGAAGGCAGAACAAAGGATTTCCTTTGGGAGAGGGAGGTAACACCCTCTCCCTTTGGAAATGGGAGTGACTGACTTGGGAGGGGTAGCCTCCCCAAGCCAATGGTATGCATTGAAGGGCACATTTGGTGCTTTCCATGCATGAACCAGTCCACACAAGTTCAGGGACCCCCAGTCCCTGCTCTAAGAAGAAAGTGGACAATGGAAAGGGGAGTGACCAGTCCCCTGTCCATCACCACCCCAGGGGTGGTGCTCAGAGCTCCTCCAGAGGGTCCCTGGGTTCTGCCGTCTTGTTTCTAAAGTTGGCAGGGACCTCTGGGAGCATCTGATTGGCCAGGCCTGGCAGGTGACATCAGATCCTCCCCTGCTACGTGACCCATTCCCGTTTCGGGGATATTTAGGATCTCTCTCTTGGGTGGGTCCTCTGATTCGGTTTGCAAGATTCCAGTAGGAGTCCGTTGCAACCTTCACTTCGGAACTGCGACAGGACCCTTCAGGACTCGACAATCTGCCTCCAAGAAGAACTCTTCTGTAACATTGTTTCCAGGGCTCCTGCCAGCAACTGCAACATTTCCACCGGCTGTGTATCCACCGGGGAGAGAAGGGGAGGGGAGGAGGGAGGGGGGGCAGGGGGGGTTGCATATCTTCTTCCTTTGGTGCAGATTGAAGAAATGTTCTTTGGAGTGAAGGAGTCCCTCCCCTGCATCCACAGGCACCTGCTGCAACGACGACCGGCTCAGTGGATCTCCCCTTATCTTGAGCTGCGTTGTTCCTGCATCACAGGCGGTAGTCCGGAGTAGTCCTCTTGGTCCTCTCTGCCAGCTGTCCAACTTTGGTGGAGGTAAGCCTTTGCACTCCCACGCAGGACAATACCCCCGTGCACCGCGTCTGTGTTCGCATTCTATTTTTTTAAATATAGGGTTTGAGTTCCCCCTAGGATCACCAATGGTTATTGCTATTTACACTATTTTCTAACCGGTTTCTGATTACAAGTGTATATATTTAGTGTATTACTTACCTCCTAAGGGTGGGTCACCCGTCTAGTATTGTGTGGTGATTTGTTCTAAAATGAAAATGTCACTTACCCAGTGTACATCTGTTCGTGGCATCAGTCGCAGTAGATTCGCATGTTCTGCAATAGCTCGCCATCTGGTGTTGGGCCGGAGTGTTACAAGTTGTTTTTCTTCGAAGAAGTCTTTCGAGTCACGGGACCGAGTGACTCCTCCTTTTGTCTCCATTGCGCATGGGCGTCGACTCCATCTTCGATTGTTTTTCCCCGCAGAGGGTGAGGTAGGAGTTGAATTGTAGTAATAGTGCCCATGCAATGGAGTGACTAAGTATGCACCTATTTAAGGTTGAGATGATACATATATAAATAATTGAAGGTAACTTCCAAACTGCTACAGGCTCCCGGGGAGGCGGGTGGGCACATGCGAATCTACTGCGACTGATGCCACGAACAGATGTACACTGGGTAAGTGACATTTTCAGTTCGATGGCATCTGTCGCTGTAGATACGCATGTTCTGCAATAGACTAGTAAGCAGTTATTTCCCCAAAAGCGGTGGATCAGCCTGTAGGAGTGGAAGTAGTCTGAAATAATGTCCTTAATACAGCTTGACCTACTGTGGCTTGTTGTGCGGATAACACGTCTACACAGTAGTGCTTGGTGAATGTGTGAGGCGTAGACCATGTGGCTGCCTTACATATTTCTTGCATTGGGATGTTTCCTAGAAAGGCCATGGTAGCACCTTTCTTTCTGGTTGAGTGTGCCCTTGGTGTAATGGGCAGCTGTCGTTTAGCTTTAAGGTAGCAGATTTGGATGCATTTAACTATCCATCTGGCTATACCTTGTTTTGAAATCGGGTTTCCTGCATGAGGTTTTTGAAATGCAATAAAGAGTTGTTTAGTCTTTCTGATGTTCTTTGTTCTGTCAATGTAATACATTAATGCTCTTTTGACATCTAATGTATGTAGTGCCCTTTCAGCTACGGTATCTGGCTGTGGAAAGAACACTGGAAGTTCCACTGTTTGATTTAGATGGAACGGTGAAATAACCTTTGGCAAAAATTTAGGATTGGTCCTTAGGACGACTTTATTTTTGTGTAGTTGTATAAAAGGTTCCTGTATAGTAAACGCCTGAATCTCGCTTACTCTTCTCAGGGAAGTAATGGCGATGAGAAATGCCACCTTCCAGGTTAGGAACTGTATGTCGCAGGAGTGCATGGGTTCAAAAGGTGGACCCATAAGTCTAGTTAGGACAACATTTAGGTTCCATGAAGGAACAGGTAGTGTTCTTGGTGGTATAATTCTCCTAAGGCCCTCCATGAATGCTTTAATGACTGGTATTTTATATAGGGAAGTTGAATAGGTAGTCTGCAGGTATGCAGATATTGCTGCAAGGTGAATCTTAATGGAAGAGAAAGCTAGGTTAGATTTTTGTAAGTGAAGCAAGTAACCCACTACATGTTCTGGAGTTGTGTGTAATGGTTGTATTTGATTAATATGGCAGTAGCAAACAAACCTCTTCCATTTACTTGCATAGCAGTGCCTGGTGGATGGCCTTCTTGCTTGTTTTATGACTTCCATACATTCTTGGGTAAGTTGTAAGTGCCCGAATTCTAGGATTTCAGGAGCCAGATTGCTAGATTCAGCGATGCTGGATCTGGGTGTCTGATCTTTTGGTTGTGCTGTGTCAACAGATCTGGCCTGTTGGGCAATTTGATGCAGGGTACCACTGATAGGTCTAGCAGCGTTGTGTACCAGGGTTGCCTTGCCCAAGTTGGTGCTATCAATATGAGTTTGAGTTTGCTTTGACTGAGTTTGTTTACCAGGTAAGGAAGGAGAGGGAGAGGAGGAAAAGCGTAAGCAAATATCCCTGACCAGTTCATCCATAGGGCATTGCCTTGGGATTGTTTGTGTGGGTATCTGGATGCGAAGTTTTGGCATTTTGCGTTCTCCCTTGTCGCAAACAAGTCTATCTGAGGTGTTCCCCAGAGTTTGAAATAAGTGTTCAGTATTTGGGGGTGAATTTCCCATTCGTGGACCTGTTGGTGATCTCGAGAGAGATTGTCTGCGAGTTGATTTTGTATCCCTGGTATAAACTGTGCAATTAGGCGAATTTGGTTGTGAATTGCCCAATGCCAAATGCCAAATTTTTTGTGCTAGCAGGCTTAACTGCGTGGAGTGCGTCCCTCCCTGCTTGTTTAGATAATACATTGTTGTCATGTTGTCTGTTTTGACGAGAATGTATTTGTGAACTATTATTGGTTGGAAAGCTTTTAGTGCTTGAAAAACTGCTAGAAGTTCTAGGTGATTGATATGCAGTTTTGTTTGATGTACGTTCCATTGTCCTTGTATGCTGTGTTGATTGAGGTGTGCTCCCCACCCTGTCAAGGAAGCATCTGTTGTTATTACGTATTGTGGCACTGGGTCTTGGAAAGGCCGCCCCTTGTTTAAATTTATGTTGTTCCACCACAGAAGCGAGAGGTAAGTTTGGCGGTCTATTAACACCAGATCTAGAAGGTGACCCTGTGCTTGAGACCACTGTGATGCTAGGCATTGTTGTAAGGGCCTCATGTGCAGTCTTGCGTTTGGGACAATGGCTATGCATGATGACATCATGCCTAGGAGTTGTAATACCATCTTTGCCTGTATCTTTTGTGTTGGATACATGCGTTGTATGATGGTGTTGAAATTTTGAATTCTTTGTGGACTTGGAGTGGCTACTCCTTTTGATGTGTCTATTATGGCTCCCAGGTATTGTTGTACCTTGCGTGGCAGAATTTTGGATTTTGTGAAATTGACGGTGAACCCTAGTTTGAAGATGGTTTGTATGATATGATTTGTGTGATTTGAGCACTCTATTAACGAATGGGCTTTGATTAGCCAGTCGTCTAGATATGGGAACACATGTATTTGCTGCCTTCTTATGTGTGCTGCGACCACTGCTAGACATTTGGTAAAGACTCTTGGTGCGGTTGTTAATCCGAAAGGCAGTACCTTGAATTGGTAATGTATTCCTTTGAATACAAACCTTAGGTATTTCCTGTGCGATGGGTGTATTGGTATATGGAAATAAGCATCCTTGAGGTCTAAAGTTGCCATGTAGTCGTGCAGTTTTAGCAATGGCAATACTTCTTGTAGTGTGACCATGTGGAAGTGGTCTGATTTGATGAAAGTGTTCACTACTCTGAGGTCTAGGATTGGTCTCAGCGTTTTGTCCTTCTTTGGTATCAGAAAGTACAGTGAGTAAACTCCTGTGTTTATTTGTGTGTTTGGTACTAATTCGATTGCATTCTTTTGCAATAGTGCCTGCACTTCTATCTCCAGGAGATTGGAATGGTGTGTTGTTAAATTTTGTGCTTTTGGTGGTATGTTTGGAGGGAATTGTAGAAATTCTATGCAATAACCATGTTGGATAATTGCTAGAACCCAAGTGTCTGTAGTGATTTCCTCCCATGCTTTGTAATGATGACCTATTCTTCCCCCCACTGGTGTTGTGTGGAGGGGGTGAGTGACATGTGAGTCATTGTTTAGTAGTAGGGGTTTTGGGGCTTTGAAATCTCCCTCTATTTCTAGGGAATTGCCCTCCTCTATATTGTCCCCTAAAACCTCCTCTATACTGTCCCTGGTAAGTGGACGGTGTTGCTTGTGAGGTGCTGGCTTGTGTGCTTTGACCCCGAAACCCCCCTCGAAAGGGCGTTTTACGGAATGTGCTGTAATTCCCTCTGCTCTGCGGGGAGTAGAGTGCGCCCATGGCTTTGGCAGTGTCTGTATCTTTTTTGAGTTTCTCAATCGCTGTGTCCACTTCTGGACCGAACAGTTCTTTTTCATTAAAAGGCATATTGAGAACTGCTTGTTGAATCTCTGGTTTAAATCCAGACGTTCGGAGCCATGCATGCCTTCTGATAGTTACAGATGTATTAATTGTCCGTGCAGCTGTATCTGCAGCGTCCATGGAGGAACGTATCTGGTTGTTGGAGATGGTCTGTCCCTCCTCAACCACTTGTTTTGCCCTATTTTGGAAGTCTTTGGGCAGATGTTCAATGAGATGTTGCATCTCGTCCCAGTGGGCTCTGTCATAGCGCGCAAGTAGTGCCTGGGAGTTCGCGATGCGCCACTGGTTTGCAGCTTGTGCTGCGACTCTCTTACCAGCTGCATCGAACTTGCGGCTTTCTTTATCTGGGGGTGGTGCATCTCCAGATGTGTGAGAGTTGGCCCTTTTCCTAGCTGCTCCTACAACAACAGAGTCTGGTGGCAGCTGTGTTGTGATGAAAACCGGGTCCGTAGGAGGCGGCTT
The DNA here is from genome assembly GCF_031143425.1 of Pleurodeles waltl. Taxonomy (NCBI): domain Eukaryota; kingdom Metazoa; phylum Chordata; class Amphibia; order Caudata; family Salamandridae; genus Pleurodeles; species Pleurodeles waltl. The sequence continues at coordinate 1,709,744,439 of NC_090445.1, read as the reverse complement.
ATACTTTTTTTCCACCCTTGGTGTGATTGCCCTACTTTTGACCGGGTCCTTAAATATGTCTTTTGCGTGCCGGAGCATACCAGGGAGCATAGGCAGGCTTTGGTAGGAGCTGTGGGTGGAGGAGAGTGTGTTGAACAAGAAATCATCCTCGACCTGTTCTGAGTGGAGGCTTACGTTGTGAAATTGTGCTGCTCTAGCCACCACCTGAGAGTACGCGGTGCTGTCTTCTGGTGGAGATGGTTTTGTAGGGTATGCCTCTGGGCTGTTATCTGACACTGGGGCGTCGTATAGGTCCCATGCGTCCTGGTCTTGGTCACCCTGGCTCATGGTGGTGTGAGCTGGGGAGTGTGATGGCGTTTGTGCTGGTGAAACGTTAATCACGGGCGGAGGAGAGGGTGGTGGTGTAACTCTTTTCACCACTTTTGGTTGTGGTGCTTGTTCCGTCTGGAACTCCAACCTTCTCTTTCTCCTAATGGGGGGAAGGGTGCTTATTTTTCCTGTCCCCTGCTGAATGAAGATACGCTTTTGCGTATGGTCCACATCAGTTGCTTGTAGCTCTTCCTCAAACCTATGCTTTTGCATTTGGGAGGTTAGCGAGTGCTCTTCTGTATAAGAGCCCGAAGCTGGGTCGCTTGCAGTTTGTTTCGGCATCGAAACTTTGTCTGCGTGTTTTTTCGGCTCCGAGGTGACTTTTTTCCTTTTCGGGGCCGAAACCTCTCGGCGTCGATCTGTTTCGGTGCCGCTGTCTCGGCGTCGAGCCGTGTCCACACCGGCATCTCGGTGTCGAGGCTTGTCTCCAGCACTTTCTCGGTCCCGAGAAGGCTGCGTGCCGGTGTCTCGACCGGAGACAGACGATCTCGGCACTGTTTGGGCCTTTTTCGGTGCCGACGGTCGATCACCGAATTTATGGGTCGAGCCATGGCCTGGTGGCAGTGGCGTCCCCTGGGCCTTGTAAATGTTTCTTTGTGTGGTTTTCGACGTCTTACTCACGGTTTGTGTATCGTCGAATCCTTCGGAGTCTGAGTCTTGGATCGAGAAGGTACCTTCCTCTTCCTGTTCCTCGAACTCCCGTTGGGCTGTCGGTGCGGACGCCATTTGAAGTCTTCTGGCTCGACGGTCTCGGAGTGTTTTTCGGGACCGGAACGCACGACAGGCCTCGCAGGTGTCTTCGCTGTGCTCAGGTGACAGGCACAGGTTGCAGACCAAGTGTTGGTCTGTGTAGGGGTATTTATAGTGGCATTTGGGGCAGAAACGGAACGGGGTCCGTTCCATCGGCGTTCCTCAGCACGCGGTCGGGCCGACCAGGCCCCGACGGAGGATCGAAAAACTACCCCGAAGGGCACCGGAGCTCTTCGATCTTCGATGCGGTGTTGAATCTAAGTACGCCGATCCCGAACGCAACAATACCGACGAAAATCTTCCGAAATTAACTATTTTTTCCGTTCCGAAACTCGGAGCGACAGGAACACGTCCGAACCCGATGGCGGAAAAAAAACAATCGAAGATGGAGTCGACGCCCATGCGCAATGGAGACAAAAGGAGGAGTCACTCGGTCCCGTGACTCGAAAGACTTCTTCGAAGAAAAACAACTTGTAACACTCCGGCCCAACACCAGATGGCGAGCTATTGCAGAACATGCGTATCTACAGCGACAGATGCCATCGAACATAAAGTACCTTTATTTTTGTAACACTGAGTATTGTGTTTCACGTGTTTAAGTGCTGTGTGCCTACAGTGGTTTTGCATGAGCTTTGCATGTCTCCTAGATAAGACTTGGCTGCTCATCCACAGATACCGCTAGAGAGCTTGGCTTCTAGACACTGCCTACACTTCACTAATAAGGGATACCTGGAATAAGGTGTAAATACCTTAGGTGCCAGGCACACACCAGGCCAGCTTCCTACAGGAGGGTAACAGTATCTTGAGTAGGAAGCATGTCTGATTTTTCCTTCCTTTAACTGGACCCTTTATCGTTCCGCCGCCCTCTTAACCATCGGTTATACGTATTGATGTCATCCAGAGGCAAAGACCTCAACAGATGTGTCTATTCCCTCTTCCGGGGAATCTGCCTCAGATCAGAATGATGGTCAGATCCAGCCATCGTTATTCAATGCCCTCTGACCCTTCAATGTCATGGAATAGGCCTTGTGACTCTGGGTCCTCCTCTTCATAGATCTCCTGTTCTTCCTCTAGTGGCAGGGGCCAAAAGCCTTCTGAGACTTTCTCCTCCTGAACGTTTTTGGTCAAAGGCCTCAATGGTATACGGGTTTCTCAGAAGGATGTGCTGAAATCCTTCTTTCAAACAACAGCTGCCACTTCAACCTCAATTTGTCTCTTCTCACGCCGTTTCTCGAGCATGCACTCTTTAGCATCTAGCGTGCTTTCCCATTGATTTTTCAGCTTCGACTTTTAGGTCGTCCATATTTCTGCTTCCTACCAGTGTCTCAACTTCAGTCAACTTTCCACATTGGTGTCTTTTAGAGCCTTGACCTCCTGCAGTGCTCTTGGTGTGGGACCAGAGGGGCTCTTTCTATCTTGATCAGCAGTATCAGCAATATTCTCCACACCTCGACAGTGAGTTTATTTTTTTAGTCCAATGATCTGGAGTCACCTGCGCCTTGCTTTTTCAACAATATGTACATGAGTTTTTCTGCATTCATGCCTAAATTAGATTATCACTTTTTCAACATCCAAACCTTCCCATTCGGCGAGGTTGTCATCCTCAATGCTGGACACCCTGTGGTCTGTTAACAATAGAGTACCCTTCTGCCCAACAATGATGTAGTGTACCTATCTCTGCTTCTCTCTTGCTCCTGGTGTTTTGGGCTTGAACCCTGCACAAGCCTCGCAGTCCCAGTTGTTGTGGTCTTTCAAAAGGCATAGATTAAAACACCTGGTGGCTGTCTGAGCAAACTTGTGATGGCACTCCAAGCAGAATCTGACAGGTGTTCTTTTCCAATCTCCTTCAGAACAGGGTGCCTTTCAGACCCTCATTCTCTGGCTCTCTCCCATCTGCTGATCATAGATCCCCCCAAGTTAGTGTTTTTCGATGAAATCAGTTAATTTCACAGCAATAGTCTGTCTCCCTTGTGATGTTTTTTTTTTTCCTCCTAGATCTTCAAACTTTCCCCAAAGATCCATCAACAACTTTCATTTTCCTTTTAATGCTTTGAGAGCTTTCAGAGTTGCTTGCAGACCCAATAGCAGAGAAAAGAATCTGAAGAAATGGAAGCACGCAGTGATCAGACCCCTTTAGAAGAAACACTATTTAGATCCTGCTATCCTGGGCAATTTTTGACCTATCTCCCACCTACATGCCAAGGGGAAGCTGCTTGAGAAACATGTGAACCAAGTGCTGGCAAACTTCCTTGAAGATGATCACTACATTCACCCCACTCAATGGGCTCCGAGCACGCCATAGCACGGAGCCAGCACTGCCAGCGGTGACGGGGAAACCAATGCCAGTTTGCCCAGGAGACGCTGCGACACTTATATGACTAGATTTAGGTGCTGCTGTTGACACTGTTGACCACTCAGTACTGAGAGACTGAAGGAGGTGGGAGTGAAAGGAAAGGCGCTGGATTAGTTTGACATCCTTTGTAGATAATAGAACTTTCCAGTTACGGAAGATTGCTGCTTACATATGTGGGGTCCCACAGGGCTCACCTATCAGTCCCACCCTTTTTAACATTAATCTACATCGCCTGGCACACATCGTCTAGGACTTTGGGTTAGCCATAATCTCCTACGCGGATGATATGCAACTTGTGGTTTCCCTCACCGACAGCCAGAAGTGACACCTGCACAAACTCACCCCATGTCTGGAAAGAGTGGCTACCTGGACAGCAAATCGTCACCTAAAATTAAATGGGGACAAAACAGAACTAATGATTTTAGGGAAGCAAGAAACTCCATTCCCAAGGATTAGCTGGCCTGACTCTGTGGGGGCTCCTCAGACTCCTAACTTTGTCAAGAATTTGGGAATGTGGCTGGATAAAGCCCTGGTTCTGGATGCCTAAGCAAAAGACCTTGCGGTCACCTGTTTTGGATTACTAAGCGCCACGTGCAAGAGCTTCGATTTGATTCCAGACGAATCCAGAAGAACTGTGATCCAATCCCTGGTGCTATCCCGCCGGGATTATGGTAACTCTCTACTTCAGCTCACCGAAATATGTGACAAAAAACTACGAGTAGTTCAGAGAGAGGCCGTCAGAACTCTTCTTAATATCCCTTGACAGGAAACAGTGAAAGAAGCTAGGAAAAAGTTACACTGGCTACCTATAGAAACCAGAATTAAATTAAAATCCCTAGACCTGGCACATAGAGCATTGAATAAGGGCTCTCCGAGGAGCATAGATCTTATTTCCCCATACTTTCTAACTAGGTCTCTTGGCTCCGCTATCAGTCGTCTTTTGAATATTCCAAAGATGCAGAGAGCTAAGTGGGGAGGAAGATCCTTTGGGTATCTAGCTCCCAGACTCTGGAACTCAATACTTCTGAGTTGTGGCTTTTGGATGAGGAACTAAGCTTCAGGAAATTGGTCAAAGCCAGGTTTTTTTTCACAACAAATCAGGAAATGTTCTCATTTATGAAAATTCCAGTACCCTACAACCTCTCGCCAAAGAGCACGTGCATGAGTGCTAACTGGACATCTCTCAAGAAGTCCTTTTAACGCTTCATGGTGTCTGCGAAGTGTGACAACTGTGGCCATGGATCAGCCCACCGTGCTGGCAGAAAGAAGGCTGCGCTCCAAAATCAGTTTGAAAGCATTAATAAGTGATGCTCATCAAGTCAGAGAAGGGCTTCTTCAATTATCAGAAAGGGTAACTGGGACAGTGTCATACAAGGAGCAGACACACAGTCTAATAGGCACGGCCGGTGTACAGGGCCAGAGAGCCTCATGTGAAAACTTTTCAGCCCAGTAAATCAAGCTGTCTGGACCCATGGTCCAGGGAAGCAATCACAAATGCATTAGGATTCAGTCTGGCTACTTCAGCTTGGACCACCAAGTTCTATGTTAATGGATGTGTCAACATAAATGAGTGTGCATGTCTTCTGACACTGTGATAAATGCCATGCCCAAATTGGATTTCTCCCAAGCAGCCAAAACAGGTTCTAATGATTCAATGTAAGGAGCTTGCAACTTCATCGGCTGAAAGCAACGAAGGCGATTTAAGGTCAGTGCTGCTGATGGTGTTTTGATTGACAAAGGTAAAGGTGTTAATCACTTCAGAAGACAATGACTGAATTGGGATCATTGCAGATGCCAAAAGCATGCGAAGACATAGAGACTAGGCATAGTGGCAGGGGCCCCAGAGTCACCAAACTCACGGGAGAGGCCCAACCTTGGGTGTCGGCCCCAACATATGTTGGAGCAGGCTTAAAAATATCCCATATGGCCTGCTGAAAGGTCTCAACTTGGTAAGGTTGAGGGATGAAGCCAGCAACTTCAGTTCCATCTTTTTGAGGACTGGGATGTGCTCATATGAAGATTTGGGAATCTAATAACTTTGACAAAGTAAAAGACTTATCCTTCCAGTGGCTGTTATTGAGAATTTGTTTTTTAATTAATTTCTTTTTAGAAGAGTATTGCTTGGTGAAAACCACTCCCTCCCATGAAAATTTCCTAAAATAAAAGCGGAGAGGTTGCATCTTTGGAGTGTCCTGGGGGCCCTGGTCAAGAATTACTTGGCTTCTTGCCACCTAGTAGCATTCAAGTGCACTGATGAGCATCAGATGCAGATTAAAAATGATTGTAAAGACTTAGCTCTTGTACAGATTATCTTACTCATTTACATTGGTTTAATGTTAATTTATATAACTTTGGGGAGTGGTGATTTTTGTTAATTATCCAGCACCTTACATTTCATATCCAGGCACAGAACTACTGCTGACACTGTGGTTGGCATTCCCGAGACTGAGGCCTTCATTCCCCATTTTGTCAATAACTGGTATTGATTTCATTGATTACTTTGGGCAATCTTGGAAGTCATAGCGGAAAGAGTAAACATCTTCTGCTGGTAAAGGTAGATCTAAAGGGTTAGATGTCTTTTCTATAATAGCATGAAATTCTGCTATATCCTCAGGTGGAGTCTATAGGCGCAGAGTACCTGAGAATCTGGTGAAGAGGCTATATAGCAATACCATTCTGGAGACCCATCATGGTCACCATTTGCTGTGAAGCCCGTCTGAGCCAGTGATGGGGTCAAACTGGCTAGTTGGGACATCCGAGCAGCAGATTCAGCTTGGGCAACAGGTTCTGCAGGTGGTTCTGTAGGGGGTGTCACTCCAGGCATCCACTACGTAACCTGATGATCTGGTGTAGCCTGGAGTTGGACCTTATCAGGAAATTGCCTATAATTATCTGACTTCATCCTGAAATCCTCCAAAGGTGGTTATTAGGAGTGTGTCAAGGGCATGGTACTGGTTGGTGGTCATGCTAAGATTCATAACGTTGGAGAGATTGCCAGTGCAATGAGCGAGAGAGTCTTCTTCAAATGGTTCATACGACCTTGCACGATATGGTTGTACTTCAGCAAGTTCTGTGGATATAGCATATTCCTGAACATCACTGTATTACTGCCATTTTACTCTTAACTGGCCAAACGGCCCTTCATCCTCTTCTCTGTCTAGAAGTCTCACAGGTTATTCTTCCTATATTTTAACAGGAAGGTAGGTTGAGGCATATCTATTGTAGAAGGAATCTGTAGCTGATGTTTCGTCGCAGGGCAACTCGTCAATGAAGATGCCTTCCCAGTCACCAAGACACAAAATGACGGTGATTTGCTTGTAGGCTGTCATCAATAAGGCTTTTTGCTCTGTTGTCTCTCTTGATCTTGTCGACTCAGGTCGTGATGTGGACTTCTCCGTGGAGGCAATCATGGACAGTTTTGTGTTCGGTGACAGTGTCATCAATGCGTATATCTTCAAAAATGAAACTCTCAATGAAGGTGAGAGGAAAGCAGATGGTGATTAAGGAACGTTCTGAGGCTCTGGAGAAGGAGCTCTTGACTTGGTATGCAATTTCTTTGGAGAGGAAGGTTCTAGTTGAAGCTTTGGCTTTTTCAGGGTGTGAGGTACCTTAGAAGACCTTTTGTGTTTTAGATTTTTCAACAGCCGGTTTGAGATAGATGGATCCTTTTCACCCTTACCCGTTTCAGAGACTATTTTTTCCGAAGATTGAGAAAACGGTCCTTGGTCATCTGAGGCAGTTGTCCCTTTTGATTTATTACATCAAAGAAGTAATCTTACCGCTCTATCTTTTAAGGTCATTGAGTAAAAGTTTCTGCACCTCTTGCTTGTGAGAAGGATGAAGGCAATAAACACAGTCCTTATAAGGGTTATCAGAATATAACTACTTTTCGCAAGAGCCGGATAGCCTAAAGTCTACTAAGGCGTATCTAACACCCTGGCGTATGTTTAGATGAAAGGATTCCAAATTCCCTTTTAATAAATGCCTCCCAAGTTTGAAAAAATCTGAAAGGAGTACGTATCTGATGTCATTTCAGCAGAGCTCAAGGGGACTTATTTCACATACAGAGAGGAGAGTAGTAGATATCTGAAGGATGATGGTTTCGCATAGTGTGGCTTCAATCAGATGGTCTCAGGCTGGCTGAAGTATGATTCTTTTAAAATGATGCGAGTAGGCGTTCCCATTTTAAGAGCCATGGCTATAGCCTCTAGGCAATGTTTAACATGGGAGTGCTATTGCACGGTTACAGTGGGATTTGTACTGCACCAACTAGGGTGATTCGAGCCTGGGAATCTATGAAACATATAACAAAGTATGAAAACATGTTATGTTATCGGCATGTATAAGGAGCATGTGCTACAGACTTGCATAAAGTAGGCCTTTTTCTACATACTCTATGGTTGTCGTGAGATAAGGCTATAGATGACAACTTATTCCGGAAGTAACTGGGCTTCACATGTTTTATTTTACGTCACTTTTAATCATAGCAGAAACTGCCTGGCATTGCATGAGTTTGGCTAAGAAACATACCAATGGCTGTCAGTGTGCTCAGCCCATTCATTTTACATGCCACTATTAACATGCACAAAATTCTCATATAGTGAAAGATGTCAACCGCTTAAAATCATACGACCTTATGTGCAGACAAACCACTAATAAAACAAAGCAAATATAGTGATTGCCCAACAATTTGTTTGTTGATTTATTAACATTTTAGATGTTTAGCTGCTCCTCACTCAGCAAATAAGGCATAGTAAGGGAGCTGCGTGCAAGGGGCCACGTCACTGGCGAGGCAGAGAAAGGAGGATGCTTGAGGGATTGGCTAGTATATACTAGTAGGTCCTCCAAGTTATGAGAGTTTATGGCTTTCATCGGTTGCTTTCTGATGATGAAGCTTACTTGTGAGTCACATCGGTGATGAGGAACCCTGGGCTTCATTTTCTACAGTTCTCCTAGTGGTGCTCCCATGCGATATCACATTCTTTTAAGAAGTCTTGGGTACCACCTGGCACTGTTACTACAACATACTAAATTGAATAGCAAGGCATTTTTCCTTGTAATGGATGTCAGGCAGAAGAAGGGAAATCTGGAGTGACTTACGTAGTAGCTCTAGAAATAATGTCGCCTATTTGCAGAGGCCTTTTGTTTTCATATTGGTTAAATGGGGGTAGCTTGCAAAGTTTCACATTTTATCTTTTCCAGGGAAGGTAGCAGATTAAAGTAAGTTCTGATTTTTCAGATTTACTGTAGAATATTTCTTCAGTGTCAAAGATAACAGCAAAGTGAAAGGGTTTCTTTCCTACCACTTTGCCGCTCCTCCTTCCTCTCGAAACACTCAAAACCCAGAACTCTCAAATTGTATGTACATTTTTTTTTAAATGGTGCCAAGGACATTATCAGATAAGGAAAATGTTACTTACCAGTAGACATCAGTTTGTGGCATGTAGTGCTATAGATTCACATGCTGTGAATTATCTTGCCATCTAGTGTTGGGCTCAGAGTATTGCAACTTGTTTTCTTCTAGAAGTGTTTTTTGAGTCATGGGAACGAGTGGCTCCTTCTCAGTGACAGTGAGCATGGGCTTCGAGTTCTTTGTTAGATTATTTTCCGCAGGCAGGCGAGAGATATAGTATAGATAAGTATAGAAAGAAGTATGTCCATGCAAAAAAAAAGTAACTATATACAACTATTTAGGTACAAAGCAACTGCAATGCCACAGGTTTCCGGGGAAGAGGGAGGGCGCACGTGACTCTACAGCACTAGATGCAACAAACATATATCTACTGGTAAGTAACATTTTCTGTTCAATGGCATGTGTGACTGTAGATACACATGCCGTGCATAGACTGTAAAGCAGTACCTCCTAAAAAAAAATGCAGTGGCTAACCAGTGGGAATTGGAGTTGTTCGAAAAAGTGTTCTCAGGACAGCTTATCCTACAGTGGCTTGCTGACAAGCCTATACATCTGCACAGTAGTGTTTTGTAAATGTATGTGGCGTAGACCAGGTAGCTGCTTTACAAATATCAGCTGGGGAATATTTCCTACAAATGCCATAGTGGCTCCTTTTTCCTTGTGGAATGTGCTCCAGGAGTGAGCAGTAATTGTCTTTTTGTTTTAGCATAACTTATTTGCATAAATTTGACAATCCATCTAACTATGCTATTTTTTTAAATAGGATTTCCCTTATGCAGAACAGAAAAAGCTACAAAAACGTTTCTTTTTCTGAACCCTTTTGTCTTGTCAATGTAAAACATGGGAGCTCTTTTAACATCTATTGTGTGTAGTACTCTTTCATCCAAAAAAAACGGTTGTGGGTGAAAAAACAGCAAGTCAATAATTTGATTAATGTGAAATTGTAAAAATAACTTTTGGTAAAAACTTAGGGTTTGTACGAAGGACTGGTTTGACCTTATGTATTTGGAAGAAAGGCTCTTCTAACATTAAGGCCTGGAGCTCACCAACACGTCTTAGGGATGTAATAGCTGCTAAAAAAGCTACTTTGTAAGAAAGGAATTGTAAAGGACATGAACGAAGAGGCTCAAATGGAATCCTCATGAGCCGAGTGAGTACAACATTAAGATTCCAGGTAGGCACTAGGGGGCAGCCTGGGTGGGATTACTCTGAAGACCTTCCACGAAAGCTTTAATGAATGCTATTTTAAATAATGAAGTATGCGGTCTATTTTGTAAATACCCTGCAATTGCAGCTAAGTGCAATCTAATTGATGTGCAAGTCAGATTTGCTTTTTGCATGTGAAGCAAATATCCTTCACTTATGGTTTTAGTGGATCAATGTGTTTAGATTGAGAGTAACAGACAAAACGTTTCCATTTTGCTGCATAACAGGCTCTAGTTGTTGGTCTACGTGCCTGTCTTAGAATGTCCATACACTGCAGGTAACTGAAGGTAACCTAATTCTATGACTTCGGGAGCCATATCGCAAGATTGGGTGATTTGGGATCCAGATGTCTCATCTGTAGTTGATTGTGTTAAACAATCCAGTCTTTTGGGGAGTCTCTTGTGACGTTTTAGGGAGAGATCCAGTAAAGCTTTAAACCAAGTCTAGCGAGCCCATGTGGGTGCTACCAGGATCATTTTGAGAGAAGTTGGTTTGAGTTTGCACACCAGGAATGGAATGAGTGGGAGAGGTGGAAGAGCGTAAGCAAATATCCCTGACCAGTTGATCCATAGGGCGTTGCCCTTGGACTGGGGGTGTGGGTAACAAAGCAAAGTTTTGGCATTTTGAGTTTTTTGCTGTAGCAAATGGGTCTATGTGAGGTGTTACCCACTTTTCAAAGTAATTTTGAAGGACTACTGGACGGAGTTTCCATTCATGGACTTGTTGATGCCTCCTCCTTAGCAGGTCTGCAAAGTCATTGTCTGTCCCTGGGAGATATTCTGCCAGACGATTAATGTGGTGGTGATTAGCCCACCTCCAGATTGTTTGTGCTAGCTGAGACAACTGGAGAGTGTCCCTCCCTGTTTTTCTAGATAATACATTGCGGTCATGCTTGTGCAACTCAAAACAGATTTCTGCACTAAGTAAGGCAGAAAAAGCTTTCAGGGCTAGAAAGATTGCTTGAAGTTCCAAAACATTGATGTGTATGGCCAGCGACTGGAGTCCCATGACCCCTGCACTATGAGGTTGTTGAGATGAGCGCCCTATCATGTAAGGGAGGCATCCGAGATCCGAACTATTTGGGGAACAGGGTGCTGAAAAGGCCGTCCTTTGAGTAGATTGGTAGAATTCCACCATAGGAGAGAGATGTAAGCAGTTCGATCTACCAACACTAGATACTGAAGATGATCCTCTGCTTGCGACCTTTGGCAAGAGATTGTTGTAGGGGATGCATTTGAAGTCTGGCATGAGGGACGACGGCAATGCAGGATGCCATCATGCCTAGGAGTCACATCAGTGTTTTGATTGAGTACATTTGATTGACCTGTATTCGAGAAATTGTTTCCTGAAAATTGTGGTCACATGTTGGATTGGGGCAAGCAAGCCCCAACTGTGTGTTGAGTATAGTTCCTAGATATGGCTGAATCTGGAGAGGCTGTAGGTGTGATTTTAGGGTGTTTATCGTGAATCCTAATCTGTGCAAAAGGTTTACTGTTTGAGTGCGAGACTGACATGGATTCAAAGTGTTGGCTTTGATTAGCAAATCGTCCAAGTAAGGAAATACGAGTATGTGTTGCCTTCTGAGATGTGCTGCACCTACTGCTAGGCACTTTGTGAATACCCTGTGAGCAGTTGTGACTCCAAAAGGTAGAACTTTAAGCTGATAATGTTTTACCGCTACTACAAATCTTAGATATTTGAGGTGTGCAGGATAAAACAGAACATGAAAGTAGGTTGCATAACAGTTCTAGGCGTCCTCCAGATCTAGGGCAGTCATGATGTCACCTTTTTGTAGCAGTGGAATTACATCTTGAAGGGTAACCATGTGACCATGATCGGACACCATACATTGATTTAACGGTCTGAGATCTAAAACAAGCCTGAGAGTGTTGTCCTTTTTGGGAATGAGAGAGTAGAGAGAGTACGCTCCTGTTCCTTGATATTGTATGGGAAAAGTTTCTATTGCCTCTGTTGTTATCTCTATACATTGAGCGGCGAAAACAACCCTATTTGGCTGATTTTGTAAAGCTCCCATAGCTTTAGCTGTGTTTTTTTTTTTTTTTTAGTTTTTCGAGGGTGAAGTCAATCTGGAACCCAAATAGGTGCCCCCCATCAAAAGGCATACTGAGGACAGCTTGTTGGACTTCTGGTCTTCAACCAGAAGACCTTAACCAGGCATGTCTTCTAAGGAGGATACTGGTATTGACCCCTCGTGAGGCTGTGTCTGCAGCATCCAGTGAACACCTAAGTGAATTATTTGCAATTGTCTGACCTTCAGAGACCATTTGATGTGCATGTTTATGGTGTTCTTCTGGGAGGTGTTGAAGGTCTTAAATTTTGTCCCTGGGTGCCCTATCATATCTTTCAAGCAGTGCCCGGGAATAAGCAATGGGCCAATGATTGGCCGCTTGTGCAGCAACCCTTTTTCTTGGTGCATTAATTTTTAGGTCGAGCTTAAGCATTCAATATCGTGTAGTACACTTCTTATGGCTTAAAGCAATTTCATTTGTTGTTGCGGTATCCTTTAAATATTCTCTCTCGCTAGTGGTCAGTTCTGCCTTTTTCTGTTTCAGAGCAGCGACAAACTGCTGAATTATTCAACTTTAGTTTCTTTATCTGTTGCTGTGATGGGCGACTTTTGTCATTTTTTGTTTGCTTCCTTTTCACTGTGCGTGTTTTATGCTGGTAGCTGCCTGCGTTATCTTGCAGCATTCCGTTCCTCCCATGTCACTGGCATTTGTTTTGGCTTTATTCCAATGCTATACTCGTTTACCTCTGGCTCCTAAAATAAGCTTATTTTACAAAAGAAACACTCAGTGCCTAAACATTTAGCTCACTGCTCACAAAAGTTACAATATGCCCTTTCTGGTAGAGTGTAGCTAAACCTAGAAGCAATGATGTGAAACTTGCAGAGCCTCATCTGGAGTCTCTCTCTCCAGGGCCCCTCCCTGCCAGCCCTCCGAGACATCCGTACACAGGGCATTGCTTATCTCCTTTATTGAGGCGATAAATCTTCTCAAGCTGCTCTGCTATTGTTAACTTCATTAGAGCTTTGTTGGAATGCGAGGCAAAAATCCTTGCAAGACTTTTCATTCTGTTAACATAAAAAGAAAAATACTTTTCCAGCCTTATTTTCCAATTTCTGTAGTAGTGCAGTCTTCATCGCGTCTCTCCTCAAGGGCTTGTAATTTCTGATTTCAGTAGCCACCAGTGACCACCAAAACATGGCATGAAAAGATGAAATTATGAGGCAGGGTTGAGCAGTTTAATGCCAAGAGCTCTAACTCCAGAAAAGGCTTGTTTTACTTTCCTTCTCTGGAGGAGGAGAATCTCCAGTAGCCTGGCTATTTACTCTTTCCCTGGCTGTGGTACCGACAATGGAACCTGGAGGGACTTGTGACCGAATGTATATTGGGTCCGATGGAGCTGCCTTATTATTTTTATCTATCCATGGTGTAATTATACAGGAGCGCTCTTTAAAAATGTCTTGTACATGACAAGGCATTCCTGGTAACGTAGGGAGGAATTGTATGTCCCTGTGTGTTGTGATGAGAGTATCCAACAAAGTCTTCATCTATTGGATCCTTCTGTAACTGCACACTGTGATAGGCAGCAGCTCTAGCTATTATTTGCTGATACCCAGTTGTGTCCTCTGGAGGGGAGGGGTGGGCAGGATATAGATCTGGGTCTGCGTCTATAATAGGATCCGTATCAAAAGTATCCCAGGGGTCAGGGCCTTGTGGAACCTCCCCTGGGTGTTCTCTACCATATACAAGCGAACCCTGTGGTGTGTAATGTTCCTCAATTTGACAATGAGGGGAATGAGGTGGAGGAGAAAGAGAAGGTGGAGATGAGAGCGACTGCTGCAGAGCTGAGATAGGAGCCGCTGCTGCAGATGTAGAAGCTTTTCCTTAATGTGGCTTTTTAGGAGGAGGTAAGGTGTCGAGATCCTCTTGAAAAGAAAGCTTCTTCTTTACAGGAACCGTGGGAGAAGCCACAATTCTGCCTGTATCTTTTTCTATTTTAATTTTGCGCTGCTTAGCCTCCCTAGTTTCTAAAAATCGGTTCAACTGTAAACAATAAAGTCGAAGAATGTTCAGATTCAGCTACTTTCGGCATTGAAATGTTATGCCATTGTAAACTTTGATTACGAAAGGACAGATATTGCACTCACGCTCTGAGACAAAGTTTTCAGTGCTGAAGTTGTGAGCAATGAGGTAGCCAGTCCCAAAGTTTTCAGTTCTGAAGCCTTGGTTGTCTTTGGTTGGACTGAAGCAATAGAGGTCGAATGAGAAGACCCAGCCACAGTCTTTCCAGATTTTGGAGCTGAGGGCGGGGCAGCCGAATTAAGCTTCCATGACCAACCATTTCCCAAGAGCAGTGGCGGTCTGGGGACTTCTTTTGTGACCTTCTTTACGGGAAGAGGAGGCAATTTTTTTATTCACAACTTGGGCCAAAGTGATGTCCTGGCTCTCAATGTCAGATTGTAGGTCTGAGTCCTAGGCTTTGACGGAGAATGCCCCTTCTTGCTTCAGCTCCTCCTGTGCATGTCCATCACCGAAAATATCTACGATGTTGTCTTGAGCCAAGTGTGCCATTTCCAGCCTGCAAGCTCTTCGGTCCTCAAGTGTTTTCTTGGACCGAAACGATCAACACTTGTCGCAGGTGGCCTCGTTGTAGTCTGGGGAAAGGCAGAGTTTACACACTTGGTGATCAGTGTGTGGAACTTTGACATGGCACAGAGGATAGAATCTAAACAGCATCCGTTCCATCAGGGTATCATAGCTTTCCTGCCACGTGAAGATAGGCCTGGTGCCAGACAAGGCCCACCCCAAAGGCACACGATTTGAGATTTGACCAGAATCGATCAAGATTATGATAAATTAAAAGCGATCGACTTACAAAACAGTCAATGGAAAGTAAAGAGAGCAAGAAAGTTTCAATCCGGTTCGAGTGAATACAGAGCAAGCAGAAACACGTCCGAACCCAAAGAAAAAACAAAGAACTCAATGCCCTTGCGCAGTATCACCGAGAAGG
The DNA here is from genome assembly GCF_031143425.1 of Pleurodeles waltl. NCBI lineage: Eukaryota > Metazoa > Chordata > Amphibia > Caudata > Salamandridae > Pleurodeles > Pleurodeles waltl. Next base: position 1,709,729,311 of record NC_090445.1, on the reverse strand, counting down.
AGGAGCTACTTCTCGAAGAAAACAAGATGCAATACTCAGAGCCCAACACTAGATGGTAGGATAATGCACAGCATGTATCAATAGCCAGACATGCCATCAAACACTTTTTAGGGTCGAGCCTGCGTTGCATGCGCATGCGTATCGCAGCGAGACGCTTTAGTTATTAGAAAAGGGCTCAGAGCCCTGTCGACGTCACGTCAGTGTGTTTCATTGGTTCTTGGGCTTGCCTAGTAAAATCTGCTTGCTTTCATTAGTCGAAGGCATGCACACGTCATGCCTTTTCCGGTGGTTAGCCCTCCTCGAGCGCAGCAACCAAGTACAGAAAACATGCGAGGCTCGCTGTTTTCTGTCGGATAGTGAACTACTTTTTCTCTGTTTTCCTAGCACGATTTCGCTTGGCAGAAGTCGAGCGCTTTACACAGTTAATTTCACTTTTTTGGGTTACGTACATAAAAGCACTTTTGCCGATAGATGAAAAGTCGGGTTAGGAGTTTACAACGCGATCAGCTCTAACATGAGCAAATGCGAGACCCGTTGCATTGCAAATGCTTGTTTTGGTTACTTCCTCTCTAAATTTGCCCCTTCACCTTGGCAGACGTGCACACAATTAAACAACTAAACATACAAAAATTATACTAACTGTGCTAAGTTAGCTACTGGATTTCATGGATATTTCTCAAGTGTTGCTAAATGTCGAATACAATTTAAAACACATTCTCATTGTAAACTACAACTTAATCAAATCGTTTGCATATTTTATATCTAGGAGTTTAGCTCTTCAAATTTAAACCATCAGCTTTTTGTAAAGCAAATATCACAACCAACCAAAGTCACAAGAAACTACAAAAAATGTCAAGTCTGAGAAAAAGTTTGTTTGCTGCCATTTTGTTCAGCAGAGAGCCGATACTCCTATCAAGAGTTCCCCACTGAATGGATGTGCACAACACCTGACACACCAAAACATTACGTGTTAATTTGACACAGGTTAAACTCTGCCAAAGCATTCGTATAAAGAAAAAGGGTATTTTTTATTGTTTGTGAAACTATAGAAGCACTATCACAGACTTTGAAATAGAAAATTTTTCTAAGGCCGCCCCTCAATCCCACCCTCTAGTGAGAAGGCACTTCCCCCAGTCTGTATCAATGCACTCACAGAACTGCCACCGGTCCCAGACCCATCAACGCTCTGATCAGATTTCTGCTCCACCGCCAACTCCGCTTCCAGAATCTTGTCTACAGGCATTTCCTCGTTCACACCACTGCTGTACTCCATATCTCCATCCCGGTCTCGGCCTCGCTGCCGCTCCTCCTGTACAGCTGAGAGATGGGAAATGGGGGGGGAGGAAGACAAGTATAAAAATCTAACTTTTTCTTTCCCAATCAGTTTGGAATAGAGAAATGTGTAGGGGTAGCCCCCAGCCCCTGAGCAAAACATGCAAAACATGCTGCCAATGTAGGGGGAAGTCCTAGTTACAAGCACGCCCCTAACACCCCCACCCCCCTGCCCCCCCCCCCCCAACCACTCCCCCCCCCCCCACCCCCTTGCCCCCACCCAACCCCCCCCCCCCCCCCCACCCAGCAGCTAAGAGGACACTTCACCAGGGAATTATCTACTTCTAGGTAGCAGTACCTTTCTTTTATCTTATGAATGATACATTGAGTAAGAATCCTATGGTTCATTTCACGGATGTCAGTGTTTATAACCCTAAGAAAACACACAGTTAAATCAATGCTAGACAGCCCATTAACATACAAATCCAAAACAAGAAGGGAGACGGGAATAGAGTGAATTCAACCAGCTGTCTGACACCCTAAAAGTGAAAGACCCATGTTAACACGCATGATAATTACCCACACATCAATCACAGAAGGACGTTGAAGTATTTCGAAACGTGGGGTAGGAGTGAGGATGAGGTTAATGAGAATTTACAACAGCCAATAAAAGATGGGCAATAGAAAAATATCACTCAGACATAATCCTAACATAATACACACTGCCTTTCACAAAACAGAGACAAATGAAAAAATTAACAAGAAATTCAGTAAGGCCAATCGCACATTCTACTCTGTCCAAAGACTGGGATAACAACAATGGAAAGAGCCAACAGATGCCAAAGGGCCCACAACCATCTGCCTCACTCATAGGAAGAAAAGTAGATAGTAGAAATATTCAAAAAGTGTCAGCCAGCCGACCCTATATCTTACAGCCTGGTCGGGAAGACTGCCCATTGAACAAAGAGAAGCCCAGATGACATCTCACCACGAAGAAACAGAAAGGAGCAGCACTGAAATAAACATCTCCAGCAAGTTCAGAAACCTGGGCATGCAGGTCTTCCTCCACCAGGAAGGAATTGAGAAAGAGGAAAAATAAATCCCAGAGAATCCAAATAATGGGCTATGTTTTAATAGATGGTTAGTATCCGTTGCAGCCTGTGCTCACCCCTCTTACCTTCTCTCTTCATGCCTGTGGCAAGACACTTCTGGTACCGACAGTACTGGCAGCGATTCCTTTGACGCTTGTCCACAATACAGTCTTTGTTGTCCCGGCATGTGTACGTAAGGTCCTTTCGAATGGTTCGCTTGAAGAACCCCTTGCAGCCCTCACAGCTGTACACGCCATAATGTTTGCCTAGAAATTGACAATTCCCAGACTTGAAAATCAGAACACACAAGCCAGATGAACCACAGGCATACACAGAAAATGCAACAACCAGGTCAAGGAAGCGAGCAAATAAGTACAATTTAAAGACTGTAGACAGCTGGGGAAAAAACAGATAAACATCATTAGCACTAGGTGGTGCCAAAGTCCTAGCATTCACTGCACAACGAAGGTGGAAATTACATACATATGCAGTCAATAAGCACTAGTGGCATCAGTCACAGCCAACTTTCTAGGTCAAGATAGACATTAGCTACAGGTCAGAATCAAAACAAAAATCAAAGGAAAAACCTTGACTGGATGAATGACAATGAAAGAGGCAAGGCAGAATGTTTGTAGGTAATCTGCTAGAGCTCCTGTGAGCATCAGAAAGAACAACAGCTAAAGGAACTAACTTGTTCTTCTAATGACACCACATTGTGGATGCTCTCAGAAACTAATGCTAGGCGAAGGAGAGTACAGAGGACCAAGTAACCACATTACAAATAAGCTGGTTCGGTGGCCCTCACAGGAGAGGACCAGTAACCACAATACTCTTGAACTCTACTTGAGTGACACAAAGTAGTAACACCCTCTGGCCCAGCTAGTTCTGCCAGTTGCACCGATTGTCAACTGAATGCCAGTGCAAATAAAACCCCCAAAAAACAGCACTACGTATCAAATGCCGCCTCTTGTGGCATCTCTGATTTTTTAGGTAACACTGCGGAATCGGGTACCACCCACCCAATACCAAATCTTCTGCGTCAATGCTGACAGCTGTGAATGACTGCTTCTATCTTCACATGTAACGCATGGCAGTCACATTGTCAATTTTGATCACTATTACCGTGCCATGAATTCTGAAAAGAATGCTCTGAGAGCTCGTCAGAAAGCAAGAAGCTGAAGGTAGTTTATGTGAAGCCCCTGTGTCTGAGGTGTTGCAAGACGAGTTATGGTGCGTAGATACAACACCCCATCCAGAGAGGTGACCATGGTGACGGTCACTTGCAGAATGGGGATTTGTAAATGGCCTGCCCCTGCAGGCTCATATCAACCCTAGATCTTGTAGATGAAACTTAGCAATGTGACCATTGCTGTAGCAGATCCATGTGTAATCTGGCATGGGGAACTATGGCTATGCAAGAAGCCAATATGACTAGAAGGTACTCAACTGTTCTGACTGACAGATGCCAATCTGGTTAGAAAAGGCAGTAACTCCTGGAAGACCAGCACTCTGAGGGTTAGGGTAAGCCTTGCAGTGACAGCATTCAGAACTGACCCAAGAAAAGGCTGAATTTGCAGAGGTTGGAGACAGTCTGACATGGGGTGTACAAGCAGTGTGTACCACAAGGGAGTCTGGAGAGGCAGGGCTCAGATGTAGTTGGGATCTGAGTGATTGGGCTTGTTCTTCTCTACTCAGGGAGTAACAACCCAGGCCCGACCGGTTCTCTAAAATATCTGAGGATGGCTAGAGCATCTCTTCAAGCATTGGGAGTAACTGCATACGCTGCTCCGATTTAGATAACGGTGGGCATACCTAGCCCTCTGAGTGACCCTATGGTAGGTGACTGTCATTGAGGGGGGCAGAGGGTGCGGAACGGGTCTAGGTCAGTATCCCTAAGGGTGGGGGTGCAACATTATAACCCTTCCATAAATCATCTGCTAGGGGAGGATAGAAGGGAGTCTCACTCATTAGGGGAGGTGTAAAAGTTGGGGAAACTAGGGCCGGGACCAGAGTGTGGAGAACTGGATGGGCACTTAAAGTAGGGTAATGTGTGGGTTACTTCTTGTGGAAGGGATGATGGAGAAGTAGGCGCATGCATGGGGGACTAATGCCAGTACCCTTAAAGGGGTTGGGCTTTGATAGTGTCCAAAGCAGAGTCCACTATAGGTTCTTTCTGAAAAGTGAGCCTCCTCTTTTTAGGAGGAGGGCTCAGTCTCTAAGGTGCTTAGCAGAGACCTTCCCTGTATGTGGGTGGATGGGGATGTGGCAGTGTCTCATTAATCCCGTTCTGCAGTCTCTCAAGGATCTGTTTTCAGGTACCCTCTGAGACAGCAGTCGATTTGGTCTTCGAAGCAGATGGCGTTTTCGGCACAGAGAGGGATTTGAAAGTTGGCTTCACAGATGGCTCCGAAGTCTAATCTTTTTTCAGGTTTGAAGTGGGTACCTGCACTGAGGATTCTTTAGACTTAGATGGCTGCTTGGATTTGTCAGAGCCAAAGGACTTATGAGTAATCAAGGACTTCAAGTCCTTCTTTGGGTCAGATGCCGGGCCTCGGGGCAACCAGAGCATGAAGATCAGGGAGGCCTTAGAGTGTTATGAGATGAGCTGGATGCCCCCCCCGGAGGAGTGGTGCTCCGCCTCAGTTTGTGCTTGTTTCGTTTTTAGGGCAAGTTGATCGATGTTCATGACATTTGGCATAGATTTCCTTGGCGGTACCAGTGATGTGGAAGGAAGCTCTTGTCAGAGTTCCTCAGGATCCGATAATTCGGATGGGATGGTCGCTGGGCTGGGCTGTATGCAGGGAGGCCCTATAGCTCGATATCTTTCTGCACCTCCCTGGCACAGAGGGGGATCAGCCTTGCCAAAGAAAAGTGCTGTGGTATAAGGTGAATGGTGCTACATCAGAGGTGCCCTAAGGGGTGATCTCTTCGCTGTATAAGGATCTATTTGCAGTGAATCGCCAAACAAAAGCCATACTCTCTGTCCCTGTGGTCCAGTGAGTGGCACAGGTTACAGACTGTGGGCGTCGGTCCATAGGTATTTACAGAGACACAGGAGGCACCTTTTAAAAGCTATCCACTCCATCACCCTTTGTAGCTCTCATTCTCTGGAGTCGATGAGAGGCAGAGAGGAAGGACCGGATGAGGCATCAGCGCGTCATAGATCAGAGGATTGAAGTTTGATGTTCCAGTGTTTTTTTTTTTTATTATTATTTATTTTTCAGAAAATTTTGTGTTTTCTGCAGCACTCTGTCCATGTGAGGAGCTTGGGAAAGCATGCTTGGAGCTCAAACTCTCATGGTATGCTGAGAGCATCCCTAAAGACGGAACGCTGTCACTAAGAGAACTGAGAAAATGTCTTATTCTTTATTATAGCAAAGAGATTAATCATAATGGATCCCCAATTCCTTGGCAAGTGTCTATTCTGGTTTACAGACAACATGTGACTCAAAGTCACAGAAGGGCCAGAGGACTGCTTATCAACCAATTCCTTTTTCTGTGACCCACAGCCACAAGTCCCTAGCTTTTAGGCTAAAAAAAAAAAAACAGAAACCACTGCTTGTTGAGATAGAACAAGGAGTATGTGTTGTCCATCAAGATTTGAACTTGCTTGTTACGGACCAGCGGAAAAAGGTTTAGCACCAGGATAATTATACCAAGCTCCAATTAATTTAAGTGACGATTGGACATCTTTGGAGACCACAGAGCACTGAAGCACAATGTGCCTAGATGCACACACTACCCATGGAGACAAGCATTTGTCACCAAGGTAGCCCAAGGCCAATAAGCATGTAATGGTTCTTCATGCAACTGATTTTCACACGTATGTCCAGACTTAGGAGTGCAGAGTTGGTAAACCCAGAATATTTCTGTTCTTTGAGGCAATATAACTGGTTCTACTGCGTCAAACACTCCCTGAGGATGTGGAATTCTAAGTTGTGCTTGAAGAACCAGACAATATGAAGAAGCCATTACACCTAGGATGAATCTCATGTCCGACAGTGCCAATTCAAACCTAGCCGTAATCTCTCTTTTACATGAACCAGGAGGAGGAATAAGTACATTCATCTGAAAAGTACTGAACACCAACCAAATGAGCTCGATTTCTTTTGATTGACACAAAATCTTAAGATTGTGTAAGAGACAGGATGTACTTTCTAGGTTCAATTGAACTTTTGTGGTGGACCACTCCTCTACCAGCCTACCGCTGAGGCAAGAGTATAGATGGGCCGCTGAAAATGAAGGAAAGCTGCAGCCACTGCCATTTGGTGAAAAATATAGGGAAATTCAGAAGGCCAGACAGTAAGACCTTGAACTGGAAGTTAAGGTCCCGAACTACAAATCAAAGATATTCTCTGTGGTGTGGGCATTGCAATATGTGAATATATGCACCCTACAAATCGAGTGAGAACAACCTGTCTTTGGGGTGAAGAACAGGTAAGATAAGAAAAAAGTAACCACTATGTCTCTTTTCCTAAGAACTTGTTCAGAAATCAGAATTTTAAAATGGGTCTTTGACTACCTCCTCTCTTGGGAACAGGAAACCAGCAAAAATAATACAACGTGGCTCTTTGTAAATAACATAGTCCCTCACGCACTGCAGGCCAAAAGAGACATAGCCTCAGCTACCAAGATGTTTGTATGTGGGAAAGGGTGGGAGGTGTGAGGAGCAACAATATGTGATTTCTACACAAACAGAAGAGCATAACCAAACTCGATTAGCTGAAGAGCCTATTGATCGGATATGTTCTTCCATTCTGAAAGAAAAAGGAAGACTACATCCTACTGATGTCCCGTGAAGCAGGATATATCAATCAAATATTCCAGTTGGTTGTGGGGCAATAAGAGGAAGAAGGTGGGGCAGATTGCTTTTGCTTGAGCCTCTGCCTTAGCAAGCAAGAAGGAAAGACTGACTGTGCTGAGTTTTTGTCAACAACCTCTGCTCACTTGTGGAAGTGACAAAGAAACCGTTTCACTGGTAGTGACAATCGCAATGCCTAAGTGGCTGGTGGCTCAGCTTTTGATTTGAAGAGCAGTTACAGCCAAATGGCATGTTTAAATGGGTCTGTATGTCCCCCGTGGGTCCCTTGTAGGATTTTCAAAGCAAATTGGGAGCCAAAACAGTGCTCATGGATGCAAGGCCCATTTGCATAGCATGTGTTGTCACTTCCATGCCACAGCTACATAACACAAGGAATAATAGAGCATCGTCTCAAGCAGGTCCTGAATAGGCAAGCTTGCCATTTCCCATTACGGGTAAGGATCAAGAGCTAAAAGGCAAGAGGAATTATTTGCCTTCTGCGCCAAGCCACCAGAAGCAAATATGTTCCAAATGCTTAAACCCCTTTCATGAAGGGTGAAGGAAACAATCCTATATTTAACTGCGGCGGAACAACCCTACATCACCAAATCTTCAGGTAGCAGATGAATCATTAGGCGCAAGCCTGTTTGCTTGTGGCACTTTCCACTGGCTAATTAAGTGAATCTCCTCTGCTATCCTTCCCACAGCTGAAGACTGCACTTGCTGCGAAGGAGCAGGGCCCTCACTACTAAGAAGGGGTCAATCTTTGGTGACACACCCAGCCACTGAGCTCATGAAAGGTCCATCGTGAGCTGTTCACCAGTGTTCAAGAAAGGGGACAGGTGGTCTGCCATACTCTGCTCACCTTGCCATAACATATGGGACATCTGAACCAGGTAGGAATCAGAGCAGAGAACTCCTTCATTCCTTGAGGGCAGTTGTATTGATAATAAGTACCTCAAGAATACTCATTTTCTTCAAAGACCGAGTCTTGGGCCTAGCAGTTTCCAGTTTGCTGAGCTACTGGCACAAAATAGCTGGTGTCATCCAAAGGATGAAGAGGTTGCAGCAGCATTGGAGCAGGTTCCAATGGATGCATGGGTAGATAAACCAAAGTTGGAACTGTTGGCGTTGCACCAAAGGTGAAGCAACAGGGAGTGAGCTGCCCTGAGAAGACATATCAGGAGTGTTCCTGGAAAATATAGCAAGTATAGCCATTTGGAAAGATTATACAACTTTTTAGTGAAGCACTAGTCCTATAGAACTTTCAGTTCGGATTCATCACTGGAACAGGTTCAGAAACACATGTGGCTCACACTTTATATTTTCCTTTACTAGACATGATGTAAAGACCACTGTTTGCGCTCCAGTTTTATGGGTTTTAAGGTCTCAAGTGGGAAATCAACTCCAGGGACAAGTGCAGGTTCGATCTGCAACAAATTCTTCCAAGAGAAATCCTGGCGCCCCCACTTCCCACCTGCAAACTGACTTTGGTGTTATTAAGGAACAGAAATCGCACGACCACAAGAGGAGTGTTGGTGACAGTCTTCAAACAGCAACAGGGCTTTTGGCCAAAATACATTTTCTTAAAAGTTGGGGTAAAGTTACCAACTACCGGAATCTCACATCGGTGGAGGCACAGAAAAAAGGAACATACTTCACCAATGCTTGAACACTAGTAATATACTACATATGTGAGTTCTGGTGCAGCTGCACAACACCAGATAGAACTTTCATGGTCACCAACTAGCACGAGTGACGAAGCTAAAAAGAAATCCAGACCACAGCCTGGTGCTATGGTTTAAGAAATCTACGACAGTTGACATAACTTAGAAAGAAAAAACAAGGCGGCCAAACAGAGCAAGAAAAAGGAAAGCCAAAAGAGCCCAAAATAAGTGAACATCGGCAAATCACAAACAAGTAACCACATAAAAAGAAAGCCACATAAGAGGGATATATACCAAAGTCATAGCACAGAACTGAGACAGACCACTACAACATTGCACAGTTGAATATAAAAAAAAAAGGAAAGATAGAACAATGAAAATGCACAAACAGAGAAATAAAAAGTTAAAAAACATCAAGGCAACAGTACAAACAATGCAAGGAAGAGAGACTAAGTCAAAGAAAAAGAACATGAACTCAAGGCGACATTACAGCCACAGTTTTTTCCAGCACATAAGCATCAGACATCCAGTCGTGGCATGCAGAGTTCCCCTCCACACAGGCCTCAGAAACTATCTTTGCAGACCACCCCCAACTCGGCACCTGAAGATACCATTCTAATGTGAACAATAGCACATCTTCTACTCCTCCACCTAAAGCTCCCATTCTACATGTGAACATATCACACCTTCCACCCCCTGCAACTGAAGATCCACGTTCTACATGTGAACATAGCACATCTTCCACCCCTGTACCTGAAGATCCCATTCCACTCTAGATGTGAACTATGGCACATCCTTCACCCCTGCACCTGAAGAGACAGCCGTACCATTTAGTTATCTTGCTAGTAGGAGAATCAACTAAAAGCACAAATCCCTCTTGCCCTTGTCTCCTCACAACAGTACCTTACCTGAGGATCGATCACCACAGATAGCACAGAGCCTCTTGCTAGACAGCATGCCTCCATGAGGGTGGGAAGGCAGCCCCCTCATTCCAAGTGGCGGCTTCACATCATCAGAGCTACTCACTGTGTGGTGGCCCGAAAGGTTAACCGTGGAATTAATCTGCAAGGATAAGAGTTAGAAACTTGGAAGAGTTGATAACCTGAAGCAACTCCAATTAGAAGTTTTCTTGTGTATTATTCAATCACAAGTGACCACGCTCATACTGCTGTCACCCTCCAGTCTGTGCCCTTACAGCCATAACTACACACGCACCACCACCACCAAGAGCTGCCATCAACCAGGCTGTGACTTCCAGCAGAAATGTAAACATTCTGCCACCCTATCCTCTCAGCTCCTGGCCAATCACATCAACTGCATCCATCCTCTTCAATTACCTGCGGGCTGCTCACAGGTCCATATCCTATGGACGGAGTGGAGGGCATTCCAGGGGAGCCCAGAGATGAGCTGATGACTGAAAATGGGGACCCCAGGCTCCCCATGGGTGAGTTAACAGAGGAGGTCATCGCTGAGCCGATCATGGAGGGATGTAGAGGAGTTGGAGAAGGGGGAGAATGGCAGTACGGACGAGGGTGCGGAGAAGAACTGAGGGACGAACTGTCTGGGCTCCTGCAGTCTGAAGAGAAAGCAGAGGAAAGAATGGATTAGTATGCAGTTGTGCTTTGTTAATTGTGGTTTAGAACAAGATACATATGTTTTACAATTGTACATAGCGCTGTTTTACACAAGAAGGGAGTAGTGTGTGTTACAGACTAAGAACCAAAGAGAAATGAGTGCTCTTTACAAACCGCGAAACAATAATGAAAATGTATGCACAAAGAAGAAACTAATTTTAGAGGAGGGAAGAGGTGATATCAAGTTATATAAAGTACAAATTGGTAATGGGAAGTTAGTTTCCTACAAAGATAACCTAGGACCTTCAAGTTTTTCCACTGTCCACGAGTGGATTCCTATGAGATTCCTGACGTGCTTTCCTGACCATCCACCCGTTCACACCCTCTTTAAAAGGTAAGCGGCTATAATTTATTGTTTCACAAACCGTGTACATGTATCAGGATCGGTCTCTCAGCAGCGTCAGGCCAGGAGATGCTATCCTCCCTTATAAGCAGCATTCGACCTGGTTACTGTTCCTCATATTCGCCAAGTGTGCAGGTGAGGACAGGTTTCTCTTCTGGATTTACCAAACTCGGCCTCTGCTACACTTAGATCACAACCCAATCTCTAGTGGCTTTAGAAACTTCTTAACACATGGCTCTCCATAAGTATGTAGGAAATTGTTTTACAGTTCAGGTCGCATCACCCCTAGCCTTTAGACACCAAACGCATTCACCCCCAATTCACATTTTTTCACCTAGAGAGCGCCACAAAATGGATTAGCTTCCACCCTCAGGGGGTGAGCTAGACCAACAGCTTCCTTACAAAAGCAGCCCGAGATACCGGACGGGAGGACAAAGGCTCCATGCAATCACATAAAACGCATGCTTGCGTCATAGCTCCAAATTAGCTGCAGAGGGAATGGTTAGAAACCAGGTGTCCCAAGTGTGTCAACCAGGAAGAGTCCCCCGAAGTACTCACTATGGAAAGAAAGGTGGGCTCACTCACCCAAAGATTCTAAATATGCTTGTGGGAGGTGTCTTCCTACTCCATGTGTGCTCCCATTGGCTCAGAGGTGATTGACAGCCACAGCACCTCTTGATCTTAACCAATAAGGTCAGCCAGAACAAGACATGGAAATCTGAGAAAACAGTAAACTTTAATTGTGCTTCAGAGGCTTTATGCAAGGCCTGTAAAGGGATTTAACAATAAACCACCCAAACCTTAACTGAGAATTAAAGCCCTTTTGTAACAATGGCATTACAATAAAATGATCTGTAAAATCCAGGTCTTCAATGTTTGCCTTACTGCACCTAGCGCTACCGACACCTGTCCAATTACTGCTCTACATTCAGCTGGTGAGCACACAATTATTAACATGAATTTTACTCTGCGTTCCAACCATTTTAATTACATATGGACACCCCTCCCTTGTAATACTAGGTGGTATCTTCTTTCTTTAAAAGGCTAGTTAGTTAACCTGGCTGGTCCTTGAGGAGAATGTGTGCCTGCATGTGCCCTAAATAACTTGGATGCCATTCCAGCAATACAGCAACTAGGCCAGGAGAGCCCAGAAGCAGAATACCACAATATATTGCCTTGCTCAGAGCCCCCAAGATTCCATGCTCGAAGGCTAGTAACAGGGAAACTGAGGCTCATATGACAGGTGTCATAAGAATACCCAGACCCTCTCAGTAGTCAGACTATATTCTCCAGTATCTCAAGGGCCGTCAGAAGGCTGGTGGCACAGGATTCAGAGGTACACAAAAGAATGTGCATGCGTGCATCAGTCACTGTGGTGGGAAGTAAAGCGAAAGGGTAGCTTTCTGAACTTTGTGCATTTACACCATCTCCCAACACCTATGGAAGTCTTTTGGACGACATTAGGGCCTGTAGGAGCAATACCCACTACAGGTGCAGATGGCTTCCATGCTCTCTCCTCCTATCATTTAGAAGCTATCAATTACTTTTGATCTCTGCAACGGTCTAAATTTGTAGTGCAGTTAACCTTTCCCTAACAATCTTTAATACAGTTTGTAAACTTGCACAATCAGCCCATCAAACCTCAACCTGCCACTCTCCAGTTGCATCTACCAATCAATCAGGAATTTGTAAAGTGCGCTACTCACAAGTGAGGGTCTCAAGGCAGCTATAGAAGATGCAGAAGTGCATCCGGGTGGCTTCTGACGGAATCAACTATACCTTGCAGGAAATGGTCCTGGTTATTTAGGATTACTAAAACAACTTGCAGCCAGAACTCTCCCTGAACAACTGCATTTCAAACAGCAGCGAAACAGAAGGTAACTTGATTCAAATACTCCTTTCAATACAAGTTAAACAGTTACTCAGAAGACAAAGAACGAAGAGTAACAGTAAAACTGCCTGACACATTTACCACATTTGTTAAATACCTATGTACAATACAGTCTATTTGCCACTTTCCTGCAATCACAAGGCTATCGCGTTCATGATCCACAGGTAAACACACCACACATTTTTGCAGGCATTGACGCCTCTTCAGAAAATCACAAAGGTTTCATTGTGGGTGACAACATTCTTTCCTGACCAACAGAGAACTGACCCTGTTCAACAAACACCTGCAGATCACTCACACAATCATGTCCAGTGGTACCTAAAGACAATTTGTTGCACCCTTAAAGCATTCACTGCCATAACATCATGGAACTATCTACAACACTGAAAAGGACCCAAAAGTTCAAATGTGAAGTTCAAAGTAAACTCCCAAAAGCATAAACTACAATATACAACCGCCTCAAAATCCATTTACTGCTCTCTATAATAAAGAAAAACTAAGCTTATGATGACAAGGTGCCAAGCACTGTCGGTTGTGGGTTTGTCTGGATTGCACGAGGCACCAAATGGAGCACTACAATGATTAGCATCTCATCACTGATCCGGGTCACTCTGAGCCAGGGGTGGGGGGGGGGTTAGTGATCCAAAGGGCTTCAGCATTTATCATTGTTGGGTTCTGCATCAGCCTCTTCCTAGCGAATCAATCAACCATCTCTTACTACAAAGTCTCCCAAACTCATCGGAGGTCAACTGGCACAGTCTCTCTCAGAAGCAGACTCTACCCTCTGGAACACCCTTCCTCTTGAAACCAGAACTGCACCAAATCTTCTCTCCTTCCACCGTCCGTTATAGACATGACTGTTTCGCAAGCAATAACTACACTCTATGTTCACAGAGTTGATCGTTATATGTTCAAGATTCACCCACATTCCTTCAATCGCCCCATCCATACCCTCTGCTTTTCAGTTCCCAGACTTCTCCTTCCTCCCTTTTCTCTCTTCCTCCAGTTCAAACCCACCTCTGACTCCCCCTTTCCATATCCTTCAACTCCCTACTATATCTCGTCCCATTCCAACAATCGTCCTCCACCCCTATTATACCTTCTTGCCCACTCACCTAATGTATACCATGTCTCTTCACTCCTCCCCTTTGCCCGCTTCTTCGGTTGCCAATTCAACTTTTTATGTAACACATTCCGTCATAATAATTTTTACCATGTAAACCAAACATATATCTTTGGTGACCGTGCACCATATAAATATGCACAATAAACAGTTCCACTGCCTTGTGGTTAAGTTTGCACTATAAAAATATCATATACATACCTGCCTATGGTTTGGGAGTTTTAAAACAAACTTTGCGAAATGTTTTTTTCTGAATACGGCACAAACACTGAAGCAAAATGCCAGAAGAAATAAGGTGCCACCTCTACATTTTTAAGGCCTTCCTGTGTGGTCTGCTTAGTCCCTCACAGTAACGTCTTGTGCCAGCATGACTTCCCTGAATGAGTTCTACTGACCCTGTATAAGATGAAACAAGATAGACTAGCTCAATCGAAAACCTCAGCCGTGGCCTGAAGGTCTTGAAACAGGATTCTCCCTATTTACATCTAATAACAAGATGGAAGTAAAATTCCTTCTCCTCTCATGAGTAGTATACTCGCTCCATTTTTAAGTCCTGTCGGAGAGTCAAAAATGAACTGAGGGACCAAAGTAACCATTAACGAAACACTTTTGCCTAGTATTCGCCATCTTGTGCCTAAAAACAGTTGTCATTGAGAGTAATGCTGCAGTGTGTTGCTGCTTTACCACTCCTGTCAACCAACTTCATTACTCTTCTTGAAAGCACGCCTGCATTTGTCTTTTGCTAGCATAGCAATTACTTTCTGCCCCTCACTCAGATTACTAACAAGATGAAGATTACAGTTTAAAAAACATAGTCAAGGTGTTTTAAAAGAGCCTGCCACTGTCCTCCACTTGGCTGTGTCTTCTTAGAAGTGGAGAAAAACTTTCCTCCTAACCATAAAATCAGACTAAGGACCATCCTATCTATATTAATTCATGAAACCAACTGACGTAAGTGACGAAAGGCGAGACACAAAGAGCATCTAATCTCAAATCTCACCTTCAAAACACAGCCTGAAAGATGAAGCACTCGCTCTTGGGTGACGCAAACATGTAAAACCAGCACTGGCAAAGGAAATAGGACTGACGCTAGCGCTAGCAAATAGGAGCAAAGGTCATTTGTTAACTTTTTATGACAAACATGCCACAAAAATAAAGGAAAGTTAACAAGAAAAAAATGTTGCCACCTAAATGGTCCTGCCATATACATGAAATAAAAATAGTAAATAAAAAAAAATAAAAAAAAGTGTGTGTGTTTGCTAGAAAGAAAGCGTGTTTAAAATAGGCCTAAAAACCTTTAGGCTTTAAAGTACATCACACAAACGTATGATTCTTATAAGTGCAAGGAAAATATTAGTGGTAAATTACAGTAAACTTAAAACAGTTTATAAACACACAAAGTTTAAGTTTTTTTTAATTTTTTTTTTTTAAAGGGTAAGAAAGAACAGAAAGAGACACACACACAGTGCGTAGACCGCTTTAGAAGAGCCATTAAAAGCCCAGCCCAACTGTTCCCGAAGGTGATTAAGGAAGCGGAGACAACATTTCAGAACATGAAGACCTGCTAAAATCTCCACAAGCAATAGTGGAATTTTCAACACTAAGGAGCAACAGGCTTTATTCAATTCTTTAATAACCGGTTGGACAAGCGGGTCTACTCTTGCACCCTCCTGTCAAGCATGTACTCATGCCTTCCAAAACACACCCTCAAAACCAACAAGGGCTTATTAGCTGGTATTTTAGAAGCCAGCTCCAACAACACGTCAACACAGATACCACACAAATGTATTATAAGCAGGAGGTATTAGGGTTTTGGGGGAACGGGGTTCAAAAACAATAGAAAAGTCACTAGGACTGGATGTAGATAAACTAAATGGGCCTCAACAGCCAGAAAACCAAGCTCCTGTTTTATGACACTGAACCCTTTCCAGAGATCAGCACAGAAAGCACGTGGTTTGGCTGTGGTCTCCTCACTGCTAGGGTGTGACCTTTTCTTCACTTTTCTCCACCAAGAGGACATTTCACCATGTACTGCCATGAATCTTCCAAATCGCCATAGAACTGCCAGCCGTCGACTCCAAGGTAAAATACTACAGGATCGTATTCATCTTGTAAGTCAATGTAAAGCAGTTATGTACTCAGAACAGGTTCAAAACAGAATGACCGAAGTAGTGCAACGTAAGGTTTAATGCACAAGCAAGTCTTGAAAAATCTACTCACCCGCTCGCTATCAGGGAGAGCTATTTTAGGGGCCTTCTGGCGAGATCGCTCGGGCTGGCAAAGAATAGGTGTTCTGTACATTCGGAAAGTTAGAGTAATAGAGGTCTTTCTAGAACAAGTTACTTACCGTCGGTAATGCTCTGTCTGGTGGAGACGCTACTTAGCTGCAGATTCCTCACCTTTGGAATATTCCCCAGGTGTCCAACTGGACCTGGGAACTTATTAGCCGCACACCATGAGCCGGTAGGGGGTGCTGTTCCATATCAACACTGTTTCACTCCAGAAATCATCTGCAGAGCCACTACCGCATGCAGACCTCACTTTTCTTTTTAGTGCCACCAGATTCAGAGCTACCACATTTCTTTGAGACCCTTACCCTCAAATAAATGTCTATCTTCACGGTGTATGGGAAATGTCACCTGCCAAAACTGCATGCTTCAAGCCCGGTAAGGCCTGCTGTGACAGATCCTCACCAGATTTGCCTGGGGTCAGGCCACAACTTCAAGGCCTGCTGTGACTGTAAGTCAATGAACCCAGAGGTCATACCAGACCACAAGGCAAAATTCTACATCGCCAAGCACCAGAAGTCTTTGCAACAAGACTGGCCCAAGTTGAAAGTCTGGTCCAGTTCAAGATCTACAAGTCTTTGGAGTTGCTCCAAGAGGTCAACCTCCATCTTCATCAAAGTAGTCAGGATAAGTTGAAGAAAAAGCACAAGACATCTAGGTGGGACTCGGATTTTGTGAAGTGAACGGTTTGACAATCATGCTATGGGTACTAGTAGTGTGTAACGAATTACTATAGAAGGTTAGTTGGCTTTCTAATACACCATTTAAACAGCACGTACATGAACTGGGCAAACGTTTAAGTTAAGTTAAAAAAAATCACATTTTTAGTACTTTTCAAGTGTGATGGAAACAGATTTCAGTAGGGTCACAACAAATCAGAACACTATTTGGTGATGCGTAAATGATAACTGCTGAAAACAGAGTTCCTCATCACTTGCACGCTATATAGCTGTATCAGTAAAACTACATGGAATTTCAATGGGAAAATGTGCTGTCTGTAAATGACCATGCTCTACCACATCATGCTTTAGTAATTTATTAAATGTGAGAGTTTTTAAACATGAACAGAGAAACTTTCTTGCCCCGCTCTGATAATATTAGTGAACTAAGAGGCACGTCAAGGGTCATGTTACTCTATACGTGGGATAGATTCATTTTACATATGGAGCAAAGTTTAGGTCCATTAAACCAAACAAAATAGCTTTTTGTACATCAGAAGTGCTGAACTCACATATTTGAAGGTGCTCTCATATGTGATAATAATAAAGGAAAGGGAGACTGCAAAATTGGATTTTTGCCTAGGATCACACAATTAGAGACCAGCTCATGTGTCAAGAGCATTACAGTTAGGTTGAGTAGATTATTCAATTCACTAGACCTGCAGGTGAGATAATTTTATGATTTTTCGAGGCCTTTCTAGGCCCAAAAAAGCACAACAGACCAGCCTTGAAAAGCTTACATTTGCCAAACAGCATAAGTCAAGTCCACATGCCGAGTTCATTAAGCTCTCCACCTCGGTACATGGGCTGCCTAATCAAGCATCCCTAGCCGTACTAGTCAGTTGTATCCTTGACTACCTATCCAATGTTGTCAGACCTACCAAGCAGCCAAACACCAGAGGTTAACATCCCTGAGCCAACAGGCCATCCTCGTGCCCTATAACAGAGGATCTGTTGGGCGTGCCCTCATACAACTCTGTTTAAAGACTTGATCAATTCTTGACTTTACAAGCTACCTTATTCTGCTGGTCAAATGTCTAAGACCAATTCTATTTCAGCATTTCTAGGAGAATATACTGAACACTGAAATATGCAAAACTCCCTCTGTTCTGCTTCCCCAGAGACCGCCTCAGGCCACCACTCTTTTTCCATGGCTTAGTTGTTATGAGGCATACTGCAAATTTTAAAAAGTAAAAAGCTTGATATCGGCATGAGGTTAAGTTTTGGCTAGCAGAGCCCTTTATTACAGACTATTCACTGACACAGGTAAGATGTTATTCATTTCTAGGGGTAATAAAGCTCCTTATGAATGGAAGGAGACATCTTTAAGCTAATACCCAGCGAAAGACTAGATTGCAAAACGATGTAACCAGTGTTATATTGGATTTATACAGTTACTTCGGCAATAGAAACCGAAGAAAGACTATCCTGGGAACTCACTGTCACATGACTAAGAAAACAAAAGTAAAGACTACCTGTTGATCACTCCACTGTATAACATTCATGGGAACTGAAGGCTCAATTCACCAGATTAAAAAGGAACACTTTAGACTCCCTAAAACCATAATTTTTCACAAGGCTTGTTGGGAGAACAAAAGGAAATCAGCCACTCATGTTAGAAGAGATCCACTGTACTAGAAAGATTAACCTAGAGTAGAAAAAGGGAACAAAGACTGATATTTCTCCTGGATAAGTAATAAGGATCCTACAAAGAAGTAAGTCAGAATATAGGTGAAACTAAAGAGACTTTGGAGTTTAACTAGGATTAGACTGAAGAAAGGTTACGACCCCAATGTTGGCTTGTCAGGGTGAAAAAAGGAAGAGCAGCTTGCACACTGGACTTTTTACTACGGCAAGCTGAACTTTTTCTTTCATTACCTTGAACTGCCCATAGATAGGACTTCAGGGACTTTCGGATCTGTGGAAGAGATGGAGGTCGTAGATGAAAGGATAGGTTGTTCCATGCCTTCGCTACTAGGTAGGAGAAAGAACGTCGTCAGATGCGGGAGATGAGTCAGAGAAAGGAGACGGAGTTGAGGTGTCTAGTGAGCTGATGGAAGTTCAGGCAGTGGCTCAACTAGGGGGGACTGAAGTTGTGTAAGGCCTTGTATGTATGGATCAGGAGCTTAAACTGACATTTTCTGTACAGGGAGCCAGTGGAGTTCCCCGAGATAGGGGGTGAAGTGGGTTAATCTAGGGAGAAGCAGGCCAGGTCTGGCTGCAGTATTCTGTATGGTCTCTAGTCATCAGAGGAGCTGAGCTGTTATCCCTGCGAGAGAGCGTCACCAAAGTCAAGTTGGCTAATTGATGACGGCCTGGGTAATGATGCGCCTGGAGCTTTGGGGGAGCCATTTGAATATCTTACGAATCATGCAGAGAATGAAGACACAGGAGAGGAGACAAAGTTGACCTGAGTCATCATGGTTAGCTTGTTGTCCAGGATGATGCCTAGGCCCCTAGTGTGGTCAGTGGGGGAAGAAGTGGGTCAGAGTTCTGAGGGCCACCAGGATGCATCCCATGGGGAGCTCTTAAATACAGACTTGCGCTTCTGAAAGCTTCTCCTTCAGTGTGTGGCATGACTCTTGGCTGGAAAAAAAAAAATTCACCAGATCAGTCCCTTGCTAAAATCTATTTATTGAAAGTACAAAACACCTTCAAGATTGTCTGTTTCACATTCTAAAACGCCAGTCATAGTTAGTCCCCAAACTAACTCACTGAGATGGAGCAAGTAATCTAGGAAGAGAAGAAACCGGTCACCCCCATCTCAGAAGCTTAAAAGACAAATATTCATAATGAAAAACGTTTCACCTTTAATGCATCCTGAAACAAGTAATGCCCTCCCCAGTGAATGTCTCACTGTTGAAATCGAAACTGAAGAAACATTTAATTGATACCTACCAGACTCTTCCCTCTCACTCTGGCAGCTCATTTTGGCCAGTGTTCACAGATACCTCTCGCCAACTACAACCATGCTATTCATCTTTATTTATTTTGCGACCTATTTGTCTCTCTAACATGATACTGTGTACTACCTCATTTTTTTGCTCTCTGTAAAGCATACATTCATCCTCCCTGGGTAGCATTGCCCTGTACAAGAATCTAATGAAATAAAAATAAAACTCTGCATACCAAGGGGCTGAATACAGGTTCTTGTCAATTTCAGTTACCAACCCATTAGAATTACAAGGTGTACTGATCTATTGTGGACCCAATAAGAGTCCCCTGGGAATCAATCTCTCACAGAACCCTCAGGGGCCCACAGTTGACTCCAGTGGATCCGCAATGAGCCCTTGTGCGTAATCATCAGACTCTCAATGAACAGAGTGGATGGAATGGCCAGAGCGGCCCATAGCTGTAACAAATGCTACACATCAAAACATAAGCATTGGGGGTAAGAAATTGATGACCCCCCCCCCCCCTTAAACGCTCTTGAACTACTCAGCAGCACCCCATAGAGATCTTCACTATTGCCACAGCTTTCTAATGAATGCTTCTGACCACTAGGTCCGACTGATGCAGACTTGCTTCAAAGAGGGGCTGGACTAGATAAGCCAAATAATACTACATAAAGTATTGAGGTACTAAAGAATCTCAATGGGGACAAGTCAGCGGTTCTCAAAGGATGTCCACCTCAACAATTGACTGATCTTCATATGGTTGTTCTCGCTCAGTTAGGTTCCCATGCCGATGGGAAAGAGACAGAATCTGGGACTCACAACTAACAAACAAACTAGATTGAGCTAACAGATCACAACGAGCTACAAAGCATTCAAAGAGTAATGAGGATAGCAGCCCTAGACCTGAAAAAAGCACTATCATTTGAGAACCAGATTGTATTAAAGCGCACTCACAAATAAAAGTCAAAATTCTTTTACCACATGCAAGGGGTTTCGAAGTCTGCTAAACCAAGCTTTCACCTAATCTGTAAACAGAACCTCACATCTTCTAAAACCTTCCTGATTGCCCAAAAGATGCTCAAGTGGGAGAAGCATGAGGCTATGCACCCAAACTATGGAAAAAGTCAAAGGGGGAGATAAGATCATAGAGCAGCAACAGGCCTTTGCCTAGGGACCATTACTCTAGCAATAACAATGATTTAAAAAGCACTTCTTCATTTGAAAGGGCTCCCCAGCAAGGTGATGACAGAGGATATCTTCCGACACCTGGTCCTCAAACAATACAGGGAGTGCAGAATTATTAGGCAAGTTGTATTTTTGAGGATTAATTTTATTATTGAACAACAACCATGTTCTCAATGAACCCAAAAAACTCATTAATATCAAAGCTGAATATTTTTGGAAGTAGTTTTTAGTTTGTTTTTAGTTTTAGCTATGTTAGGGGGATATCTGTGTGTGCAGGTGACTATTACTGTGCATAATTATTAGGCAACTTAACAAAAAAATATATATACCCATTTCAATTATTTATTATTACCAGTGAAACCAATATAACATCTCAACATTCACAAATATACATTTCTGACATTCAAAAACAAAACAAAAACAAATCAGTGACCAATATAGCCACCTTTCTTTGCAAGGACACTCAAAAGCCTGCCATCCATGGATTCTGTCAGTGTTTTGATCTGTTCACCATCAACATTGCGTGCAGCAGCAACCACAGCCTCCCAGACACTGTTCAGAGAGGTGTACTGTTTTCCCTCCTTGTAAATCTCACATTTGATGATGGACCACAGGTTCTCAATGGGGTTCAGATCAGGTGAACAAGGAGGCCATGTCATTAGATTTCCTTCTTTTATACCCTTTCTCGCCAGCCACGCTGTGGAGTACTTGGACGCGTGTGATGGAGCATTGTCCTGCATGAAAACCATGTTTTTCTTGAAGGATGCAGACTTCTTCCTGTACCACTGCTTGAAGAAGGTGTCTTCCAGGAACTGGCAGTAGGACTGGGAGTTGAGCTTGACTCCATCCTCAACCCGAAAAGGCCCCACAAGCTCATCTTTGATGATACCAGCCCAAACCAGTACTCCACCTCCACCTTGCTGGCGTCTGAGTCGGACTGGAGCTCTCTGCCCTTTACCAATCCAGCCACGGGCCCATCCATCTGGCCCATCAAGACTCACTCTCATTTCATCAGTCCATAAAACCTTAGAAAAATCAGTCTTGAGATATTTCTTGGCCCAGTCTTGACGTTTCAGCTTGTGTGTCTTGTTCAGTGGTGGTCGTCTTTCAGCCTTTCTTACCTTGGCCATGTCTCTGAGTATTGCACACCTTGTGCTTTTGGGCACTCCAGTGATGTTGCAGCTCTGAAATATGGCCAAACTGGTGGCAAGTGGCATCGTGGCAGCTGCACGCTTGACTTTTCTCAGTTCATGGGCAGTTATTTTGCGCCTTGGTTTTTCCACACGCTTCTTGCGACCCTGTTGACTATTTTGAATGAAACGCTTGATTGTTCGATGATCATGCTTCAGAAGCTTTGCAATTTTAAGAGTGCTGCATCCCTCTGCAAGATATCTCACTATTTTTGACTTTTCTGAGCCGGTCAAGTCCTTCTTTTGACCCATTTTGCCAAAGGAAAGGAAGTTGCCTAATAATTATGCACACCTGATATAGGGTGTTGATGTCATTAGACCACACCCCTTCTCATTACAGAGATGCACATCACCTAATATGCTTAATTGGTAGTAGGCTTTCGAGCCTATACAGCTTGGAGTAAGACAACATGCATAAAGAGGATGATGTGGTCAAAATACTAATTTGCCTAATAATTCTGCACTCCCTGTACATCTCCTCTCAAACACTGACATTGTCACAAGCCATCATTACACTGCAGGAGGCCCTGTACAAAATACGATAAACACATACTTCTAGAGAGAGGTTGAGAAAAAATGAATAAGTTCCTGTGGTGATGCACAAATCTTTTTTCTAGGTTGATCTAATGATTATTTTCTTTAAGATCAATTGCGTCTATGTGCTGCAGCTGCTAACAGCCTATCACAACAACTGAACATGGACCACTCAAGTAAGGGTCTCTTGAATTTAGTGGTAGGCTGAGTGAGAGATGCAAGAGCTGAGCAACAGTTATTAGACTAGAATAAAAGACAACACATGACATCAGGATGCTGGCACTTCCACGAGGTTAGAGAAGGTCAAAGCTCCAGATGAAAAATCAGAAGTGACTTTCCACCAGAGTAAACAGGCGTGAGGTCATGAATACATCTGAACACTTGGAGAACAATGCCGAGGTATCAGAGGAGAGCTCACGGATTTCTACTTCCTTGGGCAAGAAAAAGGGTAATCTGCAGCATTGTACACATATTAAAATGGCTCCAAAGAATCAGCAATCACCACCGATGTTACCAGAACTGTTACCTTTCGCAGGGGCAGAGCATGATGGGGTATTGCAGCTATAGATGGTAAAGAGTACCTGATGATTATTCTTGGCTGAGTATTTATGTTTAGATTCAAGAGGGTGCCCAGGATATTTACCAGTCTTATTGGAATTGTTACTCCACAGAGCAGGAGTCACACACACACTTGTCTTGAGCAGCTTCAGGCTGAGAACCACAAACTCCATTTTAGGCCACGTGTTTCTTCAATAGCCCTAAAACTACCAGCCCATTAAGTGGAAAACTGATCCCGACCCCTCAATGACAAAGTAAATCTAGGCATCAATACTTACAAAGAGAAGCAGGGGTAGTAGGAGAGCATGACTAAGCAGGGATAGAAGCGCCATAGAAACGTAAGCAAGGAGAGCACCTACATACTAATGGAAGAACAGGTAGTAGCTGTATACGCATACAAGCAGGGACAGAATGTGCGTACTAGCGGTAGCACAGACAGCTGCACGTGGATATAAGCGGGAATAGCACCATCGTACTAATGGAAACACAGATAGCTGTATACGCATACAAGCAGGGACAGAACGTGCGTACTAGCGGAAGCACAGACAGCTGCACACAGATATATGCTGGGATAGCACCAGCATACTAATGGAAACACAGATAGCTGTATACGCATACAAGCAGGGATAGAATGTGCGTACTAGCGAAGCACAGACAGCTGCACATGGAAACACAGATAGCTGTATACGCATACAAGCGGGGATAGAATGTGCATACTAGCGAAGCACAGACAGCTGCACATGGATATAAGCTAGGATAGCACCTGCGTACTAACAGAGGGAGAGATAGCTGCGTACTCGAAGGAGGACAGATAGATGCACATGAATATAAGCTGGGCTAGCACCTGCGTACTAACGGAGGGACAGATGGTAGCTGCGTACTCGGAGGACCGATAGATGCACATGGATATAAGCTGGGATAGCGCCTGCGTACAAACGGAGTGACAGATGGCTGCGTACTCGAAGGAGGACAGATAGTTGCACATGGATATAAGCTGGGATAGCACCTGCATAATAAAGCAAGGACAAATACTAGCTCCATACGAATGTATGCAGGAATTGTAGGTGTCCACAATCATTAAGGGGGGATAGTACTGGCGTACTGAATGAAGCACACCAATGGCCCCCAGAGGTGGGGGCCGCATCCAATGACCCCCCAGAGGCAGGGCCCGCATCAAATGGAGGCAGAGGCGGGGCACGCATCCAATGGAGGCAGAGTAACATCAGGAAGATGAGTAGGTACAAGAGCAGTAAACTTTGCAGAACTCCCCTAAAGACCTTCCGAGAGAACCAAATTAAGGCAACATATCTGCTTATCTGTTCTCTTCTGGATAGAAAGCAGTGGAACACATTTGAAGACAGCCATTACCCCAACCTTTAAAGCAAAGGCAAATGCTCCAAGGGATCAACATATATCACGACCAACAAGCTGGCTACCCATACTTGATTCAGCCATTCTGATATAGGCAGATTCTTAAATCCCTGGATCTCCAACCCTAGACCAAGAGCCTTGATTCTCATGGAAACCAGTGTTTATGCAAACGTTGCATATTTCAATCCATTTCATGTACATTAGTTGCAGGTAAATATTCACATCCTGGCAAGGTTACGGTGTTTATGTACTAACATTAGTATACCTTGCCTCCAGATGCTACAGGAATCTCCATCTAGTAGCAGAAATGCGATGACAGCGAACAGTCAAGGCAGCACAAATCTGTAACTGTACCCATCTTGGCACGTTCTCAGACTGCCATGAAAGGGCAGCAGTGGGTGTATAACGCTGAAGATCCCAGGGTTCTAGGGCGATCGTCTACTAGCAGTGTAACTACAAGTTTCTACAGAGGAAGTCACAACACCTCAGACTAGGGGCTGATTAATCGTTTTACTAACAGACTGTCAGCACAGCTATTTGCCCAAGTGTCAGGTCAGTGGCTTCACTGGGCACGAGGCTAAAAATGTAACCCGTCACATTCCGGACAAGCATGTAATTGCTGCTTACTGACGCGGGAATCAGATAATCGTTGAGAATTCCCTACTCCTAGGAGTTGTGCAAAATCTACTGGATAAGATAACCTAAGAAAGGTTAAAGCTCTAAATAATGGAGTGGCACAGTCGCAAGGACACTTAGCCAGTTTGGCCTCGGCCAATTTTAGCATCTTCTTAACAACTTGACTTCTACCACCTAATTTACATCCACAAAACTTCAAGACGGTGTCCTTTTTATTCTACGATAACAGGATCGTTATAAAGCTCTATGTTACTGCCATAGTTAACAGCACACAGATTCATCAGATGTGTGCGGAAAGGTAACAAAGGTAATTCCTCAGATTATGGTATGAGCGGTTCTCAACCTTTTGACTTCTGTGCAGCCCCACTTTATAATTACCGGAACCCGGGGATCCCCACTGAATCATCATTGGCATCCAGGGACGCCCCACTGAATCACTACTGGAAGCCGGGGACCACGGCCTAAACACTGTCGATTTGAAGCGTAAAACAATACACAAAAACAAGCATTTCATCAAAAACATGCACACATGATCATTTTTATTTAATTTGCAAATATAATTCAAATTCAACTGAAGCCACACATGGTCATGATTATATTCTGTTTGATACACCTGCACTGCGCCCACAAATCAAGCTGAGAATACTAATTTAATTGTTAGATTGCCTCATTTATATACAGTTTATTAATATTATTTAATTTTCTAAGCAGTCTTGGACCCTTATAAGGAGGCTTTGTGGACCCCCAACAGCCCCCAGACCATAGGTTGGGAGCCACTATCGAGGACCTAATTGTAACACCAAACGAAAGGCCTCTGGCAAGAACTCGAGCATGAGGGTAGGTGGTAGGCTGGCCACGTGTGACGCTCTTACACAGCTCTAGACTAGTCCTTCGATGTGTAGTAACCACGGCCTAGGAAAAGTACTTCTTCCGTGTCCACGTTCAATCCGAAGCACAGTGCTCTGATGCTGCCACGGCACTGGCTCACTACAGCCCTAGGCAACAGCATGTGGAGGGCACATATAAATACATACAAATTAAACATTATCACTGAGAAAAATGCAACGTGGAGCAACGAACCAAATGCTTAAAGATTAGAGCAAGAAGAAGGTCCTTCCGGTCTATTTTAGGTAAATTAAAATGATTCGGGCTGGAAGCTTGAGCGCCATGGAAAGTAATATTTCAGCGATAACCAGACAGGCAGTGCTCAAATTCACCGTCAAAACAATGGTAGAACTCCATGGATAAACAGTGCACGAAGGACAGACAGGCCGACTCGGCTCTTATCAATGCAGGAAGGGTAGGGCAGGCAGGTAATGATTGTATTCATATTCAGAATGCTAGGGGTAGGCAGGTAGGTTGAGAAATACTCAAGCCCTAAAAACTCCGAGTACGCTCTGCAGCACACAAGGGACTGGATAACTTCAAGACCTTAGTGGAGACTCTCAGTGGGAAATTTCTCTGCTGTTGGGCATTGTAAGATAAAAACACAACTCTTGGAAAAAACAATGACTGATGCTCACAAAAGCCACGACTTGTAATAGCTAAAGCTTCAGCACAATGCGACACGGGAGTATAAAAAGCACCTATACTAGCAATCTAGAAAACAAATATTTAAAGTAGGAATGTGGTATCTGTTTAGCACGGACCTCGCCAAAGGCAGCTGGGCAGGTGCTGCATATACCTTCTAGCCTCGCCCAAGGATCTGCCAGCTACCACTGGTAGAAGCAGCACCTTCCCAGTGAGGCTCCAGTAATCACTTCTTTTCTCAAGCCCCATACCTCTGCTGATGCCACAGATCAGTGGTTTTCAACCTTTTCACTTCTGTGGACCCCCACTGAACCATCATTGGAATCCAGGGAACCCCACTGAACCATCATTGGAATCCAGGGACCCCCACTGAACCATCATTGGAATCCAGGGAACCCCACTGAACCATCATTGGAATCCAGGGACCCCCACTGAACCATCATTGGAATCCAGGGACCCCCACTGAACCATCATTGGAATCCGGGGACCTCCAATGAATCATTATTGGAACCCGGGGACCCCCACTGAATCGTTACTGGAACCCGGGGACCCCCACTGAATCGTTATTGGAACCCGGGGACCCCCACTGAATCGTTACTGGAATCTGCAGACCCCCAATGAGTCATTAGTGGAAGCCGGGGACCCCAGTCTAAACATCTATGATTTGAACCACAAAACAATATACACAAAAAAATAGAGAAACAAGCAATCTATCAAACACATACACAAATGGTAACATTTTATTTAATTTGCAAACAATCAAATAAAATAAAAAAAAAATACTAATTTCAATAGGACGGTTGGAGCTTTTCTAAACTCAATTGAAGCCACACATCGTCCATGCTATATTCTGTTTAATGCACCTGCACTGCTCACACAAGTCAATCTGAGGATACTAATGTATTTTTTAGCCTCCAATTTCAAATACCTTGACATTTACAGTATATTGTAACATTTTCAATAGTACATTTATATACTCTTTATTAATGTGTTATTAGGTAATTTTATAAGCAGCCACGGACCACCTGAGTAGGCTTTGTTTCTTGTCCTTCAGATCAAGCCTGTTGAAGTTTCTGAAGCTAATAAGAGAAACAATCAACATATTTCAGAGAAATGCTGTCGTCCTCCGTAAAGTCTCACACTCTACCCTTGTAAATACTGCTGTTGACAGCCGTCTACAAGCCACAGCTTGTTAAAACATATACCTCTACCTTATTGCTGCTCTGAATGCCCCATAAATGGAAAAATATAAACACCAACATTTACTCTAACTATTCATAATAAACAAGAAATGAGCATCTCCTTTGGTTAGTAACCACACCAATAAGATGAAAACCAGATATACGGTTAAAGGCAGGACGAGTACAGAAGACCATATTACAAACCAAAGAGCTCCAGTTACCCTGAACAAACTGAACTAACGCCTGGATTAAGGCTGATTTTTAGGTTGAGTGTAAGCATGCGACCTCTCGATACCTGTAAGTATACTTCTGTGGCTTTCCAGCTATTTAATTGTTTAGTTAGTGTCATTAAAAAAAAATCCTTGCTAGTGGTCAGTCATGCCTCTTTGTCCCTCCTTTGTGGGAGCAGGGGGCAACTACTGTATAATTACACTTTGTCCTGTTTATCAGGTCTGTAGGGGGACTTTCTTTTTACTTTCTTACCTGCTCCTGTTCAGGGAAGCCTCCATTCTCATGTGCAGAGCATTCTTGCTCGGATCTTAGCTGAAAACAAGGCTATAAATCAGGATGTTATCTTGGTCACATTTGGTCCTTGTGGGATCTCTGTATCCTCTTTCAGCTGCCTGGCTCACAATCCACACTGGCTTGGATTTTCTTTACCAAGTGTGCCTGCCTGTTTATATCCTAGCCGCCCATCTCTACCAAGGCTACACAATCCTTAAAGACAGTGCCCACTTCTGCTCCATACTGGGAGCCTACTCCCATCTCCATCAGTGTACCTACAGGGAGTGCAGAATTATTAGGCAAATGAGTATTTTGACCACATCATCCTCTTTATGCATGTTGTCTTACTCCAAGCTGTATAGGCTCGAAAGCCTACTACCAATTAAGCATATTAGGTGATGTGCATCTCTGTAATGAGAAGGGGTGTGGTCTAATGACATCAACACCCCATATCAGGTGTGCATAATTATTAGGCAATTTCCTTTCCTTTCGCAAAATGGGTCAAAAGAAGGACTTGACAGGCTCAGAAAAGTCAAAAATAGTGAGATATCTTGCAGAGGGATGCAGCACTCTTAAAATTGCAAAGCTTCTGAAGCGTGATCGAACAATCAAGCGTTTCATTCAAAATAGTCAACAGGGTCGCAAGAAGCGTGTGGAAAAACCAAGGCGCAAAATAACTGCCCATGAACTGAGAAAAGTCAAGCGTGCAGCTGCCACGATGCCACTTGCCACCAGTTTGGCCATATTTCAGAGCTGCAACATCACTGGAGTGCCCAAAAGCACAAGGTGTGCAATACTCAGAGACATGGCCAAGGTAAGAAAGGCTGAAAGACGACCACCACTGAACAAGACACACAAGCTGAAACGTCAAGACTGGGCCAAGAAATATCTCAAGACTGATTTTTCTAAGGTTTTATGGACTGATGAAATGAGAGTGAGTCTTGATGGGCCAGATGGATGGGCCCGTGGCTGGATTGGTAAAGGGCAGAGAGCTCCAGTCCGACTCAGACGCCAGCAAGGTGGAGGTGGAGTACTGGTTTGGGCTGGTATCATCAAAGATGAGCTTGTGGGGCCTTTTCGGGTTGAGGATGGAGTCAAGCTCAACTCCCAGTCCTACTGCCAGTTCCTGGAAGACACCTTCTTCAAGCAGTGGTACAGGAAGAAGTCTGCATCCTTCAAGAAAAACATGATTTTCATGCAGGACAATGCTCCATCACACGCGTCCAAGTACTCCACAGCGTGGCTGGCAAGAAAGGGTATAAAAGAAGGAAATCTAATGACATGGCCTCCTTGTTCACCTGATCTGAACCCCATTGAGAACCTGTGGTCCATCATCAAATGTGAGATTTACAAGGAGGGAAAACAGTACACCTCTCTGAACAGTGTCTGGGAGGCTGTGGTTGCTGCTGCACGCAATGTTGATGGTGAACAGATCAAAACACTGACAGAATCCATGGATGGCAGGCTTTTGAGTGTCCTTGCAAAGAAAGGTGGCTATATTGGTCACTGATTTGTTTTTGTTTTGTTTTTGAATGTCAGAAATGTATATTTGTGAATGTTGAGATGTTATATTGGTTTCACTGGTAATAATAAATAATTGAAATGGGTATATATTTTTTTTTGTTAAGTTGCCTAATAATTATGCACAGTAATAGTCACCTGCACACACAGATATCCCCCTAACATAGCTAAAACTAAAAACAAACTAAAAACTACTTCCAAAAATATTCAGCTTTGATATTAATGAGTTTTTTGGGTTCATTGAGAACATGGTTGTTGTTCAATAATAAAATTAATCCTCAAAAATACAACTTGCCTAATAATTCTGCACTCCCTGTATGTTCCCACACTGCGAACCCTCAGGGGTGCCCGTACCAGGAACCCCACAAGCGCGGTCTGCCAGAGAACCTCAGTTCTTGCAGTCAGTACACTCTGCCGTTCCAGTACTGGGACCTCAGGCACAGCTCCATCAGTGCACCTCAGTCCACACACTCCAAGCACCTCAGCCATTCCAGTGCCAGAGCCCCCCACAGACGGTCTGCCAGAGCATCTCAGCTCGTACAGTCAGTACACTCTGCTGTTCCAGTACTGGGACCTTAGACACAGCTTCATCAGTGCACCTCAGTTCACACACTACAAGCTCTCAGCCATGCCTGAACCCCACATACGCTGTCTGCCAGAGGACCTCAGTTCTTACAGTCAGTACACTCTAGTGGAACAGCACTCACTCTTCCTCACTCAACTCTAATACTGCTTTATTTTCCTACCGAAATTCCAGTCAACCATTTTCCTTTCTTGCTCCAAGGTCCATGACACCGATACTACGCCACTTGTCCTGTTAGTCTTCGCTCTTGACTCCCTCTTTCCTTTCACCCTTCAATCTGTCCCAAATTATATTTCTGTTACAGTGTTTTGAGCACTACACTCTGATGCCAAAACTTTATTTTGTGATAAAAATGTAAATAATTGTATATGTTTTACAATAGAAAAAGAAGGCAAATGGAAGTGCTTTAGTTAAATGCGGGCCCACTGGAATTATATGGCAGGAAAAGACAAAATTAAGACGTAGGGTTGACCAATTTATGTGGCAAGAAAAGTCCAGTTATGAATTTCCATTGACAATAGCTAACTCAAAAAAATGAGATCTATTGCATTGTGAATGCTTGTTATAATGTTTGATAACAGAAAGGGCACATACTGGGTTTTAACAGGAATGGTATCTTAAAATGTGAACTTACTCCAACACTAACAAATCTGGTGTCCCTGGTTGTTATTGTGAATATATTTGTTTGAGCAATATTTTGCTTTTCTCTGGACTGCTATGCCATATGCTTTGTGTAGAGCCTTTTCCGGTGTTCCTGGCTACAAAAAGTCCCACTGTCATTGTTCTGCAGAGTACTGTGCTTCTGGCTGCAAATCAACAATTAATGCAGACATGCTCAAAATTAAATGTGAGCCAATCATCAGCTATGACAAACTGTCTCTTGACTGGGCTTAAACCTGCGATACTTAACCCCTTTGCTGCCAGGCCTTTTCCCCTCCTGTGCCAAGACTTTTTTTGGGTAACTGGGGCACTTCACACTAAGGCCCTCATAATTTTATGTCCACATCAGCTATCCACTCCAAATTTGCCTCCTTTTTTTCCCCAACATCCTAGAGGTACCCAGAGTTTGTGGGTTCCCCCGGAGGAGACCAATGAGTTAGCCAAAATGATGATGATTTTTTTTTTTTTAATGGGGAAAAAAGGGCTGCAGAAGGCGGCTTGTGTTTTTTTCCCCTGAATATTGCATCAACAAAGGGTTTGCAGTGCTAATATCAGCATCTTCCCAGCTTTCAGGAACAGGCAGACTTGAATCAGAAAACCACATTTTTCCACAGTTTTGGCATTTTACTAGGACATACCCCATTTTTACTATTTTTTACTATTTTTGTGTGTGCTTTCAGCCTCCTTCCAGTTAGTGACAGAAATGAGTGTGAAACCAATGCTGGATCCCAGGCAGCTAAACATTTCTGAAAAGTAGACAAAATTCTGAATTCAGCAAGGGGTCATTTGTGTAGATCCTACAAGCGTTTCTTACAGAAAATAACAGCTGATATAAAAAAATATTGAAATTGAGGTGAAAAAACAGTCATTTTTCTCCACGTTTTACTCTAACGTTTTCCTGCAATGTCATATTTTCAAACACAATATACCGTTATGTCTGCTACACTCTTCTTGTTGCGGGGATATATAAGGCTTGTAGGTTCATCAAGAACTCTAGGTACCCAGAGCCAATAAAGGAGATGCACCTTGCAACGGGTTTTCATTGTATACTGGGCATACAGCAATTCATTTGGTGAAATATAAAACGTGAGAAATAGGTATCAAGAAAACCTTTGTATTTCCTAAATGGGCACAAGATAAGGTGTTGAGAAGCAGTGGTTATTTGCACATCTCTGAATTCCGGGGTGCCCATACTAGCATGTGACTTACAGGCCAATTCTCAAATAGACATTTTTTTAACACACTGTCTTACATTTGGAAGGAAAAAATGAAGAGGAAGACAAGGGGCAATAACACTTGTTTTGCTATTCTGTGTTCCTCTAAGTCTCCCAATAAAAATGGTACCGAATTTGTGTGGGTAGGCCTAATGCTCGCAACAGGAAACACAACATGGACACATCACATTTTTACATTGAAATCTGGCATGTTTTTTGCAAAGTGCCCAGCTGTGGATTTTGGCCTCTAGCTCAGCCAGCTCCTAAGGAAACCTACCAAACCTGCGCATTTTTAAAAACAAGACACCTAGGGGAATCCAAGATGGGGTGACTTGTGGGGCTCTGACCAGGTTCTGTTACCCAGAATACTTTGCAAACCTCAAAATTTGGCCAAAAAAAAAAAAAAAACACTTTTCCTCTCATTTCGGTGACAGAAAGTTCTGGCATCTGAGAGGAGCCACAAATTTCCTTCCACCCAGCGTTCCCAAGTCTCCCGATAACAATGGTACCTCACTTGTGTGGGTAGGCCTAGCGCCCACGACTGGAAATGGCCCAACACACAATGTGGACACATCAAAATTATCAAATACAAAACTAACTTTTTTTTCAGTGCGCGGGGGTGGGGGGTGCACCTGCGTTTTTGGTCCTGGCATCCAGGGAGGTGTGACTTGCGTGGATCCCCCAATTTTTTATTACCTAGAATCAATGAAGAGGTTAAAAAAGGAACCATATAGGTAGGACTAAGGAGAAAGCCCAAACGCCTCAATGCTTTAGAAATAGAACTGATCCATGAGCCAGACATTTTCTCCTATACAAGTGATCTGGGCGACTATCACTCCTAGGTAAACCGAAGACCATCAAAGACATGATCTATGCTGGTGCTTGGAGTTAACTGGGCTTTGGCTGTCGACGGATCAGGTAATTTGCTCCAGGAAGGTGCACTCCAGCACCCTGTGCAAGCAGTAAAGTGCTTTTGCCTCTTCAAAGCTCCAGAAGCAAGGTGGCTCCACAGTCCTTCCAGACATCTGCCAGTCTGGAGAAATAATACAGAGTTTATTTCTAGCTCAGTGTCTTCCCTCCTACTATGGTACAAAGGACCACTTCAGTGGGGAGAGAAATGGAGCACAAAATACTGGCTGGAAATACCTCCTCGGCAGCGTCAGGCGGATCAACAACGGGCACCCTTTGAATTTCTGGGTGTTTCTCCAGTCTTAGAGGTGCATGCTTCTGATCGTATATCCAAGGAGGGCGCACACGCAGTTCTGGCTATCTCACCCAACAAGAGTAGAGGCTTATCCACACTGACGTTACCTGTGCAGCTGAACAAAATAGCAGTTTACAATAAATATTCCAAAGAGGGGGGCATGGTGTACTGCGGTTCAATGGGCTTCTCCTAAATGTGCTCAGTGCAGCTCAGCTTCTCTTCCAAGTGCTCTACAGTCAGATTATACTTTTTTCCTTTATCAACATCTTCAAAGACCTGCCCAGACATGCAATTGCTAATACAAGAGCAGTACTGGCTCAAGCATATCCTTCTGCTGTTTTCAGAGCCCTTTCCATAGCTCGACCATGGAGTCAGCTGTACTGGTACTGTCCAGCAGAAGGTCCCTGTACTTCCATTTGTACATCTCACCTACAGGCAAGTTTTTAGCGGTCAGTTTGCAAAAAGACCTGTTGTGGAGCACACAAAAATTTGTGGCCTTAGAGCCAGCCAACTGTGTCAAACTGACTGGCTTTCTTGTCACTCATCTGCCTGCCTCTTATTCAATGGCTTCCCTTTCTCTTCTTGTGTTTGTCGCTCTCGTAAACTGTAGCCTCTCTAGAATCCTTGTGATTGGCTGTATTGTATCATTCCAAAGCCTGCATTTAGGGAACTATTTTATTCTTTTTCATTCAGCTTTTCATGAGAGTGCATACGCTTCTCCAGGTTTATTTTTGTAATGGGTAACTAAAGAGCAGAATTTGAGGGTTGTCTTTGTTATATTGTCTGCACTCGACATAGGGCGAAGGCCTTGGCATACAAGGTTTTTATGGCACTGAGGGAAGGGCCGGCTGGTGCACTCTATCGGCGTTTGAGCTGGAAGATTTATTTTGTGTGACTGAAGAAGAGATGTCAAAAGCGTAGGTTTCAGTTCTTGTTAAGTGTAGCATTTTCCTTTAAACTTCCTTACTGTTTTTAAATTCTGCTCAGAGTTGCCAGAGTGAAAAGAATTTGAAAACAAACCAAGCCATTGATAAAGACGGAGAAGAATCAATTCACTAAACCGTTCTGAACAACTTTAGGATAGGTTTGTTTTTCCTTCAGTATTTGAAATGGTTTTCTATAACTGTTTTAAATAATGCTTAACAAACAAGCCTTGAGAAAGTCAATAGCTTGGTACTCATTATAAAAGGTGAGACATGTTGGCTTTGCCAATGCTGGTTTCTTTTTATTTCAGCACTCTCCGAGTAGGTTTTCTAGCGCTCTCTCGTTTGCTGACGCACACGACTCCACGCACTTCGTGTAGCACCACCAACCCGCCACTACCCAACCAAAATGGTCCTTGGCTTCTCTCACATCTTCCTTTTTTTGTTTGCTTTTTGCCTCCCTGGGCCCAGCCCCAAGCGCCTTGTTGCTCCCTTGTCCCTGGCCCAGTCCCTGTTGCTTCTCCCCACCTGTCCCTCTCGAACTTTCATATTCACAATCCTTCAAATAAATGGTTACATTTTTTGGAGGGCCTGACAGTGGTCATTTTCTGCAAAGCTGTTCTGCATTAGAAAAGGCACTTCCGTGCAAGTACATTCATTTTTTAGGACAAGGCTAACAGACAAAGTTTCTGGTTGCAAAAGACCTATTGTTCAGTTACAGCCCACCCGCTGCTTACCGTTGGTTGGTTTTATTGTCACACTCAAATGCTTGCTTCTTATTTGAAGGCTTGTCTTCCTCTTACGTCTTGCGATTCCCTGGAGCATAGTCTATGTAGAATCCCTTTTGACTGGTTGATTTTTACCCTTCCACTGCTCACCTGTACCCTTCCACTGCTCACATTAAAGGAACTACTTTTTTATTTTTTATAAAGTACTCCATAAGTGCGTGTGTTTGCAAGCTCTTGCCCTCTTTGTGCTGCTTCACCGCTCATATACACTCCCACCAACTGTGTTGCTCCCAACCCCTCTCTACTCGTTTGTAAAAGCAAAGCAACAGGGCTAATTCTGCTGGAGTGTGGTTAAAGAAATAGACTTTAAAGGGTTGTTAGTTTTGTATCCTGCATTCCAGCTTTGACACACAAAGGCTTTTATGGCACTGGAGGAAGGTCTATCTTCTGCACTCACTCTGCTGAGGTCTGACACAGAGCGTGTATTTAGCACAGTATGTCTCCTGTTGGCCTATAATTCCCCACCCCGCCAGGCTAGAGCACATGAGAAAATAGCTGAATCCTTTTGAAAGCAAGTCGGCCGAATCAGTAAGATGGCCCAGCCAGGGATGGGTGGTGTAACGGGGATAAACAACACGAACAGGTGTGGCGAGAGGGGTATGTAGGAGGGGGCTAAGCAATACCGATCGGCGGGGGTGGGTGGTAGGGGGTTAAGCAACACCGATCAGCAGGAGGTGGAAAGGGGATAACCAACATGGATCGGCGGGGGGGCAGGGGATAAGCAGCACGGATCGGCTGGAGTTAGGAGGGGATAAGCAGCATGGATTAGCGGTGGGCAGGAAGGGGAGAAGCAACACGGATCAGTGGCGGGGGGAAATAAGCAACATGGATCAGTGCCTGTGAGGGGTGGGGGGAAATATGCAACACGGATCAGCAGAGGTGGTTAAAGAGGGGAATTAAGCAACGCGCTTCGGAGGGGGTAGGTTGGAGGTAGGGGAATTATGCTATACACACCCTAGGGGAATTAAGCAACATGGCCCAGGTTGGGTTGGGAGGTAAAATAAGCAACACTGATGGGCTGGGGTGGGTGGGAGGGGGATAAGCAACACCGATGGGCTGGGGGTGGGTGGGAATAAGCAACACGGAGGGTGGGGGGGGGAATAAGCAACACAGAGGTTGGGGGGGGGAATAAGCAACACAGAGGGTGGGGGGGGGGGAATAAGCAACACGGAGGGTGGGGGGGGGGGAATAAGCAACACGGAGGGTGGGGGGGAATAAGCAACACAGAGGGTGGGGGGGAATAAGCAACACAGAGGGTGGGGGGGAATAAGCAACACGGAGGGTGGGGGGGGAATAAGCAACACGGAGGGTGGGGGGGGAATAAGCAACACGGAGGGTGGGGGTGGGAGGGGGGATAAGCACCACAGATCAGCAGGTGGGTGGGAGGGAGAATAAGCAACCCAGATTGGGGGGGAAATAAGCTTTCCACATAGCTCATGTCTGCCTACACAGGTGAGCACTCAACTGTACTCAATAAGGCAGAGAATAATTTCCTTCCTTTGTTAGGAGCATCTATGGGACTGTTAGACCAGACGGATGCACTCACAGGACACCCTCCTTTATGTGTTTTATGTGACTGTTTATTGACAAGTATCGATTCATCTGGGTGCCAATCCAGTAGTTAGTGAAAAGCCAAGCACTTCTAGTGCTGAAGACTGGCATGGACAGGGCATGAGGCTACTACTACCGTATTTCACCAGCAAGTGAGTCAGCACCAGCTGATCGGATGTCCCAGGCTGGGTCAGAGTTCTTGCTAAAAACTCTTCCTCTCTCTTCAGAGACAGCCTTAAAGTATCAAAGCACTGCTCCTACCCTTACCCACAAACCTCACTTCCTTCTCGCCACCAGCTGTGCCTCTAACTGGGACAAAGGTTTCAGGGAATTTAACTTCAGACAGCAGATCTTTGCAGATCCAAACCACACACTGTATTCAGCAGACAACCCTCTTACCACAAAGTTCGGTGTACACAAGCCAGCGCTCCCCCCTGCATCCACAGAGCCCAGCGACCCCCCCCCTCCACCCACAGAGCCCGGCACCCCCTCCTGCACCCACAGAGGCCAGTGCTCCCGCTCTCTAGTCACAGAGCCTGGCTCTTCCCCCATGCACTCACAGAGGCTGGCACCCTCCTCCCCCCACCCCAGCACTCACCGAGCCTAGCGCTCCC
Source organism: Pleurodeles waltl (assembly GCF_031143425.1). NCBI lineage: Eukaryota > Metazoa > Chordata > Amphibia > Caudata > Salamandridae > Pleurodeles > Pleurodeles waltl. The sequence continues at coordinate 1,709,691,838 of NC_090445.1, read as the reverse complement.
CCCTGCACTCACAGAGCACGCCATCCCCGCACCCACAGAGCCTGGCGCCCCCCCTGCACCCACAGAGCCTGCCATCCTTCCACCCACGCCAGCACTCACAGAGCCCGCCACCCACAGAGCCTGGCTCTGCCCCCCTGCACTCACAGAGCCCACCGCTGACCAGTACGCTCTCCAGCCCCCTCTACAGACAGCAAAGCTATGCAGATCCAGACCACTCCCTATCTTCAGCAGACACATATATACTCAGAGCACTGCAGTCATCGGTGCCCAGAGAGCAACATTCACATTTATTGACTGCAGTAATCTTGGTGGGGGGGGGGGGGGGGGGGGGGGTTGTATTTGTACAGTATGAACTCAGCAAACAAGTCAGTGGAGCTCTGTACAGTGTCAAAGGGAATCATACAAAGAGTGATAGGAGAGTTAAGTGGCTACTAGTTTATTAATGCATTGTAATATAGTGGTCTTCTAAGATGCATCTTCAACTCTTTTCTAAATTAGAGACGTGCTGGGATGGTCCTTGTGGATATGGGGACATAGTTCCAGGTCTTGGCAACATAAGCAGAAAAGGCCCAATGCCTGGTTTTTATTTTTCATGCTTTTAAATCTACAGTCTGAAGATTGCCCAGCTGCAGATACACTAAGAGCCACAAAGAGAGAGTGAGCTTGTCGACAAGATAAGCCGAGGGGCTTGTAGTGACGGCTCTGTAAATGATGCAGGTAGTTTTGAGGATGGTGCAGGCTGGTAAGGAGTGCAAATACTGTATGTAAGAAAACGCCTCTTTTGATATAGTCACTCCCAATGTTTTGCAGATGGTGCTAGTTTTCCGGTTCAGAGTGCAAAGAGGCCTGCTAACCAGACCTCAGTGGCAGTGCCCCAACCCTTAAAATGTGTATGCTTGGCTTATATGCAATGGCCTAAGTTAACTTACTTTAAGTGCCTAATATATGGTGCCAGGGTACTCACAGCCTGTATATCGAAGCTCAGGGACTGAAGGACTGTTGTACCACGCTCAGTGGTACAAGGTAAAAACGCGACTCCCTGTCTGTCCCTACAGACAGGAAGGACAGTTTTACAAATGCTAACGTTGTCATTTCAGACAATGGCAAAGCCCAAACTCCCTTTTCTAATGTGGGTAATTTACTCATACAGTAGGCCTATCGAGTCCTGAGGCAGGAGCAGCATATTTGTGAAGCAGAACATGTGTTCAACATGTTCTGGCAGTAAAGAGCTGCAACTGCCATTTTTACTGGGGGGAGAAGTTGGTATCTCCATTGGTGGGTGAAGAGTTGCACATTGAACACCCCAGTCATGCCAACTTCTGAATCGCACTACCAAACTTAGCATTTCAAAGTATCTCAAAACACATTCCATTAATCCCAGCTTGATGCCCAAGTTGATATTAATTTAACTTGATGCCTTATGCAAGTATTAGAAAGTTGCCACTCTGTTGTCCAGTTTCCAAATGGCCATTTGCTGAGGCTGGCCAAGAGACCGGCTTCTGAGCACCTAGTGAGGTGTGTCAAAGGCTCCCAGGTCAAGTAACAACAGAGGCCTGCCAGCGGAGGCGGTGTAACTTCTTCCACATAGGAAGCCACACACGGTGCTGTCCCAAAAGAGGAGCTTCAAAGGGGAAGCAGCCTTGGAAGAGGAAATTTATGAACACACTAGAGAATGGCTGCTCTTTTGTTGGGGTTGACCGGTTGGTGTCTGCGACAGGGAGGGGAAACCTGGTCAAACTGTTTCTTTCAACAAAAGTGCAGCCACACCTCTGCGGGGGCTACTGAACTCTGCACAGCAAGCGAGGGGTCCCGACATTTTGGAAGTGGGCAGAATAAAGCACTATGGGATAGATAGATGCCACACTTTACAGGAAGTCATCAGGCGGGAGGAAACCTAGTAGCTCATTGGCTAGAGACCATGACCACCCAACCCAAGATCACACTTTAGCATAAAAGGGGCACCCCAGATCGGAAGAATATTGAAATATTGCCCTTCTCAACCTGGAACCAGCAAAGAAGAGGTTGTCCTTAAGCTGGACTGCACCTGCTGCTGTTTGGGCTACGATACCCCCCTGACTGGCTCCCTGCCAGAGTTGGTCTGCCAAAGTAACCTAAAGAAGTCTAATTACATCCTGACAACATTTTTCTTGAAAAGATTTTTTAAGTGTCAAGTTTGTTGAATTTGACACCGCTTGTTCACGGTTAAGAGGCAAGTCCTTAGTTTCTTGTAAAGTCTATATCTTCAGAACCCACCGGTGGATACTTTTCGTTTTGGTGTCTATAAATTCATAAAAATATAAACTACTTTCATACATTCGTGTTGGATTTCTTGAGTACTGAGTTTTTCTTCTTCAATTGTTTTGGTGCTGTTTAAATGCTTTACAAATTGTGCTTTGTGAACGCTTGACTGGTCAGATCCACAGTTACCAAGGGTTGAGCTAAGGTTTAACAACCAAACCTCATCGGTTCTAAAGGGGTTAATAGTTTATTACACAGTGAAGCCACACAACCACACCATATATTACACTCCGCTCCCTCACAGAGTACCATCAGCAATTCAGTGATGTGATCACCCTGGCTGAGACACGCTGGGGTGTGTAGAGTGCAGGTGTCCAGTCTGGGGGCAGTTCCAGGCTGCAAACTGTCCTTCGAAGAAAGACCGGTGTACACTCAAAGCCCAGTACTGTGCTCGTGGGGACCAGCGCACACCTCCGTCACCTGGATATCAGTACCGGGGTGTACTGCCTGAGGTGCACTTGAGCCCCAGTACTAATACAGCAGATGGTGATGCATGCTAGAAGTTCAACTCTGTAAACACCAGGGTGAGCTGCACTGTGTCCCAGCACTAGAATAGCAGCAGATGGTGCACAGCAGCATGCTTAATCAGAGGTGCATTCAGGTGCCAGGGATTGCACTGCAAGGGTTAGAAGTAAAGACCATACTGGAATAGTAAAGTGGGGGGCTTCAGACTGGGCATGCGATGCGCCAGAAGAGAGCAGCAGGGCTGAGGTGCGCTTGCAGAGCCCCATACTGGGGGATATTGTGGCTGGGATAGGGGCACTGGCAGAGCGCTGTACTCAAGGATACTGCGGTGGGCCGGATTTGCACTGGCAGAGCCCTGTACATGCCTGTACTGGAGAGTACTGCAGCAGGGATGAAGGGCACTGGCAGATCCTTATACTGGAGGGTACTGCAGCAGGGCTGAGGTGCACCCACAGATCCCTGTACTGGAGGGTACTGCAGCAGGGCTGAGGTGCACTAACAGAGCCCTGTACTGGAGACTACAGAGGGTACTGCAGCAGGGCTGAAGGGCACTTACAGATCCCTGTACTGGAGAGTACTGTAGCAGGGCTGAGGTGCACCCACAGATCCCTGTACTGGAGACTACAGAGGGTACTGCAGCAGGACTGAGGTGCACTGACAGATCCCTGTACTGGAGGGTACTGCAGCAGGACAGAGGTGCACTGACAGATCCCTGTACTAGAGGACAGAGGTGCACAGACAGAGCCCTGTACTAGAGGGTACTGCAGGAGGGCTGAGGTGCACTGGCAGATCCCGGTACTGGAGGGTGCTGTGGCAGGGCTGAGGTGCACTGACAGAGCCCTGTACATCCCTGTACTGGAGACTACAGAGGGTACTGCAGCAGGGCTGAAGGGCACTGACAGATCCTTGTACTGAAGAGTATTGCAGCAGGGCTGAGGTGCACCGAGAGAGCCCTGTACTGGAGAGTACTGCAGCAGGGCTGAGGTGCACCCACAGATCCCTGTACTGGAGGGTACTGCAGCAGGACTGAGGTGCACCCACAGATCCCTGTACTGGAGGGTACTGCAGCAGGGCTGAGGTGCACCCACAGATCCCTGTACTGAAGAGTACTGCAGCAGTGCTGAGGTGCACAGACAGATCCCTGTACTGGAGGGTACTGCAGCAGGGCTGAGGTGCACAGACAGATCCCTCTACTGGAGAGTACTGCAGCATTGCTGAGGTGCACCCACAGATCCCTGTACTGGAGGGTACTGCAGCAGGGCTGAGGTGCACAGACAGATCCCTGTACTGGAGGGTACTGCAGCAGGGCTGAGGTGCACTGACAGAGCCCTGTACATCCATGTACTGGAGAGTACTGCAGATTTGCTGAGGTGCACCCACAGATCCCTGTACTGGAGGGTACTGCAGCAGGGCTGAGGTGCACTGACAGATCACTGTACTGGGACTACAGAGGGTACTGCAGCAGGGCGGAGGTGCACTGACAGAGCTGGGAGCCCATTCCAGCCCCGAGGTACAGACGGCGCTCTCTGTCCTACGACGCCCTTTCCCCTGGCAGTTGCACAACGCACCTTAAATAAACTTGTTTTGACGAAGTTTGCTTCTCGGCAGCGATTTGCAATCAGACCAGCGAGAATTTAAACTTCCTGTGAAGCAACTATGAGGTCACCCGAGAGGCCATGGCCGACCTGGAGACACAACACTACCCCACTGGTGGAATACCCACGGGTCTCTCAGGCACTAGCAACGGATCCACGGGACAAAGGGGGGAGGTACGGTCACCTCACTGCTACTAATGCAGAAACCTATCCATCCAGAACCCAGGGTGCCATGGAGCGATCTAGGCACTGTACCTATCCGCCCAGAACTCAGGGTGCCAAGGAAAGATCTAGGCACTATACCAATCCGTCCACAACTCAGGGTGCCAAGGAGAGATCTAGGCACTGTACCTATCCGTCCACAACTCAGGGTGCCAAGGAGAGATCTAGGCACTGTACCTATCCATCCACAACTCAGGGTGCCAAGGAGAGATCTAGGCACTGTACGTATCCGCCAAGAACCCAGGGTCAGCTCACTGCTACTAATGCAGAAACCTATCCGCCCAGAACCCACGGTGCCATGGAGCGATCTAGGCACTGTACCTATCCGTCCAGAACTCAGGGTGACAAGGAGAGATCTAGGCACTGTACGTATCCGCCCAGAACCCAGGATGCCATGGAGCGCTCTAGGCACTATACCTATTACAATGACTACCCATACGTAATTTTCACAGACTGCCCGTAATTTGGCCCTGCGTCAATTGTCCAGGATTAAAGCTTTAACGGACAGCATTGGTTCGTAATTTTAGCTTTCACCGTCCTAAAGGACAAAATGTAATTAGGACAGATCAGTTTCCCCAGCTGAACTGAAAGGCAGGGAGTCTCTGTGCTCTGAGGGAGGGAGGGGCAGACAGATAAGAACCAGGCCTTCTTGCCAGGGGGTCTCCTTCCCTAAAGAAATGCAAATGTGCACAACTGGTAAATCTGCAAATGCAAAGGGGCTTGGAAACCTGCATTGACTTTAATGAAAGGAGTCACTTTAGATAGCTTACTACCACTGACAAGGCATCTTGAAGCATTCTGATGTCAAAGATATTTTCTGTCAGAGAGGTACAGTAAGGGTGTTCTAAGTTGAGCTGTGGAGTGTGTGGTTTTAATGGACTGTTATGAAAATGTTTGCACTAGGTATAATCTATATAATATTGAACTTTGTATTTTAGAAGGACTTTATTTATCCTAAATGAATGTGTATTTTGTAGCAGCCTATATTATGATGTGTGTAATGCATGTTTAAAATAAGGACTTACACATTCACAGTGCTTTCAGGGACCTCAGCACCTCATAGTACTAATAAACATTGGCAAACCCAATAGATCTTGTCTACGCAAGAGTTATTGGCTTTGCCAATGTGTTTTAGCCATGCTATACACCAGAGTGGCTGCAGTTAAGCATGGCTAAAAGTTAGTGGCATAAAAGAGTGTTGCGAAGTGTCGCAGAGTGCAATGGCAAAGAGTGGAGTGGCAGAGTGTGGTTTTTAGAAGTGGCATACTGTGGAGTCGCATAGAGTGGCATAGAGGGTGTGGTATGCAGTGAGTTGACTGATGTGGAGTGCATTGGTATACATTTGCATAGACATACAGTTTTTCAAACAAAACTATACAGTGCACAGACGATGTGTGGAAATTGCATCACCTAAAGTAATGGTTTGTTTTAATCATATAAAGGTATTTGTTTCCAGCACAGTTCAGTATTAACAAAAATGTGCTTCATTTGTACTTCTAATTCCGATATATTCTGAAATCCTTGCACAGTTTATTTAAATGTCATGTTATAGAAAAAAACCTCTTTCCTACCCCCAGTATCCAGCAAGATTCTTGCATAAATCCTCTCACTTTGAAGTCAGAGAAAGAAAAGTAAACACTAAGTTCCCACCAAAGACAGAGCCTGAAATTTGACCTTGTTCTTTGAATGCACAGTAGATGTAATGATAAGAACAAGATGTACAGGCCTGGTTACAGAAAGGGAGCACTCTGAAAGATACTGTATATAAGGTTTGGGCAAGGGAAGGGACAAACTCAAGCTATATAGCCTAAAACAAATAAAGCCAGCAAATTGAAAGCAACGAAATGCAAGTTACAAACCACAAAGCCAATGGCAAGTAACGGCCGTAATGCATGCCCATGGAAGCTCTATGAATGTACTTCAAGTGATAGCCCTGGGATACTTTGTGGGGAAAAACCAGTATCTTAGTCCTCGCAGAGGTTTGGCCACATCAATCACCCAGGTAGTATGGCCAGAAGACCTGGAGTGGTCACCATGTTGCAGGAAAGGTACGCACACCCATCTTATCAGTTTGCTGCCAGTCCCTATGGTGTAGAGCTTCTGGCACACTTCATCTATGGTCAGTGCTAGGTGGCGGAAATGAAATAGGGAATTTAATGATTGTTTAAGGTGGTTTTAAGTAAGGAGTTGACCAGGGTGAAGATGGTAGTCTGCCACAAGGGTTTGGAAAGTTAGTAGCTCACCGTCCAGAAACAATTCCTCCAATTTTAAGACACCTGCAGCATGCCACTGATGGAGTTGCACTGAGCACAGCCATCCTGTGCGAGTGGGAAGGCTTAGCAAAGGTAGTGCAGGAGTACAGGGTTTCTTCGTGTCAGTGACTTTACAGGTTCTTGCAAGGTAATTGAAAGCTGTGCATGATGACCCCGGATGGTGTTCCATAGAATGGTCCATAGGAAACAATGAGCAGTGCATAAAAACCCTCCTTAAAAGTCTTTACAGATAAAGCCCATCTCTTGAGGGGGTGGGTGGGGGGGGAGGGGGGCAGGCAGACAGCCAGCGAGCCACCCACTGGTCCTGTGCAGCTAAATAACAGCTTTCTAAGTCCAGAAGGCCAAATACACCCGCAGTCATGGGTAGCTTCTACACGACACCCCAGGGCCAAATCAGATGTGTGGTGTGTCTGAAGAAGGAATGAAGGACAGGCCGGGGGAGTGTTTGCAAAATAATACTATCATCGGGTAGCACACCATCTTTACTAGTGCCACGTGGCCCACTACAGAAAGCAGAAGACCAAAAGGCAAACTGGGCTCAGAGGGACCATGACGCTCTGCCGAGATTTCCATCATGCAAATCACTGGGGAAATGGTAGATATTAATCACTAGGTATCGAAAGGTAACTGGTTACCAGTTGAACCTGAGGTCTAATTGTATATAAAGGGGAAAACAGTACCATATGTTAAAGAAACACCATTGCATTTTAAAACCTCTCATGTTCTTACATTTTGTTTGTGCAATTTACATCCCAAATATTTTGAAGATTCTATGTGTACTTGACACTTGGGGATAACCCAGATCACTGGTTTGGCTTTTGCTCAAATGCAAAACCATTTTAAGACCTGGACAGAGCAGGCAATTGTCTTGCACAACCTTGCAAGGGGTCTGGCCCCCGCTCACCCTTCACATGCAGAAACTGCAGACCACTGCACCAAAAGAGCTTGCCAGGGTGGGTTGGTGATGCTTGTTCAACTACTTGACAGTACCTCTTCTGTTCTGTCCTGTCTGCAGGTACACAATACCTTCCGATAATCTTGGTGAAACCATCATGTCTGATTTTAGGACTTATCCCACCTTGTTCTTCTCTTATTTATCCAGTTCTTAGCAACAACCCTTTGAATCAGTTGCCATGGATCCTCTATTTGATCTTGATTTCATCCTCCTCTTTTATTATCTTTTATTGGGAGTCTAGGCTCCCAGTTCTGAGATAGATGTAGAGCTCCAGACATACACTCTAGTGCTGTGAGACAACAGACAAGTTGTGGGCACCTCACATCCTGATATTAGGTGTGAGGCTGTCACCCACACCATCTGCTCTGCCTCTTTTTTTTTTTTTTTTTTTTAAGGTTGAAAGTCCATGGGTGGTTGGGGTAAGCCAGATGTTTTGTTAAACCGGTTTCAACTAGCATAAAGGTTACTTGCTTTAATGTTTCCCAAACTGTTGCCATGGGTTTTAAAATGTATAATCAAAATGTTGCTGTTGCTCTCGCTCCAAGAAAGATTCGGTAGAATTGGGTAGGGGTGATGGCCTTGACAGTGCTGAAGGGCATTCATTTACTACTAAACAAGGACGTAATGTAACACCTGGATGTAGCTTACCAAGAGGCAATCCCAAAAAGACCACAGAGAATAAAGAGGGCTGTGTTAAAAATAAAAAATAAAAAATAAAGTAAATAAATGCACTGATAACGTAATGGGGTATGGCCTCTCTTGGGTGTGTCTGTAAAACTGACGTTTATTCTTGAATTTTTGTCCAGGATTTTGACCCTTTGTCCTGAATTTTTTACAGTCCTATCCGGAATTTGCCTTGATGCCAGGTGGTCACCCTAGTACCTATCTGTCCAGAACCCACAGTACTATGGAGTGATCTAGGCACTGTACCTATCCGCCCAGAACCCAAGGTGCCATGACAGATACACGCACAGTACCATCCGCCCAGGACCCAACGTGCCATCGAGAGATCTAGGCACCGTACGTATCCATCCAGAACCCAGGGTACCATGAACAGACCTAGGCACAGTACCTATCAGTCCGGGACCCACAGTGCCATGGAGAGACCGAGGCACCATATCTATTCGTCCAGAACCCAGGGTGTCATGGACAGATCTAGGTATTGTACCTATCCATCCAGAACCTGGGTGCCATGGACAGATCTAGGCTCTATACCTATCCCCATGACCCATGATGCCATAGATAGATCTAGGCACAGTACCCATCCGTCCAGACCTAGGGTGCCATGACAGATACAAACACCATACCTATTCGTCCAGAACCCACAATGCCATAAACAGATGCAAGCACAGTACCTATCCGCCCAGGACCCACAGTGCCATGGACTGATCTAGGCACTGTACCTATCTGCCTAGAACCCAGGGTGCCGTGACAGATACAAGCACCGCACCTATCCTTCCAGAACACCGGGTGCAAGGACAGATGTAGGCACTGTACCCAAGCATCCAGAACCAACGGTGCCAAGGAGAGATCTAGGCACCATACCTATCTGTCCAGAACCCACGGCGCCATGGACAGATCTAAGCACTGTACCTATCCATCCAGAACCCTGGGTGCCATGGACAGATCTAGGCACCATACCTATCTGTCCAGGACACAGAATGTCACGGACAGATTTAGGCAACTTATCTATTCATCCAGAACCCACTGTGCCATGGAGAGATCTAGGCACTGTATCTATCTGCCCAGAACCCAGGGTGCCCTGACAACAAGCACCGTACCCGTCTAGAACCCAAGGTGCCATGACAGATACAAGCACTGTACCTATTCGACCAGAACCCACAATGCCATGGAAAGATGCAAGCACCGTACCTATCCACTCAGGACCCATGGTGCCATGGACTGATCTAGGCACTATAACCATCCCTCCAGGACTCAGGGTGCCATGACAGAAACAAGCACTGTACCTACCTGTCCAGGACCCACAGTGCCATGGACAAATCTAGGCACTGTGCCTACCCGTGCAGGTCCCATGGTGCCATGGAAAAATCTAGGCACTGTATCTACCCATCCAGGACCCACGGTGCCATGGCCAAATCTAGGCACTGTACCCATTAGTCCAGGACGCATGGTGCTATGGACAAGATCTAGGTACCATACGACTATGTCAAGAACACATGGTGCCATAGAAAGATCTAGGTACCATACTTGTATGTCAACAACCCACAGTGCCATGGAAAACTCTAGGCACCATTCCCATCCATACAGAACCCACAGTGCCATGGAATGGACAGATCTAGGCAGCATACCTATAGGAACAAATCCCATGGTGCCACTGACAGATTTATGCACCATACCTATCCACCCAGAACCCATGGTGCAATGGGCAGATTTAGACACTGTAAATATCGATAGAGACCCCCGGGTGATAATGGACAGATTTAGTTTAGGCACCATACTTATCTGTACAGAACCCATTGAGATATCTGTGCACCGTGCCTATTTGCCCAAAACCCACAGTGCCATGGCTAGATGTAGGCACCATAACCATCCATCCAGAACCCACGGTGCCATGGAGTGATGTAGGCACCATACCTATCCAACCACAACCCACAGTGCCCTTGAGAGATCTAGGCATTGTACCTATCCTTCCAAAATCCACGGTGCCATTGACAGATGCAAACACTGTACCTGTCCGTCCATGACCCATGGTGCCATGGACAGATCTAGGCACCGTACTTATCAGTCCAGAACCTCCAGTGCATGGACAGATGCAAGCACCATACCTATCCGTCCAAGACCCATGGTGCCCTGGAAAGATCTAGGCACCATTCCCATCAGTCCAGAACCAACGGTGCCAAGGACAGATCCATACACCATACCTAGCCATCCAGAAACCACGATGCCATGGAAAGGACAGATCTAGTAACTGTACCTATCCATCCAGAACCCACAGTGCCATGGAGAGATTTAGGCAACATACTTATCCGTCCGGAACCCATGGTGCCATGGAATGGACAGATTTAGGTACTGTACCCATCTGACAAGAACCCACGGTACCATGGACAGATTTAGGCAGTGTACCTATCTATCTATCCAGAATCCACTGTGCCATGGCCAGGTTTATGTACCTTACCTATCTGTCCAGAACGCATAGTGGAATTGTGAGATTTAGGCAGCGTACCTATCAGTCCATAAACCACGGTGCCATGCAAAGATCTAGGCATCGTACGCATCCATCCAGAAACAACTGTGCCATGGTAAAATCCAGGTACAGTATCTATCCATCCAAAACCCACAGTGCCATGGACCAGTCTATGCACCGTAAGTGCCCGAGCAAAACCCACTGGAACCATCAACAGATACAGACAATGCACACCAGTACATACCTCACTGGTGCTACCAACAAATGCAGACCCCCCGCCAATATCTACCTGGAGAGAACCCACAATACCACGGACAGATCTAAGCACCATACCTATTCTTACAGAGCTGACAGTGCCATGTAAAGATGCAGACACTATACTGCTCTACAAAAAAAGTCTATTAATGGATACAGACACCATTCCTACCCATACAGTAATCACAGTGCCATAGCCCGATCTAGGCATCAGTGCAGAACCTACAATGCCACGGACTGATCTCTACACCTTACTTAGCCAAAGAAAACCCCTGCTGCATTGGCCAGATTCAGGCACAATACCTATTCGTAGAGAAAAAGGAACCATATCTATCTTTAAAAATAAAAAGTACTATCAATGGATTCAGACAGCATGCAGATCCATATCTACCTATACGGACCAACAGACAGATCTACAGACACAGCTAGACGTACTGTACCCCAGTGGACGAGAGATCTACAGACACAGTTAGACATACTGTACTCCAGTGGAGCAACACAGATCTACAAACACAGCTACTCTGTACGGCAGTGGACGAGACTGACAGATCTACAGACACAGCTAGATGTGCTGTATCCTAGTCATTAAGACAAAAAGAGCTACAAACAGTCAGACGTACTGTACCCCAGGAGACCAGAGGACAGGTCTACAGGCACAGCTAGACGCACTATACTCTAGTGGAACAAACAAAGCAACAGACACAACTAGACATACTGTATCCAGTGGAGCAGGCAGACAGATCTACAGAGACAGACGTACTGCACCCCAGTAGACCAAACAAATCTACAGACACAGGCAGGTGTATTGTACAACAGTGGACCAGGCAGACAGACATAGCTAGATATACTGTACCCCCGTGGAAGACAGATCTACCCAGTGGACCAGTCAGACAGATCTACAGACACAGCTAGACATGCTGTCCCCCAGTGAACCAGATAGAAAGCGCTACAGACACAGTCAGACGTACCGGCCCCCAGTGGACCGGACAGATCTACAGATACAGGCAGGTGTATTATACACCAGTGGACCAGGCAAACAGATCTACAGACATAGCTAGATGTCTTGTACCCCAGTGGACCAACAGACAGATCTACAGTCACAGCCAGACGTACTGTACCCCAGGAGACCAGAGGACAGGCCGACAAAGCAACAGACAACTAGACATACTGTATCCAGTGGAGCAGGCAGACAGATCTACAGAGACAGTGAGACGTACTGCAACCCAGTGGACCAGACAGTTCTACAGCCACAGCTAGACATACTGTGCCTCAGTGGACCAGACAGTTCTACAGCCACAGCTAGACATACTGTGCCTCAGTGGACCAGACAGATCTACAGCCACAGCTAGAAGTATTATACACCAGTGGGCCAGACAGATCTACAGCTAAAGCTAGATGTACGGTAACCCAGTGCACCAGACAGATCTACAACCACAGCTAGACGTACTGTGCCTCAGTAGACCAGACAGATCTACAGCCACAGCTAGACGTACTGTGCCTCAGTAGACCAGACAGATCTACAGCCACAGCTAGACGTACTGTGCCTCAGTGGACCAGACAGATCTACAGCCACAGCTATGCGTACTGTGCCTCAGTGGACCAGACAGATCTACAGCCACAGCTAGATGTAATGTAACCCAGTGGACCAGACAGATCTACAAACACAGCTAGACATACTGTACTCCAATAGACAGATCTACAGATGTAACTAGACGTACTCTACCCCAGTGGTGCGAGAGGTTGATCAAAAGAAACAGACTAGAGTCCTTTACATAGAGTGATGGAGCTATAGATACATAAATAAATGGGTACATTTTACCTACTGCTTTTTGGAACAAATATGCAGCAAGGCATAGGTCCAGTGCCAGTTACCAACTGATCCGTGTTTTCTGTCCGCCGGCATAAGACCGATATTGTGAAACATGTCAGACAGACACGAATACAGATCCAAAGACATAAAGCTAAGCAAACTTTATCCTCCAGTGTAATGGGTCCCTAGACACACAGCTAAGAATGCTTTATTTACCAGCATAAAGATGCACAGATACACAACTAAGACTACCTTATCCACCAGTGAAATGAGGTCACAGATCCACAGCTAAGAGTAATATATCCGCTAGTGAAAGGCTACACAGATACGCATCTAAAAGTGCTTTATCCGCAGTATAAGGTGTCCACAGATACAAAGCCAAGAGTACTTTATTCGCCAGCGTAATCAACTCACAGATAAGCAGCTAGGAGTACTTTACCTGTGAGCCTGGGTGACGCACAGCTAACAGTCAGTGTAATGAGCCACACACCTAAGTGTGCCTTACCCACCAGCCTAAGTGACCCCCAGATACACAGCTAGGAGTACTTTATCCACCAGAGTAACGGGTCCACACAGACGCCTCAGAGTGCCTTATCTCCCAGTATAATGGAGCCACACACACAGCTAAAGGTACTTTATCCTCAAGGCTAAGGGACCCACAGATGCAAAGGTAAGAGTACTTTCCTCATCAGAGTAAAGGGTCACATATACACCAGAGAGCACCTTACACACCAGAGTAACAGACCCCCTAAATACACAGCTATGGGTAGTTTATTTGCAAGCCTAGGGGACCACAGATACCCTGCTAGGAGTAAATTATCCACCATAGTAGCAGGTCCACACATACCCAGCTCAGAGTGCCTTATTCACCAGTGTAATGGAGCCATACACACGGGTAAGAGTATTTTATCCACTAGAGTAACAGACCCACAAATAGGCAGTAAGAATGTTTTATCCAAAGTAATTGGGCCATGCATAAGTAGATCAAGAGCTCCTTACCCTCCAGAGTAATGTGTCCACATATACCTAACAGTACTTAATACACCTGTGAAATGATTTATATGTAAACAGCAAAAATACTTTAACCACTGAAATTTTTTATTTTAAGAAAACTATATAGTGCAGAATGTGCCAACGAAGGAGCCTTTTACAAAGAGCACCTAAATGCGTTCAGTCATAATAAGTTGTGATGCATAATCACAAAAAGATTACTGTGAAGACGATAAAAATATGTTCAAACACATAAACAGCAAGTAACTGAGGAGAATTTAAACAGGCACTCATAATATTTTACTAAAAACTGATCATCCTAATTGATGCATTCATTCATGCCTGGTCCGTCTCCCACGCCAGTGTTACAGACAAGCCTAGGCAGAGCACAGGCGCCACCCAAGCATGTAAGTACCAAGCGCACCAGGCCTTGTGCAGAGCTCTCCCCACCCTACCATGAGAGCTGCAGTACTCCGGCACCACCTGAGCCTTGGATGAGGAGGCACTGCCACATGAGTGCATGTCAACGCCAATCGCACCAGGCCTTGTGCAGAACTCTCCCCACCCTACCATGAGAGCTGCAGTACTCCGGCACAACCTGAGCCTTGGACCAGGAGGCACTGCCATGTGAGTGCATGTGAATGCAAAGTGTGCCAGGCCTTGTGCAGAGCTTCCCCACACTACCATGAGAGCTGCAGTACTCCGGCACCACCTGAGCCTTGGACGAGGAGGCACTGCCATGTGAGTGCATGTGAATGCCACGTACACAAGGACTACTGCAGCTCTTCCCTTGCCCTACCACGAGAGGAGCAGTGCTTACAGTAGCAACCTGAGCTTTGGATGTGCAGGCACTGGCACATGTGTACACGTGGGCCTGTGAATGCCAAGAGCACAAGGCCTCATCCAGAGCTTCCCTCACTCTGCCATGAGAGAAGCAGCACTCACAGGCGACACCCGAGCCTAGGACGAGCAGGAACTGGCACCTGAGAGCATGTGAATACCAAGCGCACCAGGCCTTGTGCAGAGCTTCCCCCACCCTACCATGAGAGCTGCAGTACTCCGGCACAACCTGAGCCTTGGACGAGGAGGCACTGCCACGTGAGTGCATGTGAATGCCAAGTGCACAAGGCCTCACGCAGAGCTTCCCTCCCCCTACCATGAGGTGCAGTACTCACAGAAGCCGCCCGAGCCTTGAACACGCAGGCACGGGCACACAAGTACATGTGAATGCCAAGTGCACCAGGCCTCACGCAGAGCTTTCTTCACCCTGCCATGAGAGGAGCACCTGCCCAACCGGTCCAAGGCAGCTCCAGCACCAGCCTTCCATGCACCCTCCAACCCCCCGCAGCTCCACGCAGGAATGCCAAGGCCGGGCAGGGCTTAAACAACCTGTTCGACCTGTGGTTCCAAAGATCAACAAAGCACACTGGTCCGACAACAAATGTTAACTGTAACCAGGAAATAGCTGCACAAGCTGCAGCCGCCAGCAAACCCAAGGCACTGCAGCAACCCTCAGATGGGGAGGAGGGCTATGCCAAGCATGGACCGCAACAAGAACCCTCTTACAGGACAGGGGTGGAAGAAAGGGAGTGGAGTGCAGACAGGGGAGCCAGTGCAAGCCAAGTGTGGGTCCATGCAGAGAGCAGACAGGGGAGCCAAGCAAAGGGAGAGGCACTGCAACAACCCTTAGACAGATGGGTGGTGCCAGACAAGGGCACTGCAACAACTCAGACAGAATCAGCGGGGCAGTGCAGCCACAAAGGCACTGCAGCAACTCTCAGTCAGGGAAACCAGTGCCAGGCAGGGACAAGATCACTACAACAACCCTCAGACAGATGGGTGGTCCAGGCAGTCACAAAGGCACTGCAACAACTTTTAGCTGGAAGGGGGCTATGCCAAGCAGGGACAAGGCACTGCAACAACTCTACCAGGAGGACCAGTACCAGGCACTGCAACAAGTTCAGACCGATGGAGGGTGCCAGGCAGCCACAACGGCATGGCAACAACCCTGAGCCAGGAGAGCCGGTGTCTGGCAGAGACAAGGACACTGCAACATCCCTCACACATGGTAGGTGTAGGCAGAAGGAGAGACCAGCACCAAGAATCTACGGGTACACAGAAGAGCCAGTGCCTGGCAGGTGTGGGCAGAAGTTAACACCAGTCAACAGAGCTGGCCCAAGGCAGGTGCAGGAGAGGGCAACAGCAACTGCTTCACATCAGGTCAAAAACAAGGTAGAAGTGTTGCTACGTAGCGAGAGTACGAAGTGGCAGTGATGTGAGTGAATGCTACATCTTGGAAGCACCTCAGACCCACGGCAGAAACGGTGTGGAGGTGAAGATGGAACCGGAGAGGGAAGGCTGACAAGCAGGCACATGGAGAGTGCATCTGAGGTGGTATGGTGGGCCAATGTGGAGGGAAGAAAATAAGGTGTTGATAAAAGTGGTGATAAGCCAGGGCAGTAGATCCTAGGTAGGTAAACGCAGAGGGTGGCAGAAGCTTTAAGGCTACCCTGACTAGGGCCCAACTAGAATGGACAATGGTGTCTAGAGGGTAGTGAAATGGACCCACCGGCAAACAGAGTGAGGCTGGAAGCCAAACATGGGTTGCAGTATTGAAATTTGAAATAAACTGGCATAGGCAGGGTGAATTTTTCTATGCAAGAACACCTACAACTTAAAGTTTGAAAAGATGGGAATGTTCAGCATCTGACACTGCAATTACATAGTCATTCAGTCACCAGAAAAGAGACGAGCCCAGACAGAGGCCCACACAGACCCTGCAACCCTCTGTTGAGCAATCACCACATACAGCATACATATGACATGAAGACTTCACTTCCAACAACATTTCATAGACCATTCTAATGCTGAAGCCACACCATTAACCTCTCAGAAACACAGGGACAGAGCAGCAGGATTTACTGCAGGCTTAGATCGTCGACAGAAACAAGGGCAGTGATGTAAATCCCCTGGGCTCAATTAAAAGGTAAAAGTCCCCCAAATACAAATGTATGTGTGGCAGCTGAGATCCGAACCAGTCTGCCATGCTAACTGGACAGTGTTTACATAGACCAGGCGAGATCTACTGCCCTCTACAGGCTCAAATTAAATACTGCGATTGAAGAGATGCTGTAGGGCATAGGCATGACATGGATCCATCAAGTGTCATTACCCCTTGATCCCACCAGCAACAGGCTACTGCCTACCCATACCTCAAGAAGCAGCATATCAATGATCACAGCTCAAGGACTCCACACAATTCCCACCCAATTACTTCACAAAGAGCAAGCAATAACCACCTGACAACCAAACAGGTAGCAAGCAATCCCCATTCCAAGACCTTACAAGCAAAGTAGGTAATCACTTCAACTGGAACTCAAAGGCAGCAAGCAAACCCCATTCCAGGATCTTACAAGCATAAAGAAAGCGATCACTTCCATGGGTACTCAAAAGCAGCACGCAAACCTATACCTCAGAAACTTACAAGCAGCAAGCAATCCCCACTACAGAACCTCAAGAGCAAAGAAGTGATCACATTCAAGGACCTCACAAGCAACAAAGTAAGCTAATCTACGACCTCAAACATCAAGAAAGCAATCACCGTCCACATCCCATAAGCTGACAGGTAGAAGGAGACCCCAAGATCATGATTCCATAATTAGCAAAGGGACAGCCTTTTTCACAAAAGACAACAAACAAAATAAACTTTACAGCGTGCAAAATGCTTCACCGTAAGACGGTTATCAAACATCGCTTTAGGAAAACCTAGCAGCATGACAGTGCAGGCCCTTGATACTTTAGCACATGGAAAACCTCTTCATCATGGATTAAGAACAAAAGCAGTCAACCGAGGAGCCTGAAAGGAACCGAGCGTTCCTAAAGAGGGAGCATCTCTGCACTGCATGTGGTCTATGTCTAGAAGCCCATGTGCAGTACCAGGCTGCAAACGTCCGACCTAAAGTAACACAAGATACATGCCCTCAGTGAGACAAAGTTCCATAACTTCTAGTTCCAATCAGCACATACTGAAGTAATAAGAGCAACTGAAGTCCAAATCAAATTCCACTAAATCTTGGTGACTACTTCCAAGAAGGATCTCTGCTGACAACGTCCTAGCAACCTGAAGGCACACCATTACAACTTACAGCGCCACAGGCATGTGCACAAGACAAGTAGCTTGGGACAATGTTATTTAGAGGACGAAAAGTAATCAAAAGTGTCTTGAACAGAATTATCTTCTTTACAGGGAGCCAGTGTGAAGAACAAAGATGATGAGATCCAGGTTCGTGAGGAAGATTCAATAAAATCTGTACCACCTGAGGTTTATGGATATGGCACCACATTTATATTACTACCACAGACACCATTATGACTTTGCATGTGAGAAATTGTGCGAAATTTATTTTAAAATGTCAAATTAAAATAGAGCTAGAATCTCTCCCTTTCAACATCCTGATTTCTTCTCCATGATTTATAAGAAATGTTGAGAGAAGACCATAGATGCCAAAGAGACTCAGCTGGCTACACATAATTTAGAGGACAGCAGTAAATAAACCAGTCAATCAGATAGGATTCAAGCAGCATTTGTTTATGGGTCTGTCGACGTATTTTTAAAATGTGAGGGCGCCTGGATCTAATCTGCTGCCATGAGCTCAGCCTATTAGTGTGGAGCATACACATTTTTTGGGATCTCCAGGAGGTGGAAGGTAGTGCCCCAGAATCACTCCACCAGCTGCAGTTCAAGCGCTAGTGCTACTTGTAAATAATGAGTACAGTCATGAGATATGGAACATCAGCTAGAACTATTAGAGTACGAGGAGTCACAGTATCTGTGATGGTGAGTACAGCATCTGGAACTACTCACATACTGTGACCACATGCCATGGGATGAGGAAAAACCAACGCTGCTCGTGTCTGAAGAGCTGCTCAAGTACAGTAACTGCAAGCCGTGGATGAAAAGGAGCCAATGCTGCTCACATGTGAGGAGGTACGCTATCCACAAGCCGTGGTTGAAGAACAGCAAATGCTACTCACATGAGGCACCGCTCATGTATGCCAACCACAAGCCATGGATGAACAGGAAACAACAGCTCCCAGGTGAGGAGGTGCTCATGTTCAGTAACCATAAGCCATGGATTAATAGGAGCCAACCCTGCTCACAGGTGAGGAGGTGCTCATGTACAGTAACCATAAGCCATGGATTAATAGGAGCCAACCCTGCTCACAGGTGCTCATGTTCAGTAACCATAAGCCATGGGTTAATAGAGCCAACCCTGCTCCCAGGTGAGGAGGTGCTCATGTTCAGTAACCATAAGCCATGGGTTAATAGGAGCCAACACAGCTCCCAGGTGAGGAGGTGCTCATGTACAGTAGCCATAAGCCACGGGTTAATAGGAGCCAACACGGCTCCCAGGTGAGGAGGTGCTCATGTACAGTAGCCATAAGCCATGGGTTAATAGGAGCCAACACGACTCCCAGGTGAGGAGGTGCTTGTGTACAGTAACCATAAGCCATGGATTAATAGGAGCCAACCCTGCTCACAGGTGAGGAGGTGCTCATGTACAGTAACCATAAACCATGGGTTAATAGGAGCCAACCCTACTCACAGGTGAGGAGGTGCTCATGTTCAGTAACCATAAGCCATGGATAAATAGGAGCCAACACGGCTCCCAGGTGAGGAGGTGCTCATGTTCAGTAACCATAAGCCATGGATTAATAGGAGCCAACACGGCTCCCAGGTGAGGAGGTGCTCATGTTCAGTAACCATAAGCCATGGGTTAATAGGAGCCAACCCTGCTCACAGGTGAGGAGGGGCTCATGTACAGTAACCATAAGCCATGGATTATTAGGAGCCAACCCGGCTCCCAGGTGCTCATGTTCAGTAACCATAAGCCATGGATTAATAGGAGCCAACCCTGCTCACAGGTGAGGAGGTGCTCATGTACAGTAACCATAAACCATGGGTTAATAGGTGCCAACCCTGCTCCCAGGTGAGGAGGTGCTTATGTTCAGTAACCATAAGCCATGGATAAATAGGAGCCAACCCTGCTCCCAGGTGAGGAGGTGCTCATGTATGGTAACTACAAGCCATGGATGGATAGGACTCGCTGCTCATGTATGGTAACTACAAGCCACGGATGATTAGGAGCCAACGCTGTTCACAAGAGACACTGCTCATGTATGCCAACCACAAGCCATGGCAGAATACGGGCCAACGCTGCTCAAAGATGAGGAGGGGCTCATGTACAGTAATCAAAAGTTACGGGTCGATAGGAGCCAACGCTGCTCACATGAAGTTCTCATATACAGTAACCACATACCATGGCTGAATAGAAAACACAGCTCACATGAGGTACTGCTCCTATGTGGTGAGCACACCAGAAGGAAATGGAATGGAAGCTGGTGGTGCTCATGTATGGGAACCACAAACCATGGCAGAAGAAATGGAGCAACTACCGTTCATGAGTGAGCTGCTTGCGTACAACCAGCAAAGCAATGGTATATAGGGAAAGCTGGATGCGCTCACGGGATGAAGAATAGGAGTGAATGTTGTACATACGTGACCAGGCCAGCAGGATTCCGGGTGGAAGTGCTTGTGCACAGTAACCACAAGCCATGGCTGAATAACAGCCAAAGCTGCTCAAGTGTGATGAGCACAGCTACGGTGAGCAGACTAGCACTATATAGAGTGGGAGCTCAAGTACAGTAACCACAAGCCACGGATGAAGAATAGGAGCCAATGCTCCTCACGTCAAAAGAGCTGATCACGCAGAATAACCACAAGTCATGGAGGAAGAACAGGAGCCAACGCTACTCACATCGGAGGAGGTGCTCATGTACGGTGACGTCAAGTCATGGGAGGAAGAACAGGAGTCCACGCTGTTCACATTAGAAGAGCTGCATGGCATGGACGAGTCTGAGCCAACACCGCTCACGTGATGAGCTACTCATGTATGGTGAGTGGAATAGCAGAATATGGGGTGGAAGCCAGACGGGCTCATGTACGGCAACCACAAATCAAGGATTAATTGGAGCAAACTCTGATCACATCTTAAGAGCAGGTCATGTATGGTGAGCATAGCCATGGATAAATAGGAGCTAAAGCGCTCATGTATGAGGGTTCTGGAATAGTGGTACGAATGTACAATGAGTAGAGCAACAAAAGATAGCGCTGCTCAGACATGAGAGACTGGTTGTGGTATGGAAGCTGGCGTTATGAGCAGAGCAAAAGAAGCTTTTGCTGCTCATGAACAAGCACAAGACAAGGGGTCCCTAATAAAAGCTGGCACTCCTACGCTGCTACTATGAGAACAGTAACGGAATAAGGGATGGGCGCTAGCGCCATTCACATACAATGAGCCAAGCTATGGATTCCAGACTAAGACATACTGCTAGTCACATACAAAAGGAACAAGTCATTAGATGAAACTACTCACATATTAGCAAGCTCTCTGGGATGCAGGTTGGAAGCCAACACTACTTACGTACAATGAGCAGTCATGAGAACAAGCATGGAAGCTGGTGCTTCTCATGTACAGAGAGCTGCATCACAGGATCAAATGGGAGAACCTGGGCTACGGATGTGCAGAAGTGCATGCAACCAGATCCTACGAGCTACTTGCATACTATGAAGAGCAGCCTGGCTTGAGCCCAGCTCCATCAGCAGAAAGCATTCTAAAGAACCTAGCTACCTTATGAGACTTGACTTGCGCAGTTGTAGCAGGGTGGAGGTTAAAAACAGACACACTGCCAACAACTTCAAGATCGGATTATATGTCTGCAACCGGGATTCAAAGAGATTGCCAAGATATCTGAACTAACTCTGCAGCGCTGTTTAAAGAGCTTCTCAAATTACAAATGCTATTTCCACCAAACTCCCAAAGGATCTTTCCTCCTAGTGAAAACAGGCGTGTTACTAGGCAGAGATTCCTTGAGCATGAAGTTTTTCCAACAATAAACTATTTCTAGCATCGACAATGCATGAATCCAAAACCACAACTGGGAACTTACAAAGTAGCTAGATCATGAAACCACAGCACACTGTAAAATAGTATCTATTCTGCCTAATATGACAAAGGGCATCAAAGCCACTTCCAAGAGAGGGAGGCAAACAACTCGTAGCAAATGCTCGTTCACAGTCCATTCGCCCAGTGTTCAGGAAATAAATTCGATTTTCTACCCAGAGCAGGTAAATTAGAGACTCAAGTACACATGTAGTATATACATTTCATGCGCTCCAAGAATACGTCAGTGAGAATAAAGGTACCAACAAATGATCTGGCCTATCAGTAACATCGAGGTTCAGATTAGAAGGCAGAAAACCTCACAAGACATCAACGAGCACGTGCCCTGTGACAGAATACAACACTCAAAGGCCCCTATGGCTTACCTACATATCCTATGCTAATGAACAACACGGAAATTAGAGCAGCCCCTGTGGCCTGTGACCAGTATTACCTTAATGCATTCTCGGACGGGGCAATGAGACACCCTCGAGACAGCGACGTTCCCTTGGAAAAGTGCCCCTTGTTGTGCACTGCTAATTGTGCTGCGGCCAGAACAGTTCAGCGGAGAAGAGCGTAGACCCTTGCAACAGTACTCTATACGGCTGTTTAACTGCACTAACACAGGGAAGAGTTCGTAGGTACAGAATGTACCCCTGGGGACACTGCCAAGCACCTATACCAACCATCTCTTGGTTAGGGAAGGAAAAGGTGACCTGACAGGGTAAAGCCAGTTCTCATATTCTGTGCACGGCTGTCTATCCACGTTGTGTTGTAGAATAGTATAGTTTCAAACAACGGAGGCGACAAGATGCCACTCAGGCATTGTAGTTTAGTAAGACGTGGGGGGGTTTTCATGTGGAACTAACACTCCGTGGGACCAAGCCTAGATCAGAGGGTGCAGTGCCGTGATGGGCCTGGTAATAGATATTGAGGGGTGGCGACGGGCGGACACCTAGTACACCCCATGAGGGATCTTACTCTTCACCATAACGTTACAGCATTTTAATGCACCAGCTTCAAGACGGCTTGTGTTAATAGTACCATGAACTAACAGCATTCCTTCCTAGGTGCCAACATTATGGAATAATGAAAGGCCGCTGATCACTCAGGTCTGAAGCCACGTCATACTCCAAAGCGGTCACTCTGGGTGGCCATGGGCAGAAAAAAATAGACAGATTTATAATGCTGCTTAAAAGAGCTTATATCAAGGATCTCATACTTTTCTAGCTTCAAGAGTTTGCTTAGGTTAAAAAAAAAAAAGTTACGAGACTTGCTACAAAGACACTTTACAAGTGAAAGAACAACGAAGAGAATAGAACGGGTTTGCACTTAAAACCACCAGAGATAGACAAGGCACTGGGAGACATCCAAGTAGCAGGATTTAAAGTCACCTCTCGCGTCTGAAGCATACACACCTGTGCAAGTGTCAGTTGTGCCATGCTTGCGGAACACTGTATAAAATTAGAGGATTCAAACTCAAACATTCAGGGAAAAAACATTAAAATACTCAGTTTTGCACTTTACACAAAGACGGTCAGGATTTTAAAAAAAAATAGAAAACACGTCTTCGTGTTTTTTTCAAGTAGATGTCCAAGCTCTGGCCAAAAGCCTTGGGGCGGTGGGAGCAGACAGCAGGTGGAAATGTTAGGATTTCTCAATAATGCCACCAAGGCTGCAGACGGGTATAGCTGCTCGCACCCCCTGCTTCAGACTCCGGTGTTTGTCATGTGCACACTTGATGCCAGCAGAACCCGCCCGAGGCGGACAAGCAGGAGTACTTCAAAGGTTCAGTAGGTGCGACTGCTTCCGACCGAAGTCCCAACCCTAAACATAAATATGGGCAGAGGCGTCTGAGGGGAGGGGGCGATTCATGCACGGGTCCAGGGGTTCCTGGGACAGGTCACACAAGATCAGTACGATCCTAAGAAGAGTGCACAATCCACGCACCCCAAACTGCGGGGCTCGGGGTCAAAGGGCGAGTTTACAACCAGGAATAACCTCTTGAGGGGGGGTGGGCGGGTACCTGTAAGGGGCAATACCCCGCAAGGGCAGTGCCCGGGGCAACTGCTGGGGGGGGGGTCTATGCGGGGTGATATGTGCTGCTTGATCATGGAGGGGGCTTGTGGGAAAACGGGGGGACACGATGCCTGCGGCAAAGCCTGGAGGGGACAGCAACATACTTGTCAGGGTGACAATGTATGGGGGTGCAATAAAGAAGGGGAGCCCTAAGACCCCTGGGTGGCTGGAAAGGGTGTTAATCCTCCCGGGCGGGGTATTTAAGGGGGGGGTGGGGTCGCCTGGGGCTCAGCTCTACTCTACTGTTTGGGGGGGGGGGCTCAGCTACACCTGACAGTGTATGTACGGTGGGGGCTCCCCCTGGCGCTCCGCTGTCACCCCTCCCCCCCGCTCCCACAGTGCCCCGCGCGCGGCCCCAGCTCACCCCGGCTGTCTCCCATCCCGGGGGGGCGGGGTCGCTCGCTGGTGCCGGGTGCCCCCCTCCCCGGTGTGAGCCGCTCCTCGCGGGCTGCCGCCGGGTCCTCCGCGCTCCGTTCCCGCCGCCGCCGCTCGCTCCCTGGGCTCCGTCACCCGGGCCCCGCCGCCGCCGCCAGACCGCTCCCAGCCTGCACCGCGCGCGGCCGCAGGGAGGACCGCCAGCGATCCCGTCGGGCAGCGCGCGGCAGGGACCGCTCGCCTCTCTTCCAGCGCGACTCTATGGCACTCTCGGATGGCAAGCGGCATGAACATAGAAAAAGGAGGGGGCGCGTGACCTGCCGAAGAAGGCGCCACATTTGAAAGGGCTGATTGCAATGTTTCTAAACGAGGAACACGTCCTGCGTGGAGAGTCTGGGTAGGCCCCTGTGAAGGCCTACACTTATGTCTGATACTGTGAGGTTCTTGGATGAATTCAAAAGAAATATGATGTTAACGCATTTTAACAGTCTTCTACAGCTCTGATGAATAAATAGTCCAAGTACTGACTTTATTTAGTGCTGAGTGCAGCAGATGTTCATCAATCACATGGGACCCCTACCACACATGCCAACATTTTGCAAGTGGCAAGTGGGAGATTTTGAAATAAAAAGCGGGTGAATGTATTTTTCCCATTGACTTATATTGTTGTAAAGGCAATTAGAGGCGGGAGGCAGCTCAAATAAAGCCCTCTTTGGCTTTGAAAATTGGGAGACTCCCATCTGAATTGGATGATCTTCCTTTTTGTCTTGGGTGTTGGCATGTGTTTGCTAGCTAAATGCAGACTTACATGTAACTCCCTGTCAGGCTCAGGCGCTAGCGAAACTATGCATCCTTTGCGTGGGACAGATCGGCCATATGTAAAAAGTTATGTCAATGGTTTTTGCTCAAATGGGCAAAATTACTGCAAGTTATCAGTTATGGTATGCAACCCCACAATGCATGAAATAACATCTACTGCTACATAGAGTCTCAGGCGGGAGACTCACAATATTAAAGCCAAAAATGTCTGTCCCTGGCCTGAAATTGGCTCTACTCCAATATAAGTGTAGGAAAGTACCATCTTGCCTGGCATGTTACCCCCATATTTCACTGTATATATGTTGTTTTAGTTGTATGTGTCACTGGGACCCTGCCAGCCCAGGCCCCAGTGCTCATAAGTGTGCCCTGTATGTGTTCCCTGTGTGATGACTAACTGTCTCACTGAGGCTCTGCTAATCAGAACCTCAGTGGTTATGCTCTCTCTTTGCTTTCCAAATTGTCACTAACAGGCTAGTGACCAATTTCACCAATTCACATTGGCATACTGGAACACCCTTATAATTCCCTAGTATATGGTACTGAGGTACTCAGGGTATTGGGGTTCCAGGAGATCCCTATGGGCTGAAGCATTTCTTTTGCCACCCATAGGGAGCTCTGACAATTCTTACACAGGCCTGCCACTGCAGCCTGAGTGAAATAACGTCCACGTTATTTCACAGCCATTTACTACTCCACTTAAGTAACTTATAAGTCACCTATATGTCTAACCTTTACCTGGTAAAGGTTTGGTGCTAAGTTACTTAGTGTGTGGGCACCCTGGCACTAGCCAAGGTGCCCACACATGGTTCAGGGCAAATTCCCCGGACTTTGTGAGTGCGGGGACACCATTACACGAGTGCACTATAAATAGGTCACTACCTATGTATAGCGTCACAATGGTAACTCTGAACATGGCCATGTAACATGTCTAAGATCATGGAATTGTCACCCCAATGCCAATGGCATTAGGGAGACAATTCCATGATCCCCCGAGTCTCTAGCACAGACCCGGGTACTGCCAAACTACCTTTCCCGGGGTTTCACTGCAGCTGCTGCTGCTGCCAACCCCTCAGACAGGTTTCTGCCCTCCTGGGGTTTAGCCAGGCTTGGCCCAGGAAGGCAGAACAAAGGACTTCCTCAGAGAGAGGGTGTTACACCCTCTCCCTTTGGAAAAAGGTGTCAGGGCTTGGGAGGAGTAGCCTCCCCCAGCCTCTGGAAATGCTTTGATGGGCACAGATGGTGCCCATCTCTGCATAAGCCAGTCTACACCGGTTCAGGGATCCCTCAGCCCTGCTCTGGCGCGAAACTGGACAAAGGAAAGGGGAGTGACCACTCCCCTGACCTGCACCTCCCCTGGGAGGTGCCCAGAGCTCCTCCAGTGTGCTCCAGACCTCTGCCATCTTGGAAACAGAGGTGCTGCTGGCACACTGGACTGCTCTGAGTGGCCAGTGCCAGCAGGTGACGTCAGAGACTCCTTCTGATAGGCTCTTACCTGTGTTGCTGGCCTATCCTCCTTCCTAAGTAGCCAAACCTCCTTTTCTGGCTATTTAGGGTCTCTGCTTTGGGGAATTCTTTAGATAACGAATGCAAGAGCTCATCAGAGTTCCTCTGCATCTCTCTCTTCACCTTCTGCCAAGGAATCGACCACTGACTGCTCTGGATGCCTGCAAAACCGCAACAAAGTAGCAAAGACGACTACTGCAACCTTGTATCGCTGATCCGGCCGCCTTCTCGACTGTTTTCCTGGTGGTGCATGCTGTGGGGGTTGTCTGCCTCCTCTCTGCACTAGAAGCTCCGAATAAATCTCCCGTGGGTCGACAAAATCTTCCCCCTGCAACCGCAGGCACCAAAAGACTGCATCACCGTTCCTCTGGGTCCCCTCTCAGCACAACGAGCGTGGTCCCTGGAACTCAGCAACTCTGTCCAAGTGACTCCCACAGTCCAGTGACTCTTCAGTCCAAGTTTGGTGGAGGTAAGTCCTTGCCTCACCACGCTAGACTGCATTGCTGGGTACCGCGTGATTTGCAGCTGCTCCGGCTCCTGTGCACTCTTCCAGGATTCCTGTGCACTCTTCCAGGATTTCCTTTGTGCACAGCCAAGCCTGGGTCCCTGACACTCTAACCTGCAGTGCACAACCTTCTGAGTTGTCCTCCGGCGTCGTGGGATCTTCTTTTGTGACTTCGGGTGAGCTCCGGTTCACTCTTCTTCGTAGTGCCTGTTCCGGCACTTCTACAGGTGCTGCCTGCTTCTGTGAGGGCTCCTTGTCTTGCTGGGCACTCCCTCTGTCTCTTCACGCAATTTGCGTCATCCTGGTCCCTCCTGGGCCACAGCAGCATCCAAAAACCCTAACCGCGACCCTTGCAGCTAGCAAGGCTCGTTTGCGGTCTTTCTGCGTGGGAACACCTCTGCAAGCTTCTTCACGACGTGGGACATCCATCCTCCAAAGGGGAAGTTCCTAGTCCTCTTCGTTCTTGCAGAATCCACAGCTTCTACCATCCGGTGGCAGCTTCTTTGCATCCTCAGCTGGCATTTCCTGGGCATCTGCCCAATCTCGACTTTGTCGCGGCACTTGGACTTGGTCCCCTTGTTCCACAGGTACTCTCGTCCGGAAATCCATCTGTGTTGCATTGCTGGTGTTGGTCTTCCTTGCAGAATTCCCCTATCACGACTTCTGTGCTCTCTGGGGAACTTAGGTGCACTTTACACCTACTTTTCAGGGTCTTGGGTTGGGCTATTTCTCTAACCCTCACTGTTTTCTTACAGTCCCAGCGACCCTTTACAAGCTCACATAGGTTTGGGGTCCATTCGTGGTTCGCATTCCACTTCTAGAGTATATGGTTTGTGTTGCCCCTATACGTATGTGCTCTCATTACAATCTATTGTGACTGTACATTGCTTGCATTGCTTTCTATTGCTATTACTGCATATTTTTGGTATTGTGTACATGTATCTTGTGTATATTTGCTATCCTCATACTGAGGGTACTCACTGAGATACTTTAGGCATATTGTCATTAAAAAAAAGTACCTTTATTTTTAGTATATCGGTGTATTGTGTTTTCTTATGATATTGTGCATATGACACTAGTGGTATAGTGGGAGCTTTGCATGTCTCCTAGTTCAGCCTAAGCTGCTCTGCTAAGCTACCCTTTTCTATCAGCCAAAGCTGCTAGACACCTCTTCTACACTAATAAGGGATACCTGGACCTGGTGCAGAGTGTAAGTACCCCTTGGTACTCACTACAAACCATGCCAGCCTCCTACAATCAGTCAAAAGAGAAATACATTATTTTGTTTCAAAACTCCCACTTTTCTCTTCTAAAATGTTGGCATGTATATAACGAGCACAGGTCGACATGCACAAAACTGCCATTTGCAATTGCCCTGGAAAAATTACAGCACTTAGGGAAGAGTTAACTTTGATGCTGCAGACATGGAGGTCACGTCCACAGCATGTCAAGTTAACTCCTGCCAGATTTCAGGTGTCAAAGGCAGGGAATCCCTCTGGTGTCGGCATAAGAGGGATTTTGTGTTTCTTTCTGGTCAGGCTGGTGGGGAACAGTTTTCCCAGTAACCTGAAGCTGTTTATTTATTGGTAATGACGATCAGCATGCATGGCATGCTTATGTCCTTACTACAAAAAAGCGAAAGTAAAACGAGTTGATAAGCTTGTTTTACTTTCAGTGCATTGGTGCTCAAGGGAATATCTGACCCCGAGCACTGATTTAGTTGGCATATGCCAATATTTCGAAACAGGAAAGAGGGAGATAGTGAAAAATATATCTGGGGAATTTATTTTCCCCATTGACTAATGTTGAAACAGAGGCAATTTTAGGCAGAATACAGCTAAAATGAATTTGTTTTTGGTTTTAAAAATGAGGAGTCTCGTGCCTGAATCGGGTTGATTGGTATGAATAGTATCATTGGAAAAGTAAGAATGCAAATGTATCACTATTAGTGGATCCCTGCTTGAGGGATCATCACAGGAGGACGATCACCAAGCAGATATCCACCCACTACACACCATGGATCAATGTTTGAGGGGGACCAGCATCTTTATGCGCATCCCACCCCGGGGAGCAGATAGAAAGTCTTTACCTCCAATAGGCACCAAGGGAGGAGTAGAAAGCCCACTAGACTGCAGGGAGTTTCTGTTATAAAGAAACAGAAAGGGGTGGGAGCGGCCCACCCTGGCATAAAGCCACATTCCTAAACTTAAAGTAACAATGTAGTCTTTTTGCCCATCCGCGGGAGGCTGAGTTTGCGGTTAGCTCCAATCTGCCCCGCCCACTAGGGTTGAAAGCCCAAAATACATCAGTGAAAATATTTCTTTTAAAAAAAGGGGGTGGGGACAGTCCACACAGGCACAGGGCCATGGCTACAACTCAAGGTAGATAATACAACACTGCAGTCTTTTTTCCTCCCGAACCCCTGGAGGCAGCTGGGTTTAGCAGAAAGTTCACTGTACCGTAGGGAGTTTATTTTATACAGGAATTAAAGGTGTGGGGGCAGCCCACCCTGGCATACAGCTATGCCCTCACCCCAAAGTGGACAATACAGTCTTTCTGCACCCTGTTGAAGGTAGATTGGGGGGTTTGCTTAAAATCTGACCCCTGAGGGGCATAGAAAGCCCACTAGACATCAGGGAAAATATAACAGGGCTATTCCTTCATCCCAAGGTGTACAGCATACTCTTTCTGTCTCCTTCGCCCAGGATGCAAATGGAAAGAAAGCCAAAGTGGTCAGTACACCCCCACCTTCTCCCTGGGAAGGAGATTGGTGAGGGTTGTCTCCAATCTGCTCCCCGGGGGTGGCAGAAAGCCCACTAGAACCCTGGGAGGTTTTTTTTACAGGAAAGTAAAGGATGGGTGTGGCCACCCTGACATAGGGCCATGTCCCCAACACTCAGAGTGCAGTGAGGCCTGCTAACTGGACTTCAGTGCCAGTGTTCTGACCATACAGAGTATATGTTTGATTTGCTTATACCCAATTCCCATGTTAACTTACTCACAAGTTCCTAGTATGTGTTACATTGGTACCCAGGACCTGTAAGTTAAAGTGTCCCACCAAAGCTGCAGCACCTACTGTGCCACTCTGGATGAGACAACATGAAAACACCCCTCCCAGTCTGCGACTGCAGATTGCAGAGCAGTTTTAAACTGCTAAATTTACTTCACTGTTTAACCTATGAAAAAGCCCAAACCTCCATATTTAAAATATATAAATGTTCCCTACTGCAGGCCTATTGAGTCCTTAAGCAGGGTGCTGTATATTAAAGAGTAGAACATGTATTTTTATATGTCCTTCCAGTGAAGACCCCAAAGTGTCATTTTTTCTGCAGAAGTGTTAGTAGCCTGTCACACGGAGGAAGACTTAACCAAAATACTTTTGTGGCCATCCCCTCGCACTGTTGAAACAAAAGCAGGACTTTTCACTTTTCTGCAGGCTGCGGAGACCACTACAGATGGACCCTGTCTCTTTACTCTACTCCCTACTACGATGGGAGTTGCGGGGCCAGAGTCAAGGATAAAGAGAACAGACTACTGCAGATGGAGAGAACAAAGGAAGATGGAAGCAGATGTGGGAAGTGAGGAGACGCGTCTGATCGACCCACCCACCAAGGGAATCCCAAAAAGCCTAGAGCTCAGACAGTGAACGCTAGGACAAAACGGTCCAACCCAGACTGAGAAAAGTTTCCTAGGCTGTCTGCCCGAGGGAGTGACCCGCCAGTGTGGGGTTCTTCCCAGACACACTCCCAGAGGACTGTGGCTCTCACAGGTGTGTTGAAGGGTTCGAGCTTGGGGAGGAAGCCTCACGGCGGACTGCCATATGGAGCACATTTTCTGATTCTGTTTACACATTTTTGTCATGCACTGGGCAAACGGGTGGTCACAGACCAGCCCAACGGAATCTATAGCTGAGAATAAGCCAGCAGTGTGTTTGGACTGCATCAAGCATCATACCTTTCTTTGGGAATATTAAACAACACCCTTTAAATCCTGAGTACCTTCCCCTGCCCTCTCATTTCTTTTGGTGGCTTTCACAGGGATTAAAGGGGCATCACCTTTATAAAGAAAAACAGGAAGAACAACCACTTACCTGCCCTATTTTCCGTTACTTCGAGGTACCGGTGGGAACCACTCCAGACACCTAACCTACGTAAGGGAAAAAGAATAAAAGGAGATTAATTCCCCAATCTGGATGCCACCTCTGTAGATTCTTTATCACTGACATAGCACAAACATCACTATAATAAATACTTCACTAAACTTAACCCCTGCATATCAGGAAATATATGAGTGGGTTGGACCAGTTGATGACCAATGGTGACACAGCCCCATTAGCTAGTACAGGTTCACATGCTAACAACTCAGCTGCGCTAACTTCTGAATGGGACTACTAAACTTGATACTTAAAGTTATCAAAACGATTGTTGCATTAAACCCAACTTAATGCCCAAGTGAATTTAATGTAACTTTTTAAGAAATGCAACTTTTAGGAAGTTGCCACTCTGTTGCCCAAGTCTTCCCTGTAGCCACTCGCAGATGTTGGCTAAAAGAAAGCCTTCTGCCATCTTGGAGAGAAAGGTGAACAACATCAAGGAATCCAAACAATAAAGGCCAGCCGTTGGAAGAGGTGTCACCTTTCCCTGGCAGGAAACCACACAGGCTTTGAGCCCGAAAGGCGTGTTTCAAAGAAGAAGCCATCTTTGAAGGGCAATTGATGAACAGTCGCTAAAGAAGCTGCTCGTTTGTTGAGGAAGACAGGCTGGCATCAGGGGCAGAGAGGGGAGACCATGTGCCAAACGTTTTTTTCTGTGGACGTGTAGCCCCCAGGTAGCCACACCTGTTTGGTGGGCAACCAAACTCCCCACACCAAGATAGGGGTCCTGCCATCTTCCAAATGGGCAGAATAGTTCACTCTGGGATTGCGAGATGCTACACATTGCAGGAAGTAATTTTCAGACGTGGAGGGTCCTAGTAGCCCATTGGCTAGTAATCACTCCATCCCAAAAGAGCACTTTCAGGGTATAGATTTGGCACAACAGGCACCCAGACTTCAGAAAGCCCAGTGAATGTCAGGAATATGTTTTTGTAAATAATCGGGTGGGGTTTGGCCAATCCTGACATCAGGTCCCACCTTCACCCATAAAGCCTCAACCAACTTTCTGTACCCCAGGAAGTACAGCATCCCCATCCCAGTGGCAAGTGAGAGATAATGTCAATTCTTTTGGCTGTTTCTTTTTATATATGGACTAGAAGAGTGGGGCGAAATTCCAATATTGTCCCTTTTGCCATGCTGAATGATTGCACTTTCCAGCTTGGGTTGGCTGTCACTGGAGGAAACCTGAAAAACCCAGATATTTCTGCAAACTAGACATTGAGGGGAGTCTAGGGTAGTAAGCCTTGCATGGATGCCACAAAGGTTTCTTACCCACAATGCATTGAGAACCCCACGTGTTGCCTAAAATTACACATTTTCCTTGCATTTCTGTGACCAAAACTCCCAGAATCCACAGGGATCCTCCCTCCCACCCAGCATTCTTCTACTGAAAGCAGTTCTCCACTTGTGTGGCTAAAACACACATTTCCTCACTTTGTTGTGAAGGAATGTTTCAGGATCTGTGGGATCTACATGTGGGAATGCTGGCTGGGTCTTTGCAGATTCAGGAATGTTCCTTCACACACATTTAAGAAAAATGTTTTTTTAGACAAAGTTTGCAGTTTGCAATGGCTTTTTGGAAAACATGAAAACCAAACACGCCACACCACCCTGGACTTTCCCAGGTGCCTACTTTTCAGAAACAAATTGGTATCATGGCTTTCACTCAGTGTCAGCAAAACCTGCTGCTACCAACATTGTAAAAAACATTGATTTTGCTGAGTGAAATGTGATGTCTTCAGGTTGCATTTTGGGGTGTTTTGTGCCACTGCGCTAGGCCCAGCCACACAAGTGAGACACTGTTTTTATTGGGAGACATGTGGGAACACAGAATAGTAGAAAATGTATTACAACTTGGATTTATCTCCATTTGTGGCATCCAAAAGTAAGCAAGGGTGCATGAAAGAAAACATTTTGTAAAATTCCTTCTTATTCACGATAGTATGGATCACTACGAATAATCATTCTTCCTAAACTCAGTATATAGCGTACATTTCAGATATACATAGATTCCATTCATACCCATTTTAGATTTATTATATTTTACCGTATATTTTACCATAGTCGGTCCACAATAGAAAATCATTGCGAGGTGCAGCTCAGTTGGTGGCTCTGGGTACTGCATGTTTTTAGAGAACCTACAGTTCCTAAATATCCCCATGACCAGAAGGGTCCGCCAAACATACTGGTCCATTGTTTTTGTAAATTGCCCATCATGACAAGAATATACAAATATAAACGTTGTCACAAATGGATGTTTTTGTCTACTCATTTTTATTATGTTTTTTATTTCAACAGTTGGGGACTGATTTAGACTCAGCGGACAGGTTACTCTGTCCCAACAGCGACAGATATCCCATTCACCGAAATCTAAGTCCCATTAATTCCTATGGGATTTAAATTTCAGCAGATGGGATATCCGTCATTGTTGTGACTGAGTAACCCATTCGCCGAGTTCAAATCAAGCCCTTAGTTTCTTTAGGAAAACCTTGAGGTATCCATACGAATGACCCGTTGCTAAACTCAGATTTTTTCCTACATTTCAGAAATGAATAGCTTCCCAGCATCACCCACGGGTTTCACACCTGTTTCCACCACGAACGGCACGGAGGCTAAAACCATAAATTGTGTTTCTTTGCAGAGAACTATTTTTTTTAATAATACACATTATTCCCGACCCCTTTAGCACATAATTCAGCCATATACAAAGAGGGTTGACGTGCAGGGCCTGACCCACAGCAAGATCTTCAACCAAGACTCCACAGGTGCCCAAACCGTGTTGCAAACAGCAGAATAAAGCTGCGGCTGTCATCAACCCACCACGGCAAAACCCTCAAATACATTTGCAGAAAACGTATTCCGTATTGAGGAGCCAGAATAAGAAACCAGTGGATAAGAGCACGTAGAATGGGAATAGCATACCCAGTGCATCATAACTAAGAATAAGAGTTGTGTTAACTTGGAGGGATGGAATAGAATAAGCTCTGTTGACATATTTGTATTGATGCAATGAATTGATTGATGAATGCTTAGAGGGGTGTACTAAAAAAAAAACTCTTAATAAAAAGAATGGATTTGTTTATAATACAATTCCGCATGAGGTGGTTATATTGTATGGTAAATTGGAACAGTAAGATAAGCATGCTAACAAGAAAGTCTACGGTATCTGCCGGTCAGCCCAGCGGGAACGTGCTTGCAGCTTTGTCACTGGCTTGTAATTGAGTCGGCGGCAATGCTCCCGCCTGCAGGGGGCACAAGGCAGTGCACATTACAAGGGTGCTGGGCAGGGGGACCCTTGCACTGCCCATGCCGTGGGCATGGGCGGTGCAGGGGTCCCCCTGAGGACCCCGGGACCTGTTCTCTGCCAGCCTTTTCATGGCAGTGAAACCACCATGAAAAGGCTGGTGGGGAGCCAGGTTGTAATCAGCAGGGCTGTGCGTGATTCCAACCCGCACCACTGTTAGCCCTTCAGGAGCTCTGATCCCAGTGGAGACGAAAGTAGTTTGGCAGGGCTGCCCGCCAACCTTGTATTGTGGCAGTCGGACTGCCACAACCAAGGAGGTCCGAGAGCCACCACACACTCGTAATCAGGCCCAATATCATTAAATATCAAAATGTACTCTAATACTTTAGACTATATTATTAGGAATATAATTGGTGTTGTCAATGGTAAAGTGTAATGTCATATGTATTCTTCTTAACTTTTTGCAGCAGCTTGGCATGGGAGATGTCAGAATGTGCTCTCATTCATGCTCATTCATTCTAGGAGATAAACGCCCTCATTACGACCGTGGCAGGCAGGGGAGAAGTGGGGGTAATACCACCAACAGACCGGCGGAAAAAAAATGGAATTATTCCACTCCACTCCAACCGCAGGGGCGGTGACGACCGCTGAGCTGGAGACATCGGTCTCCAGCCCGTCGGCCGTCACCAGACCGCCGGCGGTATCATGACCCTGCATACCGCCATGGATTTCGGGTGGTTTGGAACTGCCA
Source organism: Pleurodeles waltl (assembly GCF_031143425.1). Classification (NCBI taxonomy): domain Eukaryota; kingdom Metazoa; phylum Chordata; class Amphibia; order Caudata; family Salamandridae; genus Pleurodeles; species Pleurodeles waltl. The sequence continues at coordinate 1,709,656,398 of NC_090445.1, read as the reverse complement.
CGAAATCCATGGCGGTAGGCACTATCAATTCCTTCCCTGGCACTGATAGGGGTCTCCCCTACCCCGAGTCCTCCCCCCACACCCCTGACCCCCCTACAAGCCCCCAAAGGTGGCAGGACCCCCCTCCCCACCCCTACCACCAACATTAACACACACCTCCCCTCCCCAACATTAACACACACACCCCCTACACGCAAACATACACTACAACAACACATACCCGCACACATACAAACAGACATGCAAACAGACCGACCCGCACACATTTTCCAGACACACAACACACCCTCTGCATTCATACATGCACTCACACACCCCCTCTACATACTCACACCCCCATGCACGCACACAACACACAACACCCCACCTCCTCCCCTAACGGACGATCACCTTACCTTGTCCGGTGATCCTACAGGAGGGAATGGGATCCATGGGGCCTGCTCCGCCACCAGCTCCCTGTCACCAGAACACCACCACACCGAATCCTGGGTTGGAATTCGGTGGGTGGTGTTCTGATGATGGGGCGGTGGAGGTGGAGCAGCCTCCACTTCCCCGCCGACCGCCAGTATGGCTGCTGGCGTCTTTCCATCTGAAAAAGGACAGAGGGCTGCCAGCAGTCATGATGCGCTGTGCGGAAAACCACCTGCACTGGCGGTATTCAGCACAGCGGTACCTCGGCGGTCTTGGAAAAAGACCTCCGAGGTTGAAATGAGGACCAAAGGCCCTAATTACAACCCTGGCGGTCGGTGTTAAAGCGGCGGTTATACCGTCAACAGGCCGGCGCTAAGAAAAATGGAATCACGACCATGGCGGAAACCGCCGACACAGACACCCACTTTAACACTCTGACCGCCAAGGCGGTAGAAACAACACCGCGGCGGTAACCGCCAACAGACAGGCGGAAGACAATGTACTGCCCACTGTATTACAAAAGGCCTATCGGCCACCTTTTCCGGGGCAGTACCAACGCCATCAAAAGCACGGCGGAAACAGTCTTTGGAACGGAAACCACTCACCTCTCGACACCCAACGAGGAACCGGGACGCCATGGAGCCCAAGTTACAGGTCCTGCCCATTTTGGTTTACCTCCTCTTCTACCAGGAGCAGCAAAGACGGCGGCGACAACCACGGTGAGTACTGCACCCAGTACACAGGGGAGAGGGGGAGGAAAGAGAGAGTGACACACACACATGCAAAACACACAAGACTCCCACCCTCACCCACAACACCATACACACAAATACATGCATCAACATTACATTTACTCCCCGTCAACCCCTGGAAGAACGCAAGGACAAGATTAAATGATTGTAACGAGTGTAATCATTGAAAATTCAGATATGGAAACTGCTCTGTAACAGATCATTATATACAAATATGTACAGCAACTACACAAGTCCGGATAGTGTTCCAATCATTGTCTGTGGACCAGTGGTCCCAAAATGCATGGGCGAAGCCCACACATGATACCTGACTCGAAACAGAGAGAACACTGCAGGGGCATCAGTTCGAAAATAAACAGGCACCTCAGGGGTAAAGGGAGGGGGGCACCTCAGCCGGTTGAAGGGACGACGCCACTGCTCCACGAGGGGGCTCCATGCCCACTGATTGGTCCGGGGAGTGCAAAGCCACAGTCTCTCAGGTGGGTGGTTTGCCCACTGCTTTCTCCTGGGGATTGCAAAGCCACATTCTCTCAAGTGGGTGGTTTGCCCACTGCTTGGCCCTGGGGAGTGCTTCATCTTGCCAAGGAGTGGGATAGTAGATGCTTTTCTCCACTGGTTATGGAGGGGGCTTGGTGCCCAGAGTGCTTCATTCTGCCAAGAACTGGGGAAGTGGATGCTTTTCTCCACTGGTTCTGGAGGGGGCTTTGTGCCCAGTGATGCTGCACATGCAGTGTGGCAGATCCCATTCCCTCACCTGGGTGTGTGTGCCACGAGATTGCCTGGGAACAAGTTGCATGATACTCCATGGAGTCAGAGACACATTCCACCCTGCTGCCACTTTGCCTGCCACCTGCTGGTACCAACAGTGCTGGGTGTGGTGCCTCATGTACGCTGTGCAAGGTCCAGGACGTCTCCTGCAGCCTCGGATGGCTGTCCACTGGGAATGTTTGCCATGTCGGCTGTGGTGGCACTGTCTGTGCACGTCGCAGGGCTGGTGGCGGTGGTTGCGGCGGTGTATGTGTCGGAGATGCTGCCGGTGGTGCATGTGTCAGCACCTGTGGAGGGAGACAGCAGGACGTCTCCTGCAGCCTCGGACGGCTGCCCACTGGGGATGATGCTGTGGTCTGTTGCTGAGGCAGCAGACGTTCAGGTGGCTGTGCAGGTGGCGGTGTCCACCGCCGTACAGGTTGCTGTTCTGTTTGCCAGAAAGGGTGACACCAGTCCCTCAGCCGGAGGCTCTGTGCCCTGTGCTGACTTCCCCTTAGCCTTGTGTCCCTTCCCCACCTTGGATGTCGCTGCTGGGCCCTTGGCACTGTCCCCTTTTGGCTTAGAGGAGGCCTTTCTGGGTGGTTGGAGCGGATTTTCCCTACGGCATTTGGGCCCCTTCTTCACCTTGGCAGGTGGTGGAATGGGCTGATCCTTGGTCTCGCTAGGTGGCACACTGGCAGCCCTGATGGGTGCCGCCCGCGATGTTACATGACTTGTTGGGACCACAGTGCTGGAGGATTTGGTGGCTGAGGTGCTGGGCTGGGACCTGGACATCCGGGCCCTAGGGGAAGGACTGGGGGGGAGGTGTAGGGAAGAGGTCAATGTTAGCCAGGAAAGGTTTTTTAGACACACTAGGATGGGAAGATGGAGTAGGTTTGGGAGTGGAGGAAGAGGTAGTGGTTGTAGGAGGTGTACGTCTGCTGAATTTGGGTGAAGGTGCATGGGCTGGAGGCTGTTGTGAGGTGGATGGCTGTTGAGTGGGTGTGGGCCTGCGTTTGTGTTATTTGGGAGGAGGGCTCACAGACACACTGTGGTGATGGGCGTGCTGGTGATGGAGGTAGTGGCTGAGGATGTAGTGCATGCAGGTGTGAGTGGAGAAGAGACTGGGAGGGAGGAGGAGGACGTGGAGGAGGGGGACACAGTGGAGGCAGTGGATGTTGGTGTGTCTGCATGGGTCTGGTGCATGTGTGAGTGCCTGTGGGATGTAGGGTGCTTATGTTTGCCATGTCCACTCTTGTGTGTTGACGAGTGTGCATGCTGGTCTGATGGTGTGCTTGGGATAGGCTGAGGTAGAGGGGATTGGGTCTGGGTAGAGGAAGTTGGAGGGGGGAGTCTGGAGACAGGGACAATGGCTGCCATCAGTGCTGAGGCCGGAGCCTGAAATGCTCTCTGTTGGGCCGCCACGCCAGAGTGAATGCCCTTCAGGTATGTATTTGTTTGCTGCAAATGCCTCTCGACACCCTGGATGGCATTCAAAATGGTTGATTGCCCAACAGTGAGGGATCTCAGGAGGTCAATAGCCTCCTCACTGAGGGAAGCAGGACGGACTGGGGCGGGGCCTGAGGTGCCTGGCGCGAAGGAGATACCCACCCTCCTGGGTGAGCGGGCACGGGAAACTCGATGAGGGGCTGCTGGGAGGGTGGTGCTGGTAGGGGAGGTGGTGGCTGTACCTGTTGTTGCGGTGGGCACAGAGGTGCCCTCCACCGCAAGGGAGCTCCCATCAGGGGAGGAGTCGCTGGGGTCTGCTCCTGTCCCCGTCGTGGAGCTCCCCTTGCCCTCCGTCCCACTGGTGCCTTCAGACTCTGTAAATTCACCCTCCTGGGCCATGTGGGTTGCAGTTCCCTCCTGCTCCGGTTCCAAGGCTCCTCCGCCAGTTGATGCTAATGCACACAAGGACAGGGTGACAAAACAAAAAGGGGGCGGGAGACAGAAGAGACACATTGTCAATGCCTGCAACACAACACACAGGGAGCAGCTCTATGCACTAGCCCATGCACTAACAGTGCAGGGGAAAAGCACATGCCTGTGGGGGACTCTGCCTAGACCCATTTGATGCACAGCTGGAACCCACAGGAACCTGACTAGGTGTAGAGGGCCACTACCACCTTTGGGGTTGGAGTGGCACTGAGCCTGCAAAACAATGGATCTACCTTGGCGCGTCTGCCCAGACCTAGGTGAACACACAGTCCACTTGCCCCACCCAGAAACCTCATGAAGCGCGCAGAGTCAGCTGAATGAGACTGTACCCATCCCCAGCTGTGCCTCCGTCATCTTCTTGGTCCAGTGGCGCAGGTCCTCCCGTCTTTTGCGGCAGTGGGTGCTCCGTCTATGGTAGACCCCCAGGGTCCGCACTTCCTTGGCGATGGCACGCCAAATCCCCTTCTTCTGGTGGGTGCTGACTTAGAGGAATAGTGAAGTAAGAATGGATGTTACTCCCCCGTCCGGTTCTTCTTATTCATTGCCCACAAACCTCCCACCCCAGCCCAGAAAAACATACACTCTAAATCCTCACAGGCTGGCCTGTGCCCCAATCTCTTCCATCCACGACACTCCATACATCCATGTGCCATCCACCATGCACACAGTTTACTCACCTGTTTGTCTGGAGGACAGTAGAGTAGCATGTACAGGGGGAGGACCCCATCCACCAGTTTCTCCAACTCCTCTGCAGTGAAGGCAGGGGCCCTTTCCCCAAACACTGTAGCCATTGTCGCTTCCAGACTCAGGTCACAGCAGCACTTGTAGTGTAGGTTCTCTCCTGTTGAAGGTCAGGTATCAAGTGAGTGAACAGATAGAAAATGGCGGTCCGTCCGCGGCGGTGCGTACTGTCACCGCCGGCATACATCGTCATTGGCTCCTGGAATCCATAGGGTCCAATGATAACCAATGCTGAATTGCGTCGCGGCCTTCGACCGCCTACCACTACGCTGCACAACGCCAGCGCAGTTACCTCATTTCCCCTTGTCCCTCCTTACAGGTCAGGCAGCCGCCATTTCAGGGAGCCACATGGCAGGCCAACTAACTGCGTCACAGCACTTTTGGCCAGGAATACGGACAGACAAAGCCACACACCGATTATATCATGATTGTGCTAAACACCCTTGTGAAACCTATGTATGACCCTCTGCTCACCCTTCTCCTCCATAGGGGACGCCCGCTGGGGCAGGTGATGAGATGGCGTCATCCTCCGGTATACAGACCCCTGGTGGACCTGTCGACAATGGAAGACAGACACATCATTATCACCTACAGACTTGATCGTGCCACAATGCAGGAACTGTGTGCCCAGTTGGAGCCAGACCTGATGTCATCTATCCGCCATCCCACAGGAATCCCCGCTCTAGTGCAGGTCCTGTCAGTACTCCATTTCCTGGCCAGTGGTTCCTTTCAAACAACAGTGGCCATGGCATCAGGGATGTCACAGCCAATGTACTCTAACGTGTTGTCCAGAGTGTTGTCTGCCATGCTGAAACACATGCACAGCTACATCGTGTTCCCTCAGGTGGAGGATTTGCCCACAGTGAAAGGTGACTTCTATGCCCTGCGACATATCCCCAACATCATTGGTGCCATTGATGGTACACATGTGGCATTTCTCCCTGCCCCCCGCAGGAATGAACAGGTGTACAGAAACCGCAAAAGCTACCATTCTATGAATGTGCAGATGGTGTGTTTGGCAGACCAGTACATCTCCCATGTGAATGCCAAGTATCCTGGCTCAGTGCATGATGCTTACATTTTGAGGAATAGCAGCAGTCTGGGTATGGGAGAGTCCCTAAGGGTTGGAGGATGTCTAACAGTTGTCCCTCGATATTTGCAGGTGACTCTGGTTACCCCAACCTGTCATGGTTACTGACCCCAATGCGGAATCCCAGGACACGGGCAGACGCACGCTACAATGAGGCACATGGGCGAACTAGAAGGATAAAAGAGCGCATCTTCGGCCCCCTGAAGGCCAGATTCCGATGCCTCCATCTGACAGGTGGCTCCCTGTACTACTCACCGAAGAAGGTGTGCCAGATAATCGTGGTATGCTGTATGTTGCACAACCTGGCTTTGCGACGCCAGGTGCCTTTTCTGCAGGAGGATGGGTCACATGATGGTCTTGTGGCAGCTGTGGAGCCTGTGGACAGTGAAGAAGAGGAAGCAGAAGAAGAAGATATAGACAACTGAAACAACATCATCATGCAATACTTCCAGTGAGACACAGGTAAGAGGATGGCACTGCTTCTCACATATCATCCTACTGTAGGACATTGCATAAATCTGCCTTTTTACCTCTATGTATGGACCCTGACATCTCACTTTGCCTTTCCATTTCACAGATGTGGGTCCCACTTTGTGCCCTCTGCTACGTTTACTGCTGCCCAACAACTGTGTAACATTGGTATGTGAACATGAACATTGACATTGCTATATTTCTGAGAGGTTGCAATTACACATTTGTGAAAGTACAGACTGACTCCAGATTGATTTGTGATTCAAGGGTGTTTATTTCTGTACAAATAAGTGGAGGGTGAGTGTGCAATGGGCTGGGGTGATGGTGGAGGAATGTGTAGGAAAGTACCATCTTGCCTGGCATGTTACCCCCATATTTCACTGTATATATGTTGTTTTAGTGTATGTTCCACTGGGACACTGCCAGGCAGGGCCCCAGTGCTCATAAGTGTGCCCTGTGTGATGACTAACTGTCTCACTGAGGCTCTGCTAACCAGAACCTCAGTGGTTATGTTCTCTCTGCTTTCCAAATTTGTCACTAACAGGCTAGTGACTAAATTTACCAATTCACATTGGCATACTGGTACACCCATATAATTCCCTAGTATATGGTACTGAGGTATCCAGTGTATTGGGGTTCCAGGAGATCCCTATGGGCTGCAGCATTTCTTTTGCCACCCATAGGGAGCTCTGACAATTCTTACACAGGCCTGCCACTGCAGCCTGTGTGAAATAACGCCCATGTTATTTCACAGCCATTTACCACTGCACTTAAGTAACGTATAAGTCACCTATGTGTCTAACCTTCACCTGGTGAAGGTTGGGTGCAAAGTTACTTAGTGTGTGGGCACCCTGTCACTAGCCAAGGTGCCCCCACATCATTCAGGGCAAAGTGCCCAGACTTTGTGAGTACAGGGACACCATTACACGTGTGCACTGTACATAGGTCACTACCTATGTACAGCGTCACATTGGTAACTCCGAACATTGCCATGTAACATGTCTAAGATCATGGAATTGTCCCCCCAATGCCATTCTGGCATTGGGGGGACAATTCCATGACCCCCCGGGTCTCTAGCACAGAACCCGGGTACTGCCAAACTGCCTTTCCGGGGTCTCCACTGCAGCTGCTGCCAACCCCTCAGACAGGTTTCTGCCCTCCTGGCCCATGAAGGCAGAACAAAGGACTTCCTCTGAGAGAGGGTGTAACACCCTCTCCCTTTGGAAATAGGTGTGAGGGCTGGGGAGGAGTAGCCTCCCCCAACCTCTAGAAATGCTTTGATGGGCACAGATGGTGCCCATCTCTGCATAAGCCAGTCTACACCGGTTCAGGGATCCCCCAGCCCTGCTCGGGCACGAAACTGTACAAAGGAAAGGGGAGTGACCCCTCCCCTGACCAGCACCTCACAGGGGAGGTGCCCAGCGCTCCTCCAGTGTGTCCCAGACCTCTGCCATCATGGAAACAGAGGTGTTTGTGGCACACTGGAGTGCTCTGAGCGGCCAGTGCCAGCAGGTGACATCAGAGGCTCCTTCTGATAGGCTCTTACCTCTCCTGGTAGCCAATCCTCCTTCCTAGGTAGCCAAACCTCCTTTTCTGGCTAATTAGGGTCTCTGCTTTGGGGATCTCACCAGATAACGAATGCAAGAGCTCATCAGAGTTCCTCTGCATCTCCCTCTTCACCTTCTGCCAAAGGATCGACCGCTGACTGCTCAGGACGCCTGCAAAACCGCAACAAAGTAGCAAGACCACTACTAGCAACCTTGTATCGCTTCATCCTGCCGGCTTTCTCGACTGTTTCCAGGTGGTGCATGCTCTGGGGTTAGCCTGCCTCCTCCCTGCACCAGGAGCTCTGAAGAAATCTCCTGTGGGTCGACGGAATTTTCCCCCTGCAACCGCAGGCACCAAAAGACTGCATCACCGGTCCTCTGGGTCCCCTCTCAGCACAACGAGCGTGGTCCCTGGAACTCAGCAACTCTGTCCAAGTGACTCCCACAGTCCAGTGACTCTTCAGTCCAAGTTTGGTGGAGGTAAGTCCTTGCCTCCTCACGCTAGACTACATTGCTGGGTACCGCGTGATTTGCAGCTGCTCCGGCTCCTGTGCACTCTTCCAGGATTTCCTTCATGCACAGCCAAGCCTGGGTCCCCGACACTCCTTCTTGCAGTGCACAACCTTCTGAGTTGTCCTCCGACATCGTGGGACTCCCTTTTGTGACTTCGGGTGGACTCCGGTTCACTTTTCTTCTAAGTGCCTGTTCAGGTACTTCTGCGGGTGCTGCCAGCTTCTGTGAGGGCACCCTACGTTGCTGGGCACCCCCTCTGTCTCCTCTTCCAAGTGGCTACATCCTGGTCCCTCCTGGGCCACAGCAGCACCCAAAAACCTCTACCGTGACCCTTGCAGCTAGCAAGGATTGTTTGTGGTCTTTCTGCGTGGGAACACCTCTGCAAGCTTCATCGCGACGTGCGACATCCATCCTCCAAAGGAGAAGTTCCTATCTCCCTTCTTTCTTGCAGAACTCCAAGCTTCTTCCAACCGGTGGCAGCTTCCTTGCACCCTCAGCTGGCATATCCTGGGCTCCTGCCCACTCTCGACACTGTGCCGACTATTGGACTTGGTCCCCTTGTCTTACAGGTACTCAGGTCCAGAAATCCACTGTTGTTGCATTGCTGGTGTTTGTTCTTCCTGCAGAATCCCCCATCACGACTTCTGTGCTCTCTGGGGGTAGTAGGTGCACTTTACACCTACCTTTCAGGGTCTTGGGGTGGGCTATTTTTCTAACCCTCACTGTTTTCTTACAGTCCCAGCGACCCTCTACAAGTTCACATAGGTTTGGGGTCCATTCGTGGTTCGCATTCCACTTTTGGAGTATATGGTTTGTGTTGCCCCCATACCTATGTGCTCCTATTGCAATCTATTGTAACTTTACATTGCTTGCATTACTTCCTTTTGCTATTACTGCATATTTTTGGTATTGTGTACATATATCTTGTGTATATTTGGCATCCTCATACTGAGGGTACTCACTGAGATACTTTTCGCATATTGTCATAAAAATCAAGTACCTTTATTTTTAGTACTTCTGTGTATTGTGTTTTCTTATGATATTGTGCATATGACACCAGTGGTATAGTAGGAGCTTTACATGTCTCCTAGTTCAGCCTAAGCTGCTTTGCCATAGCTACCTTCTACCAGCCTAAGCTGCTAGAAACACCTCTTCTACACTAATAAGGGATAACTGGACCTGGCACAAGGTGTAAGTACCTCTGGTACCCACTACAAGCCAGGCCAGCCTCCTACGTCCATGGTAGAGTCCAGTCTCTTGGTCTCACAGGTGCATTGTCCAAGGGGGCATAGGGAGTGGACTAATGGCAGTACAAGATGTCAGGGTGACAAAGTGAGACAAAAGGGTGACAATCAGGAGAGTGTTATTTCCCGGCGGTAGTCTTGGCAATGTTCTCTGTCTTGTTCCTGGATCCCAGGGACCGTTTGCGGGGTGGTTCTCCATCTGCAGGGGGTGGGTGCTGGTGGCCTGTTGATCCTGTGGCGGGACCTCCTGTCCACTAGCGCTGGCAGAAGTGGAGGGCTGTTCATAGTTCAGGCTAGTGTCAGGGGCCCGTTTGTGTGCCACTGTGTCCCTCATGGTGTTGGCCAGGTCTGCCAGCACCCCTGCAATGGTGACCATTGCAAGTCCTCCCTGATCCCCAGGTAGTGTTCCTCCTGCAGCCGCTGGGTCTCCTGAAACTTGGCCAGTACCGAGCCCATTGTCTCCTGGGAATGGTGGTATACTCCCATGATGTTGGAGAGTGCCGCTTGGAGGGTCAGTTCCCTGGGCCTGTCCTCCCCCATCGCACAGCAGTCCACCCAGTTTCCCTGTTATCCTGTGCCTCTGTACCCTGAACCGTGTGCCCACTGCCATTGACCCCAGGTCCCTGTTGTCATTGGGGTGGTGGGTTAGCCTGGGGTCACTGTAGTGGTGGACACACTGGTGATTGACGTGTCCTTGGGACAGAGGGATGGGCTCGCTGGGTGGGTGCTGTGCTGGTGTTTCCTGAGGGGGGAGGCTCTGTGGTGGCTTGTGACAGTGGCAGGGGAACCGACTGACCAGAGGTCCCTGATGGGCCGGGCTGGTCATCTTGATCCAGGCGTGCAGAGCTGCTGTCATCACTGTGGGCCTCTTCTGTGGGGGGACTGGATATGTCTGGCACCTCCTGTCCAGTGACGTTGGGTAGGGGTCCTGTTGGGTTGTAAATGCATAGTTATTGTATCTGTGTGTGCCATCTTGTGCAATGGGTTAGTAACCCTCTACTCCTGTGCTTGCATTATTGTGTTTGCCCTTGTGTGATTAGTGTTTTGGGGTCTGTGTGGGTATCTGTACTGGACAAGCTTTGGTAATGGGTGTCCATGCAGAGGTGTTGCATGCAGAGCTTGGTATTGGGATGGGTGGGTTGTGATGGTGGGGCATATGTGAGGTGTTGGAGTGATGGGGGTGAGGGTCAGGGTGGGGGTATGTGATGGCATGCAGGTGGGGTGGGGGATATGGTAGTAAAGATATGACTTACCAGAGTCCAGTCCTCCTGCTACTCCTGCGAGGCCCTCAGGATACAGTATTGCCAAGACTTGCTCCTGCCATGTTGTTAGTTGTGGGGGAGGAGATGGGGGTCCATCGCCAGTCCTCTGTACAGCAATCTGGCGTCTGGATACCACGGAACGTACCTTCCCCCGTAGGTCGTTTCACCTCTTCCTGATGTCATCCCGTGTTCTTGGATGCTGTCCCACTGCATTAACCCTGTCGACGATTCTCCGCCATAGCTCCATCTTCCTAGCAATGGAGGTGTGCTGCACCTGTGATCCAAAAAGCTGTGGCTCCACCCGGATGCTTTCCTCCACCATGACCCTGAGCTCCTCCTCAGAAAACCTGGGGTGTCTTTGAGGTGCCATGATGTGGTGTGGGCAATGTGTGAGGTGATGTTTGTTGTGCTGTGTGATGTGTTGTGTTGGGGTGTGTTGTTTGAGGTGCGTGGATGTTGTATGAGTGATGGTGTTGTGTGCTTGTGGATGCTGGTGTTGTGTTTGCTATTCTCTCTCTCTGCTTCTTCACAAAAATTTCGTTGTAAGGGGTTGTGGGTAATGTGGGTGTGTGTTTTATAGTGTTGTGAGTGTGTGGGTGTTGTGTGTGTATGTGTATTTGGAATTGTCCAATGTGGTTGTGTTTTGTAAGTGTGTGTGTATTATGAACGCAGTGGTGTGCATCGCCAATGGTTTACCGCGGTTGAAAGACCGCCGCGTTGATTCGTGGGTTGTGATAGTGTGGGCGTATTCTTGTTGGCGTGACGGTGTGGATTTTGGTATCGCCAGTTTATCACTGACCTTTGGTGTGGCGGACTTGTGTGGGTGTCTGTATTGTGGTGGATTACGAGATGTGGGTCGTAATACCTGTAGAGGATTTTCCCCGCGGCCACGGTATGTTGGCGGCCTTCAGCGCGGCGGTAAGCGGGATTTACCGCCAGGGTTGTAATGAGGGCCAAAGTCCTAATTTTTCTAATAACCAAAAAAATGGAAATATTTTATCTGTCCAAAAATGTTTGAAATCCTGTTTTTTAAGAACACACATTGGTTTTTTTAAAGATATTTTTAGAGACATGCTGAGTTACTTATCTTTCTGTGGTCACAAAATACATGTTTTGATCCATGACCTCTAGCTGTCCACATATCTATTGGCTTTAAAACTGTCTGTCAGCAGGTACTCTGGCCAGAGGGATGTCAGACCATACCAGAGTTTGCAGCATACAGCAGCAAGTCCACCTAGGTGGACAAAGAAGGAAGGCTGTCTGAGGGGGAATTAAGACTCCCAAGGGCAAGTGTTACCCACTAAAGGTGGGTGAGTTGAGAGATACAGAAGTGACTCATACATGGCAACATTTAGAAATAGGAAAGAGAAATATAAAAAAAACTTCAGGGGATTTTATTTTCTCTTCTCAGTTACTATGAAATCGAGGCAACGCTAGACCACTGACAGATAAAAAAAAGCTGTTTTGGGCTAAAAAGATTAGTAGTCTGCTGTCTGAATTGATATACTCAACCAAAACAGTAATTACGGCACTCAGTCACAGCAAATTCAGTGCACAAAGTAGTTTATTGCAAGAGCACAATCCCCTGAAGCATTTCGGCCTCACTCTGCCTTGTGATCTAGGCACAGTGAGGCCGAAACACATCTATGTTTTCAGGGTGTTCACTCTAGAATTTTGGTGTTTTCTGAACCCTATACTTTTGCTGGCTTTAGAACCCTATATTTTTGATGGCTTTAAAACACTGAAATCAACAAAAAGAGCAACCCAGTATAGCCTTGTGGGCTTGGGTACCGCAATACAAACAGGTAACAAGGGATTTAGGGCCAGATGTACGAATGTCCTGAATTGCGACTCGCAAATTGCGAGTCAGAGAGACTCGCAAATTGCGAGTCAGAGAGACTCGCAATTTGCGAGTCGCAATTCAGGATGCAGGATGGTGTCCCTGACACCATCTGTGACTCGCAAAGGCCCACCTCATTAATATTATTGAGGTGGGTCGCAATTTGCGACCCCCTTGTGACTCGCAGCACTCACAGGGATGGTGGCCTGCTGGAGACAGCAGACCACCATGTCTGTGACTGCTTTTAAATAAAGCAGTTCTTTTTTGTAATGCAGACCGTTTTCCTTAGATGCATTACAAAATGAAAAAATGAAATGTTTCAGTTTCATTTTTTAAGAGCAGGCAGAGGTCCATAGGACCACTGCCTGCTCTGAAAAAAATTTTTCCAGGCCATTCACAAAGGGGAAGGGGTCCCATGGGGACCCCTTCCCTTTTGCCAATGGGTTACCACCAGTGTGATACTGGTGGTCACTGCGATTGCTTTGCGACCGTGTTCGCGGTCACAAAGCAATGCAGCATTGCGCTGCGACTCGCAATTAGGAAGGGGAACGCCCTTTCCTAATTGTGACTCGCAGTCCCGTTTTACGAGTCGGTAACCAGATTACCATCTCGCAAAACGGGGACTGGACATTGCGATGTGCTTTTTGCATGTCGCAAACAGCGAAATTCGCTGTTTGCGCCATGCAAAAAGTTTGCTACATCTGGCCCTTAGTTATGAAAATATTTGATGAGTTAAAGTTAATTAATGACGCAAATTACTAGCATCTGTTGAATTGAATTAAGATGCTAGCTATTTGCATCATTAATTACCTTTACCCCATCTAATATTTTCATAACTAAGGGCCAGATGTACAAAGCATTTTTTTCAAGTCACAAAGGGGCCGATTTGCAGTTTGGGTTTTGCGATTTGGTATTAGGAAGGGGCGTGACAAGGGCGTCCCTTCCTAATATCGAATCCAAATGGTATGTATGATTGGTCGCAAAACAATCGCAGTTAGCACCAGTTTCAAACTGGTGCTAACCCATTCACAACCCGTCCCCATGGGACCCCTTCCCCTTTGTGAATGGCAGCGAAAATATTCTTGGGACCACTGCCTGCTCTGAAAAAATGAAAAGAAAACTTTTCATTTTTGATTTTGAAATGCATCTTGTTTTCCTTTAAGGAAAACGGGCTCCATTAAAAAAAAAAAAACTGCTTTATTTAAAAGAAGTCACAGACATGGTGGTCTGCTGTCTCCAGCAGGCCACCATCCCTGTGAGGGCGGTCATTCCCAATGGGGTTGCAAATTGCGACCTACTTCATGATTATTCATGAGGTAGGTCATTTGCGACCCCATTGGGAATCGCAAACAGTGTTAAGTACACTGCTGTACATCCAGTTTTGCGACTTGCAAACTGCGAGTCGCTAAGACACACAGTTTGCAAGTCACAAAACCGGATCTTTGTACATTTGGCCCTAAATCCCTTGTTGGCATTCTTACCTGTTTTTTGGCTTTAGAACTCTGTGCACTTTACCCCTGCAAACCAATAGTAAAGTGCCCTTCCTATCCCGTTAAACATAATTGAATTGGAATATTCCTAATTGGTATATTTATCTTACATATAAGCCCCTAATAGATGGTACAAAATGTATCCCGGGCCTGTAAGTTAAATGCCAGTATTGGACTGTGCACCTATTGTGCATTCACTACAGTGCCAATGTAAAACATGGCTTCAGGCCACTTCTGCCAGCCAGTAATAAGCATTTGATTAGGTGTGAAAAAAGGTGTGCAGTCCCTCCCAGGAGAAAAAGATAGGCTGGCCTAAATGGGCAGAGATGACTTCTCTGAACCTTCCAGAATATGCAAATGGGGGTTGTGAGCATTCGTTTTGACATTACAGTACCAAATCCTGCTTGACAGGTCTTCAGCATTTTTACATATAGCACTGGGGGTGCACTTGAATAGAAGGGGAAAAGGATGCTAAAACAATTCTTGTGTATCCACTGTAAGGTTGCTGAAGATCTGCTTTGTCCCAGCAGATTTCTGTCTCTGGGTTTTTACGTATAACACAGGGGGCACAATTGAAATGAAGGCAAACAGGATGCCAAAAAACAATTTTTGTGTATCACCTGTCTGGTTGCTGGAAATGCCTGCTTTGTTCTAGCAGACTCCTGTCTCCTTGTTTATTGGGGGGTAATGGGGCTGTCTCAAAGAGAATTTTGGTGTTAGATGTGGGTGGACAATAAGATCACCATGGTACACTCCCCCACGCTTCCACAGCCCTCAGAGCCCATACTGAGTATGGCTGAAGACTTTTGGCATCTTGAAAATGCCCAAAGTGGGTACAGCTGTCCCCCAGGAACCATAATGCCAAAGTTGGGGCGTGCCCAAGAGTCATTCCTGCCCACTAGCTCATGAAAGGCATAAAAGTGGCGACTCCAGGCTCCCCCTTTCTGTAACTGTGGAAAAAGCAAAGAGGGCTAGACCTGCAGTCTGTGACCCGAGAAGACCTTTGAAGGACTCTGCTTTCTGTTGTATCCAGGACAAAGAGGTAAAAAGACTGATCTGTGGGGGGCGTGGCTAGAATGACCACCGAGTAGGAGCGTCTTTTTGAAGCTCTGCTGCCGGCTGCAGTAAATGGGCAGTTCGGGCATCCAGTACTGCAGTTGGGAGATGAGATGAAGCTTGCCGGCTCTCCTAAAGCCCTGGGGTTTGGCTGGAGGCTGGGAGCCGCGGGGCTGAGTGCCTTGGTCCCGGGTCGGAGCCCGAGGGAGAGTGGTGGTAAGACTGCGACAGGTCGCACTCACCGCCCCGACGAGAGATGAGGCCTGTCGGGCGGAATAGGGTGGTGAGTCTGCACCCTCCCCCAAACCCCCACGATCGGCAGGCAGCTGTGAGGGGGCATCAGCGTGTCAGGCACCAGAAGAAGTGTGCGGAAGTGACAGAGGCAGCGGGGGAGCCCAAACCAGCGGCGGGTCTGCAAGCAACCTGATGGGAGTCGCAGGGAAGCAGGTCGGAGAGGCATGGCGAAAGGCAAGGCCTGAGGAGGGCGAAGAGCAGAGGAGTTGCGTGGAGAACCCTGAGAAAGGTAGAGACGCTGCCTGATGCAGACCACAACCGCAACTACAGCGTGCTCTGAAAGGGGGACAAAGGCCCTGGCAGGCTGGTGAACGGGGTGGGTAGTGGGCCCCGCCCACGGACACAGAGATTCACGCCAAAGTGCGTGAAAGAGGGCCAGTACCTAACTGGGGGACCCAGAGGACAAGCGGCCCGGGCCCAGCGGTGCCGGCTTTAATGGACGCCTAGGAGACTGGCTAGAGAAGCAGCCCAGCAGCCTGGGCACTGGCAGAGAGACACTGAAGGAGGCCTGTCCTGGACCACAAAGTAGAAGCTGAAAGGCTATAGTATTAAGCCCTTGGAGGGACCATCGGGAGATACTGGTGAGTACCTGCACCACTCAGAGACGACCACTTCAGACATCAAGCGCAGGAGTTAAGTGGACCCAGTGAAGACAGTCTGGTGCCTGCCGGGCAGGCCTCTGGGGATCCTGCAGCGAGACCGCCTGTCCCGGCGAGCAACCCTACAGCATGGATGGCGGTCGGGGCAGGCCCTCGAAACCAACGCGAAGTGCCCCGCTGGGAGAACCACAGGCCAAAAGGAGGGGCGTACTGCCCCGGACACATATTGTGGCTCTGGGTCTGGGACCTGCTGGGGGTCGGAACGGTGATTCTAGACACCGATGGAGTGCACCCCTGAGTGGCGGTCTGACAAAGGCAGCGTTAAAGTGAATGAACCCAGACGGGAAGTGGGCAGACGAGAATGGCGTCCCAGAAACATGGCTTCAACAAAACACCTGCCATGAAAACAGTTCCACCAGGGACCCCAATGGCAGAGGAAGGAGAGGTGGCAGATACGAGCCAGGGGGAGGGCAGAGAAAGCGCCTCCAATACGGACAATCATGGAACAGCTTTTTTGTTCCCTCCGTGAGGATTTTGCCACATTGAAGCAGGAAATTGCAGCAGAAGTCAAGGACCCCCGAAGAGAGGTGACCAACCTGGGTCAGCGTGTGGACATGCTGGAGCAGACCCACGACGCATTGGAGGAAGAAGTAGATTCTCACAGATGGGAGCTCCTCACCCTACAAGATAAGAACCAAGAACTCCAGTATCAATTAGAGGACTTGAAAAATAGATCCTAGCGATCTAATATTCGCATAAAAGGAGTGCTGGCACAGGAAGTAACGGGCTCCCTAGAGGACCAAGTAGTGCGACTCTTTCAACATGTGGCTCCAGCGTTAAAGGACCAGACCATCATATTGGACAGAGCACAATGAGCTGGCTGCCCTGCTCAATTGCAGGGTCAGGCTTCAGATATAGGGCCAGATGTAGGTAGGTTTCCTTTTGCGAGGTGCAAATTGCGAGTCCCAGCGACTCGCAATTTGCACCTCGCAAAAGGAAATGCAGAAAGGTGTCTCAGACACCTTCTGCGAGTTGCTATGGGGTCGCAAAGACCCACCTCATTAATATTAATGAGGTGGGTCGCAATTTGCAACCCCATAGGGATTCAGGGCACTCACGGGGATGGAGGCCTGCTGTAGTCAGCAGACCTCCATGTCCATTACTGCTTTTAAATAAAGCAGTTTTTTTTTTCAAAGTGCAACCCGTTTTCCTTAAAGGAAAACGAGCTGCACTTTGAAAAATAAACCGAAACCTTTAGTTTCGGTATTTTTCAGGGCAGGTAGTGGTCCATTGGACCACTGCCTGCTCTGAAAAATTATTTTTTATGCCAGACACAAAGGGGAAGGGGTCCAATGGGGACACCTTCCCGTTTGCGACTGCGTTACCATCCACTTCAAGTGGATGGTAACTGCGAGTCCATTTGCGACCGCTTTCGCAGTCACAAATGGAATTACATCGCATTGCGAGTCGCAAATATGAAGGCAACACCCCTTCCTATTTGTGAGTCGGAAATGCATTTTGCGAGTCGGTTCCGACTTGCAGAATGCATTTCTACATAGCAAAGTGGCTTTGGCGACTCGCAAACGCCGTTTTTCGCCGTTTGCGAGTCGCTAAACATTTGCTACATCTGGCCCATAGTGACTTGTTTGCACTACTATACACAATGGGAGGGAGATCATAATGGGGGCTGCTCGCGACCAAAATGCGATTAAATTTGAAGGGCACCGGATCGGTCTATTTCAGGACTTGTCGATGTTGACGCTGCAGCGCTGCAGAACCCTTTGGCAGGTAACGGACTTCTTACAAGAGGAAGGCATCAGATATAAATGGGGCCACCCCTTTCGTCTACACTTTGTCTGGCAGAACGAAACCCGCAGCATCCGCACACTGGAAGAAGCACAAGTCCTTGAGGGGATGCCACCGAACCTTGGGGGCCAGCCCCAGCAGTCGTTGTCCCAGGAGCAGCCACCATGAAGCGATAGGGGCCGTCCAAAATCCCATACCAGGCAGAATAAATTCCATAAACCAACAACGGCTGAGAGTTAGAAGGAAACAGCAGCCTTGTTCCGGAGTCTACGCAGCCAAGACAACGTTTCAGAAGTGGACTCAGACCACTAATAGGACAAAGTAAACCATAAGGGCCCTCCCCCCAATGGCCTACACATCACCTGGGAGATGATCGTGCTTGGCGACCTTGACCCGGTAAAGGCAACCCTTCACGCAAGTACAGACCGAGCGGCGGAGCTCCAACCCCCTTGAACAGGAGGTCGAACAAAGGTGAACTGAGGACCAGGCTGCTCCCAGACATGTCTACATTAGTTCCCAGGTGGGGAGCATTTTTCAATGTTCACACCCTGTTGTTTGTCCCCTTTCTCCATACCCTTCTCTCTTTCGGTTTTACCACAGGGAAATTAGAATCCTGCAACCCCACTGAACACGGGTTTGTGTGGTGTGTCATCTTCCTAATGACTGAAGCATCTGATAGACCCATAGTGAACTACACTAAACACCTCAATGGTCACCATTCTTAGTTTAAATGATCGGGGACTTAACACGTCTGTGAAGAGGCAGGCCCTTCTTCTGCAGCTTAAGGAAACAAGGAGTGATATCTGTCTACTACAGAAGACCCACCTACTCCGACCAGACTGGAAGAGATTGCGGTCCTGCTGGTTCGACCGCCAGTTCCATTCCTCAGGTCCAGGGTGGCTATCTTGTTGGCCAAGGGCTTTCCAGGGAAGGTAACACAGATACAGGCAGAGATTCCAGGGAGGCTCCTCTCACTTCATATTGACATTCACGGGCGTAGACTAACAGTAGCCAATAGCTATGGGCCGAATGAGAGCCAGGAGGGCTTTCTGAAAGACGCATTGAGGAGGATACTGACAACACCAGACGAGAACTTTGTGGTGGGCGGAGACTTTAACCTAGTTCCAGACCCCCAGCTAGACAGGTCCACCCAGAGATATGGCCAATCAGGAGCTTTCTAAAGGGGTTTTCAGGAGTGCTTGGTGGGGGCAGGGCTGACTGATATCTGGCACCGTCATCACCCAACGAATACGACATACTTCTTTTTGTCGGCTGTCCACCAGTCATACGCGCGCATAGACCTCTTCCTCACAACTCCCCGTATCAGTTACTCTGGTTAAAAGGTCTGAGATAGGGGTGGCTTCTATTTCGGACCATTCCCCGCTCACATTGCGTCTCGCACTAACACCCCACACCACAAGCAAAAGGCATTGGCGGCGTAATACGCGCATGATGATATCTTAGCCGAAATAAGGGATACAATCGCTTACTTTCTAGAAACAAATGACATCCCCACAACAAGTATCACAACCCTATGGGAAACCCTAAAGGCAGCCGTCAGGGGCCAATTTATAGTGATAGCAGCGAGATTGAATATCACCCGCCATGAGAAGCATCAACAACTAGAGGATGAAATAAGTCATGGAGGTCGCACATAGCAGGACAGGATCTCTGATGGTGAGGAGACACTCACTGCCCTCAGGAAACAGTTCCGGGCCTTAGTTGGGGATAGGCTGGAATATGCCCTACTCTGGACTGAGCAAAAATTCTACGCAGGGGGAGACAGGGCAGCCTGACTTCTGGCCCATCGTGTTCGCATGCAGGCCGAGAGCTGCAGAGTTGCTGAGGTGTGTTTACCAGATGACACACTGACGAGTCAGGAGGCGCTTATTCTTCAACAGTTCGAGAGGTTTTACTCGGACTTATACGCTAAGGAAGAGCTTGACAGTCAGGACATAGAAGACTGTCTGGACTCCACTCACCTGTCCCAGATCCCCCCTGCAAACAGTGCCATACTGGAGAAGGATGTTACTCCTACGGAGGTATTAGCGACTAAACACCGTCTGCAAACCGATAAAGCGCCGGGCGGATGGCTTTGGAGCAGAGTTCTATAAGGCCATTGGGGCACAGTCAGTCCCCGTGTTGGCTCATCTGTACAACGCGCTGACCCCGGCTCACCCCCCTACAATGCAACTAGGCATGGTGATAGTTAACCCCAAACCAGGGAAGGACCCGCAGTTGTGCTCCTCCTATCGGCCCCTAACGTTACTGAACATGGACACTAAGATCTTCACGGGTATCCTGGACCGCCGACTGAACCCGTATATGCAGGGTGAGATCAAACAGGGTTTATCCCTCAGAGATCCTGTAGCGACAACACCAAGACACTATGGCCCTCATTATGACATTGGTGGTGAGTGATAAAGTGGTGGTAATACCGCCAACAAGCTGGTAGTAATAACCGCCAAATTATGACCATGGTGGTGATAACTCCCATAGACAGCCAATGTACCAGACCAACCACCAAGGCATTAACACCACTGACCATGGCGGTAGCTGTCAACAGCCAGGAGGAAGACAAAGTACCACCCACCATATCATGACCCAGGAAACCGCCACGATTTCCGGGGCGGTACCAACGCCATCAAAAGCCTGGTGGAAAGAGAACACAGAAGACCAAACACTCACCATCGGAGACATAGGGAATATTAACGCTGCCTTGGAACCGGAACTGCAAGTCTTCCCGATGCTCCTCTACATCATGCTCCACCTGGAACATCAAAGCCGACGAAGACGACGACGGTGAGTACAGCCGCCTAGCACACAAGGGAGGGAGGGAGGAAAACAAGAATGACACACACAGGCACAACACACACCCGACACACACACACCATACACACAACCAGCTGCAGACGAAAAACAATGACACACGACACACGGCATAATAAGGACAACAAGCATGCAGTAATGAGAATGTATTGATTGTGAACAGCTACGAAAAGAACCAATTGTATGAAAAACAGATATGCACAAATGTACACAAAGGGCCAATGCCCATTCCAAACTACTAGGGGCCCACATGGCCACAAGGCACAGTCCAAGGCCCAACCCGAATCCTGTCCTCATCCGGATAGAACTCTGCAGGGCCATCAGTTTGCAAGTGGGCAGGCACCTCAGGGGGATGGGGTGGGGGGCACCTCAGCCAAATACGGGAACAAGCCCACTGGTTCTGGAGGGGGCTCCATGTCCATTTCTCAAGGCTGGGGAGTGCAAGGCCACAGTCTCTCAGGGGGTGACTTTCCCACTGGTTCTGGAGGGGGCTCCATGCCCATATCTCTATGCTGGGGAGTGCAAGGCCACAGTCTCTCAGGTGGGGAACATACCCACTGCTTCTGGAGTGGGCCCCTTGTACTGCAGTCCCTGGAGGGTAGACTACGTGGCTTCCGCTGGTGGTGAGGGCTATACTGTGTCATCTAGAGGTGAGGGCTGCACTTTGTCAGCAGGTGAAGGTGGCGTCTGCTGGTGGTGAGGGCTGCACTGTGTCAGCAAGCGAAGGTGCCTCCTGGGCAGCCACTGCAGGAGGAGTAGGCTGCACATCCTCATCTAGCGGTGAGGGCCCCGTGACCACTGGTGGTGGTGGTGGGGGTGTCACCCTGACAGCCTCTGCTGGAGGTGAGGGCTGCACTGTGTTAGCAGGTGAAGGTGGCTCCTGGGCAGCCTTCGCTGGAGTCAAGGGCTTCTTCTCCTTCATGGGAGGAGTTGTTGGATCCTTACCCTTCCTGGCAGGTGTTGAGGGCTTCTTCCCCTTCACTGCAGGATGTGCATGCTCCTTAGTCTTCCGGGCAGGAGTCGAGGGCTTCTTCCCCTTCATGGCAGGAGGTGCAGGCTCCTTCCCCTTCATGGCAGGAGGTGTGGGATCCTTAACCTTCCTGGCTGGTGGAGTGGGATCCTTCACTGACTTGCCACCACGATTAGGTGGTGCCACCACTGTCCGCGTGGACTGTTTGGCTGAGCTGCTGGGCTGGGTCGTTGGGACCCTGCTCTTACGGGCAGGACGGGGGAAGGGGGAGGGAAGAGGTCAAGTTGGGCAAGTAAAAGCTTCTTAGGGACGGAGGGGCGGGATGAGGGAGGAGGGATGGGAGTGGAGGTTGAGGGAGTGGTTGTTGGAGGTGTATGCCTGCTGGACTTGGGTGCAGGTGAATGGGCAGTATGCTGATGTGAGGTGGATGGCTGTTGGGTGAGTGAGGGCTTGCGTTTGTGTCCTTTAGGAGGAGGGGCAGACAGGGTAGGAGAGGACACAGGGGATGCGTGCATGGATGTTGTGGAGGTGTCTGCTAGTGAGGTGTGTGTGCTGCTTGGTGTGGTGATGCTGGTGGTGGATGTTGATGCAGTGCATGCAGGTGTGAGTGTGAGGAAGGTGAAGGAGGAGGGAGAGACAGTGGAGGCAGTGGATGTGGTTGTGTCTGCAACTGTCTGGTGTTTGCGTTAGTGCTTGTGGGATGAAGTGTGGTGCCTGTGTTTGACTGTGCCACTCTTGTGTGTTGTATTGTGTGCGTGCTCGTCTGTATGTGTGCATGGAATGGGTTGGGGTTGAGGAGACTGGGACTGGGAAGTGGTAGTTGGAGGGGGAACGGTAGGAAAAGGGACAATGGCTGCCATCAGAGCATTGACCTCTGTTGGGAAGCGAAACCACCGTGGATGCCTTCCAGGAATGCACTGCATTGCTGCATCTGGGATGCCAGCCCCTGGATGGCATTCACAATGATTGACTGCCCTATAGAGATGGATCTCAGGAGGTCAATAGCCTTCTCACTCAGGGCAGCAGGGCTCACTGGTGCGGGCCTGAGGTGCCTGGGGTGGAGGAGATGCCTACCCTCCAAGGTGAGTGGGCATGGCCAACTCGCTGAGGAGCTATTGGGAGGGTGATGCTGGTACAGGGGTGGCAGCTGTACCTGCAGCTGGGGTGGTCACAGAGGTGTCCGCCACCACCAGGGAGCTTCCATCGGAGGAGGTATCTGAGTCTGTGTTGTCGCCTCCTGTCTCCGCCGTGGTGCTCCCCTCGCCCTCCGTCCCACTGGTTCCCTCGGCGTCGGTGGACTCTGCCTCCAGGGCCCTGTGGGATGCAGCTCCCTCTGTCGCCGGTGCCCCTACTCCTCCGCCAGATGATGCTAATGCACACATGGACAGGATGACAGAAGAAAAAAGGGGGCGAGAGAGAAAGGAAACACTGGGTCAATAACTGCACCAACACCACAGTTGGCATACACAGCACCGTCACACACAGGGATCAGGATTGAGCACTATGCATTGCACTGCCAGTGATTTGGCTAGATGCCACGGCAAGATGAGAGCCACACACTGCCAACTGCACCCTCCTGGTACCCACAAAGCCCTGACTGACATGGAATGCTAACAAGCTAGGTTACCTGCATTTGCCATACACCCATTAGCCATGAGCTGGATCACGCTGCAATGTCTGACCTGGCATTAAGGGGCACCCACTAACTCACACCCACCACCCGGATCTCATGCCACCTGCCACTTACTGTAGTAATGCCCACTGTACTCACCCCCTTGTGGCTGCTGTGATGCCCTCAAGCACCCATCCAGATCTTGGTAGGCCACCGCCAGTATGCGGGCCATCAGGTGGGTCAGGTTCCGATGGGCACCCCTTCCTCATTGGAAGGCCATCCCCAGCTGGGCCTCTGCAATCTTCCATGCCCAGCGTCTCAGGTCCTCCCACCATTTCCGACAGTGGCGCTCCACCTGCCATATACCCCCAAGGTCCGCAAGTCCTTGGCGATGGCACGCTATAATCCCTTCTTTTGATGGGCGCTGACCTGCAGAGGTAATACAGACAGGAGGACACCATTACACATACAATCCAGCCTGCCACACATATGGCCCACCAGTCCTGTTTCCAACTCCATTGGCACACACATTGCTCAGCGGACAACATGTACACCACCACAAGACATCACCCCCCCAATGACATGATGCTTGCACACACATCTCCATGTAGCCTTCCCACATGCATCTTGTCCAAGGTGTTCTCACCTGTTGGTCTGGAGGCCCATACAGCAGTCTGTACTGGGGTAGGACCCCATCCACCAATCGCTCCAACTCCTCCGTAGTGAAGGCAGGGGCCCTTTCCCTGGTCACACGGACCATGGTAGGTTCTGGACAAAGGTCACAGCAGCACACGGGGTTTAGGTGTTCTCCTGTTG
Source organism: Pleurodeles waltl (assembly GCF_031143425.1). Classification (NCBI taxonomy): domain Eukaryota; kingdom Metazoa; phylum Chordata; class Amphibia; order Caudata; family Salamandridae; genus Pleurodeles; species Pleurodeles waltl. The sequence goes on along the minus strand of NC_090445.1, from coordinate 1,709,632,370 downwards.
AAGTTCAGGAAAAAAGTGAGGAATCAGATAGAAAATTGCAGTCACGTCTCCGCCGGCGCTGATCCCCATTGGCCACTGTACTCCATGGAGCCCCTTATTATCCAATGAGGAATAGCATGGCGGTGCAAGACCACCTTCCCCCACGACGCCCAACGTCGGTGGAGTTACCTCACTTCCACCTGTCCCTACATACAGGACAGGAGGTCACCATTTCATGGTGGCAGACAACAGTCATCTCTACCTTAACTGTGTCACAGCCTAGATTAGCACAAACATCACCATTCCCACTGTCCCAGCACATAAATGCACTATGTACACTGAGGTTGTGGTTCCATTGTTCAAACTGTGACAGCCTACTCACTCTTGTGTCCCTTAGATACCTACTCCCGTGTACAGACCCCTTGTGGACTTGGGTACACTGGAGGAATGGCACATTATACTCACCTATAGACTGGACAGGGCCACAATCACAGAGCTGTATGCCTTATTCAAGCCTGACCTGATATCTGCTATCCGTCAATCGCCTGGGATCCCCCCTCTTGTGCAAGCGCTATCAGTGCTCCATTTCCTGGCAACTGGTTCTTTCCAAGCGACAGTGGGCTTGGCAGCAGGAATGTCACAGCCAATGTTTTCAATCATGCTTGCAAGCATTTTGTCTGCCCTGGTGATACACATGTGCAGCTACATAGCTTTCCCCCGGTGGAAGATCTGGGCACAGTGAAGGCCGGATTCTATGCAAAGGGACATATCACCAGTATTGTTGGGGCGATTGACGGGATACATATTGCGTTAGCCCCCCACCGCCAGAATGAACAGGTGTTCAGGAATCATAAGAGTTTCCACTTACTGATGTGCAAATGGTGTGCTTGGCGGACCAATACATCTCCCACGTCACTGTAGGAGGATGGCCTGGCTTATAGAGAGTACCTTGTGGTACTTACACCACGTGCCAGGTCCAGTTATCCCTTATTAGTAGAATAGAGGTGTTTCTAGTAGCTTAGGCTGATAGAAGGTAGCTACGGCAAAGCAGCTTAGGCTGAACTAGGAGACATGTAAAGCTCCTACTATACCACTGGTGTCATATGCACAATATCATAAGAAAACACAATACTCAAAGGTATACTCAAAGGTACTTTATTTTAGTGACAATATGCCAAAAGTATCTCAGAGGATACCCTCACTTAGGAGGTAAGTAATATACACAAATTATATGTACACAAATCCAAAACAGGTACGTAACAGTAAGAAAAGTAGTGCAAACAATGTAGAATCACAATAGGATGCAATAGGTAGACATAGGCCTAGGGGCAAAACAAACCACATACTTCAAAAGTGGAATGTGAATCACGAGTGGACCCCAGGCCTATGGGAGGTTGTAGAGGGTCACTGGGACTGTAAGAAAACAGTAGGGGGCCAAGATACCCCACCCCAAGACCCTGAAAAGTATGAGTAAAGTTACCCTACTACCCCAGAAAGACAGAATAGTCGTGATAGGGGATTCTGCAAGAACCACAAGCACCAGCAAAACACTGAAGACGGATTCCTGGACCTGAGGACCTGTAAAGGAAGGGGGCCAAGACCAAGAGCCTACTAAACCCCTGATGAAAGTGCAAGGGGGCTGCCTCCGGGTGGAAGAAGCCGAAGATTCTGCAACAACGAAAAGGGCTAGGAACTTCCCCTTTGAATTAAAGATGTCCCACGGCGTGCTGGAGGTTGCAGAAGTGTTTCCAGGCAGAAATACCGCAAACAAGCCTTGCTAGCTGCAAGAGTCGCGGTTGAGGATTTTAGGTGCTGCTTGGGACCAGGAAGGACCAGGATGTCGCCCCTTCGAGGAGGAGACAGAGGGGGAACTCAGCAACTCAGAGAGCCCCCGCAGAAGCAGGCAGCACCCGCGAAGTACTGGAACAGGCACTTAGAATATCTGAGGACAGCGGTCAACTCAGAGTCACAAAGGAGGGTCCCATGACGTCGGAGTCCAACTCAGCGAGTTGGGCAATGCAGGATGGAGTGCTGGGGACCCAGGCTAGGCTGTGCACACAGGAAGTCCTGGAAAAGTGCACAGAAGCCGGAGCAGCTGCAAATCACACAGTACACAGGTTTGCTGTCTGGCGTGGGGAGGCAAGGACTTACCTCCACCAAATTTGGACAGAAGGGCCACTGGACTGTGGGAGACACTTGGACCCAGTTCCTGTGTTCCAGGGACCATGCTCGTCAGGATGAGAGGGGACCCAGACGACCGGTGATGCAGAAGTTTGGTGCCCACAGGAGATTTCTTTTTTGCTTCCAGTGCAAGGTGAAGGCAGACAGCCCTCAGAGCATGCACCACCAGGAAACAGTCGAGAAAGCCGGCAGGATGAGGCGCTACAATGTTGCTGGTAGTCGTCTTGCTACTTTGGTGCAGTTTTGCAGGCGTCCTGGAGCAGTCAGCGGTCGATCCTTGGCAGAAGTCGAAGAGGGAAGTGCAGAGGAACTCTGGTGAGCTCATGCATTCGTTATCTGAGGAATAGCCCAGAGGAGAGACCCTAAACAGCCAGAAAAGGAGGTTTGGCTACTAAGAAAGGAGGCTTGGCTACTGAAAGAGGTAAGCACGTATCAGGAGGGGTCTCTGACGTCACCTGCTGGCACTGGCCACTCAGAGCAGTCCATTGTGCCCCAACACCTCTGAATCCAAGATGGCAGAGGTCTGGGACACACAGGAGGAGCTCTGGGCACCTCCCCTGGGAGGTGCAGGTCAGAAGAGTGGTCACTCCCCTTTCCTTTGTCCAGATTCACGCCAGACCAGGGCTGGGGGATCCCTGAACCGGGGTAGACTGGCTTATGCAGAGATTGGCACCATCTGTGCCCATCAAAGCATTTCCAGAGGCTGGGGGATGCTACTCCTCCCCAGCCCTTCACATCTATTTCCAAAGGGAGAGGGTTTAACACCCTCTCTCAGAGGAAATCCTTTGTTCTGCCTTCCTGGGACTGGGCTGCCCAGATTCCAGGGGGGGCAGAAACCTGTCTGAGGGGTTGGCAGCAGCAGCAGCTGCAGTGGAAACCCCGGAAAGGCAGTTTGGCAGTACCCAGGTTCTGTGCTAGAGACCCGGGGATGCATGGAATTGTCACCCCAATACCAGAATGGCATTGGGGTGACAATTCCATGATCCTAGACATGTTACATGGCCATGTTCGGAGTTACCATTGTGACGCTACACATAGGTAGTGACCTATGTGTAGTGCACGCGTGTAATGGTGTCCCCGCACTCACAAAGACCGGGAAATTTGTCCTGAACAATGTGGGGGCACCTTGGCTAGTGCCAGGCTGCCCACACACTAAGTAACTTGGCACCTAACGTTCACCAAGTGAGGATTAGACATATAGGTGACTTATAAGTTACTTGTGTGCAGTGAAAATGGCTGTGAAATAACGTGGACGTTATTTCACTCAGGCTGCAGTGGCAGTCCTGTGTAAGAATTGTCTGAGCTCCCTATGGGTGGCAAAAGAAATGCTGCAGCCCATAGGCATCTCCTGGAACCCCAATACCCTGGGTACCTAGGTACCATATACAAGGGAATTATAAGGGTGTTCCAGTATGCCAGCGAGAATTGGTGAAGATAGTCACTAGCCTGTAGTGACAATTGTGAAAAGCAGAGAGAGCATAAACACTGAAGTTCTGGTTAGCAGAGTCTCAGTGATACAGTTAGGCACCACACAGGGAACACATACAGGGCATACATTATGAGCACTGGGGTCCTGCCTGGCAGGATCCCAGTGACACATGGGCAAAAACAAACATACATACAGTGAAAATGGGGGTAACATGCCAGGCAAGATGGTACTTTCCTACAGTCACGGCTAAGTATCCTGGGGCGGTGAATGACACCTTTGTTCTGAAGAATAGCAGCATCCCAAATGTGATGGTCCAACTACAGAGGCACAGGGTGTGGCTAATAGGTAAGCCATGGTCCCCACCCACTGTATGTTAGTGTATGCCTTCAGGTGTCATCCCCATAGCATTGTGTGAGGCTAAATGTTATCCCTCAATACTTGCAGGTGACTATGGCTACCCAAACCTATCGTGGCTGCTGACCCCTGTGAAGAATGGAAGGACAGGGGCGGAGGAACTTTATAATGAGGCACATGGGCGAACCAGAAGGATCATCGAGAGGATCTTCGGGCTCCTGAAGGCCAGGTTCAGGTGCCTCCATCTGACAGGTGGATCCCTTTGCTACTCACTCAGGAAGGTCTGCCAGATACTAGTGGCATGCTGCATGTTGCACAACCTGGCCCTCAGACGGCATGTACCTTTTCTGCAGGACAGTGAGGATGAGGAGGCAGAGGATGAAGATGAGGACAACCGAACATCAGTTATATGTCAATGCTTCCAATGACACACAGGTGAGACAGTGCAACTGACCATTCCTCTGACTTGGGGGGTCATTACAACATTGGCGGTAAAAGCCGCTTACCGACATGCAGAAGACCGCCAACACACGGCCGTGGAATTTCGCCACAGCTATTATGACCCACATCTCAGAATCCGACAAAATTCAGACCTTCACACAAGTCCGCCACACCAAACGTCAGTGATAAACTGGCGAAAACAAAACCTCCACGTCATGCCAACAGAAAAACACCCACACTATCACGACCCACGAATCCACGCGGCGGTCTTTCAACCGCGGTATTCCATTGGCGGTACACACCGCCGCGCTCAAAATACACACACATCTCCAAAACACCACCACATTGGACAATTTGAAATACACACACCTGATACACATACACACACCACCCCCACACACCCAATACAATATAAAACTCACACCCACATCACCCACAAACCCCTACGACCACAAATCACGACCGAAGGCCAGAGAGAGACACCACCATCAACAAACTAGCATCCACAGGCACACAACACCATCACCCACACAACTTCCACTAGATGACCAGCCCGGACCATCGGGGGCCTCGGGACAGTCGGTTCCCCTCACACAGGCACAGGCCACCACAGACCTTCCCCCCTCAGGAAACACCAGCACAGCACCCACCCAGCGGGCCCATACCTCCTTCCCCAGGACACGTCAATCAGCTGTGTGTCCACCATTACAGGGAACCCAGGATAACCCACCACCCCAACAACAACAGGGACCTGGGGGCAGTGGCAGTGGGCACACGGTCCAGGGAATGGAGGCCCAGGAACACAGGGGAACTGGGAGGGCTGCTGTGCGACAGGGGGCGGACAGGCCAAGGGAACCCTCTCTCCACGAGGCCCTCTCCTCCATCATGGAAGCCTACCACCACTCCTGGGAGATGATGGCAACGGTACTGGCCAAGTTTCAGGATACTCAGCGGATGCAGGAGGAACAGTATTTGGGGTTCAGGGAGGAACTGAGAACCATCAGCTCCACCCTGGGCACCATCGTAGGGGTGCTGAAGGAAGTACTCAACACCAGGAGGGACACTGTGGCACTACAAGGGGCCCCTGACACTAGCATGGACAATGAACTGCCCACCACCTCCGCCGGCGCTAGTGGACAGGAGGCACCGCCACAGGACCACCACAGCAGCACCCCACCCCAGTCGGTTCCCCTCACACAGGCACAGGCCACCACAGACCTTCCCCCCTCAGGAAACACCAGCACAGCACCCACCCAGCGGGCCCATACCTCCTTCCCCAGGACACGTCAATCAGCTGTGTGTCCACCATTACAGGGAACCCAGGATAACCCACCACCCCAACAACAACAGGGACCTGGGGGCAGTGGCAGTGGGCACACGGTCCAGGGAATGGAGGCCCAGGAACACAGGGGAACTGGGAGGGCTGCTGTGCGACAGGGGGCGGACAGGCCAAGGGAACCCTCTCTCCACGAGGCCCTCTCCTCCATCATGGAAGCCTACCACCACTCCTGGGAGATGATGGCAACGGTACTGGCCAAGTTTCAGGATACTCAGCGGATGCAGGAGGAACAGTATTTGGGGTTCAGGGAGGAACTGAGAACCATCAGCTCCACCCTGGGCACCATCGTAGGGGTGCTGAAGGAAGTACTCAACACCAGGAGGGACACTGTGGCACTACAAGGGGCCCCTGACACTAGCATGGACAATGAACTGCCCACCACCTCCGCCGGCGCTAGTGGACAGGAGGCACCGCCACAGGACCACCACAGCAGCACCCCACCCCAGTCGGTTCCCCTCACACAGGCACAGGCCACCACAGACCTTCCCCCCTCAGGAAACACCAGCACAGCACCCACCCAGCGGGCCCATACCTCCTTCCCCAGGACACGTCAATCAGCTGTGTGTCCACCATTACAGGGAACCCAGGATAACCCACCACCCCAACAACAACAGGGACCTGGGGGCAGTGGCAGTGGGCACACGGTCCAGGGAATGGAGGCCCAGGAACACAGGGGAACTGGGAGGGCTGCTGTGCGACAGGGGGCGGACAGGCCAAGGGAACCCTCTCTCCACGAGGCCCTCTCCTCCATCATGGAAGCCTACCACCACTCCTGGGAGATGATGGCAACGGTACTGGCCAAGTTTCAGGATACTCAGCGGATGCAGGAGGAACAGTATTTGGGGTTCAGGGAGGAACTGAGAACCATCAGCTCCACCCTGGGCACCATCGTAGGGGTGCTGAAGGAAGTACTCAACACCAGGAGGGACACTGTGGCACTACAAGGGGCCCCTGACACTAGCATGGACAATGAACTGCCCACCACCTCCGCCGGCGCTAGTGGACAGGAGGCACCGCCACAGGACCACCACAGCAGCACCCCACCCCCTGCAGACGGAGAACCACCCCGCAAACGGTCCCTGAGATCCAGGAACAAGACAGAGCACGATGCCAAGACCCCCGCCAAGAAATGAGACCACCCTGATTGTCATCCCACTGTCCCACCTTGTCACCCTGTCCATAATTAAACTGCCCCAGCTCAACTTCCTATGCCCATATGGGCAATGCACCTGTGAGACTAATAGACTGGTGTAAGGAAATGCCTCCTTGGCATGGTTCCCCCCTGACTTTTTGCCTTTGCTGATGCTATGTTTACAATTGAAAGTGTGCTGAGGCCTGCTAACCAGGCCCCAGCACCAGTGTTCTTTCCCTAACCTGTACTTTTGTATCCACAATTGGCAGACCCTGGCATCCAGATAAGTCCCTTGTAACTGGTACTTCTAGTACCAAGGGCCCTGATGCCAAGGAAGGTCTCTAAGGGCTGCAGCATGTCTTATGCCACCCTGGAGACCTCTCACTCAGCACAGACACACTGCTTGCCAGCTTGTGTGTGCTAGTGAGGACAAAACGAGTAAGTCGACATGGCACTCCCCTCAGGGTGCCATGCCAGCCTCTCACTGCCTATGCAAGTATAGGTCAGTCACCCCTCTAGCAGGCCTTACAGCCCTAAGGCAGGGTGCACTATACCATAGGTGAGGGTGCCAGTGCATGAGCATGGTACCCCTACAGTGTCTAAACAAAACCTTAGACATTGTAAGTGCAGGGTAGCCATAAGAGTATATGGTCTGGGAGTTTGTCAAACACGAACTCCACAACACCATAATGGCTACACTGAAAACTGGGAAGTTTGGTATCAAAAATGTACATTTTATTGCAAAATACACCCCAGAGGGCACCTTAGAGGTGCCCCCTGAAACTTAACCGACTGTCTGTGTAGGCTGACTAGTTCCAGCAGCCTGCCACACTAGAGACATGTTGCTGGCCCCATGGGGAGAGTGCCTTTGTCACTCTGAGGCCAGTAACAAAGCCTGCACTGGGTGGAGATGCTAACACCTCCCCCAGGCAGGAGCTGTAACACCTGGCGGTGAGCCTCAAAGGCTCACCCCTTTGTCACAGCCCAGCAGGGCACTCCAGCTTAGTGGAGTTGCCCGCCCCCTCCGGCCACGGCCCCCACTTTTGGCGGCAAGGCTGGAGGGAACAAAGAAAGCAACAAGGAGGAGTCACTGGCCAGTCAGGACAGCCCCTAAGGTGTCCTGAGCTGAGGTGACTCTAACTTTTAGAAATCCTCCATCTTGCAGATGGAGGATTCCCCCAATAGGGTTAGGATTGTGACCCCCTCCCCTTGGGAGGAGGCACAAAGAGGGTGTACCCACCCTCAGGGCTAGTAGCCATTGGCTACTAACCCCCCAGACCTAAACACGCCCTTAAATTTAGTATTTAAGGGCTACCCTGAACCCTAGAAAATTAGATTCCTGCAACAACAAGAAGAAGGACTGCCTAGCTGAAAACCCCTGCAGAGGAAGACCAGAAGACAACAACTGCCTTGGCTCCAGAAACTCACCGGCCTGTCTCCTGCCTTCCAAAGAACTCTGCTCCAGCGACGCCTTCCAAAGGGACCAGCGACCTCTGCATCCTCTGAGGACTGCCCTGCTTCGACGACGACAAGAAACTCCCGAGGACAGCGGACCTGCTCCAAAAAGACTGCAACTTTATCCAAAGGAGCAGCTTTAAAGAACCCTGCAATCTCCCCGCAAGAAGCGTGAGACTTGCAACACTGCACCCGGCGACCCCGACTCGGCTGGTGGAGAACCAACACCTCAGGGAGGACCCCCGGACTACTCTACGACTGTGAGTACCAAAACCTGTCCCCCCTGAGCCCCCACAGCGCTGCCTGCAGAGGGAATCCCGAGGCTTCCCCTGACCGCGACTCTCTGAAACCTAAGTCCCGACGCCTGGAAAAGACCCTGCACCCGCAGCCCCCAGGACCTGAAGGACCGGACTTTCACTGCAGAAGTGACCCCCAGGAGTCCCTCTCCCTTGCCCAAGTGGAGGTTTCCCCGAGGAAGCCCCCCCTTTCCTGCCTGCAGCGCTGAAGAGATCCCTTGATCTCTCATTGACTTCCATTGCGAACCCGACGCTTGTTCTAACACTGCACCCGGCCGCCCCCGCGCCGCTGAGGGTGAAATTTCTGTGTGGGCTTGTGTCCCCCCGGGTGCCCTACAAAACCCCCCTGGTCTGCCCTCCGAAGACGCGGGTACTTACCTGCTGGCAGACTGGAACCGGGGCACCCCCTTCTCTCCATTGAAGCCTATGCGTTTTGGGCACCACTTTGAACTCTGCACCTGACCGGCCCTGAGCTGCTGGTGTGGTAACTTTGGGGTTGCTCTGAACCCCCAACGGTGGGCTACCTTGGACCAAGAACTGAACCCTGTAAGTGTCTTACTTACCTGGTAAAACTAACAAAAACTTACCTCCCCCAGGAACTGTGAAAATTGCAGTGTCCACTTTTAAAATAGCTATTTGTGAATAACTTGAAAAGTATACATGAAATTGAAATGATTCAAAGTTCCTAATGTACTTACCTGCAATACCTTTCAAACAAGATATTACATGTTAAATTTGAACCTGTGGTTCTTAAAATAAACTAAGAAAATATATTTTTCCATACAAAACCTATTGGCTGGATTTGTCTCTGAGTGTGTGTACCTCATTTATTGTCTATGTGTATGTACAAGAAATGCTTAACACTACTCCTTGGATAAGCCTACTGCTCGACCACACTACCACAAAATAGAGCATTAGTATTATCTCTTTTTACCACTATTTTACCTCTAAGGGGAACCCTTGGACTCTGTGCATGCTATTCCTTACTTTGAAATAGCACATACAGAGCCAACTTCCTCCAACTGGACTCTGCCATGGACATTCCTCCGCCATCACCCCTCACCATTTAACTTCCCCCTCCAATATTTTTAATTTAAATAAACACACCTAAAGCACCAGAAGATCTGGAGTCTGTCTGGGATTTCGAAATAGTGTATTTGCAATTACAGTGACAAAATGTTCTTGAGATAGTAATGTCAACATACCTATGTCACACAGCTCTAGTCCATGAGGAATCTAAGCAGATGACACACGTTGGGACCCACACCTGTGAAACCGTAAGGGAAAGTGACAACTCAGTGACCATACACTGGGTGAAAACGACAGACAGGACAGAGGTAGAAGTGTAAAAGTAGATGTAGTAGGCAGGAATGTATTCTCACCTGTGTTTCACTGGAAATATTGCTGGATCACTGAGTCCCTGCTCTGCATGTCTTCTTCCTCTGCTTCCTCCTCATCACTGTCCACAGGCTCCACAGCTGCCACAACACCACTATCTGGACCATCCCCTGCAGAAAAGGCACCTGTCGTCGCAAAGCCAAGTTGTGAAGCATACAGCAGGCCACGATGATCTGGCACACCTTCTTTGGTGAGTAGTGTAGGAGGCTGGCTTGACTTGTACTGGGTACAAAGGGATTCTTACACTCTGTACCAGGTCCAGTTATCCCTTATTAATGTAGAAGAGGTGTTTCTAGCAGCTTAGGCTGATAGAAGGTAGCTATAGCAGAGCAGCTAGGCTGAACTAGGAGGCATGCAAAGCTCCTACTATACCACTGGTGTCATATGCACAATATCATAAGAAAACACAATACACAGATATACAAAAAATAAAGGTACTTTATTTTTATGACAATATGCCAAAAGTATCTCAGTGAGTACCCTCAGTATGAGGATGCCAAATATACACAAGACAATACAATACAAAAAATATGCAGTAATAGCAAAAGGAAGTAATGCAAGCAATGTGAAGTTACAGTAGATTGCAATAGGAGCACAAAGGTGTAGGGGCAACACAAACCATATACTCCAAAAGTGGAATGCGAACCACGAATGGACCCCAAACCTATGTGAGCTTGTAGAGGGTCGCTGGGACTGTAAGAAAACAGTGAGGGTTAGAAAAATAGCCCACCCCAAGACCCTGAAAGGTAGGTGTAAAGTGCACCTACAGCCCCCAGAGAGCACAGAAGTCGTGATAAGGGGATTCTGCAAGGAAGACCACCACCAGCAATGCAACAACAGTGGATTTCCGAACCTGAGTACCTGTAAGACAAGGGGACCAAGTCCAAGAGTCACGACAGTGTTGAGAGTGGGCAGATGCCCAGGAAATGCCAGCTGAGGGTGCAAGGAAGCTGCCACTGGATGGAAGAAGCTTTGTGTTCTGCAAGAACGAAGAGGACGAGGAACTTCCCCTTTGGAGAATGGATGTCCCACGTCGTGAAGAAGCTTGCAGAGGTGTTCCCACGCAGAAAGACCGCAAACAAGACTTGCTAGCTGCAAGGGTCGCGGTTAGGGTTTTTGGATGCTGCTGTGGCCCAGGAGGGACCAGGATGTCACCACTTGGATGAGGAGACAGAGGGGACACCCAGCAAGTCAGGGAGCCCTCACAGAAGCAGGCAGCACCCGCAGAAGTACCGGATCAGGCATTTAGAAGAGGAGTGAACCGGAGTCCATCCGAAGTCAGAAAAAGGAGTCCCACGACGCCGGAGGACAACTCAGAAGGTTGTGCACTGCAGGTTAGAGTGTCAGGGACCCAGGCTTGGCTGTGCACAAAGGAAATCCTGGAAGAGTGCAGAGGAGCCGGAGCAGCTGCAAATCACGCCATACCCAGCAATACATTCTAGCGTGGGGAGGCAATGACTTACCTCCACCAAACTTGGACTGAAGAGTCACTGGACTGTGGGAGTCACTTGGACAGAGTTGCTGAGTTCCAGGGACCACGCTCGTCGTGCTGAGAGGGGACCCAGAGGACCGGTGGTGCAGTCTTTTGTTGCCTGCGGTTGCAGAGGGAAGATTCCATTGACCCACAGGAGATTTCTTCAGAGCTCCTGGTGCAAGAAGGAGGCAGGCTACCCCCAGAGCATGCACCACCAGGAAACAGGCGAGAACGCTGGCAGGATGAAGCGATACAAGGTTGCAATAGTCGTCTTTGCTACTTTGTTGCGGTTTTGCAGGCGTCCTGAGCAGTCAGCGGTCAATCCATTGGCAGAAGGTGAAGAGGGAGATGCAGAGGAACTCTGATGAGCTCTTGCATTCGGTATCTGAAGAATTCCCCAAAGCAGAGACCCTAAATGGCCAGAAAAGGAGGTTTGGCTACCTAGGAAGGAGGATAGGCTAGTAACACAGGTAAGAGCCTATCAGAAGGAGTCTCTGACGTCACCTGCTGGCCCTGGCCACTCAGAGCAGTCCAGTGTGCCAGCACACCTCTGAATCCAAGATGGCAGAGGTCTGGGGCACGCTGGAGGACCTCTGGGCACCTCCCCTGGGACGTGCAGGTCAGGGGAGTGGTCACTCCCTTTTCCTTTGTCCAGTTTCGCGCCAGAGTAGGGCTGGGGGATCCCTGAACCGGTGTAGACTGGCTTATGCAGAGATGGGCACCATCTGTGCCCATCAAAGCATTTCCAGAGGCTGAGGGAGGCTACTCCTCCCCAGCCCTAACACCTTTTTCCAATGGGAGAGGGTGTAACACCCTCTCTCTTAGGAAGTCCTTTGTTCTGCCTTCCTGGGCCAGGCCTGGCTGGACCCCAGGAGGGCAGAAACCTGTCTGAGGGGTTGGCAGCAGCAGCAGCTGCAGTGAAACACCGGGAAAGGCAGTTTGGCAGTACCCGGGTCTGTGCTAGAGACTCGGGGGATCATGGAATTGTCTCCCCAATGCCAGACTGGCATTGGGGTGACAATTCCATGATCTTAGACATGCTACATGGCCATGTTCGGAGTTACCATTGTGACGCTATACATAGGTAGTGACCTATGTATAGTGCACGCATGAAATGGTGTCCCCGCACTCACAAAGTCTGGGGAATTTGCCCTGAACAATGTGGGGGCACCTTGGCTAGTGCCAGGGTGCCCACACACTAAGGTGGTCATTCTGACCCTGGCGGTCTTTGACCGCCAGGGCGGAGGACCGCGGGAGCACCGCCGACAGGCCGGCGGTGCTCCAATGGGGATTCCGACCGCGGCGGTAAAGCCGCGGTCGGACCGGCACCACTGGCGGGGTCCCGCCAGTGTACCGCCGCCCCATTGAATCCTCCGCGGCGGCGCAGCTTGCTTCACCGCCGCGGGGATTCCGACCCCCCCTACCGCCATCCAGATCCCGGCGGTCGGACCGCCGGGATCCGGATGGCGGTAGGGGGGGTCGCGGGCCCCTGGGGGCCCCTGCAGTGCCCATGCCACTGGCATGGGCATTGCAGGGGCCCCCGTAAGAGGGCCCCTACAAGTATTTCACTGTCTGCTGCGCAGACAGTGAAATACGCGACGGGTGCAACTGCACCCGTCGCACAGCTTCCACTCCGCCGGCTCGATTCCGAGCCGGCTTCATCGTGGAAGCCTCTTTCCCGCTGGGCTGGCGGGCGGTCTGAAGGCGACCGCCCGCCAGCCCAGCGGGAAAGTCAGAATTACCGCCGCGGTCTTTCGACCGCGGAACGGTAATCTGACGGCGGGACTTTGGCGGGCGGCCTCCGCCGCCCGCCAAGGTCAGAATGAGGGCCTAAGTAACTTAGCACCCAACATTCACCAGGTGAAGGTTAGACATATAGGTGACTTATAAGTTACTTAAGTGCAGTGGTAAATGGCTGTGAAATAACGTGGACGTTATTTCACTCAGGCTGCACTGGCAGGCCTGTGTAAGAATTGTCAGAGCTCCCTATGGGTGGCAAAAGAAATGCTGCAGCCCATAGGGATCTCCTGGAACCCCAATACCCTGGGTACCGCAGTACCATATACTAGGGAATTATAAGGGTGTTCCAGTATGCCAATGTGAATTGGTGAAATTGGTCATTAACCTGTTAGTGACAATTTAGAAAGCAGAGAGAGCATAACCACTGATATTCTGATTAGCAGAGCCTCAGTGAGACAGTTAGTCATCACACAGGGAACACATACATATAGGCCACAAACTTATTAGCACTGGGGTCCTGGCTAGCAGGGTCCCAGTGACACATAACAAACATACTGACAACATAGGGTTTTCACTATGAGCACTGGGCCCTGGCTAGCAGGATCCCAGTGAGACAGTGAAAACACCCTGACATATACTCACACACAGGCCAAAAGTGGGGGTAACAAGGCTAGAAAGAGGCTACTTTCTCACAAGTGGAATAGGGATCCACCTTTCATATGCAGACACCTGAACCTGGCCTTCAGGAGGCCGAAGGTCCGCTCAATCACCCTCCTAGTTCACCCATGGGCCTCATTGTAGCGTTCCTCTGCCCTTGTCACTGGGGTCAGTAGCCATGACAGGTTGGGGTAACCAGAGTCACCTAATAGCCACACACGGTGCCTCTGGAGTTGACCCATCACATAAGGGATGCTGCTATTCCGCAGGATGTAGGCGTCATGCACTGAGCCAGGGAACATGGCATTCACAAGGGAGATGTACTGGTCTGCCAAACAGACCATCTGGACATTCATGGAATGATAACTCTTCCGGTTCCTGTACACCTGTTCACTCCTGTGGGGGGGGGAACCAAAGCCACATGGGTCCCATCAATGGCACCTATGATGTTGGGGATATGTCCAAGGGCATAGAAGTCACCTTTCACTGTAGGCAAATCCTCCACCTGAGGGAAAACGATGTAGCTCTGCATGTGTTTCAGCAGGGCAGACAACACTCGGACAATACATTGGAAAACATAGGCTGGGACATCCCTGATGCCATGGCCACAGTTGTTTGAAAAGACCCACTTGCAAGGAAATGGAGCACTGATAGCACCTGCACTTGAGGGGGGATTCCTGTGGGATGGCGGATTGCTGACATCAGGTCAGGCTCCAACTGTGTACACAGTTCCTGGATTGTGGCACGGTCAAACCTGTAGGTGATAATCATATTTCTTTCCTCCATTGTCGACAGGTCCACCAGCGGTCGGTACACCGGAGGATTCCGCCATCTCCTCACATGTCCCAGCGGACGGTGCCTATGAAGGACAACAGCGAGCACAGAGTCAAACAACTCAGAGGTATGTACCCACAGTCTACACAGAACACCAATCATACACAAAATGTGGACTGTATGTGTGTTGAGACTAGGCCTAGGTATGTGTGACGCAGTTGGTAATTAGGCCATGTGGGCCCCTGAAATGGCGGCTGCCTGACCTGTAAAGTGGGACAATGGGATGTGAGGTAACTGCGCTGGCGTTGTACACCGTCGCGATAGGCGTTCGAAGACCGCGGCGCAATGCTGCATTGGTTAACATTGGACCCTATGGGTCCCAGGAGCCAATGACGATGTACGCCGGCGGTGATGGTACGCACCGCCGCGGACGTGACCGCCATTTTCTATCTGTATGATCACTCGATACCTGATCTTCGACAGGAGGGGACCTACACTGCAAGTGCTGCTGTGACCTCGGTCTAGAAGAGACAATGGCTTGTGCGTCTGGGGAAAGGGCCCCTGCCTTCACATCGGAGGAGTTGGAGAAGCTTGTCGATGGGGTCCTCCCCCAGTACACGCTACTCTACGGTCCTCCAGACCAACAGGTAAGTACACAGGGAGCATGTTGTATGGGCTATGCCTGTGTGGAGAGGGCTGGTTGTAAGAAGGAAGGGGGCAGAGTTCTGCATGCATGAAAGACGGTGGGTGCATGTGCCACATGGCAAGGGTAGGGGTGGGGGCTACTCACTTTGACGGCGCAGTTGGTAATGACTTCTCTTCTTCCCCTGTACATTTCATGTAGGTCAGCGCCCACCAGAAGAAGGATATTTGGCGTGCCATCGCCAAGGACGTCCGGACCCTGGGGGTCCACCACAGACAGAGCACCCACTGCCGGAAAAGATGGGAGGACATTCGCCGCTGGAGCAAGAAGACGGCGGAGGCTCAGCTGGGGATGGCCTCCCAACATGGGAGGGGTGCCCGTCGAACCATGACCCCCCTGATGTTCAGGGTCTTGGTGGTGGCCTACCCGGAGTTGGATGGGCGCATGAGGGCATCACAGCAGACACAAGGGGGTGAGTACACTCTCATTCAGCTGACTTTGCGCGCAGTGGAGGTGTCTGTGTGGGGGAGGAGGGCTGTGGGTTTCCCTAGGCCAGGGCGAGTTATTCATGCACCTGTGTCATCTATGTGTGCAGATGTCGTCCATAGCCTTGTAGGCCATTTCCCATGAATTGCACGGTTGAGCCCAAGAGCTCGACGTAGTGCAGGGGGCTTCTGTGTCTGTCTTGTCCACCAACGGTAACGGCATGCACTCAACACGTCTTTCTTCTGTCCCCTCCCCCCCTTTTTGTGGTCTCCCTGTTCTTGTGTGCATTGCATCATCAGGCGGAGGACCAGTGGCACCGGAGCACGAGGGAGCTGCATCCCATATGGCCATGGAGGGCCGCACTACGGACTCAGAATACACCAGTGGGACGGAGGGCAAGGGGAGCACCACAGCAGGGACAGGAGCTGAAACCAGCGACACGGATTCGTCCTCCAATGGGAGCTCCCTTGTGGTGGCAGCAACATCTGTGCCCCCTGCATCTACAGGTACAGCCGCCACCCCCCCTACCAGCACCGCCCTCCCAGGAGCCACTCAGCCTTCGCCCCGTGCCCGCTCACCCAGGAGGGTGGGCATCACCTTCGCCCCAGGCACCTCAGCTCCTGCCCCTGTCCCCCCTGCTGCCCTCAGTGAGGAGGCCATTGATCTCCTCAGGTCCCTCACTGTTTGGCAGTCTACCATTTTTAATGCCATCCAGGGTGTAGAAAGGCAGTTGCAACAAACCAATGCATTCCTGGAGGGCATTCATTCTGGTCAGGCGGCCCTTCACTGAGCCTTTCAAACTCTGGCCTCAGCACTGATGGCAGCCATTGTCCCTGTGTCTAGCCTCCCCCCTCCAACTTCCTCCACCCAGGCCCAATACCCTGTACCTCTGCCTATACCAAGCACACCATCAGACCAGCCTGCACACACCTCACCACACAAGGGAAGCTCAGGCAAACATAAGCACCACACATCCCACAGGCACTCACGCAAGCATCACACACATACAGACACACCAACATCCACTGCCTCCACTGTATCCCCCTCCTCGTCGTCTCCCTCCTCCCTCCCAGTCTCGTCTACACTCACACCTGCATGCACTACCTCTACAGCTACTACGTCCCGCATCAGCACACCCACCAGCACACCCCGCTCACGTGCAGTCACCACCCCCACTACCATATACACGTCCCCTGTGTCCTCTCCCAGTGTGTCTGTGACTCCCCCTCCGAAGATACACAAACGCAGGCACACACCCACCCAACAGCCATCCACCTCACGACAGCCTCCAGCGCATGCACCTGCACCCAAAGCCACAAAACGTACACCTCCTACAACCACCACCTCTTCCTCCACTCCCAAACCCCCTCCAGATACCCGTCCCAGTGTGTCCAAACAACTTTTCCTGTCCAGCCTTGACCTATTCACCCCCAACCCCGTCCAACTCATAGGTCCCGAACTTGCAGCTCAGCCACAACATCTCCGGGACCAGTGGTGCCTGTGGTCACAGGTATGTGGAGTGCACCGGCCACCAGGACAGCCAGTGTGGCACGGAGCCACAGCACAGCCAGTCCCCCCCCCCCCCTGTGAAGCACCAGAAGTTGGCCAGTGCCCGGCGGGAGAGGGGGAAGACTCCAGCCACCCAAGCCGCTCCCAGGGGTCCCGGTGGGAGTGTGGACTCAGCTGTGACTCCTCCCATGGTGGGGAAGGGCCACAAGAAACCAGGCAAGTCTGGGAGGAGCAGCACGGCGGAGAAGACCGCCATCATCCTCGCTGCCCAGGAGGCCACCGCCAGCCCCATCCTCGCTGCACAGGAGGCCACCGCCAGCCCCATCCTCGCTGCACAGGAGGCCACCGCCAGCCCCATCCTCGCTGCCCAGGAGGGCACCGCCAGCCACAGCCCAGCTGCCCAGGAGGCCACCGCCAGCCCCATCCTCGCTGCACAGGAGGCCACCGCCAGCCCCATCCTCGCTGCACAGGAGGCCACCGCCAGCCCCATCCTCGCTGCACAGGAGGCCACCGCCAGCCCCATCCTCGCTGCCCAGGAGGACCCCGCCAGCCACAGCCCAGCTGCCCAGGAGGGCCCCGCCAGCCACTGCCCAGCTGCCTTATGAAGGACCGCCAGCCCCAGCCCAGCTGGACAATGAAGGACTGCCAACTCAGGCACCGCTGAACAGGGCACCGCCAACTCAAGCACCGCTGAACAGGGCACCGCCAACTCAAGCACCGATGAACAGGGCACCGCTAACTCAAGTACCGCTGAACAGGGCACCGCCAACTCAAGCACCGCTGAACAGGGCACCGCCAACCCCATCCTCGCTGCACAGGAGGGCACCGCCAGCCCCATCCTCGCTGCACAGGAGGCCACCGCCAGCCCCATCCTAGCTGTCCAGAAGGGCCCTGCCAGCCACAGCCCAGCTGCCCAGGAGTTCACCGCCAGCCCCATCCTCGCTGCACAGGAGGCCACCGCCAGCCCCATCCTCGCAGCACAGAAGGCCACCGCCAGCCCCATCCTCGCTGCACAGGAGGCCACCGCCAGCCACAGCCCAGCTGCCCAGGAGGGCCCCACCAGCCACAGCCCAGCTGCCCAGGAAGGCCCCGGCAGCCGCAGCCAAGCTGCCCAATGAAGGACCGCCAGCCCAGCTGGGCAATGAAGGACTGCCAACTCGGGCACCGCTGAACAGGGCACCACCAACTCAAGCACCGCTGAACAGGGCACCGCCAACTCAAGCACCGCTGAACAGGGCACCGCCAACTCAAGCACCGATGAACAGGGCACCGCCAACTCAGGCACCGCTGAACAGGGCACCGCCAACTCAAGCACCGCTGAACAGGGCACCGCCAACTCAAGCACCGCTAGCCCATGAGCGGCAGAGGCACCAATGCAACCGGGACCGTCACGGGGTGTGTGATGCACTCTGGGCACCAGTCCCCCTCCAGAACCAGTGGAGACATGCATCCACTACCTCTGTCCTTCACAGGATGAAGCACTCGGGGCACCAGTCCCCCTCCAGAACCAGTGGAGACATGCATCCACTACCTCTGTCCTTCACAGGATGAAGCACTCTGGGCACCAGTCCCCCTCCAGAACCAGTGGAGAAAGGCATCTACCTGAGAGACTGTGGGTTTGCACTCCCCAGGATTGAACAGTGGGCAAACCACCCACTGTAGAGACTTGAGAGACTGTGGCTTTGCACTCCCCAGGATTGAACAGGTGGCAAATCACCCACTGTATGGACTTGAGGTGCCCCCCCTTCCCTTCCCCCTGAGGTGCCTGTTGTATTTCTATCTGATGCCCCTGCAGTGTTCTCTCTGTTTTGATCTGGTATCGTGTGTGGGCCTCGCCCATGCATTTTGGGCCCAATGGTCCACGGACTATAAATGGTGCAATACCTGGACTACTATTCTTGGTGTATATTTTGTTAATAGTGTTTATATGTATATTTTTGCGTACTGCATTTTAATATATTACAATGGTTACACTCATTTCCTTTTGTCTTTGCATTCTTCCGTGGGGGGTTAGGGGTTTTTACTATAATGTATAGATATGTATTAGTGTGTGTGTTGTAGTGGGTGAGGTTGGGGGTGGGGGTGTTGAGTGTGTCCCTGTTTTTTGCCTCCCCTGTGTCGTAGGTGCAGTACTCACCGTGGTCTTCGCCGCCGGCGTTGGTGCTCCTGGTACAGGAGCAGGAAGATTATCGCAGGTAGGATTTGGAGTTCCGGGTCCATGGTGTCGTCGTTCCTCGTGGAGTGTGTAGAGGTGAGCGTTTCCGTTCGAAATTCCTGTTTCCGCCGTGTTTTTATCCGCGGTGAATCCGCCCCGGAAAAGGTGGCGGATTGGTAGGTTGTGATACTGTGGGCGGTACTTTGTCTTCCGCCTGTCTGTTGGCGGTGACCGCCAAGCTGTTTGTCTGTACCGCAGTGGCAGTCGGAGTGTTAAAGTGGCTGTCTTTGTTGGCGGTTTCCGCCACGGTCGTAATTCCAATTTTTTTACCGACAGTCTGTTGGCGGTCTTACCGCCGCTTTAACACCGACCGCCAGGGTTGTAATGACCACCTTGATGTTTTTTGTGTGGCTGTAGCATGATGGCATTAACTTCCATTGCATCTCAACTTACTGTCACCTATGGCTTCTCATTTTACAGATGTCAGTGAGATAACAACTGTGTACTGATGTGATGACTACAGACAGCTACAGGCCATTATTTTTATGCTCTCACAGTGTTCACATCATTTGCACTACATGTGACTGTTTCCATAAATGCACATTTTCAACACATAAAATACCAGTAGCCAAGTTGTGTTCAAGGGTGTTTATTGTAGTGCTATGAAATTGAGGGAAAAGTGCAATGGAAGGGGGTGATGATGGAGGAAGGTCCAGGGTATTGTTCCACTCTGTTTGTAGCACAGGTCCAGTGTCCAAGGGGCCATAGGAAGGGGAGCAAAGGCAGTTCAAAGTGGACAAGGGGACAGTGTGGGACACAAGGGGGACATTCAGGAGAGTCTCATTTCCTGGCGGTGGTCGTCATGGCAGGTGTCTCTGGCTTCTGTCTGGTTCGCAGGGAATGTTTGCGGGGTGGTTCAGCTCCTGCAGCCGCCAGTTCTCCTTCAGGTTGTCAAGGATCTGGCCCATTGTGTCCTGGGAATGATGGTAGGCTCCCAGGATCTCAGAGTGTGCCTCCTGGAGAGTTGGTTCCCTGGGCCTGTCCTCCCCCTGGCGAACAGCTGTCCTTCCAGTGCCCCTGTTGCCCTGTGCCTCTGTCCCCTGAACGGTGTGCCCACTGCCACTGACCCCAGGTCACTGATTGCCTTGGGGGTGAGGTGTGGACTGAGGTCCCTGAACAAGTGGGCACACTGCTGATTTAGGTGTCCTGGGGACAGAGGTATGGGTATGCTGGGTGGGTGCTGTGGTGTTGGATACTGATGGGGGAGGCTCTGTGGTGGACTGTGAGTGGGCTGGGGTGACTGACTGTCCAGTGGTCCCTGATGGGCCAGGTTGTTGGTCCAGATCCTGAAATCCAGAGTTACTGGCATCACTGGGGGCATCTTCTGTTGGGGGACTGGATAGTCGTGGCACCTCCTCTCTGGTGGGATTGGCTGGGACACCTGTGGGGATGAAAGTGATGCATTATGCTTCATGTCTGTGACATATTGTACATCCCTGGCTTCCCCTCTCTCGCTGCTGTTGCCTTGCCACCTTTGTTTGTGTGTGGTGATGTATTGTGGGATTGTTAGTTTCCCTATGATATGTATGCTTTAGTGATTGTTGTCCATGCAGGGCTGGGAGGACTGTCCATGCATTGGTATAGCATGCAGGATTTGGCCTTGGGTTAGTCATATGTGTAGGTGCAGTGTGTGGGATGGAGTGGAGTGATGGGAGTGAGGGTGAGGGGGTGTGATGGCATGCAGGTATGGGGGGGTGATAAGTAGTAAATGTTGACTTACCAGTGTCCAGTCCTCCGGCTACTCCAGTGAGTCCCTCAGGATGCAGTAATGGCAAGACTTGCTCCTCCCATGCTGTGAGCTGTGGGGGAGGAGGTGGGGGTCCACAGACAGTCCTCTGTATGGCGAGCTGGTGCCTTGCTGCCACGGAACGTACCTTCCCCCGTAGGTAATTCCACCTCTTGCTATTGTCGTCCCTTGTTCTTGGGTGCTGTCCCACAGCGTTCACCCTGTCCATGATTCTCCACTATAGCTCCATCTTCCTGGCAATGGATATTTGCTTTACCTGTGCTCCAAACAGCTGTGGCTCTACCCTGACTACTTCCTCCACCATGACCCTTAACTCCTCATCAGTGAAACAGGGGTGCCTTAGTGGGGACATGGGTGTTGCGTGGTGTGTGTTGGTGAGAATGTTTTTAGTAATGTGGTGGGGTGTGTGATGTGGAGTGCATGAGGATATATGGGTGTATGTGGTGTGTGTGTCTAGTTGTCTCTGTGCTGTTCGTGTCAATCTCCTGGCAGTAATTGTTGTTCGTAAAGGGTTGTGGGTAATGTGGGTGTGTGTTTTATGGTGCTGTGGGTGGGTGGGTGTGGTGTGTGTATGAGTGTTAGGTGTGTGTTTTTAGTATTGGCCAATGTAGTGTTGTTTTGTATGTGGGTGACCATTCTGAGCCTGGCGGTGTGTACTGCAAATGGTTTAGCGTCGTTAAATGTCCGCCGTGGTGATTCGTGGGTCATGATGTGGTGGGCGTTGTTTTGTTGGCATAATGGTATGGGTGTTGGTACGGCCACTTTCGCACTGACCTTTGGGCTGGTGAATTTGTGTATTGGCTGTATTCTGTCAGATTGGTGTGTGTGTGGGTCATAATATGGGGAATGGATATTCGCCACCGCAGCGGTATGTTGGCAGCCGTCACCGTGGCGGTAAGCAGGATTTACCGCCAATGTCATAATGAGGGTCTATGTCACTTGATGGATAAGGTCCATCGGTCCTGAACCCTCGCCCTCCTCCTCTACATTGATGTGGAGAAGGCCTTTGACCGGGTAGATTGGCAGTACGTTCATGAGGTCTTGTGACACGTTGGGCTCCGACCCAGATTCCGCGGCTGGATCAAATGCAACTATGATAGACCCAGAGCCATGGTTTCCGTGAACTGAGAACTGTCACAGCAATCCCCTATTTCCAGGGGGACACGGCAGGGATGCCCCTTATCACCTCTGCTGTTCCCTCTGTATATGGAGCCATTCGCTGAGCACATTTGGCAGAACCCGGATATATTCAGAGTGCCGATTGGGGGCAGAATGCACAAATTGGGGCTCTATGCAGAAGATGTGCTTCTCCATCTGTCTCAACCCCAAACTTCCCTCGCTGGGGTCATAGCGGAGCGCACAGCATTCAGCAAAGCATCGGGCTTTAAAACCAACCTCACTAAATCGACTCTTCTAAACCTCACTATCCCAGAGGCCGAACGGACCGTGCTGGAGACCAGCCTCCCATTCCCATGGGCTTTGCATGGCATCATGAACCTGGGTCTCTGGATACCCCCCAGACTCAAGGCAACAGTGGCTTGCAACTATAACAAGATATTAGATATGGTACACTCCGCACTGACGAGGTGGAAGGCACATGGACTATCGAGGTTGTGCCGTTTAGCGGTGATTAGACACTCCTGCCTAAAATACTCTACCTTATACAGACTCTTCTGATGCACCAACACCTAATCTCCTAGACAAACTACAAGCGCACATATGGGAGTATATCTGGGGTGGTAAGAGGGCCAGAATGTTGAAGACCCAGGCATATCTGCCCCAAATGGATGGTGGCCTGGCAGTCCCCCACCTGATGAGCTATTATCATGCAGCCCAGCTGCTGTACATGGTTGAATGGGCCCGACCTCTCACTGAGAAATACTAGTGCTCTATTGGCAGTGGCAGGAGTCCGGAGGGAGTGTATGTTTCCCCTGTCCTGCGGGCAACAGTGGGAGCATGGGACAAGGTACGTGTTAAGAATGGGCTAGCCACACCAATCTCCTCACAGTTGTCGCTCATCAGCAACCCGGACTTTCCTCCTGTGTTGGGCAATTTCGCTTTAGCACCCTGGCAGGAATCAAACTGCAAGAGGATAGGCGATCTCTTTTCTGAGGACGGAGTCATGGACTTTAACCGTCTTCGAGCAGCATATTTGCTCCCAGCAACCACATCTTGGCAGTACCTCACAGTCGACCATTGGGTAACCTCCCCTGCGATATGCCCCTATGCAAATCGATCCCTCACACACTTTGAGCAGTGGCTGTTAACTAGAGACCCTGAAAAATGACTCCTGTCTGATATTTACGCCTTTCTGGTAGTGGCAACTGCACTCCTTGTAACCCCAGCGAGGCGCAGGTGGGAAGCGGAATGCAAACGCACTTTCACAGATAGGGAGTGGTGCGACGTACTTCACCGAGCACGAGTCACAGCGCGTGCCACAAACACCAAGGAAATGTTCCTGAAAATAGCCCACTATATGTATTACACACCGGTGAGGATGGTCGGGAGGGGGGTGCGCGGAGATCGGGGTGCTGGCGTTGGTGCAGACAGGAGGGAACACTTACACATATACTGTGGCACTGCCCGAAAATTGCCTTTTTCTGGTGCACAATCCTCCAAGCGATTGACGAAATCCACAATACTAACATACCACGGTTTCCTAGCTACATCTTATTGGGCCTCCCCCACCCCCTCACATACCTACTTCGCTCACCTCGAGGCCGGGCAATGACACTGGCACCAGGGGCAGCAAAGAACCTATTACTGCTGGGGGTCAGAGACCATCCCTACACATACCGATTGGTTACATAAACTGTGGGCCCGCATGGGTATGGAAAAATTGACAGCAGCAGCAACTGACTCACTGCCCCCTTCGATAAAACATGGGGCCCATATATAGAGTACATGTCAGAAGAATTCAGGGAACTATCGGGCCGGTCTTATCTCCTCATCCTCCGACTGACAACCCCTACAGACACCACCCGATCAAATTAATAGACACCCCTCCAACACAAGAGTCCCGGCAATACTACACACCGAGGCATACTCATAAAAAAGGGAAGCATTGTATACGTCCACAGACATCTAACAACTTATTGTGGCCTGCACAACCAGACCTGTTGATACCTTTCTTCAGGTCTCACTAAGGTTATCATATTTCTATCCATATCTGGTGTCTCTGCCACCTTCCCTGGAAGGGATGGCCTTGGGCATTCCGCTCAAAGTTGATGGGGGACATCTTTCATGAAACATCTGAGCAATCCAGTCGGAACATACTCTGCCACAGCCGGCGAACACACCCAATCCAAAAACCTTGGATGGACTATGTTGTTTGGATCAAAAGACAACAGGCATGACTGTTTTTTGACATCATATGCTGATGGGTTTGCACCCCAAGCCCATTTACGCTTCCCTGACTCCAGAGGAGGAACCCATGAGGAGGGTCTGACTGGTCAGAAAAGTCCACAGGTCATCAGATTCATCCACAAGGGTAGTGTTCACAGAAGTGGCTTCCTGGTGAGATGGTTCTAGAGCGCCATAGCCGTGATAAGCCTGAGACAAAGGGGGTTATTACAACTTTGGAGGAGGTGTTAATCCGTCCCAAAAGTGACGGTAAAGTGACGGATATACCACCAGCCGTATTACGAGTCCATTATATCCTATGGAACTCGTAATACGGCTGGTGGTATATCCGTCACATTTGGGACGAATTAACACCTCCTCCAAAGTTGTAATAACCCCCAAAGTCTCCATGGTCTAAACGTTTGGTCTCTTGTTGGACTTGTCTTTCACGTTTGCTGATTAAAGTTAAAGGGGATGCTTCTTCCTGGCCCTTCAAGGCCCAGGACTGGGATACTAACCCCTGTTCTGTGTAACCCAACCACCCCTGGGAGGCAGCTAAATTGCCTTTTGCTCAATCTCCCATATGTGACCTCCCTTCAGCTGCCAGTCCATATGTGGCCATATTAGTTGATGTCCCCAAATTGCTATCTGGCATAAGTGACTGTACCCCAGAATTGCAGAATTAACAAGGTAGCTCATTGGGCTAAGGGGAACACCACGCTAAATGGTTGCCTTGTACCTGGGATACTCATGTCCAGGAGGGTGGGGTGGAAGGGCAGTACGCGGAAGGAGCGTGAGGGTGATTGTATTATTATCACTTTCAGAAACCCTAGGCTGGCCAGGCATTTTATCGAGTACCCAAGGCCATTTTTCTTTCCCCAAAGCAAGATTCAGATCCTGCCATTAGGTTATTTCTACAGGAATGTTGTTAGTAGAGTGAATTCCTTTAGCCACACTGTTTTGGCACCCAGCCCTGCTGTACTGGTCTCTAACCATTATTCCCTGTTGAGTGAACTGGACGAGACTGACTGATTTACCCTTTGTCCCCGTAAGGAGATAGGGGACCTTCCTGACAGCTCCCTCCCACTGGCCTCAAAACCGGCCCGCACTAGCTCATTAGGAAGAGTGGTACCTAGTGAGCCTGATTATTGCTTTGATGCACTTGGAAAATGTGGGTTAACGATTGTTTTCCGGAATGTGGCAGGCCTAGTTGGAAAATTAGCTCTGGATAACTGGGTACATACAAAAGTATGATATAGGGGGTCATTCTGACCCTGGCGGCCGGTGGCCGCCAGGGCCACCGACCACGGGAGCACTGCCAACAGGCTGGCGGTGCTCCCACGAGCATTCTGACCGCGGCGGTTCAGCCGCGGTCAGAAGCGGAAAGTCGGCGGTCTCCCGACGACTTTCCGCTGCTCGGGGGAATCCTCCATGGCGGCGGAGTGCGCTCCGCCGCCATGAGGATTCAGACACCCCCTACCGCCATCCTGTTCATGGCGGGAAACCCGCCATGAACAGGATGGCGGTAGGGGGTGCCGCGGGGCCCCCGTAAGAGGGCCCCAAAAAGTATTTCAGTGTCTGCTTTGCAGACACTGAAATACGGGACGGGTGCAACTGCACCCGTCGCACCCCTGCAACTACGCCGGCTCAATTCTGAGCCGGCGTCCTCGTTGCAGGGGCATTTCCTCTGGGCCGGCCGGCGCTCTTTTGGAGAGCGCCCGCCGGCCCAGAGGAAATGTGTGAATGGCCGCCGCGGTCTTTTGACCGCGGTGCGGTCATTTGGCGGCGGGACTATGGCAGACGGCCTCCGCCGTCCGCCATAGTCAGAATCAGGCCCATAGTATTTTCCCAGGAGACGTGGGCCACCAAGGATATTGTGCTGGATGGGTACAATTCTTATTCTGTCCCTGCTGATCACTGTAGGAGGCTGGCCTGGTTTGTAGTGGGTACCTTGGGTACTTACACCTTACACAAGGTCCATTTATCCCTTGTTAGCAAATGTAGTAGTGTTCTAGCAGCTTAGGCAGATAGAAGGTAGCTATAGCAGGGCAGCTTAGGCTGAACTAGGAGACATGCAAAGCTCCTGCACTACCAATTATAGTCACACAGTACTTATGCACAAGTAAAGACAATACTCAGTGTTACCAAACATAAAGGTAGTTTATTTGGGTGACAGTACCAAAAATATCTTAGAGGCAATTCTCCTTCTGGAAGTAAGTATTATACACAATATATGCACTAGAGACCAAAATAAGGTAAGTAATTATGCATACGATAGTGCAAACAATAGGAAATGCTATGGAATGCAATGGGAGAAAATAGGTCTAGGGTAGGGGCAACACAAACCATATACTAAGAAAGTGGAATGCAAATCACAAATTCCCCCTAGACAAATGTAGTGTGTGCAGAATCGCTGGGAGAGTAAGAATACAGTAAAGGTAAGTAAATTATGGCGTTCTACTATAATTGTCCTGGTTTTTAAAAAGGGTAATCCCCAGTCTTCCGAATGGTACCGCCCTATTTCATTAATGAAATGTGCTGCTAAGCTGGATGGCAGAACCGCTTTTGCTCGTCTTCAGGAATGAGTCTGGGCTGCTGGTGTCCTGTGGGATGCACAGTAAGGGTTCCGGGAAGGGCTAGGGTGGGCGGAGCGATGCCTAATTTACACCTATTGAGTAGCAAATACACAGCTGCTATGCAGAGCTGCGGGGTCTTGGTGGATCCATCTTGCGCCCTTGACAGTGTTGTGGGGTCCCAGCTCCGGGAGAGTTTGTCCACTCGGGGATTGACCGTGATCTGCTCTACTGTTTGAGGTTCTCCACTACGACCTCTCAGCCTCTGTATGTTTTTTGCCCTCTGGTGAAAGGACAGAGAGTTTCAGTTTAGTCCACGGGGTTCGTCAGGGGTGTGTCTTAGCCCAGCTTCTATTTTCATTATATGTCAACGGTCTTGGCCCCCCCTTGTCCGTGAAAGCTTCTGATGCCTTTGCGACGCTGGGAAGAAACCCCAGTTGTGCTGTACGCAGATGATGCTGTTGTGATCTCTAGGACCCCCAATGGTTTGAAGTTATTATTTAATGAATTTGTTGTCTTTATGGGTTCTTTAGGTTTGTCCTCTAACCGCTCTAAAACTTTTATTAAGACATGCAATCAGAAGCTGAGAAAGATGAGGGGCATCAGTTTACAGGGCCATCCTGTGACTCTGACACAGGAATTCCCTTATCTAGGTGTGTTTTTTTATTCTAATGGGACTTGGGGTCCTTGTGATTCAGCGGTTAGGCGGACGTTTTCATGCGCTACTGAGTATGTCTTTCGCTTTGCCAGACATATTGGAAAAAAAAATGTGGAACCCTCTTGTGGAGGTGTAGAAGGAGAAATGTCTCCATATTGTGCTCTATGGGGCAGGTCTCTGGGGCTATAGCAACTCTAACACATTGCGAGGGGTGGAAAATAGAGTATTGAGGTGGCTTTTGGGTGTCCCACCCACTTGCTCCACCTATTTTACGCATCTGGGGTTAGGTATGGAGTTTGTGGAGGAGTCCATTTGTTTCATCCCTGTGATGCTGTGGTGTTTGATCAGGACCATCCCCATGCTCGCTTCATGAGGGATGTTCTTCGGGACAGGTTAGCATGCAACAGAGGGCTTAGCATTCCATGGTTAAATCATGTGAAGTCTCTGCTTGTTGCTCTGGGTGTACCACCGATTTTTACGGAGTCTGACGCCCTATCCAAGTTGGGGGGGGGGCAGGTCAAATTTTTGTTTAAGACACATTGGCAGAAACTCAGGGGTGAGAATCAATTCCCCAAACCTTTAGACCTCACTAGATCATATTTACTCCCCATTATTAGGAAGCAAGGCATTCGTTCCTCCCCGCCTGGCTTGCGGTATCTCCAGGCCCAAGAGTCTCCCACGATTTCAGTGAATGTTTCTTCTTTTGTAAGAGGTGCCAGTAAGAGAAGAAAGTTGATGGCTTTTTTAGTGGTGTTTATTTGCTTAACTTTGATTTTACCTGTATATTCCTGTAGTTTATCTTTAATATCTTATGGAAATGTAATGACGTATATCTTGGGGTGTTATGCATCATTTTTATATGGTGTGATTGTATCGTCATCGTTATGACCGAAATAAAGGTTTTGAACTAAACTGAACTTGGTGATTTTCCCTCCAAGGTCACCTGTCACAAGCAGAGGGTTCTTCACTCTCTTGAGGCTGCACATCATACTCTACCAGTTTGGGGAAGGGCTCGAGGGCCATCGCAGGGCCTCAGTTTACTGAGTACGGCACTGACGCATCCAGGGCCTACAGGAGCCATCTTCCAAGCAGCACTCCTCATATTCCAACTCATAATATTGCTCATATTCTTCTCAGTTAAATGGCTCGGATGCAGCCATTGTACGTATAATTTGTCTTCAAAAAACAAAATAAATTCCCCATAAGAGGGCAGGAAAGGGGTAGCCGCACCCTAGTATAGGACTGATGTAAAGGGACAAGATGCCCTGTTCCAGGAACCAAATATACATCTCTGTAAGTAGTGAGTAGTTTAGCTTCAGCTCTTTAGGCCAAGCTTCTGAGTTTCATTATTGCAGTCCCAGAAACCTCTGTGAACAAGGGCATATTTGGGGAGTGCCTGGAATGGGTTGTGACAGTCAGCAGTTTCACCAGTGTAACTCTGGGGGTTAACCCTGGCCTGTTGCAGGCATGAGCAAGCCTTGTGACATCCCCACTGCGTTTGAGTCAACGCGGGTTCACTGGTCATGGAGCTAGAAAGAGGGCTGAGGTCATCATCTCTGCAGGCCTCTGATCACCACAGTTCAGCTCCATCAACCGAAGTGCATTAGAGGCGGTCAATGAACTACCTAAAAAGGAAAAGAATGAGCTCCAAGCGTTACTTGCTGAAATGTGTTGTGACCCTGCCGTTCTTCACTGACTACGCCAGCATGTACCACAAGATATCTGCAATGGCGCAGTGTTACGCAGCATTAGACACACAAAAGGAACAATTTACTACATTTAAATTACATCCCCCTAAAGAATCAGAAAATAATTCAATGGGAGACAGTTTTCTTGAATGCCAGGCAGCAAGATGGTGTCTCTCCTATACGGTGGCCAGGTCAGGGGTGACCAGTGGATTGACTCCTGGTGGAATACATTCATGGGAGATGGAGGTGTTTGTAGACGGTTCTTCTTTGGCTTCTGTTGATTTCAGTAAAACAAATAGAAGCAGAATCCGAGCCTTCATTCCCGACAATGAATAAACTGCAGCATCCCCTGCTAGTTCCAATGGAAAACCAGAGAGCTAACATTTTAGACTGGGGAAGATATTTATTCAGCTTTAGTTTAAGAACATTCTGGACTGAGCCAAAGAGACAATTATAGTCAAGATATAATGCTTTAAAAGTAAATCTCTTTCCAACTGGAAACCAGTGAAGCTTCCGCAGTAATGTATACGAGAAAACTCTTGAAGGTATAACTGTGTAAATTAATCTAATATAGGTTGGTCAGACTCAATCTAATCTTACTGCAATCAATGCATAATACTTTTATGATATTGAACTTATAGGAAAGTGTTCCCTGTTTCAGGTGAAAATAACGAACAAGCATTTAATTAATGTCAATGGTTTTTTCAATACTAAATCACAAAATCCAGATAATATTTCCTAGAATAGAGGTCAGCACAACAGCATACAAAACCTCAAGCCACATAAGATAATAAATTTAAACAGCCTTTGTTGGTGAATCATTTACTTAACCATAGGTAAGTAAAAAGTCTTTGTGATTTTTTATTTGTTGGTCATTGGGATGATGTGGGATATTCTTTGGCATTTAGATCTCAAGTGGAAATGATTCATGGGACCATCCTCAGGACAAATATTACTAATAAAGACAAATAAACAAGAGAAACAAAATATATACATAAATGCATAGAGACGATATGTTTATATCCTCAGTCTTTGTGCCAAGGAATATACCCAATGTGTGTAAATAGCACAGCAAAATTGCTGAAAAACAGCACACATACCAGTGGATCAGTCAAAGAGGTAAGAAAGACCAAAGGAAATAATTTAATGTACAACTCATTTCATGAAAGTCAACTATGTAATAAATCACTGTTTATCAAGTTAGGAATATAACTGAGTCTGCAGGGTGATAATCCAAAGATGAGACCACTAAACATGGCCTACACAGTCCCAAAGTAAAAAAAAAACAGAATGTATGCTAGTGCTCGTATACTTCATGAAATCAACAGAGGGATGGAGGAGGCCAGTCACCTCTAACAAAATCAGAAGGCAAAAAAATAAGTAAGTAAAGGTAAGATTATGCGAGTGGGGAGCCACTAATTACTCGCCAAACAATTCAGGAAAGAGGGGAACAAAAGCTTCACCAAAGCCCTTGCTCCTACATCTCCAGGGACTCCTTGTAAGCTACTGTTAGAAGGAAGCTGACCAGAATCCTCTGTATCAAGTCCTGTAAAAATAGCCTAGCTGACCAGTGGCCATTTAAGAATTTGGACCAGGTGATTCTGAGAGTTGAAGTCCTAACTCCCAAAGAGCAACTCAGAGCTTCTGGAACCGTGGGGTGAATTGTGGACACTTGAAGGACTGAGGTTTGGAACAACTTTGGAAACAAAAGCTCCATAAGTGGACCGATCTGATGGCGAGAGCCGAGCCAGCCAACGTTGACTGCGATCTGGCCTGACTTGCAGGTTCATCCTACTGAAAAGCTCCGGAAACTCAGACTTCCAGGATTTGACTGGGGGCGCGTGCAAAGGCAATCTGACGAAGTTGCATCAAAAACGCCTTGCTGAGGAGGGTTGTTCGGGGAAGAGAAGCTACAAGAACATTTCTAAGTCCGAACTTAGAAGTTTTGACTAAGGCCTCGTGCGCAGAGTGGTGGGCCTCAACTTGTGACTTCATCTTGGTCGGTAAGAAATCTTCAAGAATTGTTCTAATAGTGAAGTTAAAACTTTAACCGAGGCCTCACGCTCAGTGTAGCCGAGGAGCGCTCCATCGTGGGCAGTCCCAGTCGAATGCAACCAAATGTCCCAAGTGGCACTTTTTGTTTTAAGGCGCTAAAAAGCATTTATTCTTTAAAAATTCATACCTATTGCTAGGTGTAGGTACTTACCTGCCCTTACCAATAATCCACTTTCCAACAGTGCTTGAGTAAGATTTCCATTTGGATGCGCATTAATGCACTCTAGCTCGACAGGAGAACACCGAGTTCATGGTGCTAAGATAAAACTTTCAGTACTGGGGTCAATAGCACTGGCCAGAAGCTCTTGGAGCCCTCAACATGCTTTGCAGTGGTGAGGTGGGTTAAAAAGGTAATTGGCATGTTTTCACCTCCAGCTCAGAAAACATCAGTTCAAGCTTTGACTCTGTCTAGAATCAATTGGGGGAACATCCTATATCTGGTGGCAGATAAGGCAGCCATCTGACATCTACAAGCGGTTCAGAATGCGGCAGTCAGGTTACTGTATCACTTCCCAAAGCATGTTTCAGTGTCAAAACTGCTTTGTGACCTACACTGACTGACTTTAGATAAACATATATTGTTCAAAGCCTGGTGCTTTACGCATAAGGCTGGATCTAGGACAGGCCCAAAATATATTCCTTTGCGTACCTAGTCCCGAAGCTGTGTAATGACCTTCCGGATTCTCTGCAAAGCTGTACTTCCCTCACTGTGTTTGGCAAGAACTTGAAGATCTGGTTGTTTTAGATATGAGGGCTGACTCATTTTACCTTGGTGCAGCACCAGGAAACCCTTAGGGGTAGCTGAGCGCTTTACAAGATGAAATAATAATAATCAACGTGTACGGCGATCCTGAATCAGCTAAGACCATCATGTTCTTCCCTCCAATTTAGTTTCCGCACTAAGGCACTAGAACCTTTACTTGAAGAACATCATTCCCTTGTAGTCACCTCTTGACACCATCCATCATTTTCTCAACACAATATGTGCACTCATTCTTAACTGACACACGCCTTTTTGCATATTGAACCCACTAGCTACATTTCCAACACACATCTCTCGTGGCAAAACAGTTGTATTGTGTACTCGGGTGCGGGAGTGCCGCAGCTGTAGAGGGGAGTCTGCTGCCTTCGTTCTGAGTCATTCCTGCTGTTCCCACCCACCATGTTCACTCTGCATTCTCCCCTGCACCAAAGTGGACTCCCTGAGTAGAGCTGCTGCATTCGCATGCATGGAGCTCCACCCCTCATCAGCAGCCCCGGGAGCTCAGTCACTACCCCCTGCTGCGCCCTGGAGCTGTCAGTGCCTGCAGCTGGCCTCTGAGCGAAGGATCAGGTGCAGAGTCGCCTTCTGCAACCTTCCCACTTCCTCCACTCCAGCCGAGGAAAAGAGCAACATGGGGACCCCACATTCATTCTTCAAAGTGTTTCATCCGTGCACCCTTCGCATCACGCCTGCGAGCTCAGCAGCCTTCAGGGGGTGCAGACATGTCTTCCCTCCGTCCCTGGCTTCCATCCTGGGGGCCGCTGCTCCAGCCGCGACCGGGGGATCCGACTCGTTCCTCCATCCCTTCCCAGGCGCTCTCTGGCTTCGGACAAGAAGGGGTGTAAACATGCGGGCAAGAGAAGAGGCTGAAACACAGAGCACAAAGCCCAGCTTCAGGCGCAACCGTCTGCCGGATCCGGGAGCTCGCTCTGCAGCCGGCCGGGGCAGGCGCTCAACCCACTGCGCTGACTCTACAGGTCCTGGTAGCTCTGCGGCAGTGCGAGTCAGGCGCCCCTTTAGAGACATCCGGATGTCCGGGGTGAGGCCACTTCCGGTATCTGTGACGTCTGGTTCCATCCCTTCTCTAAACCACCGGCGTTGGATTAATACTTCCGCCCCGCACAATGGACACTTCCGCGCTTGGCCCCGCCCACTCCCCGGAAGACCCGCCCCTTCGCTGTGTCTGGTCAGCGGCTGCCACGTCTGTGTGTGCGAGGAGCAGCGGGAGCCGGTGAGAGGGGGCGCCGGGCGCGGGCACGGGGGGGAAGCAATGAGCTCCAGGGGGTACGGAGGTGAGGGCGCTCTGACCTCCAGGGGGTACAGGGCAGAGGGTAAAGAGGGAGGGGGCTCTGACCTGGAGGGGGGACTGGGCAGATGGAAGGGGCTCTGAGCTGGTGGGGAGGGGGCACTGAGGGAGGGCAGTGGAGAGGGCTCTGAGGGTGGGAAGGGGGCACTCTTTATCCCCCCCAAGCCATGTAACCTCTGTGCACCCCTCTCCAGCCATGTAACCTGTGCACCCCCCCCAGCCATGTAACCTGTGTCCCTGTGCACCCCCCTCCAGCCATGTAACCTGTGTCCCTGTGCACCCCCCTCCAGCCATGTAACCTGTGTCCCTGTGCACCCCCCCTCCATGTAACCTGTCCCTGTGCACCCCCCTCCAGCCATGTAACCTGTGCACCCCCCTCCAGCCATGTAACCTGTGTCCCTGTGCACCCCCTCCAGCCATGTAACCTGTGTCCCTGTGCACCCCCCCTCCATGTAACCTGAGTCCCTGTGCACCCCCCTCCAGCCATGTAACCTGTGTCCCTGTGCACCCCCCTCCAGCCATGTAACCTGTGTCCCTGTGCACCCCCCTCCATGTAACCTGTGTCCCTGTGCACCCCCCTCCATGTAACCTGTGTCCCTGTACACCCCCCTCCAGCCATGTAACCTGTGTCCCTGTGCACCCCCCCCTCCAGCCATGTAACCTCTGTGCGCCCCTCTCCAGCCATGTAACCTGTGCACCCCCCTCCAGCCATGTAACCTGTGTCCCTGTGCACCCCCCCTCCATGTAACCTGTGTCCCTGTGCACCCCCCCTCCAACCATGTAACCTGTGTCCCTGTGCACCCCCCTCCAGCCATGTAACCTCTGTGCACCCCTCTCCAACCATGTAACCTGTGTCCCTGTGCACCCCCCTCCAGCCATGTAACCTGTGTCCCTGTGCACCCCCCTCCAGCCATGTAACCTGTGTCCCTGTGCACCCCCGCCATGTAACCTGTGTCCCTGTGCACCCCCGCCATGTAACCTGTGTCCCTGTGCACCCCCGCCATGTAACCTGTGTCCCTGTGCACCCCCCTCCAGCCATGTAACCTGTATCCCTGTGCACCCCTCTCCAGCCATGTAACCTGTGTCCCTGTGCACCCCCCTCCAGCCATGTAACCTGTGTCCCTGTGCATCCCTCTCCAGCCACGGAACCTCTGTGCCCTTGTGCACCCTTCTCCAACCATGTAACTCCTGTGTCTCTCTGCACCCATGTAACCTCCTTGTCCCTGTGCACCCCTAGCCAGCCATGTAGCCTCTGTGTCCCTCTGCAGCCGTCTCCAGCCATGTAACCTCTGTGTCCCTCTGCAGCCGTCTCCAGCCATGTAACCTCCGTGTCCCTCTGCAGCGTCTCCAGCCAAGTAACCTCTGTGTCCCTCAGCACCCCTCTCCAGCCAAGTAACCTCTGTGTCCCTCAGCACCCCTCTCCAGCCATGTAACCACTGTGCCCCTCTGCACCCCCCTCCAGCCATGTAACTTCTGTGTCCCTCTGCACCCCTCTCCAGCCATGTAACCTCTGCATCCCTCTCCAGCCATGTAACCTCTGTGTCCCTCTGCGCCCCTCTCCAACCATGTAACCTCTGTGCCCCTCTGCGCCCCTCTCCAGCCATGTAACCTCTGTGCCCCTCTGCACACCCCCTCCAGCCATGTAACCTCTGTGTTCCTCTGCACACCCCCTCCAGCCATGTAACCTCTGTGTCCCTCTGCACACCCCCTCCAGCCATGTAACCTCTGTGTCCCTCTGCACCCCCTCTCCAGCCATGTAACCTCTGTGTCCCTCTGCATCCCCCTCCAGCCATGTAACCTCTGTGTCCCTCTGCACCCCCCCTCCAACCATGTAACCTCTGTGTCCCTCTGCACCCCCCTCCAGCCATGTAACCTCTGTGTCCCTCTGCACCCCCCTCCAGCCATGTAACCTCTGTGTCCCTCTGCATCCCCCCTCCAGCCATGTAACCTCTGTGTCCTTCTGCACCCCCTCTCCAGCCATGTAACCACTGTGCCCCTCTGCACCCCCCCTCCAGCCATGTAACCTCTGTGTCCCTCTGCACCCCTCTCCAGCCATGTAACCTCTGCATCCCTCTCCAGCCATGTAACCTCTGTGTCCCTCTGCGCCCCTCTCCAACCATGTAACCTCTGTGCCCCTCTGCGCCCCTCTCCAACCATGTAACCTCTGTGCCCCTCTGAACCCCTCTCCAGCCATGTAACCTCTGTGCCCCTCTGAACCCCTCTCCAGCCATGTAACCTCTGTGTCCCTCTGCACACCCCCTCCAGCCATGTAACCTCTGTGTCCCTCTGCACACCCCCTCCAGCCATGTAACCTCTGTGTCCCTCTGCACCCCCTCTCCAGCCATGTAACCTCTGTGTCCCTTTGCACCCCCCTCCAGCCATGTAACCTCTGTGTCCTTCTGCACCCCCCCTCCAGCCATGTAACCTCTGTGGCCCTCTGCACCCCCCCTCCAGCCATGTAACCTCTGTGGCCCTCAGCACCCCTCTCCAGCCATGTAACCACTGTGCCCCTCTGCACCCCCCCTCCAGCCATGTAACCTCTGTGTCCCTCTGCACCCCTCTCCAGCCATGTAACCTCTGCATCCCTCTCCAGCCATGTAACCTCTGTGTCCCTCTGCGCCCCTCTCCAACCATGTAACCTCTGTGCCCCTCTGCGCCCCTCTCCAACCATGTAACCTCTGTGCCCCTCTGCACCCCTCTCCAGCCATGTAACCTCTGTGCCCCTCTGCACCCCTCTCCAGCCATGTAACCTCTGTGCCCCTCTGCACACCCCCTCCAGCCATGTAACCTCTGTGTCCCTCTGCACACCCCCTCCAGCCATGTAACCTCTGTGTCCCTCTGCACCCCCTCTCCAGCCATGTAACCTCTGTGTCCCTCTGCATCCCCCTCCAGCCATGTAACCTCTGTGTCCCTCTGCACCCCCCCTCCAGCCATGTAACCTCTGTGTCCCTCTGCACCCCCCTCCAGTCATGTAACCTCTGTGTCCCTCTGCACCCCCCCTCCAGCCATGTAACCTCTGTGTCCCTCTGCACCCCCCCTCCAGCCATGTAACCTCTGTGTCCCTCTGCACCCCCCCTCCAGCCATGTAACCTCTGTGTCCTTCTGCACCCCCCCTCCAGCCATGTAACCTCTGTGGCCCTCTGCACCCCCCCCCTCCAGCCATGTAACCTCTGTGGCCCTCTGCACCCCCTCTCCAGCCATGTAACCTCTGTGGCCCTCTGCACCCCCTCTCCAGCCATGTAACCTCTGTGGCCCTCTGCACCCCCTCTCCAGGCATGTAACCTCTGTGTCCCTCTGCACCCCCCCTCCAGCCATGTAACCTCTGTGTCCCTCTGCACCCCCCCTCCAGCCATGTAACCTCTGTGTCCCTCTGCACCCCCCCTCCAGCCATGTAACCTCTGTGTCCCTCTGCACCCCCCCTCCAGCCATGTAACCTCTGTGTCCCTCTGCACCCCCCCTCCAGCCAGGTAACCTCTGTGTCCCTCTGCACCCCCCCCTCCAGCCAGGTAACCTGTGTCCCTCTGCACCCCCCCCTCCAGCCAGGTAACCTGTGTCCCTCTGCACCCCTCCCTCCAGCCAGGTAACCTGTGTCCCTCTGCACCCCCCCTCCAGCCAGGTAACCTGTGTCCCTCTGCACCCCCCCCCTCCAGCCAGGTAACCTGTGTCCCTCTGCACCCCCCCCCCTTCCAGCCACGGAACCTCTGTGCCCCTGTGCACCCCTCTCCAACCATGTAACATCTGTGGCACTCTGCACCCCTCTCCAGCCATGTAACTCCTGTGTCCCTCTGCACCCATGTAACCTCTGTGTCCCTGTGCAC
The DNA here is from genome assembly GCF_031143425.1 of Pleurodeles waltl. NCBI lineage: Eukaryota > Metazoa > Chordata > Amphibia > Caudata > Salamandridae > Pleurodeles > Pleurodeles waltl. Next base: position 1,709,594,918 of record NC_090445.1, on the reverse strand, counting down.
CCCTCGCTAGCCATGTAACCTCTGTGTCCTTCTGCACCCCTCTCCAGCCATGTAACCTCTGTGTCCCTCTGCACCGCTCTCCAGCCATGTAACCTCTGTGTCCTTCTGCACCGCTCTCCAGCCATGTAACCTCTGTGTCCTCTGCACCCCTCTCCAACCATGTAACCTCTGTGTCCTCTGCAGCCGTCTCCAGCCATGTAACCTCCGTGTCCCTCAGCACCCCTCTCCAGCCAAGTAACCTCCGTGTCCCTCAGCACCCCTCTCCAGCCATGTAACCTCTGTGCCCCTCTGCACCCCCCCCTCCAGCCATGTAACCTATGTGTCCTCTGCACCCCTCTCCAACCATGTAACCTCTGTGTCCCTCTGCAGCCGTCTCCAGCCATGTAACCTCTGTGTCCCTCAGCACCCCTCTCCAGCCAAGTAACCTGCGTGTCCCTCAGCACCCCTCTCCTGCCATGTAACCTCTGTGTCCCTCTGCACCCCCTCTCCAGCCATGTAACCTCTGTGTCCCTTTGCACCCCCCTCCAGCCATGTAACCTCTGTGTCCTTCTGCACCCCCCCTCCAGCCATGTAACCTCTGTGGCCCTCTGCACCCCCCCTCCAGCCATGTAACCTCTGTGGCCCTCAGCACCCCTCTCCAGCCATGTAACCACTGTGCCCCTCTGCACCCCCCCTCCAGCCATGTAACCTCTGTGTCCCTCTGCACCCCTCTCCAGCCATGTAACCTCTGCATCCCTCTCCAGCCATGTAACCTCTGTGTCCCTCTGCGCCCCTCTCCAACCATGTAACCTCTGTGCCCCTCTGCGCCCCTCTCCAACCATGTAACCTCTGTGCCCCTCTGCACCCCTCTCCAGCCATGTAACCTCTGTGCCCCTCTGCACCCCTCTCCAGCCATGTAACCTCTGTGCCCCTCTGCACACCCCCTCCAGCCATGTAACCTCTGTGTCCCTCTGCACACCCCCTCCAGCCATGTAACCTCTGTGTCCCTCTGCACCCCCTCTCCAGCCATGTAACCTCTGTGTCCCTCTGCATCCCCCTCCAGCCATGTAACCTCTGTGTCCCTCTGCACCCCCCCTCCAGCCATGTAACCTCTGTGTCCCTCTGCACCCCCCTCCAGTCATGTAACCTCTGTGTCCCTCTGCACCCCCCCTCCAGCCATGTAACCTCTGTGTCCCTCTGCACCCCCCCTCCAGCCATGTAACCTCTGTGTCCCTCTGCACCCCCCCTCCAGCCATGTAACCTCTGTGTCCTTCTGCACCCCCCCTCCAGCCATGTAACCTCTGTGGCCCTCTGCACCCCCCCCTCCAGCCATGTAACCTCTGTGGCCCTCTGCACCCCCTCTCCAGCCATGTAACCTCTGTGGCCCTCTGCACCCCCTCTCCAGCCATGTAACCTCTGTGGCCCTCTGCACCCCCTCTCCAGCCATGTAACCTCTGTGGCCCTCTGCACCCCCTCTCCAGGCATGTAACCTCTGTGTCCCTCTGCACCCCCCCTCCAGCCATGTAACCTCTGTGTCCCTCTGCACCCCCCCTCCAGCCATGTAACCTCTGTGTCCCTCTGCACCCCCCCTCCAGCCATGTAACCTCTGTGTCCCTCTGCACCCCCCCTCCAGCCAGGTAACCTCTGTGTCCCTCTGCACCCCCCCCTCCAGCCAGGTAACCTGTGTCCCTCTGCACCCCCCCCTCCAGCCAGGTAACCTGTGTCCCTCTGCACCCCCCCCTCCAGCCAGGTAACCTGTGTCCCTCTGCACCCCCCCTCCAGCCAGGTAACCTGTGTCCCTCTGCACCCCCCCCCTCCAGCCAGGTAACCTGTGTCCCTCTGCACCCCCCCCCCCCTTCCAGCCACGGAACCTCTGTGCCCCTGTGCACCCCTCTCCAACCATGTAACATCTGTGGCACTCTGCACCCCTCTCCAGCCATGTAACTCCTGTGTCCCTCTGCACCCATGTAACCTCTGTGTCCCTGTGCACCCCTCGCTAGCCATGTAACCTCTGTGTCCTTCTGCACCCCTCTCCAGCCATGTAACCTCTGTGTCCCTCTGCACCGCTCTCCAGCCATGTAACCTCTGTGTCCCTCTGCACCGCTCTCCAGCCATGTAACCTCTGTGTCCTTCTGCACCGCTCTCCAGCCATGTAACCTCTGTGTCCTCTGCACCCCTCTCCAACCATGTAACCTCTGTGTCCTCTGCAGCCGTCTCCAGCCATGTAACCTCCGTGTCCCTCAGCACCCCTCTCCAGCCAAGTAACCTCCGTGTCCCTCAGCACCCCTCTCCAGCCATGTAACCTCTGTGCCCCTCTGCACCCCCCCCTCCAGCCATGTAACCTATGTGTCCTCTGCACCCCTCTCCAACCATGTAACCTCTGTGTCCCTCTGCAGCCGTCTCCAGCCATGTAACCTCTGTGTCCCTCAGCACCCCTCTCCAGCCAAGTAACCTGCGTGTCCCTCAGCACCCCTCTCCAGCCATGTAACCTCTGTGCCCCTCTGCACCCCCCCCCCCAGCCATGTAACCTCTGCGGCCCTCTGCACCCCTCTTCAGCCATGTAACCCCTGCACCCCTCTTCAGCCATGTAACCTTTGTGCCCCTCTGCACCCCTCTTCAGCCATGTAACCTTTGTGCCCCTCTGCACCCCTCTTCAGCCATGTAACCTTTGTGCCCCTCTGCACCCCTCTTCAGCCGTGTAACCTTTGTGCCCCTCTGCACCCCTCTCCAGCCATGTAACCTATGTGTCCATCAGCACCCCTCTCCAGCCAAGTAACCTCCGTGTCCCTCAGCACCCCTCTCCAGCCATGTAACCACTGTGCCCCTCTGCACCCTCCCCCAGCCATGTAACCTCTGTGGCCCTCTGCACCGCTCTCCAGCCATGTAACCGCTGCACCCCTCTCCAGCCATGTAACCTCTGTCCCCCTGTGCACCCCTCTTCAGCCATGTAACCTCTGTGCCCCTGTGCACCCCTCTTCAGCCATGTAACCTCTGTGCCCCTGTGCACCCCTCTTCAGCCATGTAACCTCTGTGTCCCTGCACACCCCTCTTCAGCCATGTAACCTCTGTGCCCCACTCTTCAGCCATGTAACCTCTGTGCCCCACTCTCCAGCCATGTAACCTGTGTCCCTCTGCACCCCTCTCCAACCATGTAACCTCTGTGTCCCTCTGCACCCCTCTCCAACCATGTAACCTCTGCACCCCTCTCCAGCCATGTAATCTCTGTGTCTCTCTGCACCCCCCTCCAGCTATGTAATCTCTGTGTCTCTATGCACCCCCCCTCCAGCTATGTAATCTCTGTGTCTCTCTGCACCCCCCTTCCAGCCATGTAACCTCTGTGTCTCTCTGCACCCCCCCTCCAGCCATGTAACCTCTGTGTCCCTCTGCACCCCCCCTACAGCCATGTAACCTTTGTGGCCCTCTGCACCCCTCTCCAGCCATGTAACCTCTGTGGCCCTCTGCACCCCTTTCCAGCCATGTAACCTCTGTGGCCCTCTGCACCCCTCTCCAGCCATGTAACCTCTGTGGCCCTCTGCACCCCTCTCCAGCCATGTAACCTCTGTGTCCCTCTGCACCCCTCTCCAGCCATGTAACCTCTGTGTCCCTCTGCACCCCTCTCCAGCCATGTAACCTCTGTGTCCCTCTGCACCCTTCTCCAGCCATGTAACCTCTGTGTCCCTCTGCAGCCGTCTCCAGCCATGTAACCTCTGTGTCCCTCTGCAGCCGTCTCCAGCCATGTAACCTCCGTGTCCCTCAGCACCCCTCTCCAGCCAAGTAACCTCCGTGTCCCTCAGCACCCCTCTCCAGCCATGTAACCACTGTGCCCCTCTGCACACCCCCTCCAGCCATGTAACCTCTGTGGCCCTCTGCACCCCTCTCCAGCCATGTAACCTCTGCACCCCTCTCCAGCCATGTAACCTCTGTGTCCCTCTGCACCCCTCTCCAACCATGTAACCTCTGTGCCCCTCTGCACCCCTCTCCAACCATGTAACCTCTGTGCCCCTCTGCACCCCCCCTCCAGTCATGTAACCTCTGTGCCCCTCTGCACCCCCCCTCCAGTCATGTAACCTCTGTGTCCCTGTGCACCCCGCCATGTAACCTGTGTCCCTGTGCACCCCCCTCCAGCCATGTAACCTGTGTCCCTGTGCACCCCCCGCCATGTAACCTGTGTCCCTGTGCACCCCCCTCCAGCCATGTAACCTGTGCACCCCCCTCCAGCCATGTAACCTGTGCACCCCCCTCCAGCCATGTAACCTCTGTGTCCCTCTGCACCCCCCCTCCAGCCATGTAACCTCTGTGTCCCTCTGCACCCCCCCCTCCAGCCATGTAACCTCTGTGTCCCTCTGCACCCCCCCTCCAGCCATGTAACCTGTGTCCCTGTGCACCCCCCCTCCAGCCATGTAACCTGTGTCCCTGTGCACCCCCCTCCAGCCATGTAACCTGTGTCCCTGTGCACCCCCCCTCCAGCCATGTAACCTGTGCACCCCCCCCCAGCCATGTAACCTGTGCACCCCCCCTCCAGCCATGTAACCTCTGTGCCCCTCTGCACCCCCCCTCCTGCCATGTAACCTCTGTGTCCCTCTGCACCCCCCTCCTGCCATGTAACCTCTGTGTCCCTCTGCACCCCCCTCCTGCCATGTAACCTCTGTGTCCCTGTGCACCCCCCTCCAGCCATGTAACCTGTGTCCCTGTGCACCCCCCTCCAGCCATGTAACCTGTGTCCCTGTGCACCCCCTCCAGCCATGTAACCTGTGTCCCTGTGCACCCCCCCTCCATGTAACCTGTGTCCCTGTGCACCCCCCCTCCATGTAACCTGTGTCCCTGTGCACCCCCTCCAGCCATGTAACCTGTGTCCCTGTGCACCCCCTCCAGCCATGTAACCTGTGTCCCTGTGCACCCCCCTCCAGCCATGTAACCTGTGTCCCTGTGCACCCCCCTCCAGCCATGTAACCTGTCCCTGTGCACCCCCCTCCATGTAACCTGTGTCCCTGTGCACCCCCCTCCATGTAACCTGTGTCCCTGTGCACCCCCCTCCATGTAACCTGTGTCCCTGTGCACCCCCCTCCATGTAACCTGTGTCCCTGTGCACCCCCCTCCAGCCATGTAACCTGTGTCCCTGTGCACCCCCCTCCAGCCATGTAACCTGTGTCCCTGTGCACCCCCCTCCAGCCATGTAACCTGTGTCCCTGTGCACCCCCCCTCCATGTAACCTGTGTCCCTGTGCACCCCCCTCAAGCCATGTAACCTGTGTCCCTGTGCACCCCCCTCAAGCCATGTAACCTGTGTCCCTGTGCACCCCCTCCATGTAACCTGTGTCCCTGTGCACCCCCTCCATGTAACCTGTGTCCCTGTGCACCCCCCTCCAGCCATGTAACCTGTGTCCCTGTGCACCCCCCTCCAGCCATGTAACCTGTGTCCCTGTGCACCCCCCTCCAGCCATGTAACCTGTGTCCCTGTGCACCCCCCTCCAGCCATGTAACCTGTGTCCCTGTGCACCCCCCTCCAGCCATGTAACCTGTGTCCCTGTGCACCCCCGCCATGTAACCTGTGTCCCTGTGCACCCCCCTCCAGCCATGTAACCTGTGTCCCTGTGCACCCCTCTCCAGCCATGTAACCTGTGTCCCTGTGCACCCCCCTCCAGCCATGTAACCTGTGTCCCTGTGCATCCCTCTCCAGCCACGGAACCTCTGTGCCCTTGTGCACCCTTCTCCAACCATGTAACTCCTGTGTCCCTCTGCACCCATGTAACTTCCTTGTCCCTGTGCACCCCTAGCCAGCCATGTAACCTCTGTGTCCCTCTGCAGCCGTCTCCAGCCATGTAACCTCTGTGTCCCTCTGCAGCCGTCTCCAGCCATGTAACCTCCGTGTCCCTCTGCAGCGTCTCCAGCCATGTAAGCTCTGTGTCCCTCTGCACCCCCTCTCCAGCCATGTAAGCTCTGTGTCCCTCTGCACCCCCTCTCCAGCCATGTAACCTCTGTGTTCCTCTGCACACCCCCTCCAGCCATGTAACCTCTGTGTTCCTCTGCACACCCCCTCCAGCCATGTAACCTCTGTGTCCCTCTGCACCCCCCCTCCAGCCATGTAACCTCTGTGTCCCTCTGCACCCCCCCTCCAGCCATGTAACCTCTGTGTCCCTCTGCACCCCCCCTCCAGCCATGTAACCTCTGTGTCCTTCTGCACACCCCCTCCAACCATGTAACCTCTGTGGCCCTCTGCACCCCCCCCTCCAGCCATGTAACCTCTGTGGCCCTCAGCACCCCTCTCCAGCCATGTAACCTCTGTGGCCCTCTGCACCCCCTCTCCAGCCATGTAACCTCTGTGGCCCTCTGCACCCCCCCTCCAGCCATGTAACCTCTGTGTCCCTGTGCACCCCCCCTCCAGCCATGTAACCTCTGTGTCCCTCTGCACCCCCCCTCCAGCCATGTAACCTCTGTGTCCCTCTGCACCCCCCCCTCCAGCCATGTAACCTCTGAGTCCCTCTGCACCCCCCCTCCAGCCATGTAACCTCTGAGTCCCTCTGCACCCCCCCTCCAGCCAGGTAACCTGTGTCCCTCTGCACCCCCCCTCCAGCCAGGTAACCTGTGTCCCTCTGCACCCCCCCTCCAGCCAGGTAACCTGTGTCCCTCTGCACCCCCCCTCCAGCCAGGTAACCTGTGTCCCTCTGCACCCCCCCTCCAGCCAGGTAACCTGTGTCCCTCTGCACCCCTCCCTTCCAGCCACGGAACCTCTGTGCCCCTGTGCACCCCTCTCCAACCATTTAACATCTGTGGCACTCTGCACCCCTCTCCAGCCATGTAACTCCTGTGTCCCTCTGCACCCATGTAACCTCTGTGTCCCTGTGCACCCCTTGCTAGCCATGTAACCTCTGTGTCCTTCTGCACCCCTCTCCAGCCATGTAACCTCTGTGTCCCTCTGCACCGCTCTCCAGCCATGTAACCTCTGTGTCCCTCTGCACCGCTCTCCAGCCATGTAACCTCTGTGTCCCTCTGCACCGCTCTCCAGCCATGTAACCTCTGTGTCCCTCTGCACCGCTCTCCAGCCATGTAACCTCTGTGTCCCTCTGCACCGCTCTCCAGCCATGTAACCTCTGTGTCCCTCTGCACCGCTCTCCAGCCATGTAACCTCTGTGTCCCTCTGCACCGCTCTCCAGCCATGTAACCTCTGTGTCCCTCTGCACCGCTCTCCAGCCATGTAACCTCTGTGTCCCTCTGCACCGCTCTCCAGCCATGTAACCTCTGTGTCCTTCTGCACCGCTCTCCAGCCATGTAACCTCTGTGTCCTCCGCAGCCGTCTCCAGCCATGTAACCTCTGTGTCCCTCAGCACCCCTCTCCAGCCAAGTAACCTCCGTGTCCCTCAGCACCCCTCTCCAGCCATGTAACCTCTGTGCCCCTCTGCACCCCCTCTCCAGCCATGTAACCTATGTGTCCTCTGCACCCCTCTCCAACCATGTAACCTCTGTGTCCCTCTGCAGCCGTCTCCAGCCATGTAACCTCCGTGTCCCTCAGCACCCCTCTCCAGCCAAGTAACCTCCGTGTCCCTCAGCACCCCTCTCCAGCCATGTAACCTCTGTGCCCCTCTGCACCCCCCCCCCAGCCATGTAACCTCTGTGGCCCTCTGCACCCCTCTCCAGCCATGTAACCCCTGCACCCCTCTTCAGCCATGAAACCTTTGTGCCCCTCTGCACCCCTCTTCAGCCATGTAACCTTTGTGCCCCTCTGCACCCCTCTTCAGCCATGTAACCTTTGTGCCCCTCTGCACCCCTCTTCAGCCATGTAACCTTTGTGCCCCTCTGCACCCCTCTCCAGCCATGTAACCTATGTGTCCATCAGCACCCCTCGCCAGCCAAGTAACCTCCGTGTCCCTCAGCACCCCTCTCCAGCCATGTAACCACTGTGCCCCTCTGCACCCTCCCCCAGCCATGTAACCTCTGTGGCCCTCTGCACCCCTCTCCAGCCATGTAACTGCTGCACCCCTCTCCAGCCATGTAACCTCTGTGCCCCTGTGCACCCCTCTTCAGCCATGTAACCTCTGTGCCCCTGCACACCCCTCTTCAGCCATGTAACCTCTGTGCCCCACTCTTCAGCCATGTAACCTCTGTGCCCCTGTGCACCACTCTCCAGCCATGTAACCTCTGTGCCCCACTCTTCAGCCATGTAACCTCTGTGCCCCTGTGCACCACTCTCCAGCCATGTAACCTCTGTGTCCCTCTGCACCCCCCCTACAGCCATGTAACCTTTATGCCCCTGTGCACCCCTCTTCAGCCATGTAACCTCTGTGCCCCTGCACACCCCTCTTCAGCCATGTAACCTCTGTGCCCCACTCTTCAGCCATGTAACCTCTGTGCCCCTGTGCACCACTCTCCAGCCATGTAACCTCTGTGCCCCACTCTTCAGCCATGTAACCTCTGTGCCCCTGTGCACCACTCTCCAGCCATGTAACCTCTGTGTCCCTCTGCACCCCTCTCCAACCATGTAACCTCTGTGTCCCTCTGCACCCCTCTCTAACCATGTAACCTCTGCACCCCTCTCCAGCCATGTAATCTCTGTGTCTCTCTGCACCCCCCTCCAGCTATGTAATCTCTGTCTCTCTGCACCCCCCCTCCAGCTATGTAATCTCTGTGTCTCTCTGCACCCCCCCCTCCAGCCATGTAACCTCTGTGTCTCTCTGCACCCCCCCTCCAGCCATGTAACCTCTGTGTCCCTCTGCACCCCCCCTACAGCCATGTAACCTTTGTGGCCCTCTGCACCCCTCTCCAGCCATGTAACCTCTGTGGCCCTCTGCACCCCTTTCCAGCCATGTAACCTCTGTGGCCCTCTGCACCCCTCTCCAGCCATGTAACCTCTGTGTCCCTCTGCACCCCCCCTCCAGCCATGTAACCTCTGTGTCCCTCTGCACCCCTCTCCAGCCATGTAACCTCTGTGTCCCTCTGCACCCCTCTCCAACCATGTAACCTCTGTGCCCCTCTGCACCCCTCTCCAGCCATGTAACCTCTGTGTCCCTCTGCACCCCTCTCCAGCCATGTAACCTCTGTGTCCCTCTGCACCCCTCTCCAGCCATGTAACCTCTGTGTCCCTCTGCAGCCGTCTCCAGCCATGTAACCTCTGTGTCCCTCTGCAGCCGTCTCCAGCCAAGTAACCTCTGTGTCCCTCAGCACCCCTCTCCAGCCATGTAACCACTGTGCCCCTCTGCACACCCCCTCCAGCCATGTAACCTCTGTGGCCCTCTGCACCCCTCTCCAGCCATGTAACCTCTGCACCCCTCTCCAGCCATGTAACCTCTGTGTCCCTCTGCACCCCTCTCCAACCATGTAACCTCTGTGCCCCTCTGCACCCCTCTCCAACCATGTAACCTCTGTGCCCCTCTGCACCCCCCCTCCAGCCATGTAACCTCTGTGCCCCTCTGCACCCCCCCTCCAGCCATGTAACCTCTGTGTCCCTCTGCACCCCCCCTCCAGCCATGTACATGTAACCTCTGTGCCCCTCTGCACCCCCCCTCCAGCCATGTAGCCTCTGTGTCCCTCTGCACCCCCCCTCCAGCCATGTAACCTCTGTGTCCCTCTGCAACCCCCCCCACCTCCAGCCATGTAACCTCTGTGCCCCTCTGCACCCCCCTCCAGCCGTGTAACCTCCGTGTCCCTCTCCAGCCATGTAACCTCCGTGTCCCTCTGCACCCCCTCTCCAGCCATGTAACCTCCGTGTCCCTCTCCAGCCATGTAACCTCTGTGGCCCTCTGCACCCGTCTCCAGCCATGTGGTGCCTCTGATACCCCACTTCAGCCATGTGACCTCTGTGTATCCTACTTCCAGCCAGAACTCTGTGCAGCCCCCGTCAGCCCTATATATCCGTGTGACCCCGTGCATTTCCATTCAAGCCGTAAGGACGCAGCCATGTGGTACCTCTTTCACCCCACTTTAGCCATTTGACCGCTGCCCCCCCCCCCCCCCCCCAATGCTATATGACCTATGTGCATCCTCCTTCCAGTCTCATAAGTTCTCTGCAAGACCCACCAGCTTTTTGCAAACACTGCCATGCTGTTCAACCTCAGTCCAGCAAAGCGGTTTCTGTGCGCCCCTGTGCCAGCCACGTGTGGCCTCTGTGCAGCCTGCTTCCTGCCATGTGCCATGACCTCAGGCCAGTCGTCCTCTCAGACCTGTGACATCAGGCAGAGCATCCTTTGTCCCTGTTGTCCTCACCTCTGGTCCACCTGATGCCCCTGGCTGTGACTTCCCTCTTGGCTGAGGCGCACGGTGCGTCAGTTCCTGAGCCGTGTGGTCCCCAGCGCCTCCAGTCATAGAGTGTAAGTGTCCCCCAACCCCTCAATAGCCCCAGCTCGCAAAGTTTGTTCTCTTCATAAGCGCTTCAGCACCTCGCCAGAGGTAGTAGGCGCTATATAAATGCAATAACAGTGCACTTCAACCAGTGTTCCATCCAAGCCACATGCCTCCACTTATGTTCCTTAAACCCTTTCACCCTGTTCGCTTCCCTGCCCTTCCAAGTGGATCGCGGGTACCCTTGTGATGGGAGAGTGCTGGCTGAATGTTGCTTCTGACCTTTCAGCCTCTAATGTAGAAGGGTTAAAAAAAAAACATCTCAAGAGCATTTGCAGCAGGCTTTGGGTATGTTTTGTATCCAGTTTACTACACCTGTCTTATAAAAATGTGAAGTGACCCAAAACGTTTTTGTGCCTGATTTGCTTGTATAATAGCTAATTCCCCCTACCCCCCTCCCCTTTTTGCACATGGCTTCCACCAGTGAAAAACACACTTTGCATTCTGGTAATGAGCAGCGTAAAAACAGGTATAAATTCCACCTGCCCTAGTTTTCGACCAATGCCCCACCAGAAAGAATATCATAAATATTTGAGCTTCCGAATGGTGGACACCAGGGGTAAACAATGCAGACACCCCACATAAATGGTATAGTTTTTCAGTTCTGAAATTAGTTGGACAGATTGAGTCCTTTTCAGACATGCCCATTCTAATTTACGCATACTTTAGGCTTGCTAATGAGTATGATATGTATTTATAAAGCGCTACTGTTACCCTACAAGGGTGTCCTGGCGCTAACCAGCTGAATAACTATTTAAGTCTGCCGAAATAACCAGGTCTTCAAGATCTCATGAAACCTCCAGTAGTTGGCTTCAGTTTTGAGCTTCCCGGGGAGGTTATTCTACAACTTCAGGGTTAAAAACAGAGCAAAATGTCCCACCTTTCTACTCTGAGTGGTCCCTTGGAATTTTGGTAGCAGAGCTTCGCCGGATCGCAGAGAACGGCCTGGTATGCATCTTTGCAGCCCATCTGAAGGAACTGATGGGCCTTTCCGTATAGAAGGCCGTGTGTGCTAGACATGCTATTTTAAAAGACACTCTCTGCACAATGTTTAACCACTGTGGCTGTTTTCATGCTGTAGAGACAGTCCTATCTCTTTCTTCATAACTGTCTCGCCGCTCAGTTTTATATACTCTGCAAACTTGCTATGGTTTTACTGATAATGTTGTTTCTGTAGTTGAAATTCAAAATAATTAGTCAGCTGACAGCAATACATTAATTATAAATGTTAGTGAAATCTTCTTAAACTCAAATGTTATCAACCATTTGCAAATTCAAATTGGGTCGTTGGTGGACATCCTTGTGGCATCTCAGCTAGAGCTGAAAAATGCTTCTGAGGATTATTGGTCATCTTTCGTAGGCCTGCAGAATCCAGGGACCTAGAAGTGACGGCATGCTTCCAATAGTCACAACACAGCTAAATATCGCCCTACTTTGAGGAGTGCGTTTTATCACTCCTCTTCGAAGGAATGTTATGCCCGTCACAAATCCACCATTGGCCATTATGTTTACCATGCAAGGAGTATGAACAGACATTACTTTGCCTCTTGAATGAGTGAGCTAAGTGCTTGCCACTGACTTGTGATATGCTGGGCTCGAGTTTGACTGTCATAGGCTATCATCCTTCGTAGCCAGTGCACTGAATACCATTAAGTAACACCGAATATTTGTCTACCTTGGAAGCAGCAAGACCGTAGTGTACAGTGCTACATTATTAAAGGTCAGAAAGTGATTCCGCACTAATGATAGATTCTGCTCTTAGCAAACCATAGCAATAAATTGAATGTCCCTTCCTGCTTCTTCAGGTCCACTCGAGCTCCTCCGTTTGAGGATGCCAAATCCCACTGTGCACTCATAGCGTATTGTGGGTCTAGTGTGTAGTAGCTGTTGTGATGCACAGAGTAATGGCAGCTCCTAGGCAGTGGGGCACCTGTCTGAGGTTTGGTTGAGCTGGCTCAGCCTGGAGCTTTCTGCACGTTACTGAGTGTATAGCCTTTACTGATGATACTGTCTGTGCAGTCACCTATCGCTCATGGGTCGCTTCTTCACCAGTATCTCTCCACTACTGTGGGTCAGGGGTAATTTACTTATTTGCTCGACAGCATAGGTCGCAGATACCTCCTCATGCTTCAAGATCAGTTCATGGTGTATTTAGTGTGCATTTAGTGTGCACAAGGGTGGGCTTTTACATTAGTCAGAGAATTTTAAGGATGGGACTTGTTAATCAATTTCTGGTACTTCTCGCCTTTGCTAATAGCTTCTTTCTCCTCAGTCTAAGGAATGGCAGCATCAGTTGGCAGAAGGAGAGCATGGCTGTGTGCCATAGGTACAGCCCTTGTGACTTGTGCTGTGCTGAGTCAAACTGCTAGCGGACAAGGCCACTCCCATGAAGATCTTCACCATGGACACAGTCATGCCCAACATGGTCACGCTCACGCGGAGCCTCATCACGGACACAGCCATGAACACCATGGACACTCCCACGAAGACCTGCACCATGGACACAGCCATGCCCACCATGGCCACTCCCATGAGGATCTTCACCATGGGCACAGCCACACACATCAAGGGCATTCTGATAGAGCACAAGCACCGAGTCGCAGCCGAAAAACTTCAGAGGAGACTCCACAGCAGCTGTCAGGGAAGGAAAAGCTGGATCCAGTGGAGCTGTGGACACATGTTAGTATTACCTCTCAGTATATCTTTATTTTCTGCTATCTTCATACTTTTACTTTGCTTCTGTCCCTGGTGCTCTTCTTTCATTCACTGTCCTGCTGTAGTTCATGATTTGTAGTAAAATATGTGGTTTGTCTCAGAGTTTGAGTATCTTTTAGTCCTAAGTGCTGGTTCCATCCCCATGCAAGAGGGCTAGCCTAATCCAGGACTGTTGGTTGTCTGTTCTAAACCCAGAAAGAAATAATGAACTGATTTATGCTGACGGTATGGCTCAGTAAGCTGACCCCTAACAATATGCTGTGTTCTGGAGGTCATGAGTTTGAATCCTATGGGCAGATTGCCTTCCATCCTTCTGAGGTTGTCAAATTGAGTACCATAAATGAGGTTACAGTAACATTTGTAATTTCCATCGCGTTGAAGCACTAATGAAAAGCGTGTAGCACTGTATAGTACAGTCCATCTTATACTGGATCAGAAACTGGTATGAGAGCAGGACTCCTGCCTGCATCAGCACTGGGCACAATAGCATCTAGTGCAGCCCGGCAACCACCTGGGCCAGTAGAGCCGAAACATATACACTGACTCCTTGCAGGATAGATTGAAGATATTTGGAAAATAGTAAACCTAATAATGTCTGCTTGTGAAGACAGTGGACTGACTCTACTGACCGTGGCAGCGCTGCAGGCTCGGTTATTGAAGCAACCACTGCTTGCAGAATTCAGATTCTCAACCGCAGAATTTTCTGTTGAGTGTCTAGGGTTGTGTATGCTGGTTGCTGTGGGACCGCTGTCTGTGCTTTTCTTTGTTCTGAGACAAAATGTGCCCCCAAATGTCAGCTGGGTGGTACTGTTAGTACAATATATTTATTCAGTTCTTTCAGAATTTTATGCTCCTTATCACAGGGACCATTCAGCCCTTTTACCTTTACTTCTGCACAATAATCTGTTCTGATGATGATGACTCTTCAAATCAGTATTTAAATCCATATGGATCCATTAAAAAACCTGATTCGTTTGGGTTGTACTGTTACTTCTGATCATTTGTTTACTGGTACTTTGAGCCTGTGTGGTCCATTTTCATACTTTGCATGTACACATGTTGTACCTTTTGCTCTTCATACACCTGTGCTCACTTGAGCACTTTCCCTTCTGTGGCATCAACTATCCATTGTTGCTTTCACTGCATGGCCTAAGCTTGCATTTACATTTGGCGAGGTCTTTGTTCTATTTACAAATATCTAAATATTTTTACATATGCCACAAGGAACCACTGTATGTCTTTCGTGTCGCTGCATTGGGCCAGATGAGTAGAGTCTGAACTCTCTAGTCCCTAGATGTAGTGTCTAAATATTATGCTGTCTGGACCAGCCGTTGAAAGAAAATCTGCTTGTGATGCCATTAAAATTTAATCTTTCAAAGGCAGCCCAGAAGTGTCTGAGCATTGAGCGATATTCTTTCCTGGCCCCAACAGGACTGCTTTCGAGGTCAGACTGACTGTGGAATGAGCATAAATTTGTGTGTTCATGCTTCAAAGTGCCTCCTCTCGAGGGCAAGCATTCAATAGGATTGTTAATGTTCCCTTTCACCGTTGGTTTCTTTCTTTAAGACTGAAAGGTGATGCCTAGAAAGAGGCCTTGCGTGGAAGTGTACAAGTCTGGCTTCTCCAACGAGTAGCTCGTGAGCTGCTGGTAGCTCCCCGGCTACTAGAAGTACCTGACATGTGTCCAGTCCAGCCTACTAAATTAGAAGCCTTTGCTTGACTGAATTATTGTATGTATACAAAAATTGAAAAATATGTATTTGAAATGAAAATGTGTGTATTTCCAGGACTGATAAGCTGATAGTTGAATGTCCACAATACATTTGAATATGATGTTTGAGTGATAACTCATGTGGCACTGGGAAGGCTTATTACTAATATTACTTAACTTTGAGGGGTGTATAAGCTATGTTTTTTTGATGTATTGCCCATGTAAAGGTATACAAAACTAATGATATTAGTAGCTCAGGATGATTTGTATTGATCTTAAGTAGCTCTCTTAATGAAGGGTTGGAGACCCCTGGTACAAGTGCTTGTGTTTTAGTGCAGACATGTCAATAGTCACCTAGACTGACCTTCCCCAGTCTCTGAGGGCTCGATGGCTGTCTCTGTATGTGTGGTACGCCCTGGAAGCGCTTACTTGTGTGGCAGAAGAACCCATCAGCCTACCTTGCTCACTGCTTGGTTTATATGAATGGGCCAATCTCAGTGCTGTATTTTTTTGCCTCTCCCCAGGCCATTGGTGCAACGTTGCTGATCAGTGCTGCCCCCTTCTTCATTCTCTTCCTCATTCCTGTGGAGTCCAACACTTCCAAGCACCAGTCCTTGCTCAAACTGCTGCTCAGCTTTGCCTCAGGGGGGCTCCTGGGCGATGCTTTTCTCCATCTTATCCCACATGCCCTCGGTGAGTACCTCCTGTGTCAGAAGGCTCTCCCCAAGAAGTGTTTCCTGTACCAGGGAGAAGACTAGAGTGTTAAGCACCTGGGAGCTGTAACCTAGAAATATGGTGGCCCTCTAGTATGGGGTAGGGGCAGTGTCAGTACAGTGAACACCACACTTTCTGATTTGTATTGCTAAGAAAATCAACATTCTGTTGGCAACTTACTAAAATTTCATTAAACTGTTTCTTATATTTTTGGGATAAAAATGTGTGTTTAATAGTCTTATTACAGTAGGTTACCCTAGAGGCTGTCGTGATTAATGGTTAGAAACCCAAGCCTCTCAGTGGCTTGTGGATTTCAAAGAATCCCCTGTTCCACAATGGCTCCAACCCCTTTCCACCATTCAGCAGAGCTTCTTCCTCAGCGTATCTGTAGACCTGGTCAGATGTCGCCTGCTGGGACGCTGTTGTTGTGGGAGTTTTTCTGTAAGGTAATACGCCTGTCTTGACCCAATTGCCTTTCTCTTCCTAGTGCCGCATTCCAGCCAGGAAGAAGGTGGCAGTCACTCCCACGCCAAAGATGATTTTCACGGCCATGGACACTCTCATGGAGGTAAAATGGCTTACAGCGGCACTTGGGCTCATGGCTGCAACACTCGGTGTCTCCTCTGGTCCTCTTGTTTTCCATCAATGCAGATCTTTATCTTCCGGGCCCTCTTGGGTCTGTTGTGATAGCTGTTGCTTCCCCATATGCACAAGGGTAGTCGGTTAATGGGCGACATAAAGATGGTGGAGGGTTAAGTAGCACATTATCAGAACATGTTTGAGTTGGATGGCTGGTTAACCAAGAACGTGTGGTATATTTTACAGCTCTTAAGCTGGCGTCTACTTTTCTCTTGGTTTTTCATATGAGTTTTTATTTTGCTCCAATGCACCCTCAGGTCAGGATCACCTCCAGATGATGTCAGTGGGTCTTTGGGTCCTGGCTGGAATCGTGGCCTTCCTGGTGGTGGAGAAGTTTGTGCGACATGTGAAGGGCGGCCATAGCCATGGGCACAGCCATACTCACGCGGATGGTATGTACTAAAGGCTGCAGTCCCTTTCAGGAAACAATGCACCTGTTATATTTGTAACAAAGTTAGGGAGACCACCCGCAGCAGCCCTCCTGGGGTCACTTACACTCCACTTACCATCTGACTCTACCTTTGTTATTTTTTCCTGATAAACATGTTAAATGGTGCTCAGCTGCAGTACTTTCTGGTCGCTAATGATTGCGCTTCCCAATATCTCCTTGAGTGGAGGCTCCGTATGTTTCTCCTTGTTGTTGATGGCTTAGGAAGCTACGGCCTATTCCTTTATTCAGAGTATTGCTGCAGGGCTTCTGTGGTGCAAACAAAATGCATTGTCTTACTCACACAGGTGCAAAGGTGAGCTCAGCCGAAGAGGATGATGGTGATGGCCCTGATAACACAGCGGATGGTGTGAGACAGAGGAAGAAGGGCAGCGCTGCAGACAAGTCCAAGAAAACAGCTCCGAAGCCAAAGGAGGCAGCGCCAGGAAGCGGTGAGAGGACTGGAACCAAGGCCTAGCACAGGGCTCAGATTTACGATGAGGCCTTCTCTTGCATACCTCTGTACCAAAAGGCGTGTGAAGGTGTCTGGAAATCAGTGCCAGTGTATGGCTGTTCGTTACGCGCCTATAGTGTGGTTGTTGGTGGGTGGTAGATTGAGCCATTGAGTGGGCCATGCACAGGGGGATAAGTGGCTGTATTTTTGAAGAAGGTATTTGTTGTAAGGACAGTGATGATTTCCAGGAGCATATACAGAGCCTACGTAAGGTGGTGGGTTGTTGGTTCTAGCTGTGATCGGTGACTTCTGTGGAAGAGGCTGTAGTAGCAGTATTGATGGAATGGTTGATATTTGGATGAAAGTCTTCTAACGGGGACCATGTAGCAAAGACATTTTTTCCAATGTGACAATCTCATCGCCACCTTTCCTTCTAACTTCAGAAATGAAGGTATCGGGCTACCTGAACCTTGCTGCTGACTTCACTCATAACTTCACCGACGGCCTGGCTATTGGCGCCTCCTTCTTGGTCAGCACCAACGTTGGCATTGTCACCACGATCACCATCCTGCTGCACGAGGTTCCCCATGAGATAGGAGACTTTGCTATCTTGGTGCAGTCCGGTTGCACCAAGAAGAAGGTAGGGGTGGCTGTTTGCTGTTTTGTTCTGGGATGCTGTAAGTTGCCAGCTGTATCTTGTATGTGCTGTATACTGCCTTCTCTTTCCTCATTTTGCTATGTACAAATCCCCCCTTATGCGTCTCTGGAGTTCGTGCAGTAACCACTCACCCTCTACAAATTTCCCTATATTGATTTGTGCATGCACCTCAGTCTGAGTGCTTTTGATTATTCCCTCACAGACTTAGTCGCACTTTAATCCGGTTGTCGCTTGGACTTCAGGTCAAGCTGCAGCATCACCTCTCTGTCACTCATCCTTTTGTGGTGCCGCACCAATGGTCCCTTGAGACCAGAAACACTTCTGAGCAGGAGAATCCTCGCACTTGTATATACTTACACTGTGCTGCTAAAAATACTCATTCACCACTTGGACTGATTATCCAGTGGCAGCCCCTGAATAATGAGAAGTAGAGTGAGGACAAGAAAAGGTTGGAACTCCTGACTGAAGAGCCATCGCAAACTCGCAAGCAATAGACCTGAGGTGCACTGGAAGAGACTTCCAGGCTTTGGCTGATAACAGCGAGAAGCTGCAGCGGGCCGGCCCAGTTTGAGGATAGTCGCGAGTGTAGCGTGGGAAGAGCTCCGGCTCTGGAACGTTGATATAATTTGATATGCCCCTGAATGGAAGACCACTTGTGATCCTCTGATTGCAATATGGCCCATCTTTAGCCGCCTTCATTCTGACATGGTAACATTGTCCTTCAGATCTTCACATGGTAGGAGCATTTACAAACAAGTACTGAAAATGGGTTTCTGGGCCCTGACTTGCACAGAATCATCTGGTACAGGAGGGGCCCATCCAGAAGGCAGCACAATTCAAGCCATGGGTTTGCCTCCTCAACACCTCGGTTTTATCTGCGTTATCCCTGTCCTCCCTCCCTACAGTTGAGGTGCTGCAGGTTTTCCACTGTTTACTGACACTCTCCTGATCTACACACTGGAAGTTATTGTGCTCATAGGAAACCCTGATTCTCTGGTCCCATTTTTCTTTCTCCCCAAGTTATAGCGCTGCAGCACTCACATGACCCAAACCCTCTGGCCTTGCATGTGTCATTCTTCTACCAGGCTAAGGAGCTCCAGCAGCGCTCATCTCACCCTGAACTTCTCAGCCTCCTTTTTTTTTTACTTAGCCAGGATGCTGCAGCTACTCGCACCAAACCATGATACTCTGTATATTTCCTCTCTGCAGGCCACGATGCTGCAGCTACCCGCGCCAAACCCTGATACTCTGTATATTTCCTCTCCGCAGGCCACGGTGCTGCAGCTACTCGCACCAAACCCTGATACTCTGTATATTTCCTCTCCACAGGCCACGGTGCTGCAGCTACTCGCACCAAACCCTGATACTCTGTATATTTCCTCTCCACAGGCCACGGTGCTGCAGCTACTCGCACCAAACCCTGATACTCTGTATATTTCCTTTCTGCAGGCCACGATGCTGCAGCTACCCGCACCAAACCCTGATACTCTGTATATTTCCTCTCCACAGGCCACGGTGCTGCAGCTACTCGCACCAAACCCTGATACTCTGTATATTTCCTTTCTGCAGGCCACGATGCTGCAGCTACCCGCGCCAAACCCTGATACTCTGTATATTTCCTCTCTGCAGGCCACGATGCTGCAGCTACTCGCACCAAACCATGATACTCTGTATATTTCCTCTCCGCAGGCCACGATGCTGCAGCTACCCGCGCCAAACCCTGATACTCTGTATATTTCCTCTCCGCAGGCCACGATGCTGCAGCTACCCGCGCCAAACCCTGATACTCTGTATATTTCCTCTCCGCAGGCCACGATGCTGCAGCTACCCGCGCCAAACCCTGATACTCTGTATATTTCCTCTCCGCAGGCCAGGATGCTGCAGCTACTCGCACCAAACCCTGATACTCTCTATATATTTCCTCTCCGCAGGCCACGGTGCTGCAGCTACTCGCACCAAACCCTGATACTCTGTATATTTCCTCTCCACAGGCCACGGTGCTGCAGCTACTCGCACCAAACCCTGATATTCTGTAAATATTTCCTCTCCGCAGGCCATGGTGCTGTAGTTAATCACGCCAAACCCTGATACTCTGTATATATTTCCTCTCCACAGGCCACAGTGCTGCAGCTATTTGCACCAAACCCTGATACTCTGTATATATTTCCTCTCCACAGGCCACGGTGCTGCAGCTTCTCGCACCAAACCTGGTACTCTGTATATATTTCCTCTCCGCAGGCCACGATGCTGCAGCTACTCACACCAAACCCTGATACTCTGTATATATTTCCTCTCCACAGGCCACAGTGCTGCAGCTATTTGCACCAAACCCTGATACTCTGTATATATTTCCTCTCCACAGGCCACGGTGCTGCAGCTACCCGCACCAAACCTGGTACTCTGTATATATTTCCTCTCCGCAGGCCACGATGCTGCAGCTACTCACACCAAACCCTGATACTCTGTATACATTTCCTCTCCGCAGGCCACGGTGCTGCAGCTACCCACACCAAACCCCGATACTCTGTATATATTTCCTCTCTGCAGGCCATGGGGCTGCAGCTACCCACACCAAACCCTGATACTCTGTATATATTTCCTCTCCGCAGGCCACGATGCTGCAGCTACTCGCACTGAACCCCGATACTCTGTATATATTTCCTCTCCGCAGGCCACGATGCTGCAGCTTCTCGCACCAAACCCTGATACTCTGTGTATATTTCTTCTCCGCAGGCCACAGTGCTGCAGCTACTCACAGCAAACCCTGATACTCTTTATATATTTCCTCTCCGCAGGCCACGGTGCTGCAGCTACTCGCACCAAACCCTGATACTCTGTATATATTTCCTCTCTGCAGGCCACGATGCTGCAGCTACTCGCACTGAACCCCGATACTCTGTATTTATTTCCTCTCCGCAGGCCACGGTGCTGCAGCTACCCCCACTAAACCTGGTACTCTTTATATATTTCCTCTCCGCAGGCCACGATGCTGCAGCTACTCACACCAAACCCTGATACTCTGTATATATTTCCTCTCCGCAGGCCACGGTGCTGCAGGTACCCGCACCAAACCCCAATACTCTGTATATATTTCCTCGCCACAGTGCTGCAGCTATTTGCACCAAACCCTGATACTCTGTATATATTTCCTCTCCACAGGCCACGGTGCTGCAGCTACCCACACCAAACCTGGTACTCTGTATATATTTCCTCTCCGCTTGCCACAATGCTGCAGCTACTCACACCAAACCCTGATACTCTGTATACATTTCCTCTCCGCAGGCCACGGTGCTGCAGCTACCCACACTGTAAGGAAATGCCTCCTTGGCATGGTTACCCCCTGACTTTTTGCCTTTGCTGATGCTATGTTTTGAATTGAAAGTGTGCTGAGGCCTGCTAACCAGGCCCCAGCACCAGTGTTCTTTCCCTAACCTGTACTTTTGATTCCACAATTGGCACACCCTGGCATCCAGATAAGTCCCTTGTAACTGGTACCTCTGGTACCAAGGGCCCTGATGCCAGGGAAGGTCTCTAAGGGCTGCAGCATGTATTATGCCACCCTGGAGACCCCTCACTCAGCACAGACACACTGCTTACCAGCTTGTGTGTGCTAGTGAGAACAAAATGAGTAAGTCGACATGGCACTCCCCTCAGGGTGCCATGCCAGCCTCTCACTGCCTATGCAGTATAGGTAAGACACCCCTCTAGCAGGCCTTACAGCCCTAAGGCAGGGTGCACTATACCATAGGTGAGGGTACCAGTGCATGAGCACTGTGCCCCTACAGTGTCTAAGCAAAACCTTAGACATTGTAAGTGCAGGGTAGCCATAAGAGTATATGGTCTGGGAGTCTGTTTTACACGAACTCCACAGCACCATAATGGCTACACTGAAAACTGGGAAGTTTGGTATCAAACTTCTCAGCACAATAAATGCACACTGATGCCAGTGTACATTTTATTGTAAAATACACCACAGAGGGCACCTTAGAGGTGCCCCCTGAAACCTAACCGACTATCTGTGTAGGCTGACTGGTTCCAGCAGCCTGCCACACTAGAGACATGTTGCTGGCCCCATGGGGAGAGTGCCTTTGTCACTCTGAGGCCAGTAACAAAGCCTGCACTGGGTGGAGATGCTAACACCTCCCCCAGGCAGGAGCTGTAACACCTGGCGGTGAGCCTCAAAGGCTCACCCCTTTGTCACAGCACAGCAGGGCACTCCAGCTTAGTGGGGTTGCCCGCCCCCTCCGGCCACGGCCCCCACTTTTGGCGGCAAGGCTGGAGGGAACAAAGAAAGCAACAAGGAGGAGTCACTGGCCAGTCAGGACAGCCCCTAAGGTGTCCTGAGCTGTAGTGACTCTAACTTTTAGAAATCCTCCATCTTGCAGATGGAGGATTCCCCCAATAGGATTAGGGATGTGACCCCCTCCCCTTGGGAGGAGGCACAAAGAGGGTGTACTCACCCTCAGGGCTAGTAGCCATTGGCTACTAACCCCCCAGACCTAAACACGCCCTTAAATTTAGTATTTAAGGGATCTCCCTGAACCTAGAAATTAGATTCCTGCAACTACAAGAAGAAGGACTGCCGAGCTGACAAACCCCTGCAGAGGAAGAACAGAAGACACCAACTGCCTTGGCCCCAGACTTACCGGCCTGTCTCCTGCCTTCCAAAGAACCTGCTCCAGCGACGCTTTCCAAGGGACCAGCGACCTCTGAATCCTCTGAGGACTGCCCTGCTTCGAAAAAGACAAGAAACTCCCGAGGACAGCGGCCCTGCTCCAAAAGAACTGCAACTTTGTTACAAGGAGCAGATTTAAAGACCCCTGCAACTCCCCGCAAGAAGCGTGAGACTTGCAACACTGCACCCGGCGACCCGACTCGACTGGTGGAGAACAACCAACTCGGGGAGGACCCTCCGGCGACTCTACGACTGTGAGTAACCAAAGTTGTCCCCCCTGAACCCCCACAGCGACGCCTGCAGAGGGAATCCCCAGGCTCCCCCTGACCGCGACTGTCTGAACTCCATTTCCCGACGTCTGGAAAAGACCCTGCACCCGCAGCCCCCAGCCCCTAAAGAAACGGAACTTCTGTGCAGGAGTGACCCCCAGGAGGCCCTCTCCCTTGCCCAGGTGGTGGCTACCCCGAGGAGCCCCCCCCTTGCCTGCCTGCATCGCTGAAGAGACCCCTTGGTCTCCCATTGAAAACTGAAGGAAACCCGACGCGTGTTTGCACACTGCACCCGGCCGCCCCCGCGCTGCTGAGGGTGTACTTTCTGTGCTACTTTGTGTCCCCCCCGGTGCCCTACAAAACCCCCCTGGTCTGCCCTCCGAAGACGCGGGTACTTACCTGCTGGCAGACTGGAACCGGGGCACCCCCTTCTCTCCATTATAGCCTATGTGTTTTGGGCACCTCTTTGACCTTTGCACCTGACCGGCCCTGAGCTGCTGGTGTGATAACTTTGGGGTTGCTCTGAACCCCCAACGGTGGGCTACCTTGGACCAAAAACTGAAACCTGTAAGTGCCTTACTTACCTGTTGAAACTAACAATAACTTACCTCCCGCAGGAACTGTGAAAATTGCACTGTGTCCACTTTTAAAACAGCTTATTGTGTTTTATGTAAAAAGTATACCTGCTAAAGTAATGATTCAAAGTTCCTAGAGTACTTACATGCAATACTTTTCAAAAGAGCTATTACATGTAAAATTTGAACCTGTGGTTCTTAAAATAAACTAAGAAAAGATATTTTTCTATAACAAAACCTATTGGCTGGATTTGTCTCTGTGTGTATGTACAACAAATGCTTAACACTACTCCTTGGATAAGCCTACTGCTCGACCACACTACCACAAAATAGAGCATTAGTATTATCTCTTTTTACCACTATTTTACCTCTAAGGGGAACCCTTGGACTCTGTGCATGCTATTCCTTACTTTGAAATAGCACATACAGAGAGCCAACTTCCTACATTGGTGGATCAGCGGTGGGGTACAAGACTTTGCATTTGCTGGACTACTCAGCCAATACCTGATCACACGACAAATTCCAAAATTGTCATTAGAAATAGATTTTTGCAATTTGAAAAGTTTTCTAAATTCTTTAAAGTCCTGCTAGGGCCTTGTGTTAGTCCCTGTTAGCATTTCTTTTAGAGTTTAAAAGTTTGTAAAAGTTTGAATTAGATTCTAGAACTAGTTTTAGATTCTTAAAAGCATTCCAACTTTTAGAAGAATAATGTCTAGTACAGAGATGAATGTGGTGGAACTCGACACCACACCTTACCTCCATCTCCAGATGAAAGAGCTAAGGTCACTCTGTAACATAAGAAAAATAACAATGGGCTCCAGACCTACCAAAGTACAGATCCAGGAGCTGTTGGCAGAGCATGATAGAGCCAACCCCTCTGTGGATAACGCAGAGGAGGATGATAGTGAACTGGAGGAAGAATCCCCTCCACCAGTCCTATCTAGGGAGAACAGGGCTTCTCAAGCCCTGACTCCAAAAATAATAGTCAGAGATACTGGCTCCCTCACAGGAGGGTCCAGCCTCTCTGAAATCACTGAGGATAACTCCAGTGAAGAGGACATCCAGTTAGCCAGGATGGCCAAAAGATTGGCTTTGGAAAAACAGATCCTAGCCATAGAAAGGGAAAGACAAGAGATGGGCCTAGGACCCATCAATGGTGGCAGCAACATAAATAGGGTCAGAGATTCTCCTGACATGTTGAAAATCCCCAAAGGGATTGTAACAAAATATGAAGATGGTGATGACATCACCAAATGGTTCACAGCTTTTGAGAGGGCTTGTGAAACCAGAAAAGTGAACAAATCTCACTGGGGTGCTCTCCTTTGGGAAATGTTCACAGGAAAGTGTAGGGATAGACTCCTCACACTCTCTAAAAAAGATGCAGAATCTTATGACCTCATGAAGGGTACCCTGATTGAGGGCTTTGGATTCTCCACTGAGGAGTATAGGATTAGATTCAGGGGGGCTCAAAAATCCTCGAGCCAGACCTGGGTTGACTTTGTAGACTACTCAGTAAAAACACTAGATGGTTGGATTCAAGGCAATGGTGTAAATGATTATGATGGGCTGTACAATTTATTTGTGAAAGAACACCTATTAAGTAATTGTTTCAATGATAAACTGCATCAGCATCTGGTGGACCTAGGACCAATTTCTCCCCAAGAATTGGGAAAGAAGGCGGACCATTGGGTCAAGACTAGGGTGTCCAAAACTTCCACAGGGGGTGACCAAAAGAAAGGGGTCACAAAACCTCCCATGGGGAAAGGTGGTGAGACAGCCAAAAACAAAGATAGTAAAGAGTCTTCTACAGGCCCCCAAAAACCTGCACAGGAGGGTGGGCCCAGAGCCTCTTCACAAAACAATTCTGGGTACAAGGGTAAAAACTTTGATCCCAAAAAGGCCTGGTGTCGTAGCTGTAGTCAGTCTGGACACCAAACTGGAGACAAGGCCTGTCCCAAGAAAGATACCACTTCTAACTCCCATCCAGCTAAAACTGGAATGGCCAGTCTCCAAGTGGGATCAACAGTGTGCCCAGAGCAAATCAGGTGTCACACTGAAGCTACATTAGTCTCTGAGGGTGGGGTGGATTTAGCCACACTGGCTGCCTGGCCCCCTAACATGCAAAAATACAGGCAGCAGCTCTTAATTAATGGGACAAGTGTAGAGGGCCTGAGGGATACAGGTGCCAGTGTCACCATGGTGACAGAGAAACTGGTTTCCCCTGGCCAATACCTGACTGGACAAACCTATCCAGTCACCAATGCTGACAATCAGACTAAAGTACATCCCATGGCAATGGTAACTTTAGAGTGGGGAGGGGTCAATGGCCTGAAACAGGTGGTGGTCTCCTCAAATATCCCAGTAGACTGTTTGCTTGGAAACGACCTGGAGTCCTCAGCATGGGCTGAGGTAGAACTGAAAACCCATGCAGCCATGCTGGGTATCCCTGAACTGGTGTGTGTCAAGACTAGGGCACAGTGCAAGGCACAGGGTGAAAAAGTAGAGCTGGAGTCTGGAAAAATGGCCCAGCCTACCAAGAGAAAAGGAAAGTCAGCTGGGAAACCAGCTGCAACACAACACCAAAAAGAGAACCTCTCTTCTCAGGAAGAAGTTCTGCCCTCTGAGGGAACTGAGCCTATGGAGCTGGAACCTTATCAGGTTGAGCTCTTGGGCCCAGGGGGACCCTCAAGGGAAGAGTTGTGTAAGGGACAAGAAACCTGTCCCTCTCTTGAAGGCCTTAGGCAGCAAGCTGCTGAAGAGTCCAAAGGCAAGAAAAATGGAACACATAGGGTCTATTGGGAAGATGGACTCCTGTACACTGAGGCAAGAGATCCCAAACCTGGTGCCACTAGGAGAGTGGTAGTGCCTCAGGGTTTCAGAGAGTTTATTCTGACCTTAGCCCATGATATTCCCCTTGCTGGGCATTTGGGACAAACCAAGACGTGGGAGAGGTTGGTCAACCACTTCTACTGGCCCAATATGTCCCAGAAGGTTAAGGAGTTTTGCCTCTCCTGCCCCACCTGTCAAGCCAGTGGTAAGACAGGTGGGCATCCAAAGGCCCCCCTCATTCCACTTCCAGTGGTGGGGGTCCCCTTTGAAAGAGTGGGTGTGGACATAGTTGGTCCACTAGAACCTCCCACAGCCTCAGGAAATATGTACATCCTAGTAGTAGTGGATCATGCTACTAGGTATCCTGAAGCTATTCCCCTTAGGTCGACTACTGCCCCTGCAGTAGCCAAGGCCCTCATTGGTATCTTTACCAGAGTGGGTTTCCCTAAGGAGGTGGTTTCTGACAGAGGTACCAACTTCATGTCAGCTTACCTAAAACACATGTGGAATGAGTGTGGAGTGACTTATAAATTCACTACACCATATCATCCACAAACTAATGGCCTTGTTGAGAGATTCAACAAGACATTAAAGGGCATGATCATGGGGCTCCCAGAAAAACTCAAAAGGAGATGGGATGTCCTCTTGCCATGTCTGCTTTTCGCTTACAGAGAGGTGCCTCAGAAGGGAGTAGGATTCTCACGCTTTGAACTTCTGTTTGGCCACCCTGTAAGGGGACCACTTGCTCTTGTTAAAGAAGGCTGGGAGAGACCTCTTCATGAGCCTAAACAAGACATAGTGGACTATGTACTTGGCCTTCGCTCAAGAATGGCAGAGTACATGGAAAAGGCAAGTAAAAACCTTGAGGCCAGCCAACAACTCCAGAAGTTGTGGTATGACCAAAAGGCTGCACTGGTTGAATTTCAACCAGGGCAGAAAGTCTGGGTTCTGGAGCCTGTGGCTCCCAGGGCACTCCAGGACAAATGGAGTGGCCCTTACCCAGTACTAGAAAGGAAGAGTCAGGTCACCTACCTGGTGGACCTGGGCACAAGCAGGATCCCCAAGAGGGTGATCCATGTGAACCGCCTTAAGCTCTTCCATGACAGGGCTGATGTAAATCTGTTGATGGTGACAGATGAGGACCAGGAAGCTGAGAGTGAACCTCTCACTGATCTCCTCTCATCAGACCCTAAAGATGGCTCTGTAGATGGAGTGATCTACTCAGACACCCTCTCTAGCCAACAGCAGTCTGACTGTAGGAAGGTCCTGCAGCAGTTTGCTGAACTCTTTTCCCTAACCCCTGGTCAGACACACCTGTGTACCCATGATGTGGACACAGGAGACAGCATGCCTGTCAAAAACAAAATATTTAGACAGTTTGACCAAGTTAAGGAAAGCATCAAGGTGGAAGTCCACAAGATGCTGGAATTGGGAGTAATTGAGTACTCTTGACAGCCCCTGGGCTAGCCCAGTGGTCTTCGTCCCCAAACCTCACACCAAAGAAGGAAAGAGAGAGATGAGGTTTTGTGTGGACTACAGAGGTCTCAACTCTGTCACCAAGACAGATGCTCATCCCATTCCTAGAGCTGATGAGCTAATAGACAAATTAGGGGCTGCCAAATTCTTAAGTACCTTTGACTTAACAGCAGGGTACTGGCAAATCAAAATGGCCCCTGGAGCAAAAGAAAAGACAGCATTCTCCACACCTGATGGGCATTATCAGTTCACTGTTATGCCCTTTGGTTTAAAGAATGCCCCTGCCACCTTCCAAAGGTTGGTGAATCAAGTCCTTGCTGGGTTGGAATCCTTTAGTGCAGCTTATCTTGATGATATTGCTGTCTTCAGCTCCACCTGGCAGGATCACCTGGTCCACCTGAAGAAGGTTTTGAAGGCCCTGCAATCTGCAGGCCTCTCTATCAAGGCATCCAAATGCCAGATAGGGCAGGGAACTGTGGTTTACTTGGGACACCTTGTAGGTGGAGGCCAAGTTCAGCCACTCCAGCCTAAGATCCAGACTATTCTGGACTGGGCAGCTCCAAAAACCCAGACTCAAGTCAGGGCATTCCTTGGCTTGACTGGGTACTATAGGAGGTTTGTGAAGGGATATGGATCCATTGTGACAGCCCTCACAGAACTCACCTCCAAGAAAATGCCCAAGAAAGTAAACTGGACTGTAGAATGCCAACAGGCCTTTGACACCCTGAAGCAAGCTATGTGCACAGCACCAGTTCTAAAAGCTCCAGATTACTCCAAGCAATTCATTGTGCAAACAGATGCCTCTGAACATGGGATAGGGGCAGTTTTGTCCCAAACAAATGATGATGGCCTTGACCAGCCTGTTGCTTTCATTAGCAGGAGGTTACTCCCCAGGGAGCAGCGTTGGAGTGCCATTGAGAGGGAGGCCTTTGCTGTGGTTTGGTCCCTGAAGAAGCTGAGACCATACCTCTTTGGTACTCACTTCCTAGTTCAGACTGACCACAGACCTCTCAGATGGCTGATGCAAATGAAAGGTGAAAATCCAAAACTGTTGAGGTGGTCCATCTCCCTACAGGGAATGGACTTTATAGTGGAACACAGACCTGGGACTGCCCATGCCAATGCAGATGGCCTTTCCAGGTTCTTCCACTTAGAAAATGAAGACTCTCTTGGGAAAGGTTAGTCTCATCCTCTTTCGTTTGGGGGGGGGTTGTGTAAGGAAATGCCTCCTTGGCATGGTTACCCCCTGACTTTTTGCCTTTGCTGATGCTATGTTTTGAATTGAAAGTGTGCTGAGGCCTGCTAACCAGGCCCCAGCACCAGTGTTCTTTCCCTAACCTGTACTTTTGATTCCACAATTGGCACACCCTGGCATCCAGATAAGTCCCTTGTAACTGGTACCTCTGGTACCAAGGGCCCTGATGCCAGGGAAGGTCTCTAAGGGCTGCAGCATGTATTATGCCACCCGGGAGACCCCTCACTCAGCACAGACACACTGCTTACCAGCTTGTGTGTGCTAGTGAGAACAAAATGAGTAAGTCGACATGGCACTCCCCTCAGGGTGCCATGCCAGCCTCTCACTGCCTATGCAGTATAGGTAAGACACCCCTCTAGCAGGCCTTACAGCCCTAAGGCAGGGTGCACTATACCATAGGTGAGGGTACCAGTGCATGAGCACTGTGCCCCTACAGTGTCTAAGCAAAACCTTAGACATTGTAAGTGCAGGGTAGCCATAAGAGTATATGGTCTGGGAGTCTGTTTTACACGAACTCCACAGCACCATAATGGCTACACTGAAAACTGGGAAGTTTGGTATCAAACTTCTCAGCACAATAAATGCACACTGATGCCAGTGTACATTTTATTGTAAAATACACCACAGAGGGCACCTTAGAGGTGCCCCCTGAAACCTAACCGACTATCTGTGTAGGCTGACTGGTTCCAGCAGCCTGCCACACTAGAGACATGTTGCTGGCCCCATGGGGAGAGTGCCTTTGTCACTCTGAGGCCAGTAACAAAGCCTGCACTGGGTGGAGATGCTAACACCTCCCCCCAGGCAGGAGCTGGAACACCTGGCGGTGAGCCTCAAAGGCTCACCCCTTTGTCACAGCACAGCAGGGCACTCCAGCTTAGTGGAGTTGCCCGCCCCCTCCGGCCACGGCCCCCACTTTTGGCGGCAAGGCTGGAGGGAACAAAGAAAGCAACAAGGAGGAGTCACTGGCCAGTCAGGACAGCCCCTAAGGTGTCCTGAGCTGTAGTGACTCTAACTTTTAGAAATCCTCCATCTTGCAGATGGAGGATTCCCCCAATAGGATTAGGGATGTGACCCCCTCCCCTTGGGAGGAGGCACAAAGAGGGTGTACTCACCCTCAGGGCTAGTAGACATTGGCTACTAACCCCCCAGACCTAAACACGCCCTTAAATTTAGTATTTAAGGGCTCTCCCTGAACCTAGAAATTAGATTCCTGCAACTACAAGAAGAAGGACTGCCGAGCTGACAAACCCCTGCAGAGGAAGAACAGAAGACACCAACTGCCTTGGCCCCAGACTTACCGGCCTGTCTCCTGCCTTCCAAAGAACCTGCTCCAGCGACGCTTTCCAAGGGACCAGCGACCTCTGAATCCTCTGAGGACTGCCCTGCTTCGAAAAAGACAAGAAACTCCTGAGGACAGCGGCCCTGCTCCAAAAGAACTGCAACTTTGTTACAAGGAGCAGATTTAAAGACCCCTGCAACTCCCCGCAAGAAGCGTGAGACTTGCAACACTGCACCCGGCGACCCCGACTCGACTGGTGGAGAACAACCAACTCAGGGAGGACCCTCCGGCGACTCTACGACTGTGAGTAACCAAAGTTGTCCCCCCTGAGCCCCCACAGCGACGCCTGCAGAGGGAATCCCCAGGCTCCCCCTGACCGCGACTGTCTGAACTCCATTTCCCGACGGCTGGAAAAGACCCTGCACCCGCAGCCCCCAGCCCCTAAAGAAACGGAACTTCTGTGCAGGAGTGACCCCCAGGAGGCCCTCTCCCTTGCCCAGGTGGTGGCTACCCCGAGGAGCCCCCCCCCCCTTGCCTGCCTGCATCGCTGAAGAGACCCCTTGGTCTCCCATTGAAAAACTGAAGGAAACCAGACGCGTGTTTGCACACTGCACC
Organism: Pleurodeles waltl; assembly: GCF_031143425.1. Taxonomy (NCBI): domain Eukaryota; kingdom Metazoa; phylum Chordata; class Amphibia; order Caudata; family Salamandridae; genus Pleurodeles; species Pleurodeles waltl. The sequence continues at coordinate 1,709,564,320 of NC_090445.1, read as the reverse complement.
CGGCCGCCCCCGCGCTGCTGAGGGTGTACTTTCTGTGCTACTTTGTGTCCCCCCCCGGTGCCCTACAAAACCCCCCTGGTCTGCCCTCCGAAGACGCGGGTACTTACCTGCTGGCAGACTGGAACCGGGGCACCCCCTTCTCTCCATTATAGCCTATGTGTTTTGGGCACCTCTTTGACCTTTGCACCTGACAAGCCCTGAGCTGCTGGTGTGATAACTTTGGGGTTGCTCTGAACCCCCAACGGTGGGCTACCTTGGACCAAAAACTGAAACCTGTAAGTGCCTTACTTACCTGTTGAAACTAACAATAACTTACCTCCCCCAGGAACTGTGAAAATTGCACTGTGTCCACTTTTAAAACAGCTTATTGTGTTTTATGTAAAAAGTATACCTGCTAAAGTAATGATTCCTAGAGTACTTATCTGCAATACCTTTCAAAAGAGCTATTACATGTAAAATTTGAACCTGTGGTTCTTAAAATAAACTAAGAAAAGATATTTTTCTATAACAAAACCTATTGGCTGGATTTGTCTCTGTGTGTATGTACAACAAATGCTTAACACTACTCCTTGGATAAGCCTACTGCTCGACCACACTACCACAAAATAGAGCATTAGTATTATCTCTTTTTACCACTATTTTACCTCTAAGGGGAACCCTTGGACTCTGTGCATGCTATTCCTTACTTTGAAATAGCACATACAGAGCCAACTTCCTACACACACCAAACCCCGATACTCTGTATATATTTCCTCTCTGCAGGCCACGGGGCTGCAGCTACCCACACCAAACCCTGATACTCTGTATATATTTCCTCTCCGCAGGCCACGGTGCTGCAGCTACCCCCCACTAAACCTGGAACTCTGTATATATTTCCTCTCCGCAGGCCACGATGCTGCAGCTACTCACACCAAACCCTGATACTCTGTATATATTTCCTCTCCGCAGGCCACGGTGCTGCAGGTACCCGCACCAAACCCCAATACTCTGTATATATTTACTCTCCGCAGGCCACGGTGCTGCAGCTACCCACACCAAACCTGGTACTCTGTATATATTTCCTCTCCGCTTGCCACGGTGCTGCAGCTACCCACACCAAACCCTGATACTCTGTATATATTTCCTCTCCGCAGGCCACGATGCTGCAGCTACTCGCACCAAACCCTGATACTCTGTATATATTTCCTCTCCCCAGGCCACAATGCTGCAGCTATCCACACCAAACCCCGATACTCTGTATATATTTCCTCTCTGTAGGCCATGGTGCTGCAGCTACTTGCACCAAACCTTGATACTCTGTATATATTTACTCTCCGCAGGCCACGGTGCTGCAGCTACCCACACCAAACCTTGATACTATGTATATATTTACTCTCCACAGGCCATGATGCTGCAGCTGACCACGGCGTTGGGGGCCCTGGCGGGCACCACTTGCTCCTTATTGGCAGAAGGCATTGGTGAGGCTGCTACAGTGTGGATCCTGCCCTTCACAGCCGGTGGCTTCATCTATATTGCAACGGTGTCGGTGATCCCAGAGCTGCTTAAGGACTCCAAGCCTTTGCAGTCCCTCATGGAGATCTTGGGCCTTCTGCTGGGTGTGGCCATGATGGTGCTCATTGCCCTGTATGAATAAGAACTGAATGACCTGTTTCTGGGCCGCTTAGAGCGGAGAGACCAGAACAGTGGTGTGACCTGTCGCACAGGACACTGGATCTAAAGCTGAAATCTCCCCCTTTCTGAGGCTGAGGAGACTGAGATGATATGTGAGGCTTTTTAATGACTTTTAGCTAATATTTTTGGAATCAGGACCAAGTGCTTCCCAGCTGTTAAACTATCATGACAAAAATTAAGGGAATACTTGAGGGAGTATTTGCCTTTTTGTTTCATACCCTTAAAACAGGTCCTGGATAAAACGCTTGAGCGACATGAAGTCAACCATGGGTCTTTAAACCTCAATAAGGAAAACTGCAAAGTGATAAGCTGATGGGTTTAAGTGCTGGTTGTAAGGGACAGCTGTGGATCTTAATATTGATATATAACTTTAATTGTCAGAAATATTTGTGTTAACTAGGTTTGGGGTTTCTGTGTGAAATACGCTGGAGCTTTCATTTAACAGCCAGGGACCCAGAATGAAATTACTTTCTTAGAAAGTTACATTAATGAAACTGCCAACACTGTGCCACGTTTAGGTGGGTGGAGTGGAGGCTTGTTGGGGAAACCTGTTTTCTTTTGGTGTTGGGAGGGAATGGTATTTTTTTTTTTTTACTCTTTGTTTTTGTTCATGGGTGACCCACATTTTGTACAACTTTAGTCTAGAGCCCCTTTGAAATGCATATGATTCTGAAATCTAAGAAGGCGGTGTTAATAAAAATAAAAATAAAATGGAAAAATAGCAATGCTGATGTCCCTGGATTGTTGATCAGAAAGCCTCGACAGGGTTGAGCAATTTCAGTTGACATTGAGGGTTAGGGCAAGCTTTCAATACAGCACCTAACTCACCCCCAGGGTAGAGCAGTGGAAGGTGCAGAACAGGCCTGTGCAAAATGTTAATTAAGTGAGAGTAATCTGAGTAATTTCCGCACGAGCACAGGAACAGTCGAGAGCAGCAGATTGTTGCTGTTCGTGTTCTGTCACATTTAGCACTCTTTTCCTAGCACAAAATGCACCCTCTGGCCCACCCCCGGTGCAGAACCTGCACACAGTTAAATGAGTCCCCGTAACAAATGGTGCCAAGCATCATGGACATGTGGCGAGGAGAACACTTGTCTACTGAATAACTTACTTACCATACATAACCTCGCTGTTTGTATAGCTTTGAGTACCACAGCGATATAGGTTCAGGTTTAGACACGCTTTACAACAGAATCTCCATACCATACTTCTAACTATAAATGTAACTGTTTGGTTTCTGCAGCTTTAAGCCTTCGTTGGGATTGTTTTTATTTAATTTTGTAATTTTGTTAACATTACAAAGCTCAGTACTTCTTATGTGTGTGTGTGTGTATACACAAGATGAGGACAGGAAGCAGATCTCTAAATGGTCTTTGTGTGTACGCGTGACTTTGTCTAGACATTTAATCATTTGCAAGAGGTGGGGTGACAGGAAAATCCTTTTATTTTAAACCACACTGTCAACTCCAGTTTATTTTAGGTAAAAGCAGACATTCAATATTGCTTGAAACGCCTCAATAATTCCAAAAGTGTGAGTCTGTGTTTTTTAACACCTGGCTAATATTGTGTTAGTATATTTCTATTTCATTTCAAGTCTGGCAAACTCTTTCTATAAATAGGGTTGAAGTGATCCCCTTTCATTCATACTTGTTTGTCCAATAACAATTCATGCATATTTGAATTACTGAAATTAGGGCTCCTAAATATACGCAAAAATCCCAAAAGGGGCATCCTTTGTCATCACTAAAGGGCAGGCCTGATGGCAATACACAACGAATCATTTCTTTAGGGTCGAGCGCGTGCAAGCGCTCTGGACCATGTTGTAATCTCTCTGTGGGCTTCTAATCACGCCCATGTCACACCGTCACCTTCATTAGTTTGTGGGCTTGTCTTTTAAAAATCAATTGATTCCATTTGTAAAGGTATGCATACGTCATGCCTTTTCCTGTGTTTAGCCCTCCTCGAGCGCACCGGTAAACTTCTAAAAACATACAAGCGTCTGTGTTTTCAGCTTGTTTCTGGACTACTTTTATCTTTTAATTTCCCTCGCAGCACAATCTCGATGGGCAGAAGTCAAGTGCTTTGCATGACATTGACCCTGTTACATGGATAATTGCACTTTTGCTGGATACATGGATAATTGCACTTTTGCCGATAAGTTTAAGTGCAAGGGAACTTCTGCTTCCTTTTCTGTGTCTCCTTCACGCTCATGGCGACCATCGGCTTGCACATGTGAAACTATCTTACTTTTTATTATTAGTTTGTGGCAAGAAAAGTCCGGTTTGGAGTTTACATACAACGCTAATAACTCTAACGCGAGCAAACGCGAAACCCATTGCATTGCATTGCAAATGTTTGAGTTTTTTATTTTTGTGACTCTTAAAATGTCCCGGGACAGTCCCACTGCACTATCCCCAGAAGTGCCCAATCTTCCACCACCACACACTGCTTACTATGTTATAAAGTTATTTAAAGTATGTCATTTTAAGCAAAACAAGCTTACGGGTAGGGGTGGTAGGTGCCCGTGGGGATTTGGACACCCATATTGCATTGGGTGCCCAACCACTCGCAGTGCATGTCGATGGACATCTCACATTACATTGAAACATACAAATTCACTATAAAAAAAAAAAAAAGTTTAAAGTGGCTTTATAGTTAGGAATTGTAATATCTTTCTTTACTTAAAATCCTTCAGCAGTTCATCAAAAAAAGGTTAAAGAGACGTTATAGTTAGGTGAAAATGTCAGAACATACCATTTTAAAGCAACAAAAGCACTGAAATTCACCACTTTATAGTTATCTCAAGTAGTTTTTCCTTTAACTCATTTAGATTAATTCTTATGTATAAATGCATTAATTGTGTTTTGTTCTTCGAATCACATATAACGTTTTCTTGCAGTTTTATAAAATAATGTTCTGACCCAAGATATGGTGGTTGATGGCCATACAAACAGGATCATAGGATCTTGAGATTTTGTTGTGTGGCGGGTGTAAGGTCTTAAGTCTGACATCTGGTCTTAAACTGCTAGGCTCTTAAACTTGTTTGCTACCACCCATGCAAATCTTGTGCCCCCTCTGTGAGGAAATGTGGTTATTCTGTGGTGTGGTCGTGCAACTTCACTGTGTAATACACTTACCGACCCCTTTAGGACCATTGGGTTTAATTCGTCAAGCCTTCAGCTCAACCCTGGGTAGCTGGGGCTCTGGGCAGCAAGGCGTACAGAAAGGAAGGTGTAAAGCATTTAAACAGCACCAGAAGAATTTAAGAAATAAGACACTCAAGAAATCAGACTCTGATTTATTAAAATAGACTGTATTTTCATGTAATTTTAGACATCAAAATGGAAAAGATTCATAGGACGGTTCTGGAGATACTGCATATACAAAGTATAAGCATTGGCAAATTCAACGAATTTGACATGTGGAAACTTTTTCAATAAAAACATGGGTAAGTATCAATGGAGTTACTTCAGGCAACCAACTCCGGCCTGGAGCCAGTAAGGGGGACCAGCAAGGTCCTCCAAAACAGTTACCTCAAAGGAAGAAGCAATCTTCAGATAGTCCCAGGCACCTTTATCCCCCTGCCAGAGACTCCTGCAGAAGTAGTCCTGATGCATGGGATACAGATTGCTGAAAACGCTCAATGGTGATATGGATATGTGCCTTGGTTTAAGTTGAATGTCTTCATTTAATCGGCGATATACTATTGAGCACCCAGATAATCGTAAAGTCTGCATGGTTAATTTTGTTCTTGTCCTGTTCTCTGATGTGTAACAAAATGAATAAAAAGAGCTTTAAAAAAATATGGATGCGGTCAGTGGAAGTCTTTCTGCAGCTGCTCCTCGGCCCACGAGCTTTGGCGCAATCCTGGCCACAGCGGCTGGCGCCCCTCAAAGTCCTCTCGGTCCTGGTTGAAGTCCATTCACCATTGGGCTACCAGTCGCTTGGTAAAGCTGTCGCAGTGGAATCCTTCCTTGGACACTAACTTGCCTGTTGTGCAACCAGGCTGCGTTCAGACAATTCTCCCAGGTTCAACTGACTCTAAGGGCAAATGTGAGCATCCGTTCCTTGTCCTGGTGCCGCATGGTGGTGAGGAGCAGCAATTGGAAGATCTGAGCTACCAGAGCCCAGCAGGCTTTTCCAGCTGTTGTGGCCCTGTGCTGCAAATAGGAGGTCAGGCAACTGATCTTTGAAGTTTCTTGCTACAACTGTCTCAGAAAACGACTTCTTCATAAGGACACAGCAGGCACATTCCCTTCTCCTTTGCTAGCCACCAGGTGCAGTCTTTGTCGGTGCAGTCGCTCTTTGCTGGCTCCTTGGTACAGCAGGGTAATTCTTCGATCCTCTTTTCCAGTCCGTCAAGATCTGAGTTCTAGGTGCCAGTGGAGCCCTTTTTATGCCTAGGAAACGCCTTCAAGGTTGGACATGGTTAGCAGCCAGTGGACTGCTAGGTTCCCTCCCAATGACTATGAAGTGTGGCATCTGGCTATCCCAGTATTCTCTATTCTGCACAGACTCAAGATTGCAGAAACTCCCCCCCCCCCCCCCCCCCCCCCCCCCCCCCCCTGGTCTCTAGTACTCAGTAGCACAACCCAGAGTTGTGGCTTCCTGCGAGCTACATGTCCATGGGGAGGGGGGGAGGAGGAATAAAAGGTTTGGCATCTAGCTTCCCCTTTATGTCCCTAGCATGTCTACCCTGATAATAGAGCAGTCCCTCCCATGTGTGCATACCATTTGCCCATCAAAGGTGGCTTCTCCTTTGAAGTCTTTTGGGGTAACCGCTGTGTGGCTTCCTGTCTGGGAGAGGTAACACCTCTTCCAATGGCAGGCCCCCATCGTGTCCTTTCCTAGGAGACGTTCACACACCTCCCCTGGAGTGCAGAAGGTTGTTGGTGAGGATGGTCCTTTGCTCACCAGTGGCATAAATTTGAGTTAAGCATTAAATTCGATTTAATGCACTGATTATTTTATACTTTACAGTACCAATTTGAGTAGCCCCACTCAAAAGTCAGCAGGGCTCAGATGTCAGCATGTAACTCTGTACTTGCTAATGGCGGCTAGTAGCCTTTCCACACTAAACATTGGAATTTTACTGCTAGAATATGTAAAAGTAGATATTCCACCTTTTAATACACTGCAGCCTGCCTTCGGGTTCGACAGGCCTACCTTAGGGGTGACTTATGTATTAGAAATGAAGGATGGGCTTTGCCATTACCTTAAATGACAAAGTTGAGTTAGCAGTTTTAAACTGCTCTTCAAGTCTGCACTGGCAGACTGGGAGCCAGATTTTATCATAACCCACTCAGAGTGGCAGAACCAGTGCTGCGGTCCGGGAGGGGAGAGATTAACTTACAGGCCGTGGCTACACCTAGTACCATCTACTAGGGACTTACAAGTACGTTAGACTATACCATTTGGGTATAAGCCAATCTGCCATACACCAATTTAAGGGTCAGAGTGCATACACCGAGTCCTGATTAGCAGGACTTTTGCCATTTCTGAGTCATTACACCTGTACTTAGTAGTCAAAATAGGAGCAGAAAGTGGAGGGGGGGGGGGTTTCTGTTTGGTTTCCAAGAGGGTAGAAGGTCTCTACGATGGATCATACACAGTTTTACCTGTAATTCTCAAGAAGTGGTGTCTGGTATCCTGCTCGGCTTTCCTACCTTAGGGATCTCATAGAGGCTGGTTGTTGTCGGTGGAATTTATTGGTTTCTGAATCTAATATGGCTAATGTTTCAAAACAGTTGCATTTTTCAGAAGCACTGTTTACCAAAAAAGAAACCACAAAAAGGCAGTGGCTGTGAAACACCTTAATGCCTGAGTTAAGTGCATTTAGGCATCAAACGTTGTTACGTTTATTCCAAGAGCTTACCAGAAAGAGCTTACTTGTTCTGAGAAGAAAGGAGCATTTCCTGAGAGTGCTTTGTTGGCCGCCTCACTCGCCGAATGGCTGGGCGTCCTCGATGTCTGGATTGTTCTGGTTGTCTCAGTGCTCGCTGTTACCTATTGGAGTGTTTGTGAGCCCCTGAAGTGACCGGTATAAGGGGCAGCGGTGACACTGCAGAATTCAGGCCTAGCGAAGGATGTCAAACACACGCTTCATTTGTTGTGCCAAACAAACACGATTGATGCCAGGAAAGGGATTTGGAGAAACCTTGCAAACTTCCCTTTTCCAATATGGTTGTCTGTTGGAAGATATAAAACGTTTGAGAACCACCCTGGGATTTTCCTGTGATGTCAGTTCCTACATCAGCCATATAAAGCAGTATTTCTGTCAAGCATTGCCAGGTGGCCTAGTTCAAATCTATGCAGGACTACTCAGACTTTCATTCTTCCGAGGTCAACAAAATGAGTACCATATAGTTGGTAACGATAGGCATCTGTTATTTCAGCACCTAGGTAAGGTGAAAGTCACACTTTACAAATACAAATGTTATGGGTTGTGACTTCAGTGTCGCAGTCCTCTCCAAACTATGCTGGGGACACCAGTATGAACAGAGGGTCCCACAAAGCAATAGAGAAAAGTGAGATAGAGGGAAAAACACAGGCCTCGGTACTGCTCATCACAAGGACATCCTGCTAAAAGGTGCACAGGTCCTCAGGTCGCTAGGTCTCCTCTGGGAACTATTGGCTTTGCCAATGGTTTTAACCATGCAGCCAAGCATCTGTGATGCTGTGCCATTTATTGTAAAGACTGTTCTAAAATGTTTGATGCTGCCAATTTTTTTTTTTGGTTACGGATCTGATTTGGACCCCTAACAAAATAAGAAAAAAAAACGGTGAAAGCATATATATTTTTTTTAATGGTGGCGGAAGAATCCCAAGGGCGTGGGTAGGGCGGTGAAAGCAATGAAGCAACATGGTGGACGAGGGATAGAAGTAAAACAGAGCAGAGGCGTGGGATCAAATGAAAGACCAATGTGGAACTGGCAAAGAGAAAGCACATAGGTCACAAGACTGTTCCACAGGAGTAGTTACGAAGCATATGGGCGAGTGAGGAGCATGGCGGAGGGAGGTGAGAAGGACACATGCAGTCTAGCAGAGTGATTAATTGAAAAGAAAGAAAAAAGTAGCACCTGAAAAAAGCGAGCAGTGATAGGACACAGTAATGTGTCCATGCTCCAGGGGAGGGACAAAGGCAAGGAGAGGAAGGAAAGCCCATACACACTTATGAATAAGTAGCAAGCAAATGAGTGACAATGAAGTCAACCAATAACAAGCAATCGGCTGGCTCTAAGCCCTTTGTAAGCTAATAATATGTCTTGCAACAGACTTTGAATGTCCTGTCTTATGCAAGGCATGATAATAAAACCAAGAACCGAAAGTGAAACATAACTTGTAAATTCTACGCCTAGATACAAAGCTTGTCTCTTCCCTGATGTCAGGCGGGTTTGGTACCGTGCTCATCACTCTAGTACTGACTCCTTGACGAGGGATAGTTGAGAACTCCACCGCTGAAATAACAAGAGATTAAACTGGGCCTTGCTACAGTGAATAGAAGGCTTGATACGGCAAATAAATGGTGAAAATAGTGGATGACTTAAGGTAGGGGGCAGCATACATATATATAACCTTCAGACAAAAGCTTGTTGACCTTGAGGAAAGAAGTGTTTGAAAAAATGCACATTTTTGGGATCCACGAACAACTAGAAGGGACGGAGATGATATCCTTTCTCCCACGCTTCGTACGAGACGCCCGGGCTGATTTTTTTTTCCTTGCGCTATATTCCAGAGGTCACACAGGGTGCGGACTCGAAAGGGGGTAAAAGAAATATTTTCTCCTTGTTCCATAATTGCCTGCATATTGAACATACACAACAAATCATTGCTGCTTCAAAGAAAAATGGTCCCTTTCAGTTCTTAGGCAATAAAATTAATCTCTGCAGACATATCTCACGAAACACATGTTGAACAGAAAATGCCCTTCACAACACTCAAGATTTGGTTTCCTTGATCCAGCCGTAATATGAGCGGCTATGGATGGCCACTCTGGACATTAAGATGGTCCACATGATGCAACTGGAAGAGTCGTCAAAGAATACAGCTGACGGTCAGGCTGTGTCGTCCTCACAACATGTATGTGATGACCATGCTAACAATGGACGAAGGATGCATATGGCTGACTCCTACTGCAACCCCACTGCAAGAAGTCACAGAACAAGCTCAGCTGCAGGTAGGAACTGCTCTGATGGATGAAGACGTATGCAGATGAAACTCGGAGAATCGAGGCTAATGCTGTCTGTCAGAAATGCCCATGGCTCTCTCATGCCCTGACCCCTGAAACCTTTGCACTGCCAAGGTCATTGTAAACGTTATCACTGCCCTGGTCAATCTTATTCCCACATCCTCAATCCCTTACACTGCAACCCCATCTGATACTGTTGTTTCTGAAATGTCTCTCTCGCTCGCTCCCTCTCTTCCCTTCGCCTCACGATTCTGCCCCTTTTCAGGGAAATTTAAGCAGGTGCACTAATCCTCCCCTTTTGAGTCCACATAGCTCACTCCCCTTGTGCAAGATCCCCACAAAACTTGCCTTTAGCTGAGACGACCACCCACCCATGTGCTCTCTCCACTTGCACTTTGTATAGTGTTATCCTAGCCCCCATTCATTGCACCTGGGAAACCACAGCTCACTTTTTAAAGTTAGAGTTCTGACTCAAACTTCCTAAAAACAAAATCCCAGAGAAGCCCTGTGTAAAGAATGACTAAAGACTCTTCAATGTTTTCACTGATTTTCAATCCCTTCCCCTGCCCCATTCCCCAGCTTTTCCCCCATCTTTATGAATGCATCATGCAAAGTCCACCAAGTCCACACGCGAGAGCCTTGTTTGTCTTGTTGATGAATGTAAACAGCCCATAGGCTCTGTCAGGAAGAAACCATTATGAAATAATTACCTACAGGAGAAGAACAGTGGTGGGGAGCCATGGGACCATTGGCTGGGGGACGATGGGGGACCCTGATCTTGAGATCTACTATCTTGTTTACAAGCTACAAAGGCCAATGCCATGGGCTGCTGAGCAGATCTGGAAGGAGAAGAGATCAATGCATCCACTGGAGAGACACTGTAGTAGTACTGGGGGGCACAAAAAAGACAAAACAAATCCCAGATCACTATGGTCAAGTAGTGCCGGCAACGATATTTAATGAGGGCGACTCTGTTTTACGTCCTAGAGATCCCACTCTGGTGGCTACCAAAATGTCGGGACAAAGCAGAAACAGTTGATTGTGCTTCATGTCTGGAGGCCGGGATCGACACGGTGCAAAACCTACATATAAGCGACAATATATATGCTTGAACCAATAAGAGTAGTGTATGGGCTCGGAGAGAGGGCACGTCATGACATACAATGCATGGGCTGCTAAAGTAACTTGTGGGCGGGTGGAGAAGTAAATGAAGCGCCTCAATTAGAGGTGCTTACCATAGTGTTAACACGTGGACCGTGCAAACATGCTGTACGTGTACTACATAAGGCTAGATCATCTGCATTTTATGCAAACACTTATTGGAGAGGAGGGAAGGAAAGGTGGGAGGGAACCCACCCAGGAGTGATTTAACAGTCTATTATATACAAGCAAGCATTGGCATAGCCAATCAGTCTCACCATTGGGACCTTATAAATATTTAGCCACGCAGCACATTAAACCTTTATCAGGAATAAACTGTGTTTGTGCATTCCTTCATACACTTGGCATTAGACTGTAATGATCAGAACATCCCCTAGAGGGCACCACAATAAAAATAGCACTTGGAAGACACATGGTAATGTAACCATATAGTCAGTTTTGCCTAGAGGGCATAACCACATTAAAAGAGAATGGCAGCGAGCACAGCAGTGTAACCATATAGTCAATCCCTAGAGGGCATAAGCACATTAAAAGAATGGGAGAGAGCACTGCGGTGTAACCATATATTCAGCCCCTAGAGGAAATACGGTATTACACATTTTCAGGCCTAGCAGGCCTGCTAGAATATTATTATAATCAAGGCCCTTAGAACACAAACTACTCCCAGCTGTAAAGCAAAAGCTCTTGCCATGAGGGGGTTACAAAAACATTGAATGCTGGGAGAGGTTGCGATAGTGTGGGGACCCAGAAGAAAAGTCCACTGAGATCACCTGCAAAAGCTAACCCTAACTGGCAGAGTTGCTGGCTGGTTCCATCCAGCGGCCACTCCAGACAGCCAATATACAAACCTGGGGAAGAGCCCTGGCTCTCTGATTTGTAAGACAATGCCCTTCCTGGGTGGAGGAGCTAACTCCCCCTACCTCAGGAATGTGGAAACAGCCTATTGATGAGCTTCAAAGGGCTACAGCCCCTGAAACTCGAGCCTCCACGCCTGCTGCTAGCAGCAGCTGGCATCCCCTTTGCAAACCCCTGCTTTTGGCGGGAGCAAAGGTGGGAAACCAGACAAAGGGTAGGAGGAGTGGCCTCACTAAGCATGCATCACCCCTAAGGGCTTGCATGCAAAGTGGACCCTCTGATTCAGATTTCTCATTCTTGGAATAGAGAGAAACAGCCAATGAGGTTTAGGGAAGTGAACCTTCCCACAGGAAGTGGTTACTATAGGGGGTGTAGCCACCCAAGGGTAAGTGCCCCATTGGACACTACCAGGTTCCCCCTAAAACGCCCACTAAATTTTGTATTTAGTGGGCTCCTCTAGACCAAGATTTTAGATTTGAAAAGGACTTCAAGAAGACCAGCACCAGAGAAACTGCCAGGATGAGAAATGAGGACCTGGTGCACCAGAAGAGGCTCCAAGACCCCTGCTTGCTGCACCAGAGTCCCGACAATCATGACAGCGGAGGAGCTGAACACTGGACCGACCCCAAGAAACCCAGGGAACCTCCTGGCTTCAAGGATCACCCCAGATCTCCCTCCTGAGTGAGATCAAGACTCAAGAAAAGCAAGTAAACCTCAAAAGACCCAGAAACCAGTGAAGGACACTTCACTGAATCGCCGATATTGCCGCAAACGGAAGTCACAGCTGGACCCAGTGACACACAGACGACAGTCCTGAAGTGCCCCAAACTGTACCAAGTTTGGTGGTGCTGCGGCCCCCAGTGGCCGAGACAGGGCAATACCCTGGGTCCTGGTCAGCTGACTTCGGACCAGGAGAAAAACCAGCTCCCCCGGAGCTGACCAAGGATCAGGAGGAAGCCCCAGTTGAGGCACTTCAGGAACACCAGGGACCTCCGACCAGAGTGCCTCCATTTTCCTGCAAGCGACCCCCAAAGAGACTTACCGCCAGCTCCAGTGGACTTTGTTGCGCACAGCATCCACGACCTCCAAAACACCCTGCATCTGGCCGCTCTGGGCCTTGCATCACGGGTTCCGCTGTGTGCCCCAGGTCCCCAACCCCTTGTGACCTCAACTGCCAAAGGGGACTCCCAGGCACAACTCTGAATTTGCAAACCAGCTCCTTTTCCAAGTGGCCCATCCACGTGGCCCTGTGCCAAGAACTTTTCCAACACTGCTCCTGCCGGAACCAGGATCTGCCCAAAGCTCACCAGCTGGCACAAGGTGCCCACCGACCACTGTGGCCACCCTGCAAAAGAAGAGACTGGTAACTCAACCGTACGATTTTTAATGCATTTTTAAAGGTGACTGTTTATTGATTCCAATGGTGCGTGATTACGCATAGAAAGACTAACTTTGCTAAAACTTCAAAAAGTCATAACAAGAAAAGTACTTAATCTACTCTAAAGATTTTGGTCTTAAAAATTATATAAAAGTCTGAAGTATTTTTATCAATTCTGGTCTTGAGTTATTCATTGAGTGTGTGTGGTGCATGATTAGATTTGTGAGTACAGCAAATACTTAGCACATCTCCTGGATTAGCCTAACTTCCCGAACAGCTGCCTTCAAAATTAGAGCATTAGGTGGTCTGATTTTTACCCCTGGAAACTAACATGTGGTTGTCCGGACCCTCTGTATAGTGCACTTGGTTTTGTACACTACATAGAGGGCCAGCCTCCAACACTGTGCGCTGCCTAAGCTCGACCTAAAAAGGTCAAATGTATCCAATTTATGCCCCAGGTGCCATAAAATAAAAGTGGATATTTTACCATATGATGCAGGAGTGTGTTCAGATCAGGCAATTTTGGGTACATACACACTCATATAAAAAATAACAGGCAAAAGACTGGAGCATCCTCCGACGCTCTGCCTACTGGGCATAATGCATGGACCAAGGGGGACAAAATACTGAATAAATCTGTAAGTTCATCCTTTTGACACAAATTATAGTCAAAAGAAATATAGCTATGAACTGGAAAGCAACCAATGTGAAGAAATGGACTATGGCTGAAGTTACAACCATTAAAACACAGCAGGGGAATCAAGGTGAGGATACTGCTGGTGGTGAGTGGGAAGATGTTATATTAGCTATAACAGTTGCATTCAGTGAGCGCCCACCAGGATACAGGTAGGTAGTGTACATAACAAGAGCAGCCCCCCTTGATCTTACACACTTAAGAAGATGTTTTCTGATAAACAACGAGGGAAGACCCAGTGGGTATTGGGCACTAAAATGCAGGAATAAGATGGAAGTGAACAAGGGCTGAACTGATCCGACGGAGATGTACCTGTGAACAACCTAAGAGGCTTGGATATTGTTCAGCATTATTTGTTATAATGAAAAGAAAGAAATGCCTTGTCTGGATATAAAGCTGATTTATAATAACTCTAAAACCTAATACGAAGAAGGTAAAAAGGTATTGAGATACCAAGTCACCAGGTATGGGTCTGCTTCAAGAAGCATGTCTTACAGTCGAAAAATGGAAACGTATTATGGTCTTGGTTCTTCCCAGGCCGGTGATGGTCCCTTCATGCATCACAGACTCAAAAAAAGTGGAGTAGCCAACCTCTTTAACAAGACTCCACCTATTCAACTGACCCTGGATGGGAGGTTTGTGTTAGTCAAACTCAAGTCGCAGAAAACTACATTGGTGGTAGGATTGATCAACACCCTCGAATGCTGTAAAACTGGCTGCACGAGCGAGTTGACTGCTGGCTGAGTTTGCTAATAATATCATTGTCATAGAAGGGGACTGTAACTTGGTTGTCAACCACATCTTTAGTTGATCCAGTAAATTAACCCGTATAGAGACCGAGATAGGGGAACGTTACATACTTCCCGATCATGCTCTACCAGACCGATGGGGGCTAACTCATCCGCAAGATTGAGTATACTTTGTTCTCCTGTGTTGCTGGAACTAGCACAACAACTGATCAGTTCCTAACCTCAGATGCTTTGCTGCCTGAGTTACTATACTGCTTTATCGCGGTCTGAGGTATCTCAGATCACTCGCCCATTCTCTTCCAGTTAGTCATGGGCCTGGTGACACCTACGGTCAAATTTTAGAGAATGAAAATTTCCAAATATCGGCAACCAAAGGGAAAAGATCGATGCAACAACATATTGTCAAATTTCTAGACATGAACGAGAGCTTGGTGTCCTCTAGCCAAACCCGCGGGGCAGCAGCTGAGGCATCCATACGAGGAAATACGATGAGCGACTCACCGTTGGTGAATAAATCAGACTCACAAAAACAGAAGCACAGTCCGTCACTCTCATCCTTTGGTACCACAGAAAACCCTTCCTCGACAATCATCAAAAGCAAAATAAGACCTGAACTTATCTAAAGAGTACTAGGTTCTGTTTCTACTCAAATGGAGGAATTATGAGTAGGGTGAGGGGGCTGGTCGGCTGCGGGCACCGCAGCTGGACCAGAGGAAGTCCGTGACTGCACTGCTGTGATTTAGAATGACAAGGACATTTGTTTAATCACCAAACTCAAATCATGAAAGAAATCCCATCCTCTACTTCTCCTTGTACACGCCAGAAGCAGCTTCTTTATAGATCAGAGGAGGTACCTTTTTGAGAACTTATCTTAAATCTCATCTAATGCACATGCAGCCTGGCAAGTGAATTTATGGGGGAGGTGATCAACAAAACCATTAAATCAATGTTCAGCGGAGAGGATCGATGGATAGAAAAGTACCCTGTTTCTTGGCATGGTTACCCCCATTTTTTTGCCTGCTGTGAGTATGTTTGACTGTTAACCAGAACCCCAGTGGTTATGCTCCCTCCCTTAACAATTGGTAACTGTACCTTTTTCTCCCCACATTTGACATACTGATTCCTCCACGTATGTCCCTAGTATATGGTACCCATGTACCCAGGGCATTGGGGTACCAGGTGATCCTTATGGGCAGCAGCATATATTATGCCACCCATAGGGAGCCTATGAAAAGTGTTCTGCAGGCCTGACATGTCAGCCTGCGTGAAACGAGTGCACGCAACTGTTTTCACTACTGGTCAGTGCACCAGGTCACCGTAAGTCACCCCTATAGCAGGCCCTCTCAGCCCAAAGGGCAGGGTGCAGGTACCTGTGTATGAGGGCACCCCTGCACTAGCAGAGGTGCCCCCACAAACTCCAGCTCCATTTTCCTGGACTTCGTGAGTGCGGGGACAACTCATTACGCATGTACTGGACATAGGTGACTACCTATGTCCAGCTACAGAATGGTAACTCTGAACCTGGGCATGTTTGGTATCAAACATGTTGGAATCACACCCCAATTGGAAGTATGACTCCATGCTCTCTGGGGGCTCCTTAGAAGACCCCCCAGCATTGCTACCACCAGTCTTCTAGGGTTTTCTGGGCAGCATAGCTGCTGCCACCCTCGGACAGGTTTCTGCCCTCCTGCTGCTTGATCTGAACAAGCGCAGGAAGGCAGAACAAAGGATTTCCCTTTGGAAATAGGTGTGACTGGCTTTTGAAGGGGTAGCCTCCCCAAGCCACTGGTCTGCTTTGAAGGGCACATTTGGTGCCCTTTGAGCATTAACCAGTCCACACAGGTTCAGGGACCCCCAGTCCTTGCTCTGGCACGAAACTGGGCAATGGAAAAGGGAGTGACAACTCCCTGTCCATCACTACCCCAGGGGTGGTGCTCAGAGCTCCTCCAGAGGGTCCCTAGGTTCTACCATCTTGAATCCAAGATTGGCAGGGACCTCTGAGAGCATCTGAGTGGCCAGGCAAGGCATGTGATGTCAGAACCCCCTCCTGATAGGTGGTCACCTGGCTAGGTGACCAATCTCCCTTTCAGGGCTATTTAGGGTCTTTCTCTTGGGTGGGTCCTCAGATTCGGCTTGCAAGATTCTAGCAGGAATCCTCTGCAACTTTACTTCGACTTCTAACCACTGGAACTGCGACTAGAACCTCAAGGAACCAACAATCTGCATCCACGAAGAAGACTCTTCCTGCAACTTTGTTTCCACGGCTCCTTCCATCTTCTGCAACATTTCCCCGGCTGTGCATCCTCTGAGGGCGGTAAGTCTTCAGCCTGCACGAGAAGGAAAAAGGAATCTCCTTTGGAGTGAAGGAATCACTCCCCTGCATCTATGTCACTGAGAGCCCTCTGACTCCTCCTTCTGGGTTGAGTCCTCCTGGGCCTTGCTGGTCCCCGGCAGCTCCACTTTTCGCCAACCGTGAAATTTGGCTTTGCCAAGGCTTGTTGGTGGAATTCCAGCACCAACACCCGACTACAATTCTTCTTCCGTCATGGGACGTTGTCTACATTCCTCAGGAACTCTTCACCGACTCCAGGGCTGCAGTGCTGACCTTCACATCACCATCGACCAACTCCTGCATCCACCGCTGGGTGGGTAGTAGTTCCTACTTCTCCTGGACTCTTCTGTGACTTCTGGACTTGGTCCCCTTTTTCCACAGGTCTTCCTCTTCAGGAATACACAGCTGGCTTCTTGCAGTCTTGTCTGGTTGCTGCATTTTCTTCATTTTAGTTCTTTTGGGTGGTTTGGGAAAAAAGCAGTAACTTACTCCTTTCTTCTTGGTCGCTCGTACGTACCTTTGGGTTTCTCTAGTATCCCCAGCTCCCCTCTACACCTTCCACTTACCTGGGTGGGGGTCCTGTGCTCGCATTCCATTTTTTAGTATATGGTTTGGGCTCCCCCTAGGGTCACTATTGCCTAATTGCATTTGCACTGTTTTCTATCACTTTCTATGCCTATTTCTAATAACTGGTGTATATAATTAGTGTGTTACTTATCTCCTATTGGAGGGTTGCCTCTGTAGAACTTTTGGTATTGTGTCACTAAAATAAAGTAGCCTTGACTCCGCATCCACAGCCACCTCTAGAGAACCTGGCTTCTAGACTCTGCCTACATTTCACTGAAAGGGGAATCCTGGACCTAGTTTAAGGTGTAAGTACCATAGGTACCCACCACAAACTAGGCCAGCTTCCTACAGTGGGAACTGTGCAAAATGAAAGATGAAAAATCTCACCCTCCTGCTGAGTATAGTTTTTAAAAAAAGCTGAAACTGTTGTTTGGTTAGATCAGAATATAACAAGGATGTTACCTTACTTCCTCAATCTGGCAAAGAACCCCTGTTGTGCACTGGTTACGGGAAAATATTGCTGATAATTTCGGACATGCCAGACTCATTCTGGACCTCCCTCGCTGAGAACACATCTCCCGACACCTGAGGACCCTCCACTGGCTACCGGTCGAGACGCGAATCACCTTCAAGGTTCTCACCCACACGTACAAGGCCATACACAATGCAGGGCCAGCCTACCTGAACCACCGCGTCTCCTTCCACACCATCTCCAGATCCCTCCGCTCTGCCCAGATGGTCCTGGCCACCGTCCCTCGCATCCGCAAAACCACCACCGGAAAACGATCTCTTACCTACACTGCAGCGAAGAGCTGGAACAACCTCACACCGAACCTCGGACAAAGTCCGTTGCTCACCATCTACAGGAAGAACCTCAAGGCATGGCTCTTCGGATGAGACCCCTCACCTCCTCCCAGCACCTTGAGACCCTCACGGGTGAGTAGCTTTGCTCTACAAATACTGATTGATTGATTGACATGCAAATTCTGGCCGAGGGGCTGGCCAAAAGTGCTCACTGCATTGACCTGTGGATCGAAGTGGAATTTCAACATGACAGGTTGTCCACAAATCACCACCTCCGCTTACGGCAAATCTACAGTGAACTGAAGCATAAAGTGCTGCTCTCATTAAATACAGAAAAGGTGTTTGACCAGGTTGAGTGAGGGCACATCTGTAAGAATCTTTCCTGAGTTGCTATGGGCCCGGATTTTATCACAAAATTCAAATAGCTATATCAAGATCCCTAAACTGAAGCAGCTTCCTACCTGATAAATTTGTATCCACTGAGGAACGCACCTGAGATGTGTGGAGTTTCCACCTTATTTGTGTATTGGTCCTTAAGCCATTTGCAACTGCAACTATGGCATCTAGATCAGCCCATGGTACAGAAACATGGGCAGGAGAAATTAAACTGCTACTATATGCCAATTACATAAAGGATACTCTTTCCAAACCATCTGACTCCATCCCTCCCTTATGAGTCTGATCTCTGAATTGTTCTCTTTTACAGAATCAAGAAATAACTGGATGAAGAGTGAGGCATTACTGAGGTCCAAACAGAAATAAACAATTTATAGCGTAATAAAAAGTGAGATAAAAAGAATAAGAAATACTGAGATGCCCTTCTTAAGTCTTGTAATCAACAAGGTACAGCACAGATAGTCTCCTCTTACTCTAAGACTATAACAGATTCTACTAAATGGAAATTATTGCAACTTTCCCATTGGAGTCGGCACCAACTGTGAGATGGTTGTGGCACTGAGATTCCATTACCTGTTTCATATGTTACCACTGAAAACCCAGGCTCAGACTGCAGGTGTAGACACGACAACAGGTGGATCAGGCATGCGTCACATCCAATCATACCATGAGGCCCATCATTGTCTCAAGAGCATCCTTTGCTTGCCCTGCCATGGATGCACCGGGGTGAGTTCTTACTGAGAGGTGTTTCTCCACAGCTGGGTATCTTTTACTACAGGAATACCCCCCATAAGAAACTGATACCCCAGTAACGCATGCAGTGTTACAGACATTACATACATCCATGAAAATCCACATAGAGAAGAACCTTACGTGCCAACGGGGCACAACATGTCACTTCTTAATGGAGGTGGGGGACACAAGTTTCATTGGCCACCCTGGAAGACGCAAGGATTTCCTCACTGAAGTGCTGAAGAAGGGTCAGCTAAGTCATTTGAGTCACTGCAGCAAGAATGCAAGAATTCCACCTGCCGGATATTTAAAAAATGGGAATACCAACAGGGGCTACACTGCCTGCAGCCTTGGGTGGTCCCTGATGACGACATCCTACCACATGCTGCGATTCTTGCCCACCTAACAACATGGCACAACGCCAACAGGTGGCATCTGGACGTCAGGGTACTCTTATTAGAGAATATCACCCCAAGTCAGTGGAAACTGAACTGCACTTAGGGAAGCAAGATGTCATTCTCCGAAGAGGATTGGTCTGAACTGATGATACGGCATGATCTGAGAGATGCCCACTTGAAGCTGATGCAAAGGTGGTACTGGTCACCGCATCGACTGCCCTCGGCAGCAACCAGGCTGCGATATTGTACACATGTTGTGGTCTTGCACCACTCTGAACCTATACTGGAAAATGATCTGGAACTAAGGATTTCAAGCGAACTGACCATAATATCAAGTGCCCCCCTGGCACTTCTGAATGACTGTGATACAAGCCCCAACCAATCATACACCCAGAAGAAGTTGCAACGATTGGTGCTTTACACAGTGGAAATCCAGAACCCTTTCAATTGCAGGCTGGAGGTAGGAAATGGTAGCTGTAGCTGCACATGAAAACTTGATTTACTGACTAAATATCTAGTCGTAAAAATTTCACGACATTTGTGGAGCACGGATGGCTCGGCAGATTCCAGTGAAAAATTCTGAGGAAGGGTAAGTTGTTGTAATTCGATATACTGTTGTTGTTATGTACTCATTACTATTCTGGTGTGTCAGAAGTCTGTAGAATGTGGCGTCCTCTGTAGCTTACTCTGTGTTACTGAAAATTCATAAACTTTGACTCTGATATCCTTGGAGATGTTCAAGGACTGACTTTTTGACCTTCAGTTTACTAAGTAGGTTCCACAATCTTACACATTCAGCTTTACCTTCCTTGTGTGGAGAACACTACTCTGTATAATTATTTTAAATCAATTTGAACTAAAATCCTCATTCCATATATTTTGATAATTAATTGTTCCTGTTTGTGCCGCTCAGTGCTGATGGGAGTCACAACTGTCAGTCAGTGTCCTGGAGCTATCCCCTCCCTCGGCTGACAGTTATAATCCAATCAATAGGGCATTCTCCCTATCTTTTGCCTTCCCCAGACTGGATTCTGTACCATGGCTCGGTTTTGTGAGGATGAGACTACTTATAGCACCTAGAATTGTGTTCTAACCAAAATATAACCTCTTCACCACGTCCTCTTTCTCTCCTTTAACCTCCCTTACCTTCATCCCAAAAGTGCAGCCATCTTCAACAAGTACCTTGTGAGCTACTGGTATCTCTCCTGCTACCCGTAAGTAGCCCTCCTGTGTGCAACCCCGCCTACTAAATTGGAGGATTTGTCCCTGTTGAATTAATAAATATAGACCAAAACTGAAAAGTGTGCATTTCAGGCAAAAAAATTGCTTTTTTTTTTTTAGAACTGGTAAGCGGATGTTTGGAGAAAATGGTTGAATTTCTAAAATGTATTTAAAGCTGATATTAAAGTGATAAATAATGCAGCATTGGGGAGGCCTTTAACATTCATTTTTTTCAGGCTCACTGTAGTTATGGTTGTTATGTGTTATCTATGTAGAGGCATTCCACATTGACAAAACCTTTTTTGCATTACTGCTGGCAACCTAGCATGATAATCTGAGGTGACTAATGCTGGTAATCGTGCATATTGTGGCTACTAATGTAATCTTGTCTGATGTGGCTACGATTACAACATTACTAATATTAGTAGCTCGGAATGATTTTCTTTGAACGTAAATAGCTCTTTTTACAGTACAGGTTGGAGACCCTGGATTTGCCGCATTTTCCATATAATTCAACATCTGCTGCATAATCTGCAGATCTTAACACAAAATTTTTGTAGCTCACACAGACCAGATGTTACTAAAACCCAGCAACACATACAGCCCTGCCAAGTTTCCCAGGTCCATGCGTGATGTGCTGCTCCAGTCCGGGTTTTGTCTTTGAATTCTTGTAGTCTTGTTTATTGCATTATAAAACAGGACTACAAGTCTCCCAATTCAAAGACAAAAATCTGAACTGGGGCAGCACATCATGCATGGGACCTGGGGAGCTTGGCTGCTCTGCGCATATTGGCTGATAGTGGGAGGCTTTTCAAGGGTTGACTGGTCATCTTGCTGTTGTTTATTGTTGCATTTGGGTTCAGACTGGTACTAATGCATACATGGCAACAGACTTGATTCAGGCAATATACTCCAGGTGTTTTTAATCCTACAAGGGCATTATTTCAGTTGTCTCCTTCCTAAAATCTCTTCTCTCCTTCAATGTAAGTCCAAGAAGAAAATCTTAGACAAACATGACAACATTTTAGAAGAGAAAAGTGGGAGATTTACAAAAAGATAATCGAGAGAATATAGTTCTCACATTGACGTCTATTGAAGCAGAGGAAACTTCAGACGAGAGACAGCCAAATTAAAGCCAATTTTGGCTACAAAAATCAAAGTCAACCGTCTGGATGGGGTCTATTGGGATGTATGTGCCTAAAAAGTGAAACCTTATGGCCAGCCAGTAAAATAGTGAAAAGGGCAAGGTAATACTGTCACACAATGTGCCACATTATGCGCATAATTTGCCTTTTGTGGATGCATGATTTAGTAGACCTGCCACATAATTTGTCCTCCACTGCCCTATAATTTCAGGGGCCCTGGTTATAAACCCCCCAGTTATCAATGCCCCCTTTCCACTGCAGTGAATGAAGGTCACCCCGCTCCAAGATGGCGTCGCCTTTGCTGGTTGAAAGGCGGGGAGCAGAGTGTGACCTTTGCAGGGTGATCAGGGCTCCAAGATGGCCGCCTTCTGCGCGCCTCTCCCGAAAGTGAACGGGAATAGCCCCGATCCAAGATGGCCGCCCGCTGACCTGTGCAAACAAAACCTGAGTCCAAAGATACTTTTAGGAGCTCCCGGGGATGGCGGCGCCGCTGAGGCTCGCGTCCAGGCTGGCCCTGGTGACCGGTGAGGAGAAGGCATCAGTGTGTGCGGGGGCCTTCCCTCCGAGGGCTGTGTCTGTCCTTCATGACACCAGTCTCTTTCAAGGGGGCGTTCTCTCCCCCCCCCCTCCACGGCTTCTCTTTCCTTGGAGGAGGGAGGGGGGCAGCCCTGGCACTGAGGGCTGATCCCCGAGACTCCCCTGGGAGGGCCCATGAACCTGGAGCAGCCCGTCTGGGATCTTTATAAGTCAGACAGGTGCATTATGGGACATGTAGTTTAGTGCTGATGGCGTCACCGGTGGCATGGGGGCTACTCAGTAGCTCTGGGTGGGCAGACTGTCACTTTTTGAACGTTGTGGGTCACTCCCTGAGGGTTATTCCACCTCTTCCTGAGGCCACTC